>NC_044561.1:128559100-129181869 GCF_007565055.1 Rhinopithecus roxellana | reverse complement strand
CGTACAGTTGAATGTCCATCCCTGTGAGTGATCTCCATTAACTTTGAAGCCCATGTTGAAAAAGTATGCTCTTCGGTGCCCAATAAATCATCTGCTATTCTGGACAAGATTACGTTGCATTTGTCCCCTCCACCTCACCCTACTGGCACTAACTATTCTTGTATGTGGCTCTGCATCCACCTGCAAGCCCCTCTGATTCTTCACTTAGGGGCTTTCTCTTGGTAGGCATGTGTTTGGGGCAGGCCAGATGTGTTGATTTTGGGAGCATCCATCCACCAATGACAAATGGGAGTTGGAGAAAAAATACCCTGGCTTCCTCACCTCTTGGGTGGGTGAATATGAGGCGCTCAAAATTGTTCTTCCAAAGTTCTCAGGAGCACTGAGTAGTCCCAGTGGCCTGGAGCTGTCACCTGCTTATTAATGCATGCTGCATTGGCCTTTGTTTCTTGACACTGGTTCCTAACATTGCTTAGCAGTATGAACGTTATTTCCCAGATAAACCCTCTATCCAAGTATTTGTCTCAGGTTTGCTTTTGAGGAAACCTAGCCTAAAACCCTTCCAAATATTCATTTGCTAAAGATTTGTATAACACAATGCCAGCCTTATCATTACATGAACACAATAGTTCTGCAGCATTATCAATGGATGCCTCAATACAACTGGCATGCAAGGATTATTCCCAGACAGATTTTTGGTTCTGATGATCCTGAATTAGAAGAAAAAATGTGGCGATTAATACAATCTCATACAGCATGCTTGTGAGAATGGCTGTTCCTTACATTAGCATTATTATAGTTGAAATACAGAACCAGATTGAGTATTCAAACAAACTTGAGACTATATTCTTCCTCTATTAAGCCAAATATCAGTGATTTTGTTCCAGCAAAATAACATAATCTGTCACATTAAATTAATGTTGGGAATTTAAATTTTATTGGTTCTGTAGTTGGGGTTGAATTATGGTTTGAATATAATTTAAAAATTTATTCTAGATTTATAGCTATATCAAAGCTGTCAGTATAAAGAGTTTATGACTAGTTTTATATTTATGCATATTGAAATTAAATTATAATGAATTTTTAACATTACATTGAGGGTCCATAAAATATACGTGTGTGTGTGTATACACATATATACACACCCACACACAAATGCATATACACACACACGCGCTCACACACACACATACATATACACACACATGCTTACACCACACACACACACACACATATATCTTTTAACCCCTTTAATAAGAGAAACTCCTCAGGCCTAAAGAAAAACTTCTTTAGGTGACTAGGAGCCACTGAAAGGTTTCAATCACTGAGGTGACCTCATGAAAATGGTGTTTCAGGACAAATTAATGGAAAATGAATTTAAATCGAGATCTTAGAATATAGTAGACACAATACTATTTGCCGAATAAATGAATTAATAAAAGCAAACGGAGTCAGAATTCTGTTGCAGCAAACTATGAAATAAAACATATGTATGTAACCTAGAGTGCTGGAATTAGAAAACAGAGACTTAGAGAACCTTGTGACTATATACGGGACATGCATTGGTTCCAGCTCTGTCAAAGCGGAACTCTGAGACAAGGGTTCGTGTACAAGTAACTTATTAGGGATGTGACTCCAGGAGAAACCAGTGAAATGTCAGCCAGGTATGGTGGTTCATTCCTGTAATCCTGGCACTTTGGGAAGCTGAGGTGGAAGGATTGCTTGATCCCATGAGTTCTGGCGTTCAGACCAGATGGGGCAAATAAGCGAAGACACTGCTTCCTACACAAAAATGACAAAAGGTTTAGCTGGAAATGGTGGCATACAGCTGTAGGCTGAAGCTGAAGGATTGCTTCAGCCCAGAAGTTCAAAGCTGCACTGAGCTATGATGGTGCTACTGCACTCCAGCCTAGGCAGCAGAGTGAGACTCTTTCTCTAAACAACAACAACAATAACCACAAAACAACAACAACAACAAGAAGTAAGTGAAGCAGACAGGGAGGGGGAGGAGGCCAAGTAAAGGTATGATTTTAGGCAAAGTTCCCAGAGAGTAGATGAAGCCTAATCCTGCAGAGAAATTCTCAAATGGAAGTGATAACTCCAAGTCAATCCCAGCTTGAGCCAAGGGAGCTGGGCTTTCCTACCCCCGCACCAGCCAGTCATTGGCCAAGGGCTGCCATGTGAGGTACAAACTTCCAGGGCTTCCAGTATTCTGTAGTCAGAGAGCAGTCTTACAGAGAGAGTAGCAGGTGGTAACCTAGCAGCAGAAGCACCCATAAGCTGGGGGAAGTGTGCACAGGAATGATAAAAGCATCAGTATGGAGTATGGAGTGGTATGGAGTGTGGAGAAACAACAGTGTTGACCATCCAAACTAAGCAGTCGAAGGTGACTTGAGGGCTCTGACCTGTGATGTGGCCAGTGGATGTCTCCATTAACAGAAGAAAGGAATTTGATCAAAACCACAAAATTAAACATTACGCCCCAAGAAATGGCCATAATAAAAAAAAATAAAAAAAAAAACGATGTTGTTGGTGTGGATGTGGTGAAAGGGAACACTTCTACGCTGCTTGGTGGGGATGTGAACTAGTACAACCACTATGGAAACCAAGTGTGGAGGATCCTTAAAGAACTTAAAAGTAGACCTACATTTGATCCAGCAATCCCACTACTGGGTCTCTACCAGAGGGCAAAGAAATCTTTTATATGAAAAAGATTACATTGTACCGTGATGTTTATAGAAGCACATTTGCAATTCCATAAATACGGAAACCAACCCAAATGCCCATCAATCAACGAATGGATAAAGAAAAACGTTGGGTATATATTACATGATGGAATTAACTACTCAGCCCATTAAAAGGGAACTAATGGCATTAGCAGCAACCTGGCATGGATTGGATACTCTTATTCTAGGCGAAGTATTAGCAGTAACTCAGGGATGAAAAACAAACATCGTGTGTTCTCACTCACAGTGGAAGTAAGCTGTGGGGATGCAAAGGCATAAGACTGATTCAAATGGACTGGGGGACTTGGGGGAAATGGGTGGGAGGGGGTGAGGGATGAAAGTCTACAAATTAGGTTCAGTGTATACTGCTCAGGTGATGGGTGCACCATAATCGCACAAGTCACCACTAAAGAACTTACTTATGTAACCAAACACCACCTGTTCCCCCAAAACCTATGGAAATTAAGAAAAAGAAGAAGAAAGGAATTTGAGAGGGGAATGGGAAGGAGATGGAGAGTCATAGCCCTTGGATTTTTTCAGGGAGTGAAACATCCTCTGGATCTATGTCCATGGCTATAGCTCATCTTCAAGCTGCCCTCCTGTCTTAGCCAGATCACAGTAACAGCTTCCTATGTTTTCCTCAGTTTGACGTTTTTGGGCCCTCCTGCCTGTCGTTGTACACGCGATAGACATCACTCTTCTTAAATTCTCCATCCACAGATTACTTCCTTTGCTTGAAATTTATCTTTCTTTTCATATCTTCGGGCTCAATTTCACATTTGAATTGTGTCGCTGAGTCACCATCAGCCTCTTCCACTCTGTTCTATCCTCACTGGCTTTCTTTCTGCTCCCAAAAGAGGCCAAGTTCATCTTTGTGCCAGGGTCTTTATAGTTGCTTTTCCCTCTGACTGGAATGCTTTCCTGTTAGCCTTGCAAATGCCTGGTCTCTGGACGAATCTTCTCTTCTTGGAGAGGCTTTTTATGGAGGTTGTCAGTGCTGCTCCCCATGCTTCTTTTCTGCATCGTCTGCGGCAATCTGGTTGGGTAGAACCTTTGCTGGCTCCTTGTGGTTCTGGGTGGCCTTTTGGGCTTGATGTCTGCTTTGGCAGTGCAGCTTTGAGTGCAAGTGACATGTATTAGTTTCAGGTTAGAGCATTTAACTGCTGGTTTGAGACCCTCCAGAGCTCTTTTTCTTTTACCTCAGGACGAACTGTGAGTCTCAGTACATTAGCTACTATGCCAGCCTGGGTCGCTGCATCAGTTAAGAGTTTGGTCTGGGAAGTAGAACCAGTTGAGTCTGTTGCTGTAAGGATTTATTAGAGGCGATTAGGAGTTAAACAGTGTTGGAGGTTGCGTCAAGTACTCTCAGAAATGGTTGCCTCTGTGAACGGGCCTGGGCCTGAAGTTTGTTGAAGGCGCACGAGAACGACAAGCTGAGATTGTAAAGTGAGCGACAGAACAGAGATAGCAATTGCGATTTGCTTGGGATGGGCTGGAACCCATGTCTATCTCTCACCACCTCCACACTCAGTGATGCCGGTGACCTGCAGAAGGAGCTGGTCTCCAGTGCCATGGTGCTGCAGGTGCATCTGGCTCAGGACCCTAAAAATGCTGAAGAAGGACACTCAGTGGGTTCCTCACATCTGCTGTCTAGATTTCACGTTTCCCCTGTGGCCAGCTGTAATCTGCAACTACACTAAAAAACTCTAGGAAATGTAGTTCCAGGTAAAATAATTTGCAGAGTACAAAACTACAATATTCTCGAGTGACTACGATGAGCAAGGTTTCCATAACAACTTCAGATGGGCATGTAGCATGAAGGAAAGACCAACTTTTGCTGTTTTAAGCCTCTCATACCAGGGGGCTGTTTGTTACCGCAGGATAACCTGGCAATTCTGACTATTTTCCTGAGCATTGTATGTAAAGAAGTGTATCATCCTCTCAAGTTGGTCTAGACTATGCCAAGCAGCTTCTTTCTTTCTGATTACTTACTTATTACTATCCCAAATGATCTTACTTATTTGTTTGCTTTTTTAAAAAAATGGCTGTTTCCCTTCAGTAGACTCCATGAGGATAGGGACTGATGTGTCTTACTCACTGTTGCATCCCCACTCCTTAGGATAGTACCTGGCTTCTAACAGGTGCTCAATAAATATCTGTGGGGTGAGTGAATGAAACTAGAGTGGTCTGTGCTTCTCCCCTGTACAGAATGGGATGTTCTGTTTGTCTGTCTTCCTGTTGAAACATGAGATCTTTAAATGCTGGAGCCTGTCTCCAGTGGATGTCTGGTTTCTTCTACATAGAAGGATCTCATCTTTGTTGAAATTAACTTGAGGAAAAACAGAAAGGCTAGAGATGTAGATGCACAAATTATGCAAATGGAGGTGACAATGAAGACCATGGGGATCATTGTTGACTTTCAAGTTGCAGACATGATCAGAGGGCTTAGGAACTCTTTCAAGGAATGCTTTAGCTTCTGTATAGAAGCCTTGCCACCATCAGTGTCTGTGAGCCTGATTTTTTTCTCCAGAAAACAAGCATTGCCAAATTGATGATGGAAAACTAAACATTTCAGGCTTTAACTTTCCAAACTCAGGAAAGAGTTTCACACAACTATTTACTTTTATAATAAAATTGAAGAAGTTAATTTTAAAATAGTACTAGAAAATCCACATAGCACCAAATATGGCCATGATAAAAAACAAAAATAATTTCTAAGTCCAAAAAGCAAGGATAATATTACCCCCCAGGCATATTGCCAGGTTAGTTACGGACTTTCTCATGTTTTGACCTTTTCTTTTGCAGCTCATTCTAAGCAGATAAATACTTTATGGGTTAGTATTCAAGTACTCAAGAATACTTCTTCACTATGAATTACAAACAGGCTAGGCGCGCTGACTCTCACCTTTAATCCCAGCATTTTAGGAGGCCAAAGCGGGCAGATCATTGCATGGTACAGGAGTTCAGAGGACCGCCTGGCCAAACAATTTTTGTTAAAACCCTGTCTCTACTAAAAATTACAACAATTAGCCGGCTATGGTTGGTTGCACCGCTAATCCCAGCGCTTTGGAGGCTGAGGATGGAGAATCACTTGCGACCTGGGAAGAGCCGGAGGTTGCAGTGGAGCGAACTTTGTGCCACTGCAGTCCAGACTGGGGTGGGACAGGAGTGAGACTCACTCAAAAAAAAAAATAAAAAAAAAAAAAAAAAAAAAAAAAAAAAAACATAGGAGAATGTTTTGGTTGCTGTTTGCAATCAGCTTTTAACTATATCTGGTTTAATTTTTCCCTGTTTCTCAAAGCAGTCTACCTCTATTAAACACTTTAATGTCTTTCATTGAAGTCTTTCCTCTAAAGCTCTCTACGCTGGTTTTTCCTGAACAATCCTACTTTTTTAGTTCTCTTCAGAAGCATCATACCCTATCAGCATGTCTTTCTGTAATGTTTTCAAAGCAACATCCACTCATTGTCTCCTCTTAATTATTGTAACTATACTTTGATTTTTCTTTGGGGAACCACTTTCAGTTCACATTTCTTTTATTTTTTTTTTTTTGGTGTAGGGTACAGGGTCTTGCTCTGTCACCCAGGCTGGAGTGCAGTAGTGTGTTCATAACTCACTGCAGCCTCTACCTCCTGAGCCCAGGCAATCCTCTGGCCTGAGCCTCTTGAGTAGCTGGGACCACAGGCATGCACCATTATTCCTGGCTAATTAAATTTTTTTTTTTTTTTTTTTTTTGTAGAGATGGAGTCTCGACACATTGCCACATGCATGCAACTTGGTTCAGGTCTCTCAGACCATCACACTCCTCTGGCCACAATAATTGCTGTAAACATGGGCGTCTGGTCCTGATCAGAGACAATGAATTATGGTGTGATAAAGCCTATCTGGATACTTCTGGGAAAGAGCCTTTGTTATTCCCTTAGCTATACACTTGTGAGGACATGCGTGACTGTAATCATCTTATAGTCATGAGAAGAGACCTTGTGTCAGAGTGGAGCCCCATGGCAGACCTTTTCTTTTGCAGCTCATCCTAAGCTCATTCTCTCTCCACCTAAAGGTGGAGAGAGAGGTATCGGCACTTGGTACCATTATTTATGTCTTGATCAAATCATGCCTGAAGTTCCTACTTCTGGACTTTGCAGTAATATGAACCAATAAATTCTCATTATATTGAAGCCAGTTGGGTTGAATTTCTGTTATTTGCAACCAAGAAGTTCGAAGTGTTACACTGCTCAAGCAGTCAACTATAGTTTTTACAGTATAACCCAACATACATAGGACACAATCAGCTCATCACAGGTGTGAGAATGAGTGGTGAGAAAATGGAAACTGAAAGCCCAGATATGCAGTTGAAAAAAGGAAGAGAAATTTCGGATAGAAACCAAAGGAAGAAAGAGGATCAATGAAGACAGTGATTCTCAAACCAGGTCGTACACTGGAATAGCCCAAGGGTTTTTCATAACACTCAGGTCTGCATCCCATTCCCCCAGATTGTGATTACATTGGTCTGGAGTGCAGCCCGGGCATCAGGAATTTTAAAAGTGACTGCAGTGTTCAGGCAAGGTTGAGAAGCTCTGCTCTAGGAGATACTGTGTCTGTTTTTAGGAAAAAAATAAGAAGCCAGGGGAAAGGTAACAGCTGAAGAGGCAGTAGAAGGACTAAGGAGGTTCAGTTATATAATTACCCAAATTTGTGCTGAAAAATACTGCAGTACTGAAATACTGAGCACCAGATTGGTCACTGGTAGGAAAAGTAACGTGTATGCCTTGTGTTGTCTGAGGGCTATGCTGGTGAGATTTTATCTTTGAGAATTCTATCATTGGACCCAGTCTTAAAAGAAACTTATATTCTAGTTAGAATGATTTGCTCATTCTACCATTTTGCACACTTTTTTCCTCCTTTTATGCAATGAACAATCTTGAGTGATGGATTTTAAAAATAAAATGAGCAAAATCATGATCATTAGATTGAAGATTTAATAATAGACTCTAAAAAAGTCTTCTTGATTTATTTTTAAATTCAGTGTTAGCTTTTTTTTTTTTTTTTTAAATCAGTGTTTTTCTAAGTCTTAAATTAGTCTTGGAATGTGTTTGAATTTGTAAGACAATATCCACATAAGCTGATCTAAATATAAGTGATTGATTTTGGGGTATAGACCATACCAACTCCCTTTCCTGAAGCTCTAAGGAGACAAAGATTCCTTGTTAGAATTAAAGAAGCAAATATTTTTAAGATAATAAAATAAAAGAATATATTTTCTGTGGAAAATATACAAAATTTTGATTAGTGAAAAGAAGAAAAATAATCGACCTAATCTCTAGGTCTTGAAAAATACCATAATGTAATACTATTTTTAACTTGCCGTTTCCAATTAATAGAGAACATACTTCTACGTTACTTTCTATTTTGTAATGATTTTGCTGTTTTAAAAATGTTTTTGGCCTTTTTGTATATGGAAGAATATTTTATACATGGAATTGAGAGAAAAGAACAAGGACAAAAGTAAAAATCACCTATAATTCCATCATATAAATAAATCACTTCTTAAATTGGAAATATAGAGTTTTTTTTAGCATTATTTTTACTTTCTTCTGTAAAACAGGGATTGTTTGTACATCTTTTTTTAGCATCCTGTATCTATAATTTAACAACATATTGTGAACGTGTTTCCAGATTAAAATATTCTTTTTATCAAATATTAAAATTGAATGTGTGTTATAGATGGGCCGTAATTTTATTCACCCAATATCTGTCATTAAACGTTTGGTTCTTTTCAGTATTTTGCCATTTAGTGTAATGCTGTAAATGAGTATGTTTATAGTTAAGTCATTGTACCCATTCAGTATAATTCCTTGCATACATCCCAGAGGTGAAATTGCTACATCAGAGGAGTCAAAGTAGAAATTCTTTGACTTTGATGTGCAACTGTAGATTAGGCAAATAAGATGGTGAAGAGATTATCAACAGTGGAGATCATCAAAAGAGAAATGATGTATTTGTAACCTCTCAAATTAAGGGCATTTCCTCAGTATCATCAACTTCTTCCCATCCTTGGTTACCACATTAAGCTTACAGACCCCCAATCGATAGGCTCCTAGCATCACCAAATTGCTTTCTTTTGCCAAAATATGCCGTGTATGTGTTTACACCTCTGTGCTACTTGATTCCACCTCTGAGAGATAGCTTTTTTGCTCTTTTTCATCCTTTTCATCTTTCAACACTCATTTCACATACTACCTTTTCTGTGAAGCCCAGGCTAAAGTTAGTCAATACCTCCATTGTCTTCCCACAGTTCTTGGCTCTCAGTTAGCAGAACTCTTAGCATTCCACACTATATATCTATTCCTGTCTGTCTCTTCTAGAAAACGTGAACCATGTCTTATTTTTTCTTGTCTCTGCTGTGCCCATTCATGATTAGGACTTTGCTTTCAATTGTAATCTTCAGTCTTCATTGACTGCAACCTACTATAAGAAACACATTTTACATCATGATATATTATATATGTCCAACACACACACATACACACATATACACAAAACAAAAGTTTCTTGGAATAAAATTTGCCATGACAGGATGTCATGCACTCATATTTTCTATTCTGCTGTATTCTATTTGTCATTAAAAATGTTCTGGTCACAGTTCACCAAATCAGTTTACCTACTAATGAGTCATGATTCTCAGTTTGCAAAATTCTCCTTAGCATAAATTCAAGTACTGTTTGTTGATCTGAATTGTAAAACATTAGCTTATTTTGCAGCAAATCTCAGACATTATGTAATTTTATCTCTACTCAATAGTGTTAAATGTATTCATATTGTTATGCAACAGATTTTTAAAGCTTTTCATCTTGCAAAACTGAAACTCTATACACATTAACCACTACTTTCCCCTTCCTCTCCCCTAGCCCTTGGCAACTACTTTTCTACTTTCTGGTTCTATGATTTTGACTACCTTAGATACTTCATATCAGTGGAATCATGTAGCATATGTCCTTTTGTGACTGGGATTTCACTTAGAATAATGTCCTTGAGTTTCATCTGTGTTGCAGCATGTGACTAGATTTCCTTCATATTTAAGGTTGACAATATTCCATCGTATGTATATGGCACATTTTCATTATTCATCTGTTGATGGACATTTGGGTTGCTTCTGTTTCTTGGCTATTGTGAATACTGCTGCAGTGAACATTGGGGTACAAATATCTCTTCAAGATCCTATTTTGAATTCTTTTGAGTATATCACCAGAAGTGGGATTACTGGGTCATATGGTAATTCAGTTTTTAATTTTTTGAGGAACCTCTATACTGTTCTCCATGATGACTACACCATTTTACATTTCCACTCACAATGCACAAGGGTTTCAGTTTCTCTGCAACATCGCCAACACTTATGTTCTGTTCTTTTGACCAGTGGCCATCCTAATGGATGTGAGGTGATGTCTCACTGTGATTTTGATTTGCAACATGTTTTGTGATTAATGACGTCTCTTGTGATTAATGACGTGCAACATGTTTTCCTATGCTTACTGGCCATTTCTGTATCTTTGGAGAACTGTCTATTCATGTCCTGTAGTCATCTTTAAATTGGGTTATTTTGTTGTTTTCTCCTTGTTTCTTGATATGTGATCTAAATTGAATTATTAAGCGGTGATTTGAGCATCTTATTTTGGCCTGTGAACCATTCTATTCTGTGACCTCTGGGTTAGCTTGCCTGGCAGTGTTCTTGGAGGTTTCTATTGCATCACAGTAATTGCCCACACATCTTCTTTTTTTTGACTTTCAGATTCAGGGGTACATGTCCAGGTTTGTCATATAGGTACATTGCACGTCACGGGAGTTTGGTGTACAGATTATTTCATCACCCAGGTAATAGCATAGTACCCAATAGGTAGTTATTTGATCCTCTCCCTCCTCCCTCCCTCCACCTTCAAGTAGGCCCCAGTGTCTCTTGTTCCCTTCTTTGTGTCCACGTGTACTCAGTGTTTAGCTCCGACTTGTGAGAGCATGCGGTATTTGATTTGCTTAGGATAATGGCCTCCAGCTCCATCCATGTTGTTGCAAAGGACATGATCTTGGTCTTTTTATGGCTGTGTATTACTCCATGGTGTATATGTACTACATTGTCTTTATCCAGTCCGCCCTTGATGGGCATCTAGGTTGATTCCATGTTTTTGCTGTTGTCCACACATCTGAGATGTAACCTAATTTTAAGATCATGCTTATAACTTTTTTTTTTCAAAAATGCACTAATTCTGGACTCTGTCAGTTACTGGACTAATTTCCTCCCCACACCCACCTCTACTTCCCTTCTAAAACAATGCTAATTTTGTTCAGATGTCCGTGCCTTCCACATTTGCTCAGTTGTCTCAAGGGAAGCCAACCCCACTCCAGTTCTTCAGTACACCCTGATTCGCGTTAAGAATTCCCATTCAGATTCCCCTTGCCAGTGACTGGCTTGGGGAAATGACCTAAATCCTGGCTAATGAGTTGTGGAGGGAAATTACTGGGATTGGGGTTTTCTGGGAAAGTGTTGAGAAGAGAGACTACACTGTAAGAGGAAGTCTCCCTTCTTTTCCTATATATTGGGCCAGGAAGTGATACATGCAGTTGCTACAGCCATCTTGCCAATAGCTCCAGGAGGATGTGGAGGGAGAACAGATTCTACCTCACTAGTATAGACATCCCTAAGCTACTGAATCTACTACCCCAGAGCCCACATTACCTCTTATCTTTATGATGTTAAAGTTTTTTCCTTCTTAAAACCAGTTTGTCTAAGTTTTCATTTCTTGCAAGTGAAAGCATCTTTCATTGAATCACTTGCCAAAAGTTAAAATTTAAATCACTCCAACTGGTTCGTTCTTTCTTTCTTTATTTTTTTTTTGAGATGGAGTCTCGCTCTGTCTCCCAGGCTGGAGTGCAGTGGCACGATCTCAGCTTATTGCAACCTCTGCCTCCCGGGTTCAAGCAATTCTCTTGCCTCAGCCTCTCGAGTAGCTGGGACTACAGGCACATGCCACCATGCCTGGCTAATTTTTTGTATTTTTAGTAGAGACAGGGTTTCACCATGTTGGCCAGGATGGTCTCAATCTCTTGACCTCGTGATCTGCCCTCCTCGGCCTCCCAAAATCCTGGGATTGCAGGCATGAGCCACCATGCCCAGCCTTAACTGCTTATTTCTTAATATGATTATAGACTGTCAGCAATAGAATCACATTGGTAGTTTCTTAAAATACACTTTCTGGGGCCCCACTGCAAATACATTGAATCAGAATTTTAGTGGGGCACCTACATTCTTATACACACAAAGATAGCAGAAATAATAGTGAAAACTTGATGAAATGATTTAAGAAAAATTATCCAAAACTTGCAAATAAAGCTGAGAATGACTCCATGTCCTTTCAGTGTGAGTGTTGAAAAAATTCACCCAAGATTGATTATACAGAAGAATGCACCTGTGTTTAGCTGCAATTTGCTATTTGGTTAGAACCGGATACTTTAAGTTGTATGTTAACTATGTTTTCTGTCTTGGAGAAAAATAACTCCTCATGGTGATAGTTTAGTGACCCTGTAGAACATTACCCAGTTTTGACTCTGTTAGCATATTTATTTCTGCATCCTTTTGGCCAACTTATGATATAAATCCTCATTCCTCAATTTCTCCTTTTAACCAACCTTGCCGTTGTATTGGTTTCTTCATTAATTGATGAATTAAATAAAATTTTTGACACATATTCATTCTATATTTGTAGGAGAGTCATGCTTTTTTAAAATTGAAGATTATACTTTAATGGGATTCTCAGCTCCTTTGCTAATGTTTCTCCTCCCAAGGAGCTGTGGCATGGTTCCTTCCTCATTACCAATAATACTTGCTTATCTCGTTACCTGCAGATAAAAGGTAAGGAAAGGACCAAGTTTTCCCTTTTGTACCAGTGGCTATTTGTGTGTTTCTAAAACAAGCATAATTGAGGTTGCTTTCATCTTTGGCCACTGTTCTTGGCAATTATAAGCAGTGTCTTAAATGCATTTAGGTGCTGAGCTAATTTTCTGTTTTATTGATCAAATGATGTTTCTGTTCTCTGGAACACATTTAGAGCACTCAAAGTAGGTGTGACCCAGAGTTTTAATTAGATACTAGTTAAAATCTAATTTCTAGCAACTCCTATGATCATTTGGGGCAAGTTTCTCTGAGGACAGAGTAGCCTAGTGGAAGCCGTCATCCAAGCAGTCCTGGGTTTGAATCCCAGCCCGTGATCACTGCATGCTGTTGGGCAGATTCATTAAAGTCAGTTTTCTTTCATGGGAAGAGGGGGTAATAGCAGCTACTTCACAATGTAGTTCTTTAGGTGCGAGGGAAGAAGCTGAATGGAGCAGCTCAGAGCTTACCTCTAAGACTAGGTGCTCAGGCTGAATTCAAATTCTGCCACATAGAGGCTTGTGGTTCTGAATTAGTTACCTAATATCTTTGAGAATCATTTTCCTTACCTGAAAAGTAAATAATAGTTCCTGCCTGATAGGATTACGAAGAACATCAAAGGAGAATTCGTCCCATTCTTCAACACTAATTGTTTGAGTACCACTTTCACATATTTTGCTATGTTTCTATCTCATCTTGTACGCTGATCACAATCTTGCTACATTGGCACCACTTCTACTATCACTTACTTGATATTTTCATTTAGTTAATTTCATTAGGTGAATATTTATTGACAGTCTATTTTCTAGAAACTGTGGAGGTTTTGAGGGTATAGCAGTTTACAAATAGGGCCAAAGTTCCTGCCCTCATGCGGTTCATGTCTCAAGTAAATTTGTTTTAAACAGACACTTGATATCACCTCCATTAATTGGAAAACAGTGTCACATGGAAAAGACGGTGACTTGAATGAAAATTGTGAAAGCAAAACAATGTTGGTTTTTATAAATTCTAGCTAGATACAGTCTCCCTTTCTTTGTTTAAAACATAGATTTTTCACTTTTAGAGGGGTGTTTGAGACATACTAGTGCCACACTGCAGCCTCTCCTTGATGTTATTGGGAAAATCAATAAAGAACCAGAAAGGGGGCAGTTTTTCTCACTGTGGGATTCAGTGTTGTTTTATTCTATGGGCCCAGTCGACTCCAAGTTGACTGCACTTATCAGCAGGTGCACAGGACTGGTGTCCCCACTCGGATTCACATAAAGCAGGTTAACACAGTCCCAGGCACAGAGCTCAGAGGGAGATAACTTTTGGCTCCAGCAATATTCATTATAAAAGAGGGCACATTCTTCTGTGCATCTGCATGGATAGGAAAGGTCTGGGTATCCTCTGCAGGGTTATTAATTACACGTAGATTTCACGTGTGTTTTCATGAGGCTGCGATTTCACGATTGCATCTTAGAATGTGCCTTCAGAGCTCTGAGAGCTCCTGGGCGTCTTGTCTTTGTATCATTTGGCTCCTCGTACTAAAAGCCACATCCTGTTCTGTTTGGTTGCTAGGTGGAGAAATGTTATCATGGGCTTCAGCAATAATTTATCCACAAGCTCAAGGAGTTGTCATGTTCTCTGACAGTGAGCTGCAGTACTTTATCAGCTCGCCTGTAAATCAGGCGTGTGTGGGTGCGCATGCCAGCACTGTTTGATCTCTCGCAGACACTGTAATAATCTGCTTTTGTCTGATTGATTCCTTCACATCACCATGCACATTGCAACAGAGAGTGGAGTGCCCTCTGTTTATCTCGGCTGGTCATCTGCAGGAGGCCAACAGGGCAGAAAATGCTCTTCGTGCGGAGATGTAAGAGTTTTTGGAATTAGGGCCTTTCCATCATATCCCCGAGCTGGTTTCGTTCAATAAATCAATGATAGCAGAATTGAATGCACCATAAATACCTCAAACCATATCTCTTACAAGAATGTAAGAGTAATTCATAGAAACAGGAAAGGTAACTTTGTGAGAAAGAATTACGACCCCTACAAGCCACAGACATTCAGGGCTTTTTACTGCCTGTGTTCACATTTCACCCCTTGAACTTTGGGGGAAAACAAATACACTGCTGGCGGGTGTTTGCTTCCAGAAAGTGCAGCAGGTAAAATGGAGTAGAACAGGTGCTGTCGAGACTGATCACTGCTTTTCATCTGACACCGAGCTTTTCTCAATTTCTCTTGGCTTGTGTTACATGTGGTCCAACTTCATCCCTGATGTCAAGGGATGCATCCCATCATCCTAATGGAGCAATTTGGACTCTGTCATTTGGTGGTTTATGAGTTGCCCTTTTGCCACCCCCACACCAGACCCACCCTTCCACGAGGATTGTCAGCCTTTCTGATGCTTTACGTGTCTTCCCACCAGGCAAGCCTAGTCCCTGTTTCCTGGGCTCCTAATTGCTGACAGGTAGTTTGGGACACATTTTGGCATCTCCAGCCCCCAGGAGTCGGGCTGAAATCCGTGAGCTGATTACTGCCTTGAGTGTGGCAGCAGCTTGCTGTGCTGTGACCCAGGAGCCATCCCCAGCGTCCACGCCTGCCCCAGTTGAAAGCAGAGGTCAAGCTGTATTGTAGATGTGATTGACTAAAATCCCATCGGAGAGGAGGATTGTGTCGTAGCATCCCCCTCTTGGATGGCGGCAAGATGAAATTACATGAAGAAGTCTTTCAGCACAGAAATGAATGTAGCTCTAAAACAAAACAAAACAAAAATAAAGACAGCTTGAGTTGACTGTTTAGTGCAATCGAAGGCATGCAATTGTTCCTATTTTCATGGTAGTCAATAATATTAATGATTATTTTTCCACTCCTATTGTGTGCTCAGACATAGTTCAGTCACCTGATAGACACTATTACAAACCGTATATATTAGTGGTTAGAGCACAAGTAGGCAAACCACAGCCAGTGGGCCAAATCCAGCCAGCAACCTGTTTTTGTCAGTAAAGTTTTATTAGAACACATCCACACTCATTTATTTACATATCATCTATGACTGCTTTTCCCTACAACAGCAGAATTGAGTAGTTGTGACAGAGACTGTGTGGCCTGCAAAGGTGAAAATACTATCTGGCAACCCTTTAAAAAACATTTGTTGTTGACACTTGAGTTAGAGGATTGCTTTGGTGCCAGACTGCCTGTTCAAACCCTGACTCTACCACTTAACAGCTGTGAGACATGGAGCAAGTTACATAACCTCTTTAACCTTGGTTCTCTTTCATGTAAAGTGGAGATCATAATAATGTTGGCCGGGCACGGTGGCTCATGCCTGTAATCCTAGCACTTTGGGAGGTTGAAGGTGGGCAGATTGCCTGAGCTCAGCAGTTCGAGACCAGCCTGGGCAACACGGTGAAACCCCATCTCTACTAAAATACAAAAAATTAGCCGAGTGTAATGGTGTGCACCTGTAATCCCAGTTACTCAGGAGGCTGAGACAGGAGAATCACTTGAACCTGGGAGGCAGAGGTTGCAGTGAGCCGAGATTGCACCACTGCACTCCAGCCTCAGTGACAGAGTGAGACTCCATCTCCTAAATAAATAAATAAATAAACAAAAATAATGTTTATCTCATTGAGTTGGTGGTGGTGTAATGAGCACTGCCGTGGTTTGAATGTGTCCCCCGGAAGTTCGTGCGTTGGAAACCCAATCCCCAAATTTATGTTGATCGTAGTTGGAGGCAAGGCCTTTGGGAGGTAATTAGGATTAGATGAAGTTATCAGGGTGAGGCCCTGTTGAGAGGACTAGTAGCTTTATAAGAAGAAGAAGAGAGACCCGAGCTGACATACTCTTGCCCTCTTGCTGTGTGATGCCGTCCACCATGTTATGACACAGTAAGAAGGCCCTCACTAGATGCTGGTGACATGTTCTTACACTTCCCAGCCTCCAGAAACATGAGCCATATAGACTTCTATTCTTTATAAATCACCCACTCTGTAGTATTCTGTTATAGCAACAGAAAATGGACTAAGACAAATATGTTAGCCATAACTCAACTGGCAACAGTATTCTCTCTGAACATCCTGTAATTTGTTCACTTGTGCCCACTCTGAGCAGATACATCTGTTCTTCGCCTGGCATTTAGGTGCTGATGTCCTGCATGTTTTGTACCTGTGCATTTGCTTACATGAATTTATGGGAGTGGACATGTGCAGCCCAGAACATTTGAGAAAGATCATGGCAGAGTTACAGGCTTCACAAACTATGATGCTTTTTACAAGTACTTTAAATATATTCCCAAAGTTAGTTGAAGGGTTTATTCCAAAGTCAGCACAAAATCCAGTTAGTCTGGCTGTTCAAATTAGTATGATAGTGGCCTCAGTGGTGTTACAGGATGATTTACAACATATTTGAGAGTACATATTTGCTGTTAACAATTTTAAGAGGGCTTAGACCTAGTTTAAAAAAATTGAAGGTTAAGTCACCTATGTGAAACCTTCAGCTCCTGAAAACTGGATTTTGAAATCCATGATTTTATACTCTATCATAAGAGTCACAACATTTTTGTGTATAGGGCCAGAGAGTACCTGTTTTAGGCTTGCATCTGTTCAACTCTGCCACTGTAGCACAAAACAGCCATAGGCAATATGCACGCAAGTGGTTTAGTGTTGCTGTAACAGAATATCTGAGGCTGGGTAATTTATAAAGAAAAGAGGTTTATTTGGCACACAATTCTGGTGATGGGAAGCTTCTAGATTGGGCAGCTGCATCTGGTGAAGACTCTTACTGCTTCCACTCATGGTGGAAAGAGGAAGGGGAGCAGGTGTGTGCAAAGAGATCACATGGCGAGAGAAGAAGCTAGAGAGAGAGCAACCAAAAAAGCTAGGCTCTTTTAAACAACCCACTCTTGGAGAAACTAGTCCATTCCTGTGAGAGTGAGAACTCACTCACCCCTATGGGAGGGCATTACTCTATTCATGTGAGCTCCATGGACATAACCCCAACACCTCTCACTACTTCCCACCTCCCAGCACTGCTGCATTGGGGCTCAAATGTCATCATGAGTTTTGGTGGGGGTTGGACCACATCTAAACCACAGCAAATGGGTGTTCCTATAAAACGTTGCTTACAAAACAGGTGATGGGCTGTTGGCCCAATCAGCCAATCTTGCTCTACCATATCTTTAAAAACTCATATTTAGTCCTTGTCCTCAGTTCCTTATGGGTATTAATTTATTAATCCTAACAAGGATCTTAGGTGGTAGGTATGTTGATAACTTCATCATTGACTTTTATAGGTGAAAAGTTGAGGGACAAGGAGGTTAAATAATTTGCCCAAGATCCACAGGGCTTGAACTCAGCCTATCTGGTCCCAGAGCTAGTACACTGAGGCACCATTCTATACTATCTCCTTTAGTCTTAGTGTCCATAGTGCTATTCTTTAGATGAAAATTCTCCTTGCTTTTTTTTTTTCAGACGGAGTCTCACTCTGTCGCGCAGGCTGGAGTGCAGTGGCGCCATCTCGGCTCACTGCAAGCTCCGCCTCCTGGGTTCATGCCATTCTCCTGCCTCAACCTCCCGAGTAGCTGGGACTACAGGCACCAGCCACCACGCCCGGCGAATTTTTTGTATTTTCAGTAGAGACAGGGTTTCACCGTATTAGCCTGGACGGTCTCGATCTCCTGACCTCGTGATCCACCTGCCTCGGCCTCCCAAAGTGCTGGGATTACAGGCGTGAGTCACTGCGCCTGGCTGAAAATAGTCCTCGCTTTTAAATTTCGTTTGTGTGCCTGTAAGGACTCCTTTATGGGAGACAGTTTTAAAACGATTTCTCCCATCCCTAGTTGTGTTTGTATCCAAAACAGAGAACACTCTATCTTTATGGATACTAATGGGTTGGGGTCACTATTTTTCAATGAATGGGTACGTGAGCCCCCCAAATCCTTGCCACTCAAAATGTGGTCAGCTTTTGTGGGCTTGCAACCAGTGCAGAGTCCAGCACTTGGAAGTGGCTGCATGCTTGGGGTTTAATGCTCTGTGGTTGCCACCCTGAGATTCGTAATTCTGTGTTTATTTGTGTTTTGTAAGTGACATCCAAAGGGACATTACTTGTGCCCGGAACTTGGAGCCTCAGCTCACATTAGTTCCTGCCTTCTGCTCCCTGTCCACTCCCTGGATAGCTTCTTGGTTCCCCACTTCCAGGCACTGTCCAGTGATGGCTGCTGCCTTCTGTCTTGATGGGGCCTCACTCCAGTGAACTTACCTCATGAGCATTCCTGTGTCCAAGAAAGAACAACATTAAAAAGCAAATTTGAAAACACCAAGGCAGATGGAGAGAGAGACTATAAAAAACATTTTTAAAAATTGCTTTTTGAATAAAAGGGCCAGCATTTTTAGTCTATACTGAGCCTCACCAATTATGTAGTCAGTCCTGGCTGACTCTCAACAGCAGCATTACCTGGGAACATGTTAAAAATGCAGAATCTCAGGGTGTACCCCAGACCTGCTGAATCAGAATCTGCATTTTTCCCGGGATCCCCAGGTGATTCCTGTGCACATACAATTTTGAGAAGCATAGCCCAAAAGATGGCTTCCAAATGGACCAGATGATCGGATGCTTAAAAGACATCCCAGGCAATTCTGGGGTTCAGCCGCTTCTGGAATCCATAGTCCCATATCGATGTTTCCCAGCCTTCCCTGATGATGATCAGAAACCTGAGGCAAGTTTATAACAGCAGGAGCTCCCAGGCTGTCTGCGCCAATCTCTGCATCAGACTCTCTGAAGGAGGGTCCTGGGAATACCTATTTTTAACAAGCACTCCAGATGACCCTTCTTAGGCAGTAAGTTTGGAAAACTCAACTCTTTATAAATGACACACTAGGACCTAAAGGCATCCCCAAACATCTAACTTGTATCCATATCTGTCACTTACCTGTAGAACCTGGCTTAACCCACTTGTAATTTAGAAGCATTTTAACTAGAGCTGCCTCATCTCAATCATCTGTGTGTTTGCGGGTCACAGTAAAGAGCTATTTCAGTGCAATGGAAATGAAACCCAGGGTATTCGGGAGTTTTGACATCAGGCCTGATATCATAAAGACACCAAGGTAAAGCAAGACAACCAGGCCCCTGGGGGTTACGTCTTTGGCAACTGCTGTCAATGTTAGAGAGACGGGGCAGGGTGGGGGCGGGGAAGAGAAGGAGAAATGCTTCTATTCATCAGTTGTTATTCTGTGCACACAGGTTGTTCTCAAAGACCTTGGACCACTGCGTAGTGGTGGCCAGGAAGGTCAACAGTGTATTAGGTGACATCAGGGATGAACCAAGAAATGGTAGGGCCTCAACCTGGTACAAAACAACAGAGTATTTGGATCTGGGATGCTGAGTGCTGTGTCTGACTGTACTCCCAGGTAAACATAAAGGGGTGGAAATAAGTCCTGCAAGAGATGGGTCCTTTTTGTGGGAGGTACAAAGTGTAGTCACCACCCAAAGTCAGACTAAAGTAACTGGAACTTTTCTGTCCCATGCATAGACTGTGAAAGAGCACTGTAGCCAAGAAACCTTATAGAAGCATGGTTTCCAAACAGACTATGCTGGTTGTGAACTCCTGAGGGATGGGGGCCAGAGGAAAGCAGGATGAGCTGTGACCTGTCGCCTCTAAAGGGGATGAGTGCCAGCTCAAGCCAGTTACGCATATGTTTCTGTGTATTCTTATACATATACGTATGCACATGTACACATATATGTAAATGTGTTATACTTTTAGTGTATACCATTATGGCCATACGATTCACAGCTTTTACCTGCTTTGTTTGACTAAGGACCATGCAGTGCCAGTCATTAAAATTTGTGTGTATATATAGAGAGAATAATTAACTATGTTACTGTATACTTATATATGAGTATATAAATTTTATGATTTACATTACATTATACAACATTATATTATGTCATATTGTACATATCTAAACATGTCCCATGTCCTTCCAAATGTCAGACCCTGGCCAAAAGGCTTGACCAACTCTGGACCATCTACTTTGAATTTTTTGTTGAGTAAACAGTAAATGTCCTTATGGTTTATACTTGTGCTATTCAAAGTGTGGTTCTTGGATCAGCTGCATTGATATTCCCTAGGAGCCTGTTAGAAATGCAGACTCTTAGGCTCCATCCCAGACCTGTTAAATCAGAATCACCATCTTAACAATCATCCCAGGTCTTGCATGTGCACATTAAAATATGAGAAGTGGTCTGGGCATGGTACCTCACACCTGTAATCCCAGCCCTTTGGGAGGTCGAGGTGGGCGGATCATGAGGTCAAGAGATTGGGACCATCCTGGCCAACATGGTGAAGCCCTGTCTCTACCAAAAATACAAAAAAATTAGCTGGGCTTGGTGGCACGCACCTGCAGTCCCAGCTCCTTCGCAGGCTGAGGCAGGAGAATTGCTTGAACCCCGGAGGTGGAGGTTGCAGTTAGCCAAGATCGCGCCACTGCACTCCAGCCTGGCAACAGAGTGAGACTCAGTCTCAAAAAAAAAAAAAAAAAAAAAAGAAAAGAAAAGTGCTTAAGTAGACTAAGCCCTGTTCTTTTATTTGGGGCCTTTTCTGATGCTGTTTCTTTTCCCTGAAAACACTTCCCTAGCATCCTTTGCTTTGTGCCAGAATCTAGATGCTGAAAGTTCAGTCTTGCTGTTGAAGGATTTAATGTCTAGTGGGCCTCTTGACTTGCAAGTCAGTGCTTTTTCTTTTATTCTTAGGCAAGTATGGTAGCTTTTTGTGTTGGTTATCCATTACTGTGTAACAGATTACCCCCAAAATATAGCAGCTTAAAACAACACATATTTACTATCTCATATTTATTATGGGTAAGGGATCTGGGCACCTCTTAGCTGGGTTGTCTGTTTCATGGTCTTTCCTGAGACTGCCGTCAAGGTGTTAGCCAGAGATGGGGTCTCTTCTGAAGGCTCAGCTGGGAAGGCCCCCTTCCAAGCTCAGTCCCATGGCTTTTGGCAGGAGTCAGTTCCTGAAGACTTGTGACACTAAGGCCTCATTTCTTCACTGGCTGGCTGGCTGCTGGCCAGAAGCCACCCTCAGTTTCTTGCTAGGTGAACCCCTCCAACAGGGTAGCTTGTATTATGAAAGTCAGCAAGGGAGAGACTCAGCTAGCAAGATGGAAGTTACAGCTTTTTAAATCAAATCGCAACAGCCAGTCATGTCTCTTTAGTGCTGTCATATTCTATTGGTAGAAGCAAGTTACTGTATGGGGAGGGAAATCGCACAATGCCATGAATACCAGGAAGTAGGTATCATTGAGGCTAATCCTAGAGTCTGTCTGCCACACCTCTCTGTGTCTCAGTTTTCTTCTTTACAAAATGGGAGAAATAATAAAACCCACTTTATAAAGATTGAACTGAATATGTGGTTTAAATGAGATGATTTCTCATAAAGCCCTTTGAATTGTTCCTGGCCTGTACTAAGTGCTCAAAAATGTTAGTTGTGCTGTTCTTGTTATATTTGGCGTTTTTAGCAGCACCCTGCTGATTACTATTATTGTCGTTAATGACAATAATTACACAGACAAAGAGCTCAGTAGATATATATGCAAGATATTATGCCAAATATTTTACATATGCTTCCAAATTTAACCTTAATGACAACAATGTGAGGTGGTGGCTAATTTATTAATTTTACCCTTCCTATAATTGACTAAACCAGTATTTATAAACAACAAACACAGAATATTGCCCAAAATGATACTGTTTATAGATGGCTAGGTTGGGATTAAAATCCATATTATTGGTCTCTAGATTTAGACTTTTTTTTTTTTAACCATTATGTATTAGCATATGTTTAATGTGGACATTTTCTCACTGTCTTGTAGGATTTTTTTTGCTATTACTTAGGAGTCCTTGACATAGGCAACAAGGCATAGAAGTATGATAGTTCTACCAGTTAATGACTGATATGCTAAACTTTAAGGGGAAAGACCTTATATAGGTGCTATGGTTTGAATGGGTCCCCCGAAGGTCATATATTAGAAACTTAATTGTTAATGCAACAACAGTAAGAGGTGGGGCATTTAAAAGGTGATTGAGTAATGAGGGCACACCTTTCAAATACGGATTAATGCCGTTATCAGAGGAGTGAGTTAGTTCTAGAGAACTTTAATCTCAAGATTTAATCTTAAGATTAATACCATTATCTAAGGAGTGAGTGAGTTTTCAAAAGTGGGTTGTTGTAAAAGTGAGGTTGGCTCACTCTTGCAATCTTTTTCACAAGCACTCACTTGCTCTTCCACTTTTCCACCATGTTATGATGTAGTATGAGGCTCTCACTAGAAGCTGCTGCCATACTCTTGAACTTCCCAGCCTCCAGAAGCATGAGCCAAGTAAACCTCTTTGCTTTACAAACTACCTAGTCTCTGGCATTATATTACAGTAACAGTATCTTTCCCCCATTTTCGGGGAAAGATAAGTTTCTTTCTTAAATAAGTGTGAAAATTCATTCATTTGTTTCTTCCCCTTACACTGTGGGATGCTGTTGTGGTCTGAATATATGTGTCCCCCAAAATTTATAAGTTGGAACCTATTTACCCAATGTGATAGTATTGAGAGGTAGGGACTTTAGTAGGTGGATGGGTTATGAGGGTGGAGCCCTCATGAATGGGATTAGTATCCTTGTAAGAGAGGCTTGAAGGAGCCTCCTCAGTCTACCCTTCTACTGTGTGAGGATACAGCTAGAAGGTACCATCTTTGAAGGAGAGAGAGCCAGTCCTTGGCAGACACTGAATCTTCTGGCACCTTGATCTTCCCAGCCTCCAGAACTGTGAGCAATAAATTTCTGTTGTTTATAAATCACCCAGTTTAAGGTATTTTGTTACAGCAGCCCTAATGGATTGAGTTAGGCACCTACAATGTAAGAGGCATCCCTAAGTGTCAGCCCTTGAGGCTGCTGAGGTGAGTATAAAGCATTGTCCTTGTTCTTCCTCAGTGTCCAGTCTTATGACTATGCTGTCCACTGCCTGTTGGGCTTCCTGAGATAGAGATATGTAGTTGTCCTCAACATCCATCATTCTCTTGATCCTTTACTAATAAGGCCCTTAATTGTATTTGGAAACATGGTGGCCCAGCTGAAGACTGCATTTTTCAACCTTTTCTGAGCTGGAGCTGGGCAATAGAATGTGAGAAGAAGTGATAATCAGATCTTTAAAGGGTGAAGGCATTTCCTCTAGTCTTCTGTCTTTGATCTGCCCTTTCTTCCTCTTTATGTAATGTGCCTGGGACTGATTTCATCCTTGCTCCAGGGACCTGCAGCCTGGTCAATCAAATCATCAGCCTCTTCCTGGTCATTGTGATGTGCCCATATCACATCCACCCAGGCCTGACCAACTGAGTATCCCATTTCTCCCTGTCTCAGTGACTGGTTCAGGGGTATGTGTAGATGACCCCAAATCTAGGCTAGTGGAACACAACTTTGTAAGTTTCATCACAATATTGGGAAGAGAAAAGTGGCTACCTTCCTGCTGAACCTACAGTGGTTGGACGATGTATAACTCAAGAACTGCTGGGTACACTGTGGCCAGAACGTGGCTGAGAGGGGAAGGTGATACTGATGAAAACAGAGCTGCAAGATGGACAAAAAGAGATCTCACACTATTGTCTGAGGCTCCCCGTTCATCCCTGCCAAAGCCCCTTGTATGCTGGGACTTTTCATTTTTGTGAGATAATAATCTCCATGCCCTTAAAAGTAACTTTTAAAAGCATTTTATTTATTTATTTATTTATTTATTTATTTATTTATTTATTTATTTATTTAAAGTAAACCAGTTTAAATGGAAGTCCAGTCCCTTGAATCTGAAAAAAATTCCTTTCTGATACCGTAACAGTTCTTACACTTTGTGATTGGGGATTGTTAGGAAAATTAAATGAGATGATTCATATGAAACCCTTAGCACAGTGCCGAGATAGTGTCTGATTAATGCTAGCTATTCTCGTTCTTACTATTGGAAACAGAAAATGTAGACTCATGTTATGTTTTGGACATTGAAACTTACTTTAAAATGGTTTGTGATGACTACATAGATTTGTAGACCTGCCACCACCAATTCATAGACCAGCCACATCGGTGGACCCCTGTTTTCCAGGGCTTTTGCTATAGGGGACATACGGAGAGGCAAATTACAGGCCTACTCTGAGGCTATTATAGGGGAGGCAGGGGGAAGCCGTGGCTAACAGCATGGATCCTGGAGCCATATAAGCTCCAGATTTTCCTTCCATCACTCATTAGCTGTGTGACTTAAGTCAGCAAATTTTACCTCTATGCCTCTGTTTCCTCTTCCGTGAGATAAAGGTGATACCTGTTTGAAATTAAAGGGATGAATGTGTGTGTTAATGAGCCCCGTGTCTGATATTGAGCAAGTTCACTCACCTGTACTTACCTGCATCCACCTTTACTCATCTGCACATCCATATGCCCATAATATACTGTCATAGAAAGTGAGTGTTATAGACAAGTTGGGGGTCAATTAATGGAAGCCATCACTTCCCATAAAAGTTTTTAAAATATCATTGATCATATTATATTACCTCATAATATAAATTCCTAGCTTGCAAACTGTCTTGTAACAAAAATCTTATCTGTATTTTTTCATTTATCTCTAGATCCCAGCTCAGAGCTTGGCACAGAATAAAACATGATTGAAGTTTTCTGTATGAATCTTTTTTCTTTATCACATCCTTTTTGACTCAAAGACTATAGATCACTTCCTGACTGGGTGCCCTGAATCCAGCCCTGCCCCCTTGGCCCATGCACGGTGAATTCGTTTGTGAGCACTTGGTCACTGAGTGCCCACCAGGGGCCAGGCACATAGACAAGTGGACAAGATAGTCACCAGCAGCGGACAAGACAGTCAAGGAATCCACCTTTGTGGGCTCAGAGTCTAGTAAAAAAGATGGATGAACAAATGAATATGTATTATAGTAGCAGGAAGGGATGAGGACTCTGGAGAAACATAGACCAAGATAAAGGATAGAAAGTGGCAGTGGATGTTTCTTTAGATCAGTTCCTCAGAGAAGACTTATTCAAAGAGGGGACATTTGAGCAGAAATCTGAATGAAATAACTGGGTGAATGAAGCAATGTGGCCTGCTGGAGGTGGGGGCAGGAAGGAACAGCAAATGCAAAGGCTCTGGGGCTGGAGCTTGCTTGCCTTGTTCAAGGAACAGCGAGGGGCCAGTGTAACTGAGCTTAGTGAGTGTGGCTGGAGAGATGAGGTCGAAAAGGCAGTTCTTCAGATATATTTTAGAAATGTTTTTAAAATCCTGCATTTGATTTTCACATTAGTAACCACATCACATCAGTAATCACAGCTTTCTGTGACTTCCAGTTGCTCTTCAAATAAAGTCTTGCATGGATTTAAAACAATATTGTTCATTTTTAATTTTTGTGGGCACATAGAGTTGTATATATTTATAGGGTATGTGAGATGCTTGGATACAGACATGCAATGTGAAATAAGCATGTCATGGAGAATGTGGTATCTATCCATCCTCCCAAGCATTTATCCATTGAGTTGCAAACAATCTGATTATACTATTTGTTTCAAAATGTACAGTTATTATTGACTATAGTCACCCTGTTGTACTATCAAATAGTACATCTTATTAATTCTTTCTAAATAGTTTTTTGTGCCCATTAACCATCTCCACCTCCTCCACAGCCCCCACCCCCTTCCCAGCCTCTGGTAACCATCCTACTCTCTATGTCCATGAGTTCAACTGTATTGACTTGTACATCCCACAGATAAGTGAGAACATGTGATGTTTGTCTTTCTGTGCCTGGATTATTTCACTTAGTGATCTTCAGTTCCATCCATGTTGTTGCAGATGACTGGATCTCATTCTTCTTTATGACTGAATAGTACTCCATTGTGTATATGGACAGCATTTTCTTTATCCACTTATTCGCTGATGAACACTTAGGTTGCATGGATTTAGAACCTCTGTGTAGCCTCTACCAGACTCACTTTCTCTTTGGTTCAGCAATGCTGGTTTTGAAAGTTTTGCAGAAAAGAACCCTATCTCCATGCTGTCTCAGGGGCGTGTATGTGCTGTTCTCACTGACATCCTTTTCTTTTCCTTGACCATCCAACACTCACTCCTCTGATACGTCCTCAGAGAGCCTCCCTTAACCCTTGTCCTGAGATTTGGTCAGGTTTGGTTGTGATACATTTTCAAGAATTTTGTTTGTCTTCCTTGAGGCACTTTTTACCACTGTAAATAGCTAATAAATTGAGCACTTGATTTAATGCCTACCCCTTCTGATAGTTTGTAAGCTTTCCAAGATCAGACTTCCTGTATAGATTATTTAGCAGCGTCCTCAGGTCTTAGGAAAGTTCTAGCAAATAGCATTCAAGAAGTGTTCATTTATGGAATGAATGGACAGGCATTCTGAGGCAAGACCCTTCTCTACCACCTGCACTTACCTGCACCTACCTGCACCCACCTTCACTCACCAGTACCTACCTGCACCCACCCTCACTCACCTGAATCTACCCGTACTCACCCTCACTCACCTGAACCTACCTGCACCCTCCCTCACTCACCTGAACCTACCTGCACCCACCCTCACTCACCTGCACCTACCTGCACCCACCCTTACTCACCTGAACCTACCCCGCGCCCACCTTCACTCACCTGTACCTACCTGCACCCACGTTTACTCGTCTGCACATGCATATGCCCATAATATACTGTCATAGAAAGTGAGTGTTATAGACAAGTTGGGAGTTAAAGAATCCAGAGGCAGGAACAGTGGGCCTTGGTGGCCTGTAGGGAGAGGTCAAGGGAACATTTGAGAAAGGTTTCTGGAGGTGATGTGCTTGGAGGTGATACTGGGGATCAGCATCAACCTGTCCTCTGGGACGCAGATGAGGATCTCTTGGATTAGGGGTGAGATGGAGCTAACATTTTAAAAATATTAAGCATAGAAGAATCTAAACCATGAGAAAAAAGAGAAACTTTCTCCCCCAAAATGCAACTGCATTGTATGGAGCAGGAAGAGAGAAGT
This sequence comes from Rhinopithecus roxellana, assembly GCF_007565055.1. NCBI lineage: Eukaryota > Metazoa > Chordata > Mammalia > Primates > Cercopithecidae > Rhinopithecus > Rhinopithecus roxellana. Next base: position 129,154,191 of record NC_044561.1, on the reverse strand, counting down.
CATGGACCAGCTGAAGCGACAATCAGGAGGATGCACTGGGGGTGTTGTCACTGTGTTTTCTAACAGATTACAAAGCCTCCTTGCTGAAGAACTGACCTTTTAGTTTATACCGGAGTGACACAGGCTGCAGCATTTCCCATAATGAGAAGGTGAATGGAAAAAGTATGTCTTAAGCCCTTTCTATCATGTCTAATGAGAGATGAGTTTTTCTCTACAATTTCTTAATGCAATGCTTCCACCATGACTTTTAAATAGAAAGGAAAACCTTATCGTTTTGTGTACTCCTGTGGCTCTGCATCCCCTGAACTGGGATGAGTCAACAGAAATTATAACACGAAAAGGAAAAAGTTTCCACGAGGACCCCTCGTGCAGGTTTGTGCTCACTTTCCCTGATGAAATGATGGCATCTCCTGTTTCCTCACGCTTGTAGCGTTCATGTTGTTTCCGTCGCCTTGAGAGATGCTCCACGCCGGTTACATGACTCTGTGGCTGTCACCATCTGCCCGCCTTTGGGGGACATGACAGAGTGAGGTTTAGAAAGAAATATGTCTGAAAGGATCACATATGAAATGGTCCAAGAAGCATATCAGTATTTTAAAATTATCCAAAATCATGGGCTGTCGGACCTTCTGGGTATGTGGTCACTCTTTTCATATAAAGGGGAACCATCATAAGAGTGTCCGATGGCTAAAATATTTGCTTTTTCATGTGAAATTATCTAAAGACAAATTGACCCAAACAAAACAAAAACAAATAAGCGCTCCCTCTTATCTGGATTTCGTTAAAATAAAGTAAGGCTAAAGGTGTTTTTACTTTTTTGTCTGTGTCTGTTCTCAATTAAACTCATAAGCACTTCATAAATCTTCCATCTGGGTAACGTAACACTGTACAGTGCATTTTAACTGGAATATTTTGTTTTCCGAGTGCTGTGGAAGGTGGAAACCGCTGAGCCCTGGCTGGGGCGGAGCCTGCCAGGCCACATTCTGGAGTTTCTGGAGTATCACAGGCGAATTCTTTGTCCTGTGATGGTGCAGAGAAGGGCTTTCAACGTCACATGGAGTAACTTCCAGTTCTGACTTCTTGCTTTTCTACATTTTCTTGGTCCTTTTTTTAAGATTCATTTTTTATTTCCCTCCAGTGAAAATGTCTCTTATTTCCTTTCATTCTCCTCCTCCCTTCCCCACATACCAAGACACTGAATGGAGGGTTTAAGCTTGTCGGCTAATAGCTAATCAATGTTTTCTTTGACTTGGGAATATGGATAATGTGTTTATACTATTTGTAACCTACTTTTTCCTAAAAGGAAAATGAGGTAGTATACACACACACCACACACACACACAAGCAGCAAGAAATGTAAAACAATAAAAATGGAAATTTTTTGTATGAAATAAAAAATGAATAACAAAATCATCCAGTAAGTATATCACCAAGCCTGAGTACTATCAAGCTTTGTAGTTTTCTCTGAGGTTTTTGGTAGCCAAAGAGAAAAGGGGGTGAATGGAACAACTGGTTCCATAATTCTCATTTTCTCAAGGAAAATCCAAAGTATTTCTAATCCTTTTGATGAAGAGCACTTTATAAACCTGAATTTTGAGGAACATCTCACACAGGGGCAAAGGGAATAGCGGAATTAAAGATCAAACAGAATGGTGATTTTCATGGGATAGTACTTGGTAGTATTGTTCAAGAAAATCCAAGGACATGACATTAAAACACTCAGTGAGGAGGACTCCATGCAGACATTGTGGTTCAAGAACAAGCATATTGGTAGAGGAATAATTAGGAGAATCTGATATACAGCATGGTTACACAGGGAAATGTCTTACTACATCTATAGAGACTGTCCCCTTTGGTGACTGACAAAAGACATAATGAAAACCATCTGTTTAAGATGGGGAAAATGTAGGTGGAGTGGCTGCATCCTCACCTGGGAACACCGAGCTCACATGTGATTCATAGGGACACATTTAACCTCTTGAGTAGATTAATGGCTTAGTTGACAGGGACTGCTTAATTTAAGAGTGATATCATGGGGGTTGCCCAGGCAGAGTAGTACATGTCTGGCTGTGACTGAGGCTAGGCCTCTCAGGCAGAGCTTTTAATATGCCTTAGACAGGATGTTACACCTTGTCGTGCCTCAATCTTTTTAATCATTGCTAATGATGATAATACAAATAGTGACAATATTCAAGGCAGAGGCAAACAAAGAAAAAGCAATGACTCGTAGAGTGGAGTGAGGTGCTGTGGAAAGAAATCCCAGGCTGGAAATGTGGGGTCCATTTCTGGCATTGGCTTAAACATGCTGTATAACCCAGGTGATTCTTTTACATCTCCCATTTTTCTAATTTGCAAGAGAGGCTATTGTAGTGGTTCTCAAATTGTCACCTTTTGGCCAGCAGCATTGGTATCAGCAGGGAATGAAATAAAAAATGCGAATTCTTGGGCCTCAGACCTACTGAGTCATAAACTCCGGGAATGGCCCTCAGTGGTTTGTTTCTTTATTTACTATTATTTTTAATTTATTTTTAATTTAATTTTTATTTTTTGAGACAGAGTCTTGCTCTGTCACACAGGCTGGAGTGCAGCGGCAGGATCTGGGCTCACTGCAACCTCCGCCTTCCAGGTTCAAGCGATTTTCCTGCCTCAGCCTCCTGAGTAGCTGGGATTACACGCACCCATCACAATGGCCGGCCAATTTTTTGTATTTTTACAAAATACAAAAGATTCAGTTTTTATTTACCTCCAATGAAAATGTCTCTTATTTCCTCTCATTCTCCTCCTCCCTTCCCCATATACCAAGACACTTAATTGAGGGTTTAAGCTTGCTAGCTAATAGCTAATCAATGTTTCACCATGTTGGCCAGGCTGGTCACAAACTCCTGACCTCAGGTGATCCACCTGCCTCGGCCTCTGAAAGCGCTGGGATTACAGGTATGAGCCACCGCACCTGGCCTAAGCAGTTTGTTTCTTAACAAGCACTCTCAGTGATTCTGATGCATGCTCAAGTTTAAGAACTATCAGGCCTTTGAATTAAGTCTCCTTCCATGTGTATGTTAGATTGACATAAAAATGGCCCCAATTCTCCATCCCTCTTTGTATCTACACTTTTTGCAAGCTAGTCCTATTAGGAGGTAGAGATCTTGGATATTCTTGAATATTTGAAATTTGAATTCTTGAATATTCTCGAATATTGAAAATTCTTGAATATTTACTTTCCTTTGCATCTTGCTTTGGCCAATAGAATGTGGCAGAAGTGATGGGGTGCTGTTTCGAAGCCACTCAGTTCTCTTGTCCTTTGTTTCTGTTTCTGTATATCTTGCGCTCAAGTTTTCAGAACCTTGTACAATCCTGAGAATGAACCCGGACCAACTTGCTAGAGGATGAGAATGGGTATGAAAGAGAGCTGAGTCATTCCTACACAGGACATCCTAGACCAGCCACCTCCAGCTAGCCTGCTAGCTGACCAAGGTGCATAAGTCAGCTCTGCCTGATAGAAGTTGGGCCTGACTTAGTCCATAGGACATACTAAGCCAACCTACAGACTTGTGAACTACAACAAATGGACATTGCTTTAAACCACTGAGTTCTGTGGTTGGTTGTGATATACAATTATTGTGGTAATAGATAACTGGTACATGATGGAAATGCTACAATTCTGGAAATCTAAGTGTCCTGACCTTAAATTTGTGTTAGGAATCTCAAAATCACATAAAGCAATGTAGCTTTATTTTTCTCTAACTAAATGTGTATTATCTTCTGAGCCCCTATTCTCTTAGGAGGTGGGAAATTATTTATTTGTTTGTTTGTGTTTAAGACAAGGTCTTGCTCTGTCACCCAGGCTGGAGTGCAGTGGCACAATCACAGCTCACTGTAGTCTCAACCTCCTGGGCTCAAGCATTCTTCCACCTTAGCCTCCCAAGTAGCTGAGACAACATATGCATGCCACCATGCCTGGCTAATTTTTAATTTTTTTGTAGAGATGGGTTTATGATGCTCAGGTTGTTCTCAAACTTCTGGGCTCAAGTGATCCTCCTACCTTGGCATCCCAAAGAGCTGGGAATACAGGCATGAGTCACCATAACCTGCCAGAAGTTAGTTATTTAATTTCCAGTTAATTCCAGGTAATCTAGGTCAATATGTTTATGTTATCTTTATGTAAATTTTCATCAATACCTCCTGTTCTTCTCTCCCTCTGGGTGCATGAGAAGATGGCACTTCCTTACCTTCTTGAAGTTAGGTGTGACCATGTGACAGTTTTCCCCAATGCAATGTGAGCAGAAATGAGTCACTTCTGGGTGGAAGCATTGAAGAGTTTATATGCAATTGTCCGTTTTCTTTCTTCCTTTACCTTCGGTTGTGGAAGGATGTATTGACAGACGAACACCTCCAAACTGAAGTAGCCTCAGATGCTGTGCTACCACATGAATGACAGATTCCCCAGAGAGTTTTCTGGGCCTGGAGTTGGCTTTTCATGAACAAGAATAAGCTTTCATTTCCAGCCATTAAAGTTTGGAACTGTTTGTTACCACAGCATAGCCTAGCTTATCCTGACTGTTTCACCAACTTTTCTCAGTTAACTAAGGGTCTTCCCTGCTTCAAATTCTTCTTCCTCCTAGTATATTGGTTTGCTAGGCTGCCATAATCAAATACCGAGACAGGGGGTTTAAACAACAGAAATTTATTTTCTCATAGTTCTGGAGGCTAGAAGTCCAAGATCAAGGTGTTACCAGCTCTGATTTCCTCTGAGGCCTCTCTCCTTGGCTGGCAGATGGTTGCCTTTTCCCTGTATCCTCATATGGTCTTTTGTCTGTGCATGCACCACAGCCTGGTTTCTCTCTGTATCTCCATATTTCTTTTTCTTAATTGCTCAACATCACTAATCATAAGGGAAATGCAGTTCAAAACCATAATGAGATAATATCTCACACCAGTCTGACTGGCTATTATGAAAATGTCAAAAAATGACAGATACTGGTGAGGTTGTGGAGAAGAGAGAACTTAAGCTTAAACACTGCTGGTGAAAGTGGAAATTAGTTTAGCCACTGTGGAAAGCATTTTGGCAGTTTTTCAAAAAACTCAAAGTAGAATTATCATTCGACTTAGCAATCCCATTACTGGGTATATACCTAAAGGGATATAAATTGTTCTGCCATAAAGACACACGCATGTGTATGTTTATTGCAGCACTATTCACCATAACAAAGACATGAACTCAACCTAAATACCCATCAACAGTAGATGGAATAAAGAAAAGGTGGTATATATATACACCATGGAATACTATGCAGCTGTAAAAAAGAACGAGATCATGTCCTTTGCAGCAACATGGATAGAGCTGGAGGCTATCATCCTAAGCACAGTAACATAGGAACAGAAAACAAAATACCACATGTTCTCACTTACGAGAGGGAGCTAAACACGGAGTACATATGGGCCCAAAGGAGGGAACAACAGACGCTGGGGCCTACTTGAGGGTGGAGGATGGGAGGAGGGAGAGGATCAAAAAACTGGGTGATGAAACAATATGTACACCAAACACCCGTGACATGCAAATTACCTATGTAACAAACCTGCACGCGTGCCCCGGAACCTAAAATAAAATAAAATTTAAGAAAAAAGAAATTTCAAAAAAACTCCCAAATAATTTCTTTTTCTAGTAAGTCTAATAGTCAAAGTGGATTAGGGCCCACTCTAAGAATTTCATTTTAACGTAATCATTTTTAAAAGACTCTATCTCTAAATATAGTTGCATTCTGAGGTACTAGGGGCTAGGGTTTCAGCATGTGAATTTTGGGGGAACACAGTTCAGCTCATAACACCATGGAAAGGCATGCATGTTCCAAAGGGGTATAGGTAGGACTACTACTGGGACAGGAACAGCAGTGACTTGAATGTCCATCGTGTATACTGGCTGCCAGTGGAGGGCAGTCTTGAATATTGCTACTGGCTCTCTGATGGCACATTTCACATGTATGGCCCTGCATTCTGCATGTTCTGACCCAGTTCATCTACCTGCTCTCTTGGTCATGTTGCATTATTTCTGATCACACAGAGAAAGAGAGAAAAAGGCCACTCTGGGCACACTGGTCTGGACAAGCCTATGTATTGGGAACTTCCCCACACCCAGTTCTATAACTAAGAACGTGCCCACAACCACCTCTTTGAGTTCTACCCAGGGAGCAAGTTCCAGCACGCTTTCCTTTTGTATTCTTCGAAATTCTCTGGGGTTTCTATCACTCCCCTTTCTTTGGGGGCTGTTCAGCATATGTATGTGTGTAAGTTCTGTGAGTATGTCTGTGTAGATGGGGGCCTAACATTCAGGGACCCGTTCCTGGCATTCCAGGGACCTACAGTTCCGCCAGCATCTAAATCTACTTGCTTTGCCTCTTTCTCTCCTAGTCTCTTATTGGATGGGAAAAAATCTTGCTCTGCCTTATCATATGTTCATATATATATATATGTATAAAACCTCAAAATTTTGGGCTCAAGCAGTCTTCCTGCCTCATCCTCCCAAGTAGCTTGGACTACAGGCATATACCACCATGCCCAGCTTATTTGTTGTATTAGTCTGTTTTCACATTGCTATAAAGAAATGCCTGAGGCTGAGTAATTTATAATGGAACAAGTTTAATTGACTCACAGTTCCACATGGCTGGGGAGGCCTCAAGAAACTTGCAATCATGGTGGAAGGGGAAGCAAACATATCCTTCTTCACATGGCGGCAGCAAGGAGAAGTGCTGAGCAAGAGTAGGGGAAAGCACCTTATAAAGCCATCAGATCTCTTGAGAACTCACTATCATGAGAACAGCATGGGGGAACCGCCCTCATGATCCAGTTACCTCCCTCCCTCAACAGGTGGGGATTACAATTTGAGATGAGATTGGGGGAGGGGGGGACACAGAGCCAAACCATATTATTTATCTTATTTTAGTTTTGTAGAGATGGAATCTTGCTATGTTGCCCAGGCTGGTCCCAAACTCCTGGCCTCAAGCAATCCTCCCACCTCCACCTCCCCAAATGCTGGAATTATAGGCATGAGTTACTGCATCTGGCCTTTTTATATATTTTAAAAATATTTCTTGGATCTTGGCTTTGAAACTCAAAAGCTGAAACTTTGACACGTTTGTCCTTCAGCTCCTCCGCAATAAACCTAGCTGGGGAAAGATACACCAATCTCTAGTCTGAATGCAGAAGATTCCCACCATGAGGTGGGAGTAAATTACCGGGAATTAAACACATCTCACTTATATCAAAATACTTCCCTCCTCCATTCGAATGCATCCATTTGTCTATTAGGATTTCTTCTTACACCAACAAAGCAGACTATAAGTTACATCTTGAAAGAATTTAGTTTTCATGGTGATAACTGAAAAGCTTTGGTTTATAAGGCATATTCAGGGTCCAGAAAGAGGGGGAGAGTTACTTGGTTTTAGCCAACCATTGTGAAAATTAAAGTAGTTCATCTGGATGCAGAGTTTGAAATACCGTGTTGAAATAGAGTATTGCAATATAAGAGCAACACTGATATCACACAAATATTATGAATGCTCCCAAGCAAAGTAAAAACATTTTGAGTGCAGAAATGAATTTGTGATTGATATAAAGAAGAATGAATAGAGAATGATCTATAGCATTTGTCTGAAACCTCATAAAGGCAGTGTCTGAATACTGGTTGTTCCCAATTTCATTAGTTATGAATCACTACATGAAGAATGTGTGTCCAAGTTAAACATGAGGGTCTTGGAATTATTTTAAAGAAAAAAATCAGTTTCACTCTCTAGGATGGTTTTCTCCTTATGATCACTTGGGTTTTATATGTTGAGATTAGTGTGTTTAACATCTGATTTCTCGTTTTCCCCCTGAATCTTCATTTTCCATTGTCATTTGGCCCACTTCTGGGTTTTTTCATATCTTCTAAATGTCTCTCAGTGTTGTCTTTTTTTTTTTTTTTTTGGGGTTGTTCTTTCCACTCTTTTCTTACTTTCTTTCTCTTCAAAAAGAGAATGAAGGAAAAGCCAAGCAAAATATATTTTAAAATTAAAGGATGTGTGTAGGCAAATACTGAGAGATGTAGACCAAGCAGAGATGAATAATTATCAAAGTTTCCAACAACTCTAGCTGTGTTTCTCGACAGGAGGTGACTTTGCCTCCTAGGGGACATTCGAAAGTGTTTGAAGACATTTTTGGTCGTCACAACTTACGGGGAGGATGAGCACCTGTCCCCGACTCCAGAGTGAAGAATAATCCAGCCCAAAACGTCAGAATTTCCAAGAGTGAGAAACCCTGAATCACAAGTATGGTTTTTTTATCCTCTCCATTTTTTTTTTTTTTTTTATAAAAGAATGTATTGCCAGCATTTTACATATGAAGCAGAAAATCTAGATTCTTTTTTCTTTTTAATTAGGCAAGTGATTAAAAGCCACCTTCTTAGAGAGGGCCTGTGCTCTGCAGCGCATCATAGCCTCTCCTTCCAGCTGTATGAGGCAAATTCAGGGTCCAGAAAGTGGGGGGGAAGCTACTTAGTTTTAGCCAACCACTGTGAAAATTAAAGTCATTCATCTGGATGCAGTGTTTGAAATATAGTGCTGACAATGGAGTATTGCAATATTCAAAACTCACTTCATTAACTCATATTACTTTCCTGGCCCTTGTAGTAAATTGAGTTTGCAACCCTCTGTGTTCTAGGATTGGCACATTATGAACCATGGGCCAAATCTGGCCTGCCACCTCTGTTTATAAATAAAGTTTTATTGGAACACAGTCATGCTCACTTATTTCTATGAGCATGCTTTTGTGGCTGGTTTTGTGCTATGTTGAGTAGTTGCAAAATGGACTGTGTGGCCTGCAAAGCCAAAAATATTTACACTCTGGCACTTTACAGAAACGTTTGCTGATTCTTGCCCTAATCTACTGAGTCTGTTGATTATTACTGTTAGTTTTTGAACTGAGGCTTCCTGTTGGCATAATTGTCAGTATAGACAAGAAATTACAGTGTGTTTAATCACATAAACCAATGCGGATTTCAGTTAGGGGACCCCAACCTCAGTAAACATTTTTCATATATTGATCATTGTAAGAAAACATAGGATTCTTAGTTGAAACATGATTAGCTTTCTGAATGGAATATGGGCAAGGCTAAAAGTTAACACAGTCTAACTCTTCTCCCCTGTTGTCGGTGACACATTTACTCCCATTATGCTTGGCTCAACATGTGGCCTTGTATTTTGTCCACAAAATACCACCTGCTCTGGGCTGTTTCTTGGATCATCTGCCTCAGAAGAAATGAGAAACGGGAAATAGATTTATTGACCTATTCAGTTTATTGCTTAACCACCACATAATACAAATATTTCAACTATGCTTTGTTCATTTATTCATTAGTTTAGTGCAGGTCAGCTAACATTTTCAGTAAAGGGCCAGATAGTAAGCATTTTTGGCTCTGAGGGCTGGCTAATCTCCATTGCAGCTACTCAGCCCTGTCTGTGCAGAGTGAGAGCAGTTGGAGGTAGTCAGTCAAACCATGGTAGTGGCTGTGTTCCAATAAAGCTTTATTTACAAAAATAGGCTGTGAGCTGGATTTGTCCCACAGGCTGTAATTTCTGACTCCAGATCTGGAGACGTCTCAGTCATAACTGGGAGTGGAGGTAGCAGAGCTACCGAATAATGGAAAATAGCATTTTCTGGGTGATTTCTCATTTTCCATCCTCACTTTTTATTTGCAAATGCTTCTTCTTTCCTTCCTCCAGTGGATCAGGGGCCTACTGTTGAGGGAACAGCTGGAGTGAGATGAGCAGATAAATTCTGTTTTGGATTATGAAGCTAGTTCAGTAGAAAGGGAGTGCCACCTAGATTCGAGGGGAGTGAGGTGAGGAAACACCTGCCGGTTCCTGACACAGGACAAGGTAACATCTCTTGTAAGGAGAGGAAGACTGGTGCCTGCTTGCAGCTGAGGAGCTGAGTCTGCTCAAGGCTCCCTAGGTCCTGGAATCCTCCCATCCTTGCATCCTTCTCTTCATCCATCTCCACAGGCATCTCAAATGTGTCCATTCCCCATGGGATATGCATCCTGGGAAATGCCCAGTGATAGCTAACTCTACCAAGGGGACTTGCTTTTTGTTAGGGGCTTTCAAAATCTTTTCTGTGGTTTATTTTCTTCTGATTCTAATACTTATATTGGTTTTTCATCAAAATTTGGCAGCTAATGAAAACGTATAATGTTTGAGCATCACTTATTGAGCATCACTTTTACTCAGAAATGTGCGAATTATTAAATATGAGCATGTATGTGTCCATCTACACACACACACACACACACACACAGGCACTCACCCAGTCACCTAATTTTAAGGACTCCTAACAAATCTTTGAGGTAGCTGGTTTTAAGCAGGTAGAAATTAAGCAGCTTGCCCAAAGTGGATACTGTAGTAAGATTTTAAACACAGACTTGCCTGATTCCAAAACTCATATTCAGCTTTTTTAGGATACTACTCTACCTTTAAGAAGAAAGAAAAAACAATTGGCCAGGTGCAGTGGCACACGCCTGCAATCCCAGCACTTTGGGAGACTAAGGCGGGTGGATCACGGGGTCAAGAGTTCGAGACCAGCCTGGTCAACATGGTGAGACCCATGTCTGTACTAAAATTACAACAATTTGTCAGGTGTGGTGGGTACCTGTAATCCCAGCTACTTGGGAGGCTGAGGAAGAGAATCACTTGACCCTGGGAGGCGGAGGTTGCAGTGAGCCGAGACCACACCACTGCACTCCAGCCTGGGCAACAGAGCGAGACTCAGTCTCAAAAAAAAAAAAAAAAAAAAAAAGAAGAGAGAAGACAATCACCTGTACTGTCCCTCAGAGAAAAAAAAGCTGCCACCTTTTATGGTATTTTCCTTCAGTGTTTTCATTTTTTTTCTTCTATTTGTTAAAGCATTTTTAAGATCATGTTGCAAATATAATTTTATTCTCTTGCTTTTTTCAATTTATTATTTAAGTATGATTTTAAAACCTCTTTGTAAGTATCCTCTTAATGGTTTACTATTTCTTCATATAGGTATATTGTAATTTACTTAACCAACTCCCTTCTGCTGAGCATTGCGGTTATTGCTAGTTTATTCACTGTTTTGAATAAAGAGGCAATGGATACCTTCGAGTGTGAAAAAACTTTCCCTCATGAAACTTCAAAAATCTGAAAAGCTATCCAGAAACATGGAAATGGTATTCTGTAAGAGAGACAGGTGACATAAGTGAATCACTCACTTTGGACCAAAAATTTAAGAGGGCACCAAAAAAAAATCTTCATTATTAGCATATAATAGTATAACATTAAAAATTAAATTAATATTAAAATCTCCAAATCCATGAAGAAGAAAATATCAACGTTTTAAATAAAGGCAGGGTCGGTATTACTGAGTTTTTCCTTTAGCCTTAGGCTCCGAGCTGGCTATGCACAGTACTGTTACTCCATTCAGGCCGTGGGGAGGACGTAATTGGTGTCTGGAAGGAGAAAGTCAGAACCACCTTTATTATTATCTATTATAATTATTATGCCCTATGGGAAGCTTTCTTCTGAAAAGGTTTGGTATGATGGGCCCAAAAACAGACTCTGGCAAAGACTGCTTGGTTTAAAACCCCAACCATGTCACTTCCTAACTGTGGGACCTTTGTCAAAATGATTCCACTCTCTGGACCTCACTTTCCTGATGTACTGCATGGAGATGATGATAATCATTTATGCCTCCCAGTGGATGAGAGGACATAGCGAGTCCCTTAGAACAGTGTCTGGCTTGTATAAGGACTCAGTAAATGTTCCCTGTTCTACTGCTGCACTGTGAGCCTGCCCCCGAGCTGAAGGCAGCCTGCAGACCTGCTTGCTTTACTCCATTTGGCATTGTTAGATTTTTTTTTTAATTAGTTGCCAACATTCTAAAATTGCTATATTTCATGTAAAAAATCTGATTTTTTTTCTCTTACAAAAATCAGAAGACCTGGCAAACCTGGGGCTAGCTGTGTCTTCCCTAGTGGTAACATTTCATCAAATCTGCAAACCAGAAGATGGAAGTTCTCTCCCGTTTATCCTAAACTAGGGTTGCCAGAGTTAGCAAATAGAAAATATATGACATCTGGATAAATTTGAATGTCAGACAATATTTTTTAGCATAAGTATATCCCATGCAATATTTGGGATATACTTATACTAAAAGACTGATTTATTGTTTTTCTGAAATTATGAGACATATGCTAAAAATAATTTGTTTATCTGAAACTCAGATGTAACCCAGCATCCTTTATTTCTCTGTCTACCTCTTCCAACCCTCCCCCTCCGCCTATACTTAACAGCTTCATTGGCCTGGGACTTCCACTTAACCTCTGTAGACATCAGCATTGAGGATCACATAAAAAATACCAGCAGAGGTTATCTTCCATAAGCAGCACTGTGTATCATCACTGCAGTGCAGTTTTAAGGTATTTAATAAACTTCCCTGAAGTCTGGCGGCCTTTCCATGATGAAACTGGGGGAAGGAATCAAATCATGTAACACTATCTCAGCGCCATTGAGTTCCCTGAACAAATGCTCGTGCGTGGACGTGAAGTTAGAAGAAGGCGGAGCTTTCTACATTCTCTTGCTGCTGCTTTGAGATAGGGAACCAGGTCTGAGAACATTCCCATTGAAGTTGCATCTCTTAGGGCCAGGGCATGAAGGATGGTGATGTTTTCCTACCTCACACTGAGGGACCCTGCCAAGGAGGGCAGCTGCTTTTAAGAGCCACCCATGTCCCTGCTTGATGAAAGAGAGAGGTAGATACCATTAGCATAGTTGCTGTGTATATGGACTGAAGATTCTCTTTCTGGCTTCTATCAGATGGAAACAAATCTTAGCAGGCAGATCAGGATCAGCTCAAGCAGCATCTCTCCACCTTGGCACTATGGAGTACTTCTTTGTAGTGGGGGCTGCCCTGTGCGTTGTAGGATGTTCAACAGCATCCCTGACCACCACCTACCAGATGCCAGTAGCACATCCCCTTTGCCCCCATCTCCTTGCCATAGTTGTGTCAACCAAAATCATCTCCACACATTGTTAGATATTTTCTGGGCAGCAGACTCACTCCCACTTGAGAACCACTGTACTAGAAATATCACCATGAGAATGGAGTAGGCCACACACACCTTGACCCATTTATGCTGGAGGTTGCAAATTTTTTTTGTGTGTGAAAAATCAGACCTTGGCAATGACCTTGAGCAGTAAGATATAAATAACTCCCACAAGTTTAGCGTTCCAATAATGGAACACTAGGCATACATAGGTTTTAAGGGCTGCAGTAACTTAATTGTGTGAGTCAGTTTTAAGTTACTGGGGTGGCAGTGTGTCCCCAGAGCTGCAGACTGGAGGTCCCACCAAAAGTGCTGAAATCCAATTCCCAAAGTTGTTGGCCAAATAAAACTTTTTTTGTAGGCAGAATTTGGGCTAAGAGAATCCAGCTTGCAACTCTGAGACAGAGACATTTGCTTAGCCATTCTTTGGTTTATGGTGCAAATGATGATTCGTTTCACTCCTGTTGGTGTGGAACCAAATGGGAAGGCTCAAGACATCTCTCACTTTGTGAACACCTCTCTCTCTCTCTACTCATTTCCACTCCCTAGCCTTGACAAGTGCTGTTTCTCACCATGGGGTGATTTTGCCCCTGTTTCCAGGGGACACATGGCAATGCCTGGGGACATTTTTGGTTGTCACAACTGGGGGATGAGAGTGCTACTGGCATCTAGTGGTAGATGCTGGGGACGCTGCTAAACATCCTACAGTGTACAAGACGGTTCCTGCAACAAAGGATTTTCCAGCCCCAAATATTCCCAGTACTGAGGCTGAGAAACCCAGCTACAGCAGGTAGCAATGTGTTGCTCACCTCAGTACACCAAGAGAAGAACCTTTCCTCAGCACTCTGAGCACCTGGGGGTTCAAAGAACTTGTCCTGGGTCTTTAGCTGGGGAAGAATCAGTCTATGGATTCCATGGATGGACATTTTCTTTTCTTTTCGTTTTGCATTTGTGCCCAGAAATAGCAAGACCAGCACTTCTGTAAGGATACAGGTTTTTATGTAACCTTTCCTTTCTTTTGTTGAGAGTTTGGATATTCTACAGAAGTTCACCTGGACTTCAGAGTCGCACCTGAATCTAATCTCTGATAAACACCATCAGATAAAGAGATTCTCCTAACATATTGGGGCCATAGACTAAGGAAGTTTAGCAAGTCTGGGAGATGATAAGTCTAGGGGCAGCGTGGGGAGAAAAATAGACCCAACTAAATTTCAATATACAACCCTACGTCATCTCAGCATTATTTTCCAAACACCATTTTCCTTCTTTATGCTATTACAAATGTGGGCCAGCCTTTGATAACCAGTAAAATAGCTATGCAATATTTTCTTATCCCCCCTTTGCCTTCTGTTCCCTTTGAAATATTATTTGGTTCTATTTTTTTTCTCCTGGTACCCTCTGTCTCTCTTCCTTTTTTTTGTGTGTGCACGTGACCACAATTGTAGTTTCAGTAAATAAAACGGCTGCTTGATAACGTGGAACGGCCCAGCGCTTAACTCTGCCCTTAGAGATCCTTTACATCAAACCAGCGATCAAAAAGTGGTGCAGATAAAATTTGTCATCAGGGATTTCCTACAAAAGAATTACAGTGGAGAAATGGCCTGATCAATACTATGGATTTTCACTGCAGGGGCTGGTGGTCCAATTGCTGTGAGACACTCACATAGATAAAAGGGCACCGCTGCCGCTCCGTCACAGACTGCTGACTCAGCACAAAGCTTGGCAGGTATTTATAGGCCAGAGTGATACAGAATTATCACCTTGCAGTGCCCGGCTCATGTTCCTTCCGAGATTGCCTTCCTTTATGGGATTGCTAAATGCAGGTGAATGGAAAAATGATGGCTAACAGCTGTCAAAATGCAACAGAATGAAGTACTTAAATCTTTTTTTATCCATTAAAAGGGTAACAACCATACATATATCACGGCACAGACATTGTAATGATATTTGGAGGCTGGTAGAAGAGGGAGTAATAAACAATGTATGTTCTGATCAGGACGACTGAGGAAATAGTCTTGGGGGGAAGGCAGGTCTTCCCTGAACCTTATAATTACTTTAATGGTTGAACATTATCTCACCGAAGGAAAACAACATTGCTTTTGCATCCCAATCTTTGGGAGACCCACTTTCCTTTTATGTTGGCATTTAGAAGGCCTAGGACTATTCCCTATGGCACTGAACTATGCTTACTGCATCCTGAAATTTCTGAAGTTTATTCATGTCAGCTTAATTAAAGCATGTGCAATGATGATAACTGATTTGTGAGATTCTCCAGGGGGTAAGGTCTGGGATGCAGTGAGAACTTTCTCTTGGGTTGTTTTTAACCTCTGCGTTCCAGTTGAATTTCAGATGTGCCACAGACAGAGCTTCTTTGGAGGTGGAGGAGAAGGCACATTACTGCTTTCCTACGGAATGGGGTCATTCTGGGGAAGTTCTCACAGCTCGTCATCTCAGCTCTGGGGTTCCTTAGCCATGACTTACATAGATGAAGTTAGTACAGTTGTCCTGATTCCCAATTAATGCTTCCTCATGAACCCCTCTGGAAAAATCTTACCATCCATCTAGACCCACCCATCAATATTTGTCTTATTTTTCATTTAGTGAGAATCATCTTCCAGAAAAATTCAAAATAGCACTTATGGTTGCCTTGTAGAAGGTTGGCTTGTTTGAGAGCAGGCTGTGTGTGTGTGTGTGTGTGTGTGTGTGTGTGTGTGTGTTTTGTCCTCTCCTTTCCCTAATTCATTTTATTTAAAAATTTCAATGAACCACTTTTTGATGAGCTTAAACATTAAAAGAAAAACGTTTTCCTCATTTTCTTCAATATTTAAAAAGTACTGCAAAGCACGTGGGAAATGAACCAAATATATAGAATATCATCAATAACAAGGCATCTGGACATTAATTAATTCTTCATTTTGGAACACCTGTGGCAAGATGGGCCTTGTGTAGGATGTTGCAGAAACACAGGGAGTATAACAGGCTTTCAAGGAAAGAGCTTATGGAAAGGAGGACAAGGAAAATATTTATTGAATGGAATCTTGGTGCCAGATGCTTGGCATATGTTATAATGAAATAGCAAACAGCCATAAAATGCTAAGCAGATTCCCACGTGCTTCACTGACTCATGGGATCCTCATAAGAACTCTACGAAGCAGTGTTATTACTGTCCCCACTTTACAGATTAGGAAATTGAGGCAACAGAGAGGTTGATTAATTGCCAATGTCACTTGGCTTGGAAGTAGAGGAGAGGGGACAGCCAGGTGACCTTGAAACTCCTTGGTGATTGAAGAATCCTGGCTCCTAACTGCAGAGCTACATAGCTTTTCAGTTTGGAAGCTCTCTCATCTCATCCTTAAAATAGTGACATGAAGTGGGCAAAAGTGAAGCTTAGAAAAGTTGCCCATCCTGCCCAGCCAGGTAGGCAGAGAGCTGGGATTGGAACCCAGGCATGGCTGTCTCCAAATTTTCTGCTAGTTTTACTGTATCATTTACAGTGAACCTACCAAGCAAACAAGATTCGGCAGCTTCTAAATTCAGAAAACAAAATGCAGGAAGTGCAAGCCATAAAGGCAACTTGGGGAAAAGAATTTAATTTCAGGAAGCATGCCACTGCCTGGAAGGAACATTAACAAGACTTTTGTACCCAAATCGTCCCTGGCCAGTATTGGGTAGGACTCAAAAATGTAACCCACACCTTCTGGATTGTCCACGGGGAAATCATCTTTGTGCTTGTTTGAACTGCCTTATCCTGCTAGAAATCATTGCTCCTATCATCACAGCATTGTTGTATGGAAGTTTACTGTCACTGGCAATAAACATAGATGAAAGGAGGGGGGAATAAGAAAACAAAAGGGAAAAATAGAAGCAAAAAATGCACCAGAGTGAAAAAAATATCCATAAACTCGTTGTTTTTTGTCTCTCTAGTTGCTCTGATGTGCACAAAGGAAATAGACGGAATAAAATCACATCTCAGGAACACCAACATAAATTCCCCCTTGCTTTGACAAGTACGTAATTTTCTTCAGAGATGCTCTTCACGTCTGGAGAGTTATGAGGCAATTTCATTCCCATCTGACAAATTTACAAAGAAACATTAGAGAGAAGGGATTAGGAAAGCGAGAAATCTTTATAGACTTTTTCCTCAGGCTGTATTTCCCTTCCGTCTCTTGGCTCTTCCTTGAGGACCAGGCATGAATGCCTCACACAGTGTGGACCTCATAACCAAGACACTTAGGAGAGAAACAAAACATGAAATGTGCTTTCAATCAACTAATTGTATTTACATTATCGGGGAATGGGGGAGGCACTTGGGGACGAGGAGAGAAGATTCTTGTTGGCAGACATGGAAGTGAAGTCTCTGAGGTATGGATTCAGAATGGTTATCTGTAAAATTGGACTTTGAAAGAAATGCAGAAAGAGAAAGAGAGGAGGGAGAGAGAAAGAAAGGGAGGGAGAGAGAACTGAATGGTCTAAGAAAGTTTGTGGTGCAAAGAAGCATTTCAGGATGA
The DNA here is from genome assembly GCF_007565055.1 of Rhinopithecus roxellana. Lineage (NCBI taxonomy): Eukaryota > Metazoa > Chordata > Mammalia > Primates > Cercopithecidae > Rhinopithecus > Rhinopithecus roxellana. The sequence continues at coordinate 129,136,593 of NC_044561.1, read as the reverse complement.
TCACAATACAGGATTAATAATAGCAAAGCATATATATATTTTTCCTTGTAGGATTATAGATGCTAAGGCAACTTGGAGTTTTTCTCCTTTTAAAACATCTCTGTTGCTAATTTCATTGTACAGCTTTCAGAGTGACCGACCATACCAGTTTGACCAAGACTGTATTGGCTGCAGCACTTAAAAGCTCACATCTCAGAAATCCTTTGGTCCTGGGTGAATTGGGATGGTTGGTTACCTTACCACTGATGATTGTAATTCTCAGGTAAGTTCCTTGAGTTTTGGCAACTGTTAAGTCTCCTAGATATTTGCAACCTTGAATTATTCACGTTTGGTCTCTGTTAACTAGCAAAGTGAATGTGCACACACACACACACATGACACACATACATAAACATATGTAGTTTGTTCATTTTGGGATTCTAGTAAAGTCTTCAATTAAGGTCACCGTGAGGGCTTAGAATTCTGAAGGAAAAATCATAATAAGTGCTCAGAAGTTCAGGAAACGTATTTTTTTTTTTTCCTGGAGTTGAGATTAAACATAATATAATGCAGATGCTGTCGGATACAGAACCCAAATGACAAATGTTTTATAACTGGGACTTAGGGAACGGAGAAAGTAAGAGATACATAGCTTCCAAGACCTTAGTTGAGAGCCGCAAAGCACCCATAATACTGTATGTATAATTTGGCAGGAGAAAGGTGAGATATTTGTGCGTGTATTACTATTGTGTATTTTTTAGAGAGTACAGCTGGATTTATGGGCGGCTGTGTTTGTGATTTACTGGCCATATCTAAAGACTGAAATTGAACCTAATTTGTGTCATTTCAGCTTTCTAGTCTTTAAGTTTTTTCACTTGTAGTCACAATTTAAGTCATTTGCATTTTTAAAAAATTCTATTTTTGGTGATACTTGTTATTTTCCTTCTTTAAAGTTACAAGAAAATCTTTATTGTTTACCTTCCTGTGAAATGGTGATTCATATTGGAATGGGATGTTGAAAACCTTTAGGACGGAAAGGAAACCAAGCATTTATTTTGCCAAAAACATCCCCAGAGATCTTGCATCTTGGGGTTTAAGTTTAACATCCTAAAACCAAATGTTGAAGTTGAATTTGGATGCGATCTCTCTTGAAACTCTCACAATCAAACTCTCCCTTTAATCTGTCTGCTGAATATGAAAAACGGGCTTCTTTGAACTGCACATGCTTCTTTTTGCCTAACTTAGAGAAATAAACAATGATAAAGGACGTTCATCTATAGAGAGGCTTGGTCCAGAGGCATATGAAAGTTGTGAGTTATCTGAACTGGCTACCCTCTGTAAAACCTGCCCTGTACTGTATAGAGGACAGTCTTTCCCAATATAACCGATAGGATGTACAGATGGCTTTTTGCTTACAAGCAAGCCTAAGTACAGTGTTGCCGAGAAATTAGATTGATCATGATGAGAGATATAAAAATTTAAAATATCCCCTGGTGGAAAAATTTTTTTTCTTTTTATTCTGCATTTGAATCTTTTAAATACTGTAACTTTTGGGGGAAAGTTATTGAGACATAAAAGGAATATTTGAACTGCTTTGGAGTTTATGATAACCACTGTATAATACATTATCTTGAAAGCCTTTATAGTACACAGTTACAAACTTCCAGGAAATCTATTAAAATGCAGCATTAATTAACATAAACTTTTTATAGTGTTACTAATATTCTGCAAACAACTAAGAGTTTAAAAGCCCCTTTTACAAGCATTTCTTGCTGCCTATACGCTGCGATCAGCATGAATTATAGGAAACACTAAAGGAGTAGAAAGAAATGAATTTTCATTGCTTGTTCTGGATGGGAAATTCACCTCAATGTCTGTCTTTAATTTGAAGAAGTGTGAAGACAAGATACTCGCCAGTTTGATTAGCATCCTCTTTGTAGACTTGTACAGCTGACCGAAAGCAAAACACTGATGCTTCAATATTCATTCTCCCAATGGATGATAAATAACATCTTTGAGATGACTTTAGGAAACAAAAGGATTTCCTTGAATCCTGGGAGATGGAGTTTGGCTGTATCCGCTCACAAAACTTTTACGATCTCATCAGTGGGTTAGTCCATGATACAGGCTACATTTAGACACTTACAGATGTGTCAAGTGGTTCCAGAAGTGAAAGTAGTATTTTAATTTTTTTTTGTTGTCTGGTTCCCAGTTACACTGGCAAATCTCCGAAAACTGAATCTTGACCTTTTTTAGAGCGATGTTTTTAATTCCAAAGGGGAGGAGGCCTTTCAGTCTCTATGCCCAAAGGGCAAAACTGTCTCCATTTAGAATTGAAATGAAGATGACCTGGGCCTGAGTTATCTAGTCATAATTATTTCCCAACTCTCTGTATTTAAATGTGTCTGCTCTAACATGAATTAAGCAAGGTTTCTTTGCTTCCTCTTTGCAGTGCAGTCTGCTATTTGTAAAAACTAGAGTGGTGATTCTGGCCAAAGTTTCCTCGCTTTCTTAGGTCTTTGGTGTCATCTGGGTGCGACTGATGATTTTCTATTTTAGTAAATACTTTACACTCTTACTTTACCTTTTTTTTTTTTTTTAAATAAAATGCTTTTCAAATCCCTTGGAGGCAGAGTCCTTCAACATTTTGTTGCCATTCTGCTGTTCCCTCTTCCCACAACATCACCTGATTCTCATCCCATATGGTACTAGGATTTCACTATGATAGTCATAAAACAGATTATTATGCATATACATTATTTGCTGGGTACATTTTCTCCATTAAGTTTTTTGTTTATTCAAGAGATATTTACTTGTGGAGCTCAGTATTGGCCCTCCCATTTTATCCCTTTTCTCTATTTATATTGTCATCAATACCTCTTATCTTTGCTTAGCGGGTATTGTGTGCCAGGTATTGCAGAAGTGTTGGCGAACATGACAGATGCGCTCGCTCCTCCTGGAGTTTGTCTTCTAGTTAGGGTAGCTATGCCAAGGGCAAGCAAGTGAATGACCAGCAAGGTAATAAGTCTATGGAGGAAAGAGACCGATGATGTGATGGAGTGTGGCTGCTGGAGACTTGAGGCAGCGTGTCTGGGATGTCATCTGTAAGGACATCTCATCAGAGTGGGAGTTTGAGTGATGAGAAGAAACCTATGATACAGAGATCCGGGGATGATGGAGCAACGGGTGCAAAGGCCAGGTGGAAGCGAGCTTGGTGCAGGCAGACCAACGTGGGCTGGTGGAGCAGGATGAACAAGGATGTCAGAGAGATGGGAAATAAGCAGTGTCTCTAATAACAGCTACCACGTATCAATGTGAGCACTGAGAAGACACTACCTCCATACCTTGCAAAAGCCTTGAAGGGAGGTGATTGTTACCACATTTAGCAGGTGATTAAATAGAAGTTCGGAGAGGTAATGTGGTTTGTCCAAGGTCACACAGCCAATAAATGTCAGAGCTAGAATTCATATGTAGATTTGCCTGATTCCAATATTTGTCCATTAAATGTATTTTGAGTACCTGTAATGTGCCTGGCACTTGGTAGATGGTGAGGATAAGGTAGTGGGCAAAATAAAATTTGTATTCTTGTGAGGCTTATCTCCAGTAGAAGGAATCAGGGAGGAACTGTATAGTTTATCAGATTGTGAGAAGTACTATGGAGAGAGACAAACGAGGGAAAAGAAGGCAGGAAGGGAGATAGTGGGGAAAGGGCTGCTCTTTTGCACAAGAATTTCAGAAAAGATATCATTGATAAGGAGATATTTGAGCCAAGAAATGAAGAAAATGAAAGCAAGCCAACACGTTTCCCTTGCCGAGCAGTCCAGATATAACAAGTAGCAAGTGAAAACTTTCAAAGTGGGCATAAGTATGGCATGATGGAGAAACAGCAAGGATATCAGTGGCTGGATTCAGGTGAACAAGGGAGAGAATATGAGACTGAGTGGGCTGTGGTGAGGTCTTCAGTTTTTACTCTGAGTGAGATGAGAGTCAATGGAAGGTGTTGAAGAAAAGAGGGTCATCTTATAAGTTTGGTTTTATTACCATTAATCTGGATGCTTGTTAAAAGGTAGACTGTTGGGGAAGAGTGGAAGCAGGAAGTTGAGAGGCCAGTGATGCTTTGGTGATTCAGGCAAATATCATGGTGGCTGGTGTCAGACTCCTGGCAGTGAAGTTGGTGAGAAGGGGCCAGATGTATGATATATTTCAACAGTCAAGTCAACAGAATTCACTTGTTGATTTGGGTGTCAGGTGTGAGAGAAAGAAAAGTCAAGGATGACATAGTGTTTATGGCCTGAACCACAAGCAGGATGGAGCTACCATTTACTGAAGGGCAAAATCAGTGGAGGTGGACATATTTTCAGAGGAAAAATAAGGAGCTCAGTATTGGCTCTCCCATTGTATCACCTTTGTCAATTTATATTGTCAACTATACCTCTTATTTTTGCTAAGTGGGTCGCTGATGTGCAGATGTTATTTGAACAGAAAATTGTCAACATTTTTCTTCCTTAACAAAACAGTGGTTGTCAGTACACTGTGCTACTGCATTAATTAGCTTTGCTGCATAACAAATGACCCTCGAATTTCAGTGGCTTACAATAACAACATTCATTTTAAGGAAACCAGAAATACAGGATGGTTATGACTCAGCTTAACTCTGTCCCAGTACTTCCTCCTTTGCCGACTTCTGCCTGTACATATCTGCTTACATTCCACTGGCCAAAGCACATGGCTGAGTCCAACCATGATCAGGGAGGAACTACACACCCCCCTCAAATGGCATGACACTTCCTTCATTCAAGCCTGGTTATCATCCCGATCAGTTAAAAACAAATAAGTAGATCCAGAATGACCATGCAACAGCCTCCAAAAAAGATGAGAGGCCTCAGCCCCCACAAATCCAGTGAGAACTAGTTCTTGCCCATGTCTCCAGCACTCAAGCATCTCTACACTGGAGCAGCTTCTACTTGGCAGTAAGCCTATCTCTTTGCTAATTTATTTCTCCCATGATGACCTTGAGCTCATTCATAGCTGGCCTGTGTCTTTATTCACTATTGCATCATCAGTGCCTACTGCAGTCCTACACATAGTAGTTCTAGTTTCGTGTGATTGGTTCAGATGCATTGTACCTAGCTTGTAAAATTCATTTAGAGGCTGGTTTCTTTTAAAAGGAATAAATAGAGGAATGGAAAAAAGATAAGAAAGTCGAGAGTTAGCAAATTCAGATGCCTACAGAAGCCAGGCAGATAACACACATAGTTCCTCCATAGGGTTCGAGACGAATGGGGGTGGTGGCCCGTTTAGCCAAGCCAGAGTACGTACCCCCGACATGGTAGAATTAAAAATATTTTAGGCCTGGGCACGGTGGCTCATGCTTGTAATCCCAGCACTTTGGGAAGCTGAGGAGAGTGGATCACTTGAGGCCAGGAGTTTGAGACCAGCCCGGCCAACAAGGTGAAACCCTGTCTCTACTAAAAATAAAAAAATTAGCCAGGTATGGTGGCACATGCTTGTAATTCCAGCTACTCAGGAGGCTGAGGCAGGAGGATCACTGGAACTCGGGAGGTGGAGGTTACAGCGGTCCAAGATCATGCCACTGCACTCCAGCCTGGGTAACAGAGTGAGACCCCATCTCAAAAAAGAAAAAAAAAACTTAGAAGCCAAAAAACCCCCCAAAACTACCTGTGCTAGTCAAATAAAACTATTCGAAGGGCAGATTCTCCCTGAAACCTGCCAGTTTGAGAATCTAGTAATAGAGTTTGGAAGATTTAGGCTTATCAAAGGAAAACCTTTGCTTTTGTTTTGTTTTGCTCCCTCCTCTCAACCTCCCTAACTATTGGGTACTAGGCTTAGTACCTGGGTGAAGACATAATCTGTACATCAAACCCCAGTAACACAAGTTTAGCTATATAACAAACCTGCAAATGTAATCCTGAACCTAAAATAAAAGTTAAAAAAAAAAGAGAACCTGTTTGTAGGGTGGCAGATATCTTTCCCTCACCCTCCATCATTAGGTAGTTCTTTGGTGGAAAAAAAAAAAGAACAATCTTTTTATCTGAAACTGGGACAAGAACTAGCTAGAGGGAATACCTTTATTTCTTTTGCCAAAGATAACTCTGGAGATTTTGTTTTTAGTTCTCTTCCATCTTCCTGAACCCAAGTCTTCGTACAGCACACCGGGAACAATTTGCATACTGTTTGGGTGGTGGAGGGGTGTTCGTGGGTGGAGGAGAAGGAGAAAAAGGAGGAATGTTTAGGTAAAGCCCTGAGAGTTTCTGCCTCTCATGCCTGAGGTGCGGAGGTAGAGCTCTCTGGAATATTTCCAAGCCAAGTTGTGGAAGCCCACACTTCTCCCGCCTGGAGGGTTGTTCTTTGACTTCATCGAGGGCATCCAAGGCCAGGGTTATGAAATCTGATGCTCAGCAGAGAATTGCTGAATCTTCTCCCACTATGATGTTTAGGAACTGGGGTCAACTAGGACGTAGGTCAACATTAGTGGTCCTCAGGAAATTTGACCTGCAGATATATTTTGTTTGGTTTACACAGCAATTATAAAATTATATGTGTTAAAAAATTAATTCTCTATGGGCCAGTATTTACAAACCATGAGATTTTACATGAAAATCAATATTTTTGCCTTCCTCTGAAATGTGGAAGCTCTGTCAATATGGGGCCGCATCTGGCTGAGTAACATCTGCCCACTTCATTAAGAACATGCAGGCTAGCTCACCCCCGTCCCTACCCAGCCCACTCCACTCAATTATTTCACCTGGATGGCCCTTCTAGACAATTGGGAGTAGACTCTTGACCTATATATTTATGTATAATATCTGTGGCTATAAATACATTGCTGTAAATGCCTCAGATATCATCTTTAATTTAAAGAGCAGCCTGCCCTTTAGATAATCAACTTCGGCTTTTTAAAACCAGAATTGTTAATTATCCTGGCAGTATTTTCTTTGCCCTCAACCTGATAAAGTCACTGTGAAAGGATGCGATTATTTGGTAGGTGAATCTAAAGGATATCCTTTCTCTTTTTTCCCTCTTCTGCTATTCTCTCTTTACTCACATCCTCCTTGCCAACCAATCCGACATGCAAGAAGCCCTTCAGGTGCTTAAAGGAGTTGGAAAATATTCCCGGAAATGCTGAAAGTTTGCCACATTGTCAGAGGATAAAAGCACAGTGTTCAATCCAAAGGCTTTGTGTAGGTTTTGTTTTTTTTTTTTCAATGCAAGTTCCAAGTTAAATTTGAGTATGCTTATCTTCTCTACATTTTAATGAGAAGCTTTTGCTAAGAATTTTTTTTAAACAAAGGCACAAAAGTTTAAATCCTTTGCGCAATAGCAGTGAGTATTGAAGTGACATGCTGTTTTTACCTTCTGAAAAACAGCAATGCTCAAATAATCAGCAGGAGAGGGAATATTAGACAAGTAAATATGGAAGATTATGCTCACAAGCAATAACTGTGTCTATTAAATATGCAAACCATGCAGCCTGATATGGATTTTTTTCATAACATCATTTTATAGGTATATGTGTATGTAAGACTGGGTATGTAGTAAACTTCTATGAGTTAAATCATATTTTCTGTTAGCTTTTGTTGTAATTACCAAGATGCTTATTGTAATTTCTGATTGATCTTCAATTGGCACTATCTCATAACACTTTATCTTGAAAATTCTCTGCCTGTAGGTCTCTTAGGTAGGTATTGAATGATTTCTCTCTAAACCTTCAACATACTCGAGAGGTCAATATGTAAAGGGACCCATTTGTAAATGAAATAAAGCAAATAATATGGTGGTTATTTCTGCATTTAGATAGATTAGTAACATTGATTCTAATGAGAGGGACCTTCCTTTCTTTATAGCGATTGTACCATGCAGTGTTAGTTACGTGCTGATTTCTCATTTTATTTCATGTCTCCCTTCCCACTAGATTGTAATTTCTCTGAGGACAGGAATCATGCCTTTGTTTATTTTCTTTCTTTAAAAAAAAAGTGTGGCAAAATATCCAGAACATCAAATGGACCATTTTAATAGTTTTTAAGTGTATGGTTCAGTGGCATTACGTATATTCATGTTTTGTGCTGAAGGTCATCACTGTATCTTCAGAACTTTTCATCTTCCCAAATGGAAACTCCATAATCACTAAACAGTAATTTTGCCTTCCCCTCCCCCTCCACCGGCTGACAACCATCATTCAATTCTCTGTCTCTCCAAATTTGACTCTGCGAGGTGTCTCGTATGGGTGGAATCATACACTACTTGTCTTTCTGCGTCTGGCTTATTTCACTTAGCATAATCTCCTCAAGATTCAGCCATGCTGTAGCATGTGTTAAAAACCTACCTTTATTTTTATTTTTTAAATATTTATTTATTTGTTTATTTATTTATTTTTGAAATAGAGTCTCATTCTGTCGCCCAGGCTGGAGTGCGATGGCACAATCTTGGCTCGCGGCAAACTCTGCCTCCCGGGTTTGAGTGATTCTTCTGCCTCAGCCACCCGAATAGCTGGGATTACAGGCATGCACCACCATGCCCAGCTAATTTTTTTGTATTTTTAGTACAGACGAGGTTTCACCATGTTGGCCAGACTGGTCTTGAACCCCCGACCTCAGATGAGACACCCGCTTAGGCCTCCCAAAGTGCTGGGATTACAGGCATGAGCCACTGTGCCCGGCCACATAACTTTATTTTTTATAACCGTGTGCCTAGTGTCTAGCTCAGCACCTGGATGTAATAGGAATTAGGAGACCACAGTGTATCTTTGTTGAAGGAATACATGAAAGAATGACTCAATCAACCACGCTGTATTCCCCTTCGTAGCCTTGGGATCAGGACACAGTAGGTCCTCTGTAACTCTTTGGGGAAGAAGAGAATTATTTGGCTTCCTGATTTCTGAAGCAGAGCCCAGGGGGCAGTTGAGATACTTTTTGGAACATGAAAACCTCGCCATTTCCCCTTGCCCGTGATGTTTGAATGCAGTGTATGAAAAGGAACTTGGTGGCATCTTTTCAAGCTTGTAATTTGGGTTGCTTTGTGTTCACTGCTAATTAACCAGTTGGTGATGTGCTGTTTGTCTTTTCGTCTGCCTCTGAGCTTTTCAGGAGTCAATGACAAGTCCAGTGAAACTGAGGGGCACTCGGATAATTAAGGTTTAGAGGCCTTCTTACCGACCCCATGATGAACCAGTTGCTTCCTCTGCCTCAACTGATGGGTAGCTGACACATGACGTAACAGTGGCTTTCTCTCATATATACAGCAGCAGAAGACTTTCCCACCTTTTAATGGCTGAGCAAACTTCATCCCAGGCAACCCTGGCGAAATGAAAGTGTATTGTCAAAGTTGCTTGTGAAGATGACTTGTTTAGATTAGAAGAAAAGTCTTGATATATCAGAATTGCCGCACACACACACACACACACACACACACACACACACACACACACGGAGTCTTTATTATTAACATCTAAATGCAAAAAGTAATGCAAACCTTTTTTAAAACATTTAAATGTATAAGGAGAAATGACTTGTGTTCTATATTGTTCTTTTTGTGTGTGTGTATGCCTGTTTTTATCCTTTAAGAAACAACAGTGATAGAAGAGTATTGAGTAGTTTCTTTTTCTCTTTTTTGAGACGAGGTCTTGCCAATCCTGGCTGGTTTGCATTGGCGTGATCACTGCTCATTGCAGTCTCAACCTCTCAGGCTCAGGTGATCCTCTTGCCTTAGCCTCTCAAGCAGCTAGGACTACAGGTGTGCACCACCACACCCAGCTAAGGTTTTATTTTTTGTAGTAATGGGATCTGGCTATGTTTCCCAGACTGGTCTCAAAATCCTGGATTCAAGCAATCCACCAGTGAAGCCTCTTAGAGTGTTGGAGTTACAGGCTTGAGCCACCTTGCCCAATTGAGAAGTTTCTCTAAATCTGATAACCTCCTCCTGTAGAGTCTGTGTCTGTTATACAAAAACATCAAATAATTGAACGTCATGTGTGGGCGGCTCTACACCTCCTTACCTGTGCTTATCTTCTGCTTCCTCGCCTCTTTTTAATCCAGTGTGGTTTGGAACCAGCAGCAACAGCAGCTCCCCAGACCTACTGAATCAGAATCTGCATTTTGATAAGAGCCCCGGGTGACTCCGTATACATGAAAACGTTTGAGAAGTCCTTAGACCTACAGTTCACAGCTTCTCCTTCTTTCTTATTCAACTGAATTGCAGTGGGACCTGAGTATGGTTAAAATAAATGAACAAAAACATAAATCAATTCTTGGGTGAGTCTCATGAACAAGCAAGATTAAGAACCACTGACCTTACTCCAAGAAATGCCACCAGAATCCTGAGGGCAGGGACCCTGTCTACTGTGTTCTTTCCTAGGAAGGTGCTTGGAATGTAGTAAAAAAAAAATTTATTTATTGAATATATTGTTATACAAAAACCCAAGGCTCAAATGACCTTGGGGCAGTGTCTTTTTGCATGTTTAGACCCTGAAGGAGATTCACCTGCCTATCTGCTGACCCTACTCCCATAGCTGGGCAACAAGTTCTTTGAAGGCAGATCTAGGTGGCCCATCTCGTTGTCCACCGCAAGTGTGCTTAACAGTCAAATAGAATCATGTTTTAGGAGGCAGGCTCTAGAGTTTGACTGCCTACCTTTGATTTCTGGACCTGCCACTCCCTGGCTGAGTGACTTTGGCCAGTTATTTATCTTCTTCCTGGGTGATATAGTTTGGCTCTGTGTCCCCACCCAAATTTCATCTCAAATTGTAATCCCCACGTGTGGAGGGGGGGACCTGTTAATCCCCACATGTTGAGGGAGGGAGGTGATAAGATGACGGGAGGTTTCCCCCATGCTGTTCTTGTGATAGTGAGTGAGTTCTCACGAGATCTGACAGGTTTTATGAGGCAGTTTTCCCTGCTCTTGCTCACTTTCTCTCTTGCCTGCTGCCATGTAAGACGTGCCTGCTTCTCCTTCTGCCTTGATTGTAAGTTTCCTGAGGCCTCCCCAGCCCTGCAGAACTGTGAGTCAATTAAACCTCTTTCCTTTATAAATTACTCAGTCTTGGGTGTATCTTTACAGCAGTGTGAAAATGGACTAATACACTGGGTCAGTCTCCTTATCCATAATATAGTATCAATTACAGCCACCTGATAAAGAGATTTGAGACTATGGTGAGAAAAATAGATTTAAGGCACATATTGGGCACTTAATTAAGGTTAGTTGTTATCATTCCTATTATTACGATATTTTACATAATATATAATTAAAAGTTTATAATATTCAATCATATTGTTATAAAAATGAATAGATTCTTCTTTTGCTTATATGAAGAAACAAACAGGGGTGATAAAATGTTAGAGAAAGGGCAGTTTTATCCATACTAAAGATAATAGAGGTATTCTTTTCCTCTTCTGGGTGTGAGAACCATCTTTGTCTCCTTACACACTAGACAGGATACATTTTTCTGTGGTCTGTGTGCATTTTTCCTTCTTGTCAGAGCAGCAAGAACCTTGATTCTTGCCTTTAAATGGGATCTTTCGGGAGATGGTATGATGATAAGATTTGTAATTTGCCCCCCTCTATCCTTGCGGGATCTTGGGCTCCGCTCCAGCTGCGTCAGCTCTGTTTAACTCAGTGATTTGGTGACGTCTTTCAGATCTCAGAAGGGCTCAACAAATGCCACCATGGAGTTCAGTAGTGAAGACATAATGCCAAGATTAAGCAGGGTTGGTTACATTTGTAAATGTAAGGCTCAAAGCTTTGTTTGAACAAATCAATGCAATAGATCTTAGGTAGAACAGAATTCTAGCAGAACTGTGAAGTTTCTAAGAAAAAAAAAAAACCTATACCAGTGAGTGTTAAAGTCTCATATGAATAATTCCATTGTGGCTAAGTGCGGTGGCTCACACCTGTAATCCCAGCGATTTGGGAGGCCGAGGTGAGCAAGTCATTTGAGGTCAGGAGTTCGAGACCAGCCTGGCCAACATGGTGAAACCCTGTCTCTACTAAAAATATAGAGTGTGGTGGTGCATGCCGTAATCCCAGCTACTTGGGAGACCGAGGCAGGAGAATTGCTTGAACCTGGGAGTCGGGAGATTGCAGTGAGCTGAGATCACACCACTGCACTCCAGCCTGGGTGACAGAGCAAGATTCTGCCTCAAAAAATAAACAAAAAACTAAAACAAACAAGCAACAACAAAAAACCCCAATTCCATTGTGTGGCGATTATGATGGTCATCATTGGCTCTTTTTTCCCATCCCCCTTGTGATGATAAATCTCAAACCCTGTATAAGCTAGGGTTATGGTATGCTGTGCACAGACCCCCAAAATGGTGACTTAAAAACAATATAATTTTATTTCAGTCTCACAGAAATAAAGGTTCAACTGATTTGGCAGCTCTGCTCTGAGAAATTCTGTTAGGAATCCTGGGTGCTTTTCTTTCGTTTCTTTCTATCACTGTAATGTTGCCTTTGCCTACATGACCCAGGATTACTGCCACTGTGGTTTGCATTCCAGCCAGGGGGAAGGGAGAAAGAGGTCAGAACCTTTTTCCTTTTAAGAGCAAAATATACAAGTTGTACATGATCACTTTTCTTTTTTTTTTTTTTTTTTTTTTTTTTGAGACGGAGTCTTGCTCTGTCGCCCAGGCTGGAGTGCAGTGGCCGGATCTCAGCTCACTGCAAGCTCCGCCTCCCGGGTTCACGCCATTCTCCTGCCTCAGCCTCCCGAGTAGCTGGAACTACAGGCGCCCGCCACCTCGCCCAGCTAGTTTTTTTGTATTTTTCATTAGAGACGGGGTTTCACCGTGTAGACCAGGATGGTCTCGATCTCCTGACCTCGTGATCCGCCCGTCTCGGCCTCCCAAAGTGCTGGGATTACAGGCTTGAGCCACCGCGCCCGGCCACATGATCACTTTTCTTCACACATCTTTTAATCAGGCAGTCCCACCCAAGTGCAAGCAAGACTGGGAAATCTGAATTTTTTGTGGCCATGTGTTCTGCTAGAAACTCAATTACTCTATACTCTCTCAGAATATGTGATTGTTACAAAGCTGTTCCCACCTTCAGCTCCCAGGGGGACACGTGAACCAGACTTGGCACCTCAACACACCACATCTCCGTGGCAACTGAGATAGGTTTCCAGTTGCCCTTGCAACCTTAACTGGAGCAAAGAGACTTGGTCCTGGGTTCTTGCTATGACTAGCAATGAAGAGATTGCTCTTCCTTCTGGAGTTGCTTCACAGGATGAATGTAATCCTGGAGTTGCTCCTGTTTTTTTGCCTCCTCATGGAAAAGTGGATGTAACACAGAGGAAAGTAGAGAAGAGACTGAGAGAAAGGGATTCCTGATGACACAGTTAGAGCACCTGGATTCTGTTGTACCTGAAACCAGGCTTACGCCAGATACATAAGCCAATCTACTTCTTTTTCTTTTTTCTTTTCTTTTAGTTAGGCTTGCTTGGAATTGTGTTGTTGCTATTTATTATAAAAAAGCACTCTGAATAATATGTACCTGTGTTAGTTCATTTCGCATTGCAATGAAGGAGTACCCAAGGCTGGGTAATTTTTAAAGAAAAGATGTTGATTTGGCTCACAATTCTGCCGACTGTACAAGATGCTTGGATCCTGCATCGGCTTCTCGTGAGGTCTCAGGAAGCTTTTACTCATGGTGAAAGGCAAATGGGAGCTGGCATGTCGCATGGTGAGAGAGGGAGCAAGAGAGAGAAGAGGGAGGCCACAGACTCTTTTTAACAACCAGATCTCATGTGAACTCATTACCGTGTTATATACTTCTATATATAATATTATCAATATAATATATATACTATATGTATAATATATTTGATATATGTATGATATATCCACCTCTGGCAGAATTTACCCACATGCCTACTTCTATATATACTAAAACTAATATTACATATAGAAGTATATAATATATAGTATTATATATAGAAGTATACTTTATTATTTATATTATATGTAGAAGTTTGTGATATACTATATATACTATAACACTATTATAGAAATATAGTCTATGTATAGTATATATGATGTATACTATATATAGAAATATATCTATCCTATACTTTAATGATGCCCAACATATCTATTTTTTTCTTTGTTTTATCTGTGTTTTCCTTGTTTTATCTTTGTTTTGTTTTATATCAGATACTTCTACATGTAGTATATATCATATACATCATATATAGACTATACTTCTAAGTGTATGGTCTCCATTCCTGTGTCAGCAGCAGCACCTGGAGACTTGTTAGAAATGTAAATTCTCAGTGATTCTCAAACTTACTTGTCTGAGATTCACCTGGAGGGCTTGTTAGACCCCAGATTGGTAGGGCTCACCCCCTGAGTTTCTGACCCATTACCACTGGAGGAAGCCCGAGTTGGCATTTCTAGAAAGTTCCAGCCCTCTGAATTTCTGATTCATTAGAATTGCGGGGAAGCCCGAGCTGGCATTTCTAGAACCTTCCAAACCCCAGAGTTTCTGATCCATTAGTACTGGAGGGAAGCCTGAGTTGGCATTTCTAGAAAGTTCCAACCCCTGGAGTTGTTGATCCATTAGAACTGAGGGAAGCCCGAGTTGATCCTGATCTATTAGGACTGGAGGGAAGCCTGAGTTGGCATTTCTAGAAAGTTCCAGCTGTATTAGTTAAGGTCTGTAGAAAAACAGAACCAGTCAGATATATATAGATGGGTATATAAGAGGAGATTTATTTTGGGAGTTGGCTCACTTGCTTACGAGGCCAAGAAGTCCTGTAATCTGCTGTCTGCAAGCTGGAGACCCAGGAAAGCCAGTGGTGTAATTCATTGTGAGTTTAAAGGCCTGAGAACCCTGTGCACTGATGGTGTAACTCTCATTCCGAGGCTACAGGACTGACAAGGTGTGGGATGGGGTACTGATGTAAGTCTGGGAGTCTGTAGAACTGAGAAACAGGAGCTCCAGTCCCCAAGGGCATGCGCAGATGGATGTCGGGGCTCAAGAAGAGACAGCAAATTCACCTTTCATTTATTTATTGTTGGTCTCTCCCCAGTGGAATATAAGGTGCTGGACAGCAAGGATTTTGTCTCTTTAATTTGCTGCTGTGTTCTCAGCACTGAGGTCACTGACTGGGACATAGTAAGCACTCATTTTACATTTTTGGAACGAATTCACTTCAGGCCCAGATAAAGTTTACCTGAACCAAATAAGTGAACAGAATTATTTATAGGCCTCTGGTTTATTAACCCACTTCCTGTCCTTCATGGCTGTTGTTTCAGATTTGATTCATGCGTGGCATAAACATTTATGACAATCTTGTTCATATCATAATTGTTGTTAGCAGCTAACATGTATTGCAGACTTAATAGTTGTCAGTCACTGTGTTAACCACTTCAATGCATTGTGTAATTTAATCCTTATATCAATCCTGCAATATCTGTACTATTTTATCCCCATTTTACAGATGAGAAAAATGAGGCTAAGAGAGCTTAATTCACTTGTCCAGTGAATTCACATATCACACTGCGAGGTGGTATGGGATGCTGGAATTCAAGCCCAGATCTGACACCAAAGTCTGTGTTCTGAACATGCAAACGGCTAAAGTTCCACTTCAAGTGCCTTCTTGCTATGTGGCTGGCCTTGACTTTCTATAGCTGAATCCCCATTTGTAACTTGGTCATAAAGTTGACTGGCATTGGTTGAGTCATATTTCCAAACATCAAGTGACACTAATAGCACTGACTGGAACAGAATTCAGCCAGCTCATAGTTTGACCATTCCACTTTCTCCTTTCTGTCTTCTTATGTAGCTACATAGTGTGCTATGAACCTTTCCCTATGGATGGACATTCCCAAGTTTTTGATGTTCTACATAGTGTGCTGAATAATACTGTACACATCTTTAATAGTAACCTTAGGATAAATTAATAGGTACTTTTAATTATAACATAGGCATACTATCTTCCAGACAAGTTTTGTGTGTGTGTGTGTGCGCGCCACATAGTTTACTCTTTTTTTCCCCATAATGTGTTTGATATGGTTTGGCTGTGTCCCCACCCAAATCTCACCTTGAATTGTAATTCCCATTATCCCCATGTGTCATGGGAGGGACCTGGTCGGAGGCCATTGAATCATGGGGGTGGGTTTTTCCTGTGCTGTTCTCATGATAGTGAATAAGACTCATGAGATCTGCTGGTTTTATAGAGGGCAGTTCCCCTGCACAGCTCTCTTGCCTGCCACCAGGTAAGACGTGCCTTTGCTCCTCCTTCGCCTTCCACCATGATTGTGAGGCCTCCCCAGCTATGTGGAGCCGTGACTCTATTAAACCTCTTTTCTTTATAAATTTCCCAGTCTTGGGTATTTCTTCATAGAATATGAAAATGGACTAATACAGTGGTAGACTGAAGATCTCAGCAGTCATATAGTGCCTTAGTTAATAGCATGTGCCCTTTTCAAAGACATTAACGTTTGTTACTGTGCTCAGACCCATCACTCACCCGTCACCATTGACTCTCAGCAGATACTACCTCCAGAAGCCATCTACCTCTGGTAGAGAACACAGGTTCACACTTCTACCTTTTCCTCTCTCGAGGACTTTGTCTTTATTTGCTCTCTCATTTCCATCCTTTTACCTTGAGACCCTTTCTTCTTGTGCCAAGATTTTGCATCTATCCTGCTTCTCTGTCTTCATCAAAGACTGTCCATATTATGAAGATTGAGAAACTGAGATTGATCAAAGAGTTACACCAATTGTACATGAAATAAGTCAATTCTTTTGATTTTTCTAAGATGGCATCTCTGTAATCACTTAACTATCTTATCTTCTATGGGTTCTGTACCGCACAGGCATGATCATTTTTCTGTTTTAACTTGAGTTTCCTCTTAAAATGTAGAAAAAGTAGTTTTTATCTCCTCCATGTTGGTCAAATGGCCTTCTGCTAATGATGCAATTAGTGAAACTATGCGAGACAAAGGGGGAGATCTTTCAGTTTTAGAAAGTCAATGAAGTGGCAAAATCTGCCACATTTGCTATATGTGCAAAATATTTCGCAGAACTCTACTGTAGTAATGTGTTTTTTGAGCAGCTACTGTAGTTGCTGAAGCTAAATTATAATAATTTGATGACTGTGTGCAAAATGAATTCGCTAAAGTACTGCCTCCTCAATGGCTATCAGATTTGGTTTAGAGTGGGGAAAGGCTCTCTCTCACCCTTGGTCACACCCAGAAATCTGGAGATTTCCTTGCCTAGCCTCTCTTTGCTACCTTCTCTCCAGAACATATCCCCCTGTTTTTCTTCTTCTTTCAGAATTCTGCTTCCTAGTAAACAAACTCTGCGTAATTCTTACCCACACGGAGCTACCATTTGATCCAGCCATCCCATTACTGGGTATATACCCAAAGGAAAATAAATCATTCTATGAAAAAGACACATGCACTCGTATGTTCATTGTGATACTATTAACAATAGCAAAGACATGGAATCCACCTAGGTGCCCATCAGTGGTAGGCTGGATAAAGAAAATGTAATACATATACATCATGGAATACTATGCAGCCATAAAAAAGAATGAATCATGTCTTTTGCAGCAACATGGATGGAGCTGGAGTTCATAATCTTAAACAAATTAATGCAGAAAAACCGTTGCTGATATCTTCATCACTGATGCAGGTTTTAGATTATTTATTCTGCACCTTCATGTAAAATTTCTATTCATGAGGTCCATGCCTTTTGCCTATACCCATATCTACCCATCCCTGTGGTTTGCTGGAGAGGGCTTATATTGGCTCTGGAGAGCTAGTTGAGCACTTCTTTTTCTGTCTTCTGCATTCAATTACATCATGTTGGTAGCTTGAAATTGGCCATAGTGGGAGTATTTACACCATGAAAATTGGCCAGTGCTACAAATCAGAGCAAATTATTTAACATTTCCCAGCACACCGCTAATCCTTTTTCTGTGGTTATCTACCTTCTTTCTGATCACTCTCCTCATTTGTTGACGACTTTGGCTCCAGGATCACAATGTTCTTTCTTCCTCCAGGTCAGACAACACTCTCAGAGATTTTGACATCTATATTGAATTAGTGAGTGAGGGCCAGGACTATTCAATATCCTGCCATGGGATACAGGGAATATAACACAATAAAGGATCGTTTCACATCCTAACATTTCTGCCTAGCATCCTGTTGGAAAGTCAGCTAGTTAAAAAAACCTTATTATAATTCTTTGGACCTAGAACCCAAATTCTATTTTATATGTAGCACAAAGTATTTTTTGTGCAACTTTAACACACTCTGCATAAATTGAAGGAGAATTGTATTATTTTGTTTGGAAATTCACCAAGGGCTTTCTCATCATTGAAAAAAATCATGTCCCCGATGCTACCCTGGTAATTGAGTCACCTGTTCAACACACTTTACTTTTCTGTATTGAGGCTGTTGAGTTCAGGGGATTTTACATATGACTATGAACAGAGAATATTCCATTAGGTTTTCTAATATAGTTGTACCCAAGACATACTAAATACATATTAATTATTATAAATTATATATATGTGTATTTATTATCCTCTTTGTACTAGAATTGGAGCTTCATGGTGAGTTTTTAAAAAAATTACACAGTAGAAAATTTGTATTATTTCATTTCAGGGTGACTAAAAGGGTGTTATATTATAAAAGAGGCTGTTAGATTGGATAGGGTTGAGAGACCTGTTACAATTCCCTCCAGCTGCTTTGAGTTCCCAGTTTCTGAGGATTGCTTCTCCTCCATGTAATTCCTAAGGACTGGCTCTGGACCTATTCAACATCAAGACAACCCCATTTTTGGAATCTCAGAGGCATCTTTTATAAGCAACCTCTGATCCTTCCAGAACCCTCCTTCTCATGCTCATTTCACCTGGTCTTCTACTTCCAGAAGCTTCCAGAATCTAGATCCTTCCATTTTCTCCTTCCTGCCTTCTCATTGATGGGTGCATAGTATGCTTTGACTCCATCCCCTATGGATGAACATTGAGGCTGTTTCCAAGTTTTCGATGTTCTACATAATGGGGTGAATAATATTGCATGCATCTTTAGTGGTAAACTTAGGATAAATTCCCAGAGGAGGAATTGGATACTTTTTTAAAATTTGATGCTATTACCACATTAGCCTCCCTGCATTCTGGACAGGGCTACTTCATGAAACAAAAAGTATATATTTTACTTAGTGAAACAAGTGAGATGGTTACTGGGGCAATTGTCATTCTTCTGGGTCGTAAATAGTACCTATTTTGCTAGCTTTCTTTTTCCTTCTCTGTAGACCACACTCATGCATCCTTCACTGCTACCAGTTGAATTATTTGTTCAAGCCACTTTAATTATTGCAGTGGCATCTTAACAGTCTCCTGCTTTCAGCCTTTTTGCTCTGACACAGTCTGTTCACAGTTCACATCCTTTCTCTTCTCAAACTCTTGGATGGCTTCCATGTCCCTCGGAGCGAATGCTCAAACCTCCCACAGCCCATGTGCTCTGGCTACCAATGACCCTGCCAACTTCATCTCCCTCCATCTTCTCCCTCCTGCTGAGCCACACTTTTCTCCCCAGGGCCTTCGCACTTGCTTTCTTCCTCATTTGCCCTATTCCCAGCTACCCACAGGGCTCCTTCTCCCACTTCCATGAGTGCTCTGCACACGTATTGAGCAGGACTTCTCAGCCACTCACTGTAAAATACTAGTCCCTCCCTCTCCCCCGAGTTACTTTTCTCCATAGTACTTATAATCATTTGATGTATTTACTGCTGCCCTGAATGAGGCCAGAGCTTGTTCTGTTTTGTTTTCCATTGTTTTCTTATTTCTTCCATCTCCAGTACCTGGCATATAATAGATCAGGACCAGATGGTAAATATTGTAGGCTTTACGGGCCATACGGTTCTGTCGACCCTACTGAGCTCTGACACTGTCACGTGAAACAGCCATGGAAAATACATAAACAAATGCGCATAGCCGAGTTCCAATAAAACTTTATTTATGAACACCATAAATTTGAATTTCATATAATTTTCACATGTCAGGGGATATTGTTCTTTTGGTTTAAAAAATGTAAAAACCCTTCTTAACTTATGAGCCGTACAAAAACGGGCTGAGAGCTTGAATTCGGTCTGAAGGTTGTTGTTGTGCTTAAAAGTTATTTGTTTCATGAATGAATGAATAAAGACTATGTATATATTAATAACTGTTTTAGACACATGTCATAATCTATGTTTCAGCCTGTGCGTTTGGAAAGATACGGCACAGAACTAAATTTGCCTTTTCGCTATAGGTGTCTTACTCATTTTGACATTTCAGCTATCCCTCAATAGACAAAGGATTACTAGGATCTGGTTTAGTAAAAGTCTGAAAACTATAGTGGAGCCTATAGACCATAATACACGTCATCTGCTTTATTATATTTGTATTTTAATAAGACAGAAAGGGGTGAAAAGACTCTGTGTATTTTTGACTGGACTGGACATCCACAGCTTTTTCCTTTGACTTTCATAGTTTATCTTAATTGAACTTCCAGCACCACCATCGTCTTTCTCTGCAAACTCTGTTTGGAAAAATAGACCTTAAGACCCCAGTAAGAGCACTCAAATTCCTCAGAGCAAATAACTTAAACATAACAAATTGAAGCTTACAAAAGTCGGAATTGTAAAACTAATAGGGCTGTTAAAACTAGCTTTCCTGAAAATTATGAATTGGTTGGCCTGTTTCTTATAATGGCAAATAGTGAATCTTGATCGTTCATCAGTGCACATGTCATAAATTAGGTGCTGAGAGAGGCTGCAAAATTCTTTATAGCATCACAGAAAGCTACCGTGACTGCCTTCATATCACATTGTTAGATTCCAGTGGTGCCGGCACAGATCTGGCAATGAAAGTTCTAAAATTGTAACAAGTTGTCAAATGTTTATCAATGGGATTTTATGAAGGACTAAAAAGTTATGTACGATACTGCACAGACCATTAGGGGAATAATAATAGTAATAAAGAGACTTTATTCTCATCAAGACTTATGTGGCAGCTAGCTGTTCTCCCCAAACTTGGTTATTGGAGGTTGGGAGAGGCAAATAATTCAATGCTACGAGTAGAACAGCTTGAAGCATTAGATGGAATATCTGTATTATGTGTTGAATAGAATATAATGAATATGTGGGGCTATATCTCTATAGATATGTAGCTCTCTCTCTGTATTTATGGAGAAAGATATTCAGGATTGAAACATAGCCTTAACAAATGCCTTGCCAATTGTGTTTTATGAGTTCTGCCTGCAGTGTAGGTGTAGGAAGAAGGTGAGCCTTGGGATCAGGCTGAGTTGGGTTTGGTTCCTGACTCCTCTGCTTAATATTTTTGTGTCTTCTCTACACTGAAATTCCTTCTTGTGTAAGAGGAGGAACAGTCATAAAGCCTACTTTATTAGGCTTGTTGTAAAGTTTTTTGAAAATAAAACATTTAACACAATTCTTCACACATATGGAGCCAAAACCCAAAATAAAAATCCTACCTACTTCCTTTATCAGTTGTGTGACCTTAGGCTGGTCATATTACCTCTCCCAGCCTCAGTTTCCCCATTTACTTAGTGGTGATAATATTTTCTCTTCACTAATCTTGTGGCATTGTGTGAGGATTAAATGAGATATCTTATTTTGTATAAAAAGCCTAGTATAGTACCAGTCTCTTGGCATGTGTTCATTATAAGATCCTTTTTCTTTTATTCAGGGGTATATTCTTAAAAGAGAGACAAAATAAACTATATCTTTGGAGGTGCAGCATTTAATAACTGTATTTTATAAGTCACCATTAATGCTTCCTCAGAAGATTCTAGAAATTTAATGACTATCACAAGTTTATGTGTCTATAACATTTCGCTGAAGGAAGCAGATATGTTTATTATCGGTCTCTTCTAGACTGCAAGATTCACTAGAGCAGAGAGTTTGTGCCTTTTGTTCACCTCTGCATCCCTAGCATGTTTATTTGGCACAGATAGGTGCTCAAATTATAGTTGTTCAGTTAATATTTTTAAACAAACACATTTCCAGCAGGGAAAAGCCATAGATAAACTCACCAATTCACATTCTGTTTGTTCCTGTGCACCAAGGGTAGGTGTACCCTTCATCAGGATCCCAGCAGGAAACGGATAGCACAGCCCACCTGGGTAATTTGAGGAGAGTATACAAAAACGGTATGGGGAGTGTGCTGGGAGAGCACCAGGGACCATGCAGTGCTCTGGGGCTGGTGACAGGAGGACGCTGGCATTCATTCCTTGACTAGGAGGAGGAAAGGGAGAGGAGCTGACTGAGGGAGGTCCTGCAAGCCTGTGAGCTGACTGGGAGGAGAGGAAATGCTCTGGCAGGGCTGGGAGCTAGGAGCTGGGAGCTGGGAACTTTCCTTGAGGGAGGTGCTGGCTTTGTAGGTGTCCATGTGGTAAGGCTGAACCATACTTCCTGGAATCCTCTTCTCTGTTATGTGGCTGGGGAAGGGCACAGAGAGACTCTTGTGTGGGATCTGGAGGAATGGGCGTGAAGCTGCAGCTCTTCCATGACTCACACATGATCCCTATCTGCTGACTCCCCTCCTCAGCCTGCTCTGCTGCTGTTTCCTCCTTTCAGCTTTCTTGACTCTTCGACTGGGTATAAGTTCATGTCAGTGATGAAGGGTCCGGTCACTGCAGGCCACCCTCATGGACATGGTCAGAGGCAACAAGAGTTGACACAGATTCCCATCCATCCTGTGGGCTGCAGTTCCTCCTTGTAGGCACCAGCTTATCCCTGCTTTCCCTGACTTTACATCCAGCTTCCCTCCCTGACAGTCTGCTCCATGAGCCTGGAGCATGGGACACTGCCTAATGTCACCTCCACCCATGAGTGCTTTTGGTTAAATCCCTGAACAAGGCCATACCTGTAGGTATGCATTCACACACATTCACCCACATGTGTGAGGGCATTTGTGGATCTCCTAGTGGTTCTGCTTCCCTGAATGAAAGTTGTCTTGGGCTGCTATAACAAAGCGCTATGGCCTGGGTTTCTTCTGAACAACAGAAATTCATTCCTCCCAGTTTTGGGGTCTAGGAGTCTAAGAACAGAGTTCCAGCATTGCCAGATTCTGGTGAGGGCTCTCTTCCAGGTTGCAGACCACTGACCTCCTGTGTCTGCATCCTCTGGCGTCTTCTCATGAGGGTACTAATTTCATTGCTGAGGGCTCCACCCTCATGACCTAATCCCCTCTCCAAGGCCCCACCCTCCTAACATTATCACATTGGGGGTAAGAATTTCAATAAATAAATTTGAGAAGACACAAACATTCAGTCCATCACAAACACTCCTTGAAACAAGGAACACAGTCAGTAGTTGGTGACACCATTACAACTGACCAAGAGTGGGGAGAATTCATACCTTGATGTTCCTCTTCTCCCTCCCTGAGATACTCTGCTGGTGTATGCCATGCAGCAAACCCCAGCAGAAGGCAGAAGTCATCCTCATGGAGCCCTGGGACAGTGAAGAAGGGTGAAGAGAGGACCTGGAAGCGCAAACCATCTCTAGGGACATGTCCACTTTAAAGACAATTTGGTAAATCTGTTTTTGGTAAATTCAATTTATTTGCATGGATTGTGAATAAATTCACCTAAAGCAAATTTACTAAACGGTCTCTAATGTGTCCATTGTTTCATGGACACGAGTGTCACGAATTCAATCAACATTTATTCACAACTACAGACCAGGCACTATGTTGAATGCTGGGACACACACACACAGAGACTAATTCTAATGTGGCAGGTAATTTATTGGGTATCACTGTGTATTTTGTTCTCCCTGATGTATTTCCCCTGCCATACAAAGAAGGGAACCGAGACTTTGAATTTGCCTGGTTGAATTTCAACAAGTCTGTTTAAATGCCTCATTTAGCATTTTACAGCAGCTTGTGTGTGGTAGGGCCAAAGGCAAGATTTTCCAAGCTTAAAATTTGGAAAATCTAAAGTCTTTTGAAGGGTATTGTGCTGGAGGGATGGAGAGGAGCATTTTTGGGAGGTGGAGGTGGGAACAGACAGAATAGAGGGAGGATGGAGAGCAACCTCAGAGCTGGCAAAGAAAATTGGCTTTTGCAATTTTTTTGCTAATAAAATGGGTCTGATCCCTCTTTTCTAGTGCCCCAGGAGGTGGCTGAACTTTAGAGGGGATGTCTGTGTGGGACTCCACTGACAGTATTCTGTAGGAGTGGTGTGTGTGTTTTGGGGGACACAGCATGTATCTTTAGTGATGGTTATCGTCTGAAAACCAGAGATCCTTTTTCTGAATGTTCTAAGCTGCATTCATCTCCTGGGGTTTATGCATGATGCTAGAGAGGGTTAGAGAGTCCCCTCCGTCACTGAGATTTAGTTTCCTACTGGTCCAACAGAAGGGGCCTGGAGCTGATTAAACTTAATCTCGAGAAATAAAGAAATGTGACGTTTTATGGACTGGATGTTGCTGGCTAAAATTTATGTATTTACCATGGTTACATTCACGATGACTACTTTTGCAAGGCACAGTGCTAGGTGCTTTTATTCTTTAATTTATTTGCCAATTCAATACATATTTATTGAGCGCCCATTTTGTATTCGGCACTGTTCTTAGAATGGTGCTTGGTACTGAGGATACAAGAGTGAACAAAACAGATGAAGCCCTTTGTGGAGTTTAAATTATGGTGGGAAGCTGTAAGAGATTGGAGAGAACCAAAGTGTTTTTCTTACTGTCACATACCACTTAACACAACCCCTTCAACATCAGATGTGTGGGTTTTTTTCCGCTATACAACAAGCAGTTCTTCAGTTGGGAATCCTATAATTCAGTTCGATTCTAACACTATCTACCTGGAAATAGCATCAGACCCCACGGGTTAAGGGCTCAGTTCCACAAGACTGACCCCCCCCTTCAGATGCCAATCACAAGCAGTAGGTTGTCACCTATACTTCTGACGAATCAGCTATAAATCAGGGGTTGCCATGACTCTCTTTTCAGGTTTGATTAATTTGCTAAAGCAGCTCACAAACTCTGGGAAACACTTTACTTACATGTAGCCATTTAGTATAAAGGATATTACAAAGAGTGCAGATGGACAATGAAGAGGTGCATAGGGCAGGCCACGTGGGAAGGAACGCTGAGCTTCCGTGCCCTCTCTAGGTGCTCCAGGTAAAGGTTCAGCTGTCTGGCAGCAATCTGAACCCTATCCTGGTGTGTTTTTTTTTTTTTTTTTTTGATTTTATTTTAAGTTCCGGGATACATGTATAGAATGTGTAGGTTTGTTACATAGGTATACGTGTGTCATGGTGCTTTGCTGCACTTATCAACTGTCATCTAGGTTTTAAGTCCTGCATGCATTATGTATTTTTGTCCTAATGCTCTCCCTCCCCTTACCCCCCACCCCTGGACAGGCCCCAGTGTGTCCCCTCCCTGTATCCATGTGTTCTTATTGTTCAACTCCCACTTATGAGTGAGAACAGTTTAATTTTCTGTTCCCGTGTTAGTTTGCTGAGAATGATGGCATCCAGCTTCATCCATGTCTCTGCAAAGGACATGATCTCATTCTTTTCTATGACTGCATAGTACTCCATGGTGTATATGTGCCGCATTTTCTTTATCCAGTCAATCACTGGTGGACATTTGGGTTGGTTCCAAGTCTTGGCTTTGTAAATAGTGCTGCAAGAAACATATGTGTGCATGTGTCTTCAGGGTTTGTAAGGAGGCTTCCTTACATAGGCATGACTGATGACATCATTGGTCATTGGTGATCAACTCAACCTTCAACTCCTCTCCTCTAGTTGGAGGCTGAGAGTTGGGGCTAAAAGTGCCAACCCTGTAATCCTGCCTTGGCCTTTCTGGTGACCAGCCCCTACCCTGAGGCTAGCTAGGGGCAACCAGCCCCCAATCTTCTCATTAGCATACAAAAGACACTCTTTTCATTCTGGAGATTCCAAGAGTTTTAGGAGCTCTGTGTCATAAAACTGGACAAAGACTAAATACACACACACACACATATATATACACACATATATATACGCACACATATATATTATTATAGATCACAATATCACAGAAACAGAGACTCAGATGAGTCATGGGAAAATCAGATGGAAGAGCATTCGTCATACTGAGGCTGGGAGGCCAGTGTAGCTGCAGAGTACAGCAACAGAGATGATGAGCCGGAGGGGGACGGGAGGAGAGGATGTGCAGATTGGGCACTAAGGGCTTTGTTGTACTAGCATCGAATCTATTAATAAATATCACTTGGTCCCTTTTTTTTTTTTTTGAGACAGAGTCTCACTCTGTCATCCAGGCTGGAGTGCAGTGGCACGATCTCGGCTCACTGCAGCCTCCACCCCCCAGGTTCAAGTGATTCTCCTGCCTCAGCCTCCCAAGCAGCTGGGATTACAGGTGCACCATCATGCCTGACTAATTTTTGTATTTTTAGTAGAAACAGAGTTTTACCATGTTGGCCAGGCTGTTCTCGAACTCCTGACCTCAGTTGATCCCCCCTGCCTTGGCCTCCCAAAGTGCTGGGATTACAGGCATGAGCCACTGTGCCTGGCTGGTCCCTATTCTTAAGTAACTTTTAGTATCATGAGGAAGAACAACCTGTAAACTGGCAGCTTCAACCAGTGTGCTTAGTGATAAGGTTCTATTCCACAAAAATAAGGAAAGGCATGGGGATTCAGTTTGGGGGGTGTCATAGGAGTTTGCCGAGAACTGGGAAGGGTCTAATATTTTTACCCTCCTTGCAGGCTATCAAGTTACCTGTCATGGTTCTTTAATTGCTGGCAGAAGATGTGAGACTTCTGGGTTAGAGACAAAGGACTTCATTCCCCACATCACTGCAGGCAACGGGAGCCTCCTGTTTGCATTAGCTCCTTGGGACCAAGAGGAATGGCTCAGGTAGATGCTGCACACCGTTGGTTTGTGTCATAGCAGAGGAATCCTGAAATTAAGTAACCCAATCTTTAATACAGGGCTTCAGGCGAGCCTGTCCCACCTTTGCCCTTGGGGGAGACATTATCTTTCTTGTGTTGACCAGGAAACAAATCTGCCCTCTGCTCTAGAGAGAAACACTATCTCTATCTTCCAACCCCGGAACAAAAGCCCTCAGGGCCTCTGCTCACAGGACATAAAGAAACGGGAGAGATCCATGGAGAACTATCTCCTAGAGGTTAAGTTAGAGAACCCTAGACTCTATTAATGGTTTTATAAGTTGACACTGTTTTGGACCAGGTTAGATAATGGAGTAGCAGTTTTCCTGACTGTTTGGACTTCCTTGAGTGAGACAAGCAAACCATTGACGATAATGAGCAAGTGAGGTGGTAACGAGGGGATAGGAAATAGACTAAATGAGTCACCTGAGCATGTTTCAACATTCACTTATCATCTTTTCCAATAATATTTCTGCAATGCCTACTCTATGCCAGGCACCAACCTAGGGGCCTGTTCGTGATGAAAAAAGGAACAGGCTGAAGGTACGCAGGGCAGGCTGCAAAGAGGGCAGGCTGCAAAGAGGGCAGGCTACAAAGAGGGCAGGCTGCAAAGAGGGCAGGCTGCAAAGAGGGCAGGGCTGCCTGTGGTCTGATGTTTCTCAGGCTGGGTGCATGTCAGAATCACCTGGGCAACTTTAAGTCTTTCCTATCCTCAGAAGGCCCCAGAATCATGAAATCCAAATCGCTGGGGCTGAGGCTCAGGGATTATTTTAAAGACACCTTCCCAGGTGATTCTTACCAGCAGCACAGGTGGAGAACGCAGCCACGGGTGAGTGCGTGTGCCAGCTGCTTCTACAGCCCAGCCTGTTGCTACGAGGCTCGTGGTTGTTTCCCTCCTGATGGGGCTTCCGACCGCTGCTGCTTTCCTTGATTTTCTTCTCCCAGGGCCCAGTGTCCTTTGAGGTGGGGCCCTCAGGCCTGTACTCTCAGGATAAGGTCTGATTCCAACACATGATTGGTAATTCTTGTTTTAAGAAAAGTGGAGCGATTTTTCTCCACTCCAAGGTCTAGGGCAGGACATTTTAACCTGCCTTTCTTCTGGGCACTAGTGCATTTTGGATTTTTGGCAACTATGTCCAGGGATGTGTACTGATCACCAGTAATTTATAATTGCATAGACATCTGGATAGGAGTAAAACATGGTCTTAGAAGAATGTGGCTTCAGAGTCTATTCTACCCTTACCAGCTATGTGAACTTCTCCAGACTTCCTAACTTCCCTGGGGAGCCTGGCACCATGGCTATGCTCATAATCCCAGCACTTTGGGAGGCTGAAACAGAAGTATCACTTGAGGTTAGGAGTTCAAGACCAGCCTGGGCAACATAGCAAGACCCTGTCTACAAACATAAAAAATTTGCCACTGGGTGTTGTGGTGAGTGCCTGTAGTCCCAGCCACTCAGGAGGCTAAAGCCAGGTCAGAGTTCGAGGAGATCAGCCTCTTCCTTAGCAAGAAGGAAATGATCTCACCTTTTCCACTGAGGTGTTTTGAAGATTAAGTGAAAAATGTGTCTAAGCCTTGGAACTGTGTCTTGGTATATAGTTAGGGTTAAATATATTTTAATTGTCTCATTGCCTCGTTAAAACAACCCCTTAAGCAGGAACTATAAATCTGCATTTTGCTGATGAGGAGACTACAGCCTAGAGAAGAGAAATAAGAATATGAAAGTGGAAAATAAGGTCCTTCCTTTCCAGGAACACATAATTTAGTTGAGATGGTATGACCTTCTTGGAAAGAATGATATAAAAATAAACCCAGGTAATGATTCAGAACTCCATTATAATGATATAATTATGAGAACATTGGAATGATGTCTCAAAACTGCAGTGTGCAGAAGGCTCCCTGGAGCATATCAATTATCAATTGCAGATTCCCATGCTCGGGCTCTGATCCTGAAGTCAGGTGGCTCCAGAAGGCTGTGCACAGTTGATGTGTCAGCCACACATAAAGAAACAGTTTGAGAATTCCCAGTCAGAAGCAGCTTCTTGGAAGATGCAGGCTTTGAATTGGGCCTTAAGTAAAATCTAGGTAAAGTATGGGTGGGCAGAGGGGACAAGAGTGGATATTTTGTGAGAGGGGTCAAGTTATGAGCAAAGCTGAGAAGACAAGAATGGATCATATTTGCAGAAATAACCATGTTAATATACATAGTAATTCAAGTTTATTGGCTTTGCTGGACTTTAATAAGGTAAGTATTTTCTCATTTTCATGACCTTTTTCTTCAAAAAAACTTAATTAACAGACCTCTTCGATTCTTGAAGGTCTTCTCTCCAACAGCCCCACATCTCTCTTGCTGAGCACCACACCTTGGTGCATTTGGATATTGATATGCAAACCTAAATTATGCAGAAAGTGAAGCTTTGAAAGGCAGGCAGGGAGAAGTGTCCTCTTGATTAATGGTGAGGCAACATGTCAAGTTCCAGGAACATTTCTGAGATATACAATGTGGGATAGATTCCATTGCATACTGGGAGTTAAGGTGACAAGCCGGGCCATGAGTTAAAAAAAGAAAAATGTTCCCCCTGCCCCCACCCCACTGAAGTGTGTTTGTTTCTTTGTTTGAGACAGAGTTTTGCTCTTGTCACCCAGACTGGAGTGCAGTGGCATGATCTTGGCTCACTGCAACCTCCACCTCCTTGGTTCAAGCGATTCTCCTGTCTCAGCCTCCTGAGTAGCTGGGATTATAGGCGTGCACCACCACACCCAGCTAATTTTGTAGTTTTAGTAGAGATGGGGTTTTATCATGTTGGCCAGGCTGGTCTCGAACTCCTGATCTCATGTCGTCTGCCGGCGTTGGCCTCCCAAAGTGCTGGGATTACAGGTGTGAGCCACCGCACCCAGCCATTTGTTTGTTTTAGTAAGTCCTCCTTTTCTGTAGAGGGCACTTTTCTGTACAGTCTTAACAATTAGTGACCACAATTTTAACAATGGAATTCCCACTTCACTTGGCAAGTTAGAAGGTTGGTGTATTGCTTGGGGTACTTTTGTTGGCAGGTAACAAATAAAACCTTATTCAGACCATCTTAAACAATAAGAAAAATGATTTTCTTCTGTAACACAAAGGCCAGAGGTTGGTTCCAGGTGTCACAGGGATCTACTGTCCCTTCTTCAGGTGCCTTGGACTCTGTCCTCATCTGTGTTTGTCTCTTAGCAAGGTGGCGGCAGCAGTTTTCAGTATCTTAAGAAGATACATTGCTGTCCAAGGAAGACAAATGATAAAAATGATGTTTTCCTGTTTTTTTCTTTAGAAGTCCTGACATCCAGGTGGCCTTCCTTCATGTCTCAATGGCGAAATGGATTACACGCCCATTCTTATACTAAACACTGACGAGGGGAGTAGATTTCTTCTAATTGGCAATGTAGAGAATAGGATAAAAGTAGGATCAACTTTCCAACTTCTGTAGGAGAAGGGGGTTACAGTGACAAAGGAAGGGGATTACACTGACTGGAAATTGGGAGGCAACCAACAACATCCATTGCAATCTGATCTTGCTGGTTCCAGATTCCTTCTTGGCAAATATTGGGTATAGCTTGATGTGTGTTGCCCCTTTTAAGGGCAGCATGGGGTCTTCAGTTTGCCACATCATTCCCCATCTGTATTATTTTGTACTCTATTTGCCTCCCTATGTATTTTACCTGTTTAGTTCCTATAGGCACTTGTGTTTAGGACCCCATATCTACAGACTCAGGTATGCCATACTTTTGTTAAGAGGTGCTTGTAATCAATATCATCCAGCATGCTTGGGTAATCAACGAGAGTGATTGTTTAATTGCTCCTCTCCTCTGCTTGTCAGGCTTTCAAAGGATTGATCTCTTCTTTCCTGTTGTGGTCAACTTCCCCTCTCATGTCTTACTTTTGGTGGTATCCTGATCCTGTGGGCCACCGGGAAAAGCCTAACAAAAGTCTCTGGTTCCATTTGAGCAGCTGTGGAAAAGTCTTCAAGAATTTGAGTCTTCTAAAAGCTGCCTCCATAATGAACTAGTCTTAGTGAAGAGAGAAAACACACAGTGTCAATCATGACCAGTGACAGGGTGCAATTAACCCAGGATCAAATTGCAGCAAGATGGATGGGGCCAGATGGTCCTGTTATTCTAACAAAGGGATGTTATAGTAAGTGCCCTTCAGAAGGGAGACATTTTTCTACATAGAACTCTGGAATGAAAAGAGACAAGGGTGAGCTCTTCACAATTTTCAAACAGATATTATGGAGTAGGAAAACTAGTAAATGATGTTTTAAATCATCATTCCAATTCTTAATTGGTGACTGGTAAGGCGTACATACACTGTCAGTTTTGATAGTGCTTGAAGCTATAACTACTAGAAAATTCTAGGCTGAAAATATGTTAACCATGAAAGACCTCCATTAGGAAATTCGGAATCTTAAATAGAGTGGGGCAAATAATATAGGGAAAATGAATTGAATTAATTCCTTCTTACAGTAAGAATGTTTAAAGTTCTTATACACATGCTTCTGAGTGTTAGGAATATAGCAATGAACAGTTTGGATGCCTTTGCTCTCTGTAAATTACATCCTAACGGGAAGACAGAGTTAATAAAAAAGTAAACAACATATAGAAAAGATGATTTCAGAATGATGGGTGCTAAAAAAGTGAAAAAAGCTGAATGTTAAGACAGTGAAATGTGGGGAGTAGAAGTGGATAGTGGTGTGTTGGTAAATGTTCAATACCTTGTTGTCTGGGGGGAAAAGCATTGATTTTCTTTGTGTTTACCGATTTCTTTGGTGTAAATACTCCCACCATGGCTGATTTCAAGTGACCAGCATGACTATGAGTTGGGAAGAGATGCACACAGTATAAGCCAGCTCCTGCATACGTCTTGGAGGTGTTATATTACTTTCAGAAAGGACTGTCAGGTAAAGACTCTGACAACATCGAAATATGAGCTGGGATATGAATAAGAGGTTAGTCATGAGATGGCCAGACGTGGTGGCTCACACTTGTAATCCCAGCACTTTGGGAGGCCGAGGCGGGCGGATCACGAGGTCAAGAGATTGAGATTATCCTGGCTAACACGGTGAAACTCCGTCTCTACTAAAAATACAAAAAATTAGCCAGGCGTGGTGGCGGGTGCCTTTAGTCCCAGCTACTTGGGAAGCTGAAGCAGGAGAATGGCGTGAACCTGAAAGGCGGAGCTTGCAGTGAGCGGAGATTGCTCCACTGCACTCCAGCCTGAGCGACAGAGCCATACTCCATCTCAAAAAAAAGTTAGTCATGAGATGAAAGATTCAGGGGAAGAGCTTACCAGGCAGAAGGGATATGTTACAAATACAAAGGTCCTGAAGTAAAACAAGTTTTGTTCTCCAGGGGAAAAGAAGGTGCTGATGTATAAGAAAATAAAGAGATAAGTTGGGGCTAACTCATGCAGGACCTCAAAGACCATTTTAAGAAATTTAGATTCCATTGTAAATGTGATGGGAAATTATAAGACGTTTAAGCAGGTGATCTACTATATTTAGCAGGAGGCTGTTTTTACATTTTCGTCGAAGGAAGTCAGCATAGGGTTGTTCTGTAGCAGAAGACAGAGAAGGAGAAGTAACTGACTTTGCTGATTTTATGGTCTAGGTTTTGACTTTGAATTTCATTCTCTCAAAGCTGTATGTGAACCGATTAGCATGATGCCTGGCACACCATAAGCACTGGATGTTCACTGTTGTTTCTGCACTGGACTAACTTGGACATCAGTCTTGGGAAGGTGGGTGATGTATCAATATCATCGAGAATCACAGAGTGAGGACATCACAGTATAGGGCTTGCAGTGGACTCTTAACATGTTGCTGAAGATGTGGGTAAAAGAAGTCACTGTCTCCAGCTTTTGAAACATAGTTCGGATTACAGAGAGATCAGGTTGATGCTTATCTCCCAGGGATGAGAGTTGGCCAGATTATAAGCTGTGTTTCAGTCTTCAGTTGCAGTGTGTTTGTTCATTTATTCATTTTCTCTGATCAGGGACTTCCATTCAGCCACCAAAGCAGACCACCACGTGACACCTTCATATAGGGCATTTTAAGTGCAAGGGTATGAAAGAAAGATTCGTTATGGGGATTTCCTTGTTGCTGTTGTTGATTTTTTTCTCTTCCCTCCTACCATCATCAACTAGTAAGTAGGGATCCTTTAAAATAGGAATGTAGGAATATTATTATTATTTGTATTGACAGAAACAAAACTTTGATGGTATTAGGAGTAGCATTTGTTGCATCTTACTCAATATTTGTGCCGTGTGCTCAGTGCTTTATATACTTAAACACTGCAACAGACTGAGGTGAGAACATTGTACCTTTTATTTTACAGATACAGAAACTGATGTTCAGTGAGGTTGAGCAGTTGCCCCACTAAAGCCCATGGCTTGATTATTAGTGGAGCCCACATCCACACCAGTTTCTGCAAACCCTCCATAGCCTCCACCCCCAACCCTAAAAGCCTTTGCCGGAAATGCGCAGCTTTGGAGACTTTCATCCTATGTCTTCTCAACTTGGTTCTTGGTTTTGCCTCTTTTCCTGCTGCCGCTATTTATGTTCAGTATCTCTAAGGTTTTCATGATACCTTCCTAAGGGAGCTCTGGACTTTCAGTGTCTCCTATTCTATGAGACTCTAAGTCTCATGAACAGCTTTAAATTGAACTATTTAAAAGACAGCTTGGTCCATGTTATGCCTTGACCTAGAAACCTCAGTGGCTTCTTATTGGCTGAAGAGCAGACCTTTCATGCTGGCGAGAGCTAGAGGAGGCCTCTACTTCAGCCCAACAAGGGACTGGGCATTGCATTTTGTTCTGCTGTGTAATGCTGGCTGCTGTCAGGGGCCACCTCTCATGGTACTCTGTATTTTCCCATCTCTCAGCATCCACATTAGAATTT
Organism: Rhinopithecus roxellana; assembly: GCF_007565055.1. Lineage (NCBI taxonomy): Eukaryota > Metazoa > Chordata > Mammalia > Primates > Cercopithecidae > Rhinopithecus > Rhinopithecus roxellana. The sequence goes on along the minus strand of NC_044561.1, from coordinate 129,102,746 downwards.
CTGTTCCTGGAAGGCAGGGACTGTCCCAGGCATCTCATTGTAAACAGCGTGGGTTTGTAACATGACTCCAGTCACTATGTCTCATTCCTTTTTCCTTCTAAATCAAATCTAATCTCTCCCAAGGCCACTCCTTGGATTTGGTGGGAAATCTCACTCTGTTATTTATTTATTTTTTTAAATAGATTCCTAGCTCTCTCTAGGCGAGTAAAAAAGGTGTAGGCTTTTCTGAGTGTCTGCCAAAGAAGTCTTTTGGTCTGTAGTCACTCTCTTTGCAGCCTGTTGCCCTGGTCCACGTGGTCCTTTGAAGAGCTCAGTCCTGTTCTTTCAACTCTTAAGCTTGGGCAAAGGGCTTAGTTCAGGCTCAGTTTGTTCATAAACAGCTAGAACATAATAGTGACTCTTATGTAAAAACACCAGAAAAGAAGGCTTAAATCAAACATAGCACTGTGCCAGAACATGAGCTCTGAGTTTCAACTTCCCAGGTCAAGCCCAACCCCCACCATTTATAGGCATATGCTCATGGACAAGTAAGTCTCATGCTTCTGTTTCCCCCATCTGTAAACATGGGGATTGATGCTGTCTCCTTATGCATTTATTATGAGGACTAGCAAGGATAATAAGAATAAAAGATTTAGCACAATGCCTAGCAGAGAGTAAATGCTTAATAAATGTATTTTATATTTTTTCCCCATTTGAGAATCTTAACTTCTCTAGTGATGTTGTGGGGTTATAAGTGCTGTACCTGTGACAGTGATTTTCAATATTTCTTAGGAGTAGAGCCCTCCCAGTTTCTGCCAGTCTTGCAAGCACCTCTCCCTAGGGACCATCCAGTTAGGTGACTCCTGGTTGCTCAACCTCACAGCATTAGTTTCTTCATCTGTGAAATGAGAGTGTAAGGTAACTTGCAAAGTGTTGGGAAGGCACTTTATACATTTAACACAGATTAGCACATAATGAATGTTAAGATGAAGTTAAGCAAGGAATAAAATGGGCTTAGCACAGTGTCTAGCACGTAAATAGGGCTCAGTTAGGGTCAGCTACCACCATCATTTTATTGTCGTCAACATCATCATTGTCATCCTCACTGTCATAGTCTAACCTCACCTAGCAGACTGTTTGAACATTGCAGTGAATAATACATATTGGTTAAGTAGTCCACGTAATTTGAAAAACACCAGAAAAGGAGGCTTAAATCAAAGATAGCACTTTGCCAGAAGTTTTAGGTATATCCACTTCTTTTTTAAAAAACCGTTTCTTAATAGTTGATTCCCATGGTTTTGCACTTAATGATATCTAAATATATTAAAAATTTGCCTCATCTGGTTGTCTAAATGATATAGGATTTTGATCAACCTTCCTTGTGCTGGAAATGAATTGATTCAGTTTAAATACCTTATCTAAAAGTTATTTAGCCTGGAAAATACCAATCTAATTCCCTTACAAGTAAGAAAATTATAAAGAGAGAGATCTAATCAGTGGGTAGAATATAGCCTGAGAAAATGTGTATCAGCATACCTTAACGAAAGTAGAATAAATCTTGAAACTTTAATATTCCCCTTTCTTGGACCTAAATAGGCCCCTTTGGAAAACTATTTTATTGTTTCTCATTAAATTAGAATTGTGCTGAGGTGCCACTATCTACCGTTTCCTATTATTATTAATATAAAAAAATTCACTGCATATTCAGCATTTCCTCCGTTAAAGCCAACAGAAAATCTTCCCCGCTTTTGTACTTAACTCTGGGTCATTTTTAAACAAAGTTTCTTTTCTGGTTTTTGTTTACATCTGCATTTAAAGAGAACAATATTTTCTGGGGACAATTAAATGGATGGAATGTGTAGGTTTACTCCTGCTTGGTGAAATTAGCAGGTCTTGTAGAAGTCTAAAAAGAATTACGGTGGCAAGAAGTGTCTTATTAACCCTAGGCAGATACAGTAATCTCTGGGAAACAGAATTTTGGAAGCATCATTTTAAAAAACACAGGTAATTTGATCACACATTAAAAAGGATACACTCAAACTTCTAATCCATCAATGAGATGAAAGGTTTGATGAAGGTTGATACTGCTGCATAGAACATTCTTACTGTTCACAGTATTTCTAAAAATGAGACATTGCAGTGTTTTATCTTCTTGATTCATTCAAGAGACAGATACTGAGTGGCAACAGAGGCCATATGCTGGTGGACCAGAAGCCACAGCTGGCCCAGAGCTGTGTGATGTTCGGGTCTGGAGACCATATTCCGTCTGGCAACTGCTGCTGGAGCCACATTTAGACCAGACCTCCCTCTCCAGTCCCCTTCCATATTTCCAGAAGCTTCTTGGCTCTTTAGAAAGAGTTTTCAATCCCTGCATAAAAAGCACAGAGCAGCTAGGTGCAGCGGCTCACGCCTGTAATCCCAGCACTGTGGGAGGCCGAGGCAGGCAGATCACAAGGTCAGGAGATCGAGACCATCCTGGCTAATATGGCGAAACCCCATCTCTACTAAAAATACAAAAATTAGCCGGGTGTGGTGGCGCTCACCTGTAGTCCCAGCTACTTGGGAGGCTGAGGCAGGAGGATCACTTGAACCTGGGAGGCGGAGGTTCCAGTGGGCCGAGATTGTACCACAGCACTCCAGCCTGGCGACAGGCTGAACAAAAAAGAAAAAAACAAAAAAACAAACAAACAAAAAAGCGTAGAGCGTGTATGACAGCTCAGATCCTACGTGCTGTGGTCCTGCAACATTAATATGTTGAAACTTACTTGCCAATATGACAATATTAAGAAGTAGGGCCTTTTTAAGAGGTGATTAAGTCATAAGGGCGGAATCACATATAGATGGGATTATGGCCTTTATCAGAGGGCTTCTGGGAGTGAGTTTGTTGCCTTGCATCCCTTCTGCCTGTAAGGACACAGTGTTTGTCTCCTCTGGAGGAAGAAGCACACAAGGCACCATCTTGGAAGCAGAGACTGGGTCCTCAGCAGACACTGAACCTGCTGGAGTTTCCAGCCTCCAGAACTGTGAGAGATACATTTCTGTTGTTTATTTATTACCTATGTTTTAGGTATTTTGCCATAGCAGCAAAAATGGACAGAATCGCTATGTTAGGACGGAGCCTTTAAGTTACCAAAGGCACAGAAAATAGAGACCCATTTTGCCACTTAAAGTAAATGTCAATGTCTTCCTCGAGACTGTCATAATAATTAGAAGCTCCTACATAATAGCCCCTCCCCCAATCCTTAGCAAATTGTCTACCGCTTTCTCCTTTGCCTACTCTCTGCCAGCCATGTGGGCCTCCTTGTGATGGTATCCATGCCACCTTCTCAATTCTTTGTAGTTATTGCTGAAAAGCCACCTTGTCAGTGTGGCTTTCTCTGGCCACCCTTTTAAAACTTATGGGAACTTCCTCCATTTTAGCACTGACTAGTTCCTTTCCCAACTTTATTTGTCAACTAAAGCCTTTATCATAACCCAACGTTCTAAATATTTCAGTTAATTATTTATTCATTGTCTGTCTCTTCCATATTAGACTGGAAGTTTTTTTTTTTTTTTTTTTGAGACGGAGTCTCCCTCTGTCGCCCGGGCTGGAGTGCAGTGGCCGGATCTCAGCTCACTGCAAGCTCCGCCTCCCGGGTTTACACCATTCTCCTGCCTCAGTCTTCCGAGTAGCTGGGACTACAGGCGCCCGCCACCTCGCCCGGCTAGTTTTTTGTATTTTTTGGTAGAGATGGGGTTTCACTGTGTTAGCCAGGATGGTGTCGATCTCCTGACCTCGTGATCCGCCTGTCTCGGCCTCCCAAAGTGCTGGGATTACAGGCTTGAGCCACCGCGCCCGGCCTAGACTGGAAGTTTCATGAGGGCAGCCACTTAGTCTTATACACCATTGCCTTTCCTGTGCTTACAAGAGTGTAGGTACCTGATAAAAATGTTCAACAATGAATGCATGAGCATAATATATGCTAAAAGAGGCACTAGATGCTATGGGGACTGCAAGTAACTCAGAGGCTGGGGTGTGGAATTTGAGTTTGGGACAGTGAAATATGAGGGTGGAATAGTATAGATTTTGGACTCAGATGGTGGATGAGAGAGCCATGGAAAGGTGAGTGAGTGACCAGAAGGCAGAAGAGGGACAGGATTACCAGGAATGTTTTGCTGTTTTGCAAACCAAAGAGATATTTAACTTCTTAATCTCCATGAGTCTGAAAGTAGGGCCTTTTAAAAGAATTTTTTAAAATAATAAAAATCCTAAAGAATCTGCTTAGATAGAATTTTAATAAGCTCCAAAGTTGCAGTTTACTTTGGTTTTCTTGCAAGATACTGACTTAATTTCAAACAACTTCAGGCCTTAGAGAACTGATCAGAGAAGGTAAAATAATGAGGTGACTCTAGGATGAAGGAGTCATCCTGATTGGATTCAAATTCCAGTTCTGCTGCTTGCTTGCCATATAATCTTGGAACAATTACTTAACCTCTCTGAATGTTTTTTCTCATCTGCAAAGTGGAATTAATTAGACCTTCACTTCCAAGCTGTTTGGAGCATTAAATTAAAAAAAAATTTTCTCACATGCCTCCTATAATAGTAGGTACTGAATATATGGAAGCTGGATTTATTAAAGCAATCCTGTATTTTTATGAACAATTTCACAAATGAATACATCTTATTATTATTATTATTATTTGAGATGGAGTCGTGCTCTGTCACCCAGGCTGGAGTACAGTGGCACAATCTTGGCTCACTGCAAGCTCTGCCTCCTGGGATCAAGCCATTCTCCTGCCTCAGCCTCCCAAGTAGCTGGGACTACAGGCACCCGCCACCACGCCCGGTTAATTTTTTGTAATTTTTTAGTAGAGACAGGGGTTTCAAATGTGAAAGGTGAACTTAATTCTTACAAGAATAAATGCCTTAAAATATAATATTGTGGCTTTTTTTCTTTTATTTGACTTCTTAAGCATATTATGAAATGAAATATAAAATATATAATATATAACATACAACAATATACACATACTTGTATTTTTTCTTTGCACCTCATAGGACTATTTTATTTTATTGTTTATTTTTGAGACAGAGCCTCACTCTGTTGCCCAGGCTGGAGTGCAGTGGCATGGTATCAGCTCACTGCAACCTCTGCTTCCTGCCTGGCTAATTTGTGTATTTTTAGTAGAGAGGGGATTTCACCATAGTGGCCAGGCTGTTCTCGAACTCCTGGCCTAAAGTGATCCACCTGCCTTGACCTTGCAAAGTGCTGGGATTATAGGCTTGAGCCACTGTGCCCGGCCAGACTGTATTATTATATTAGGTGTCAACATAGCACTCAGAGTGTATACAACCATCTCTACTTGTTGCATCTTATGTATTTCCCTAATATTGGCGTGAGTTGCTGCTTCAGTAGAATTATGTTCTTGAGTTGTAGACCAAGGCTAAAAATCCCTCCCTCTTTTGAGGAGTCAGGTAGACTGTGCTTTGAGACCATGGGAACAGTACCTCATCATTTCTTGAATCCTGTGAGTACTATGGATTACACTTTATTTAATATATACAGTATGTAAATAAGTTTTAGAGGCATAAAAGCTTCAAAACTAAACGAAAAGGAAAATTTAATAACCAGCAGATTTTTAGATTGTGCACTAAATAATCTGTTTTTCATTCTAAGAAAGGGGAGGAGGAAGGCAGAGTTTAATAGACATATATAACAAATTAAAATTCAGTATCTGGGGTGTGTAAATCACATTCCATGAACCAAACAATGTGGTTCTCATCAGATCTCCTCCAGGCAGCCGCTCTGCCTGGGAGCTGGAACATAATTCAACCAACTGTAAAACAGGAAGATACTCTCAATACAGGGCAGAAGACAGCACACAGTCCATGGCTCTTTGCCAAGTTCTGTGCAGCCCCACTATCTATATAATAACATGTCTGTAAAATGATGTGTTTAGAATTATCTTTCTAGGGCTGGGACAGAATAAGAGAAAGCTATAAAGGGAAAAAGAAATTTGTGCAACCGTGGCTATCTTGGAGTCTAAGAGAGAGAACTGGAACTAGGGTGTTAGAGAGTAGAGATTCAGCTGGGGGCAATTTGGCTCCCAGGGGACATATGACAATGTCTGCAGACTTTTAGTTGTTACAATGGGTGGGTGTTATTGGCTTCTAGTGGATAGAGGCCAGGGATGCTGCTAAACATCCTACAGTGCACGGAACAACCCCCACGGCAAAGAATTATCTAGCCTCATATTCCAAGACCAAGAAGCCCTTGAGTAAGTAGAGGGTTCAGCTCTCACTGTTGGCAGGTTTGACTGTGATTCCCATGACTTAGTCATCTAAAGTCTTTGTAATTATACACAAGTGTTTTTGTTAGAAGGCCCAAAGTTCCAATATCATTCTTACATTGTCTTTCTCAGGAGATGATGCAACGGATGTGAATGCATTGTGTCCTCATCTGTTTTGTATTTTTTTTTTAATTTGGTGAGAGGCCACTGAATTGACATGGGTCTCTGTATTAGTCCATTTTAACACTGCTGATAAAGACATACCTGAGACTGGGCAATTTACAAAAGAAGGAGGTTTAATGGACTTACGGTTCCACATGATTGCAAAGACCTCACAATCATGGCAGAAGGTAAAAGGCACGTCTCCCAAGGCACAGACAAGAGAAGACAGCTTGTGCAGGGAAACTCCCCTTTTTACAACGATTGGATTCCTTGAGACTTACTCACTATCACGAGAACAGCATGGGAAAGACCTGCCCCCACGATTCAATTACCTCCCACCAGGTCCTGCCCACAACACGTGGGAATTCAAGATGAGGTTTGGGTGGGGACACAGCCAAACAGTATCAGTGTCTGTGCACTTGGTTTTGAACTGACATGGTGAACAAAAGGGCATCAGTGTTAGAAAGCTGTCCTGTGTCCTGAGAGAGAAATAAATGGCCTTTCTTTCATGTGGATAAGAATTTATGGCTTAGTGAAGCTGGCCTGTGAAATGGCCCTGGATTAAACACAAGTCTAAATCACAGTATTCCATTATTTCCTAAAAGTGTCTCCACTGTAAGTTTGAGGAGAAGTGGTAGGAAAGTGGGAAGGGTGTTCATTGCCTCTGTCTGTGCCACACCCGGTTAGTGGTTAAATGGAAGATTTCAGTCTCCAGAACTGTCAATCCACCACTTTATAATGGCATTAAATTTGTTTTAAAAAATTCATGCTGTGGGCTTTGAGGACATAATTGTAGCTCCTGAAAAGTTTGTTAAAGATTGCATTAGATAGATTATTTTTAATGGACGGTCTGTGTGCTTGGCCATTTATACTTCATAATAGTATATTTGAAGGAGAAAAAAAGTATGTGAGTTAGAGGTTTTTCAGCAAATTTCACTACTATTACTGTCCTTGTCCAAATGTCTCTGAAAATTTTATGGGAGAAAGAATTTTGTCCTTATTATGCTTGACTGAATAATTTGTTAAATTATGTTTTAAATCAGCATATACTCAAATTGAGAACAACTAATGCTAAAGTATACAATGGATTATTATACATGCAATTTGCATAAAAGTTTGAAAAAGTCACTGCTTCAGTAGTACCAGTAGGGCTGTCTAGAAAGATTGCACAAAACCGATGGCTAAGATGGATATTGTTGGTGTTCAGACCTTCTGTTATCTAATTATAAAAAAGCATAACATAGCCACCCAATCGAGTGGGCTCATAATCAAACATAACCATTTGGAATAAAGTGGAAGCTTAATGTGAAACTGCTGATACAGCATTTTTGCTTAAAGCTCCCTTGTATTTTGAGAGTAAAGTTCTAAATTTCAGTATTTCGATGTTTTCTAAATAGTTCCTAAGAATGCAGGGAGCAGCTCAGGGAGCTGCAGGGTTCAGGATGGCAGGGGCTGCTGTGGGGTTGGATGTGCAGGACGCAGGCCAGCTCTGCTCCCCAGCCCTCCAGCCCAGGCTTCATCCAAAACAGCTCCAGGGAATCTGTTTTATTTATTAGACTCCTGCACAAGGTTTTGTATGAAGACAGGAATCTATGGCTTTAAAAAGTTGGAAAACTATTGGAGTAGTGGATAGAGATTCCCAGGAGGAAGAGCTATTGTTTAAATGTATGTAAAATAAAGCAAGAGACTCAAACTTAGGAGGAAAAAAAAAAAAAGATTTTAGATTGGGCGTGGTGGCTCATGCCTGTAATCCCAGCACTTTGGGAGGCCGAGGTGAGTGGATCATTTGAGGCCTGGAGTTCAAGACCAGCCTGGCCAAAATGGTGAAACCCTGTCTCTACTTAAAAAAAAAAAAAAAAGCCAGGCATCGTGATATGTGGCCAGCGACTCAGGAGGCTGAGGCACAAGAATTGTTTGAACCCCAGAGGTGGAGGTTGCAATGAGCTTAGATTGTGCCACTACACTTTAGCCTGGGTGACAGAGTGAGACCCTGTCTCAAAACAAACAAAAAAAGATTTTATACATCTCAGTGAAAGAAGCACACTGTGTATGTTCTTTTTACCTGACAGTCTTAAATTTAAGCAGGTATTAACCAGATCCTACACACACTTTATAAGTCCCCTCTTTCTCTCCCTTCTTTCCTATGACCCTCCCTTCCTTCTGCCTTTTTGGTTCTTTCAATTTTTCCTTCTTTCCTTCTGTTCCTTTCTTCCTCTCTTCCTTCTTGCCTTCCCGCCTTCTACCACATAGCTTTTGAATAGCAAGTTAAAAAAAGGAAACAGATACATAAACAAGATAGTTCCAGACAATGATCAATGCCATCAAGGAAATTAGGCAGAATGATCTGATAGAATATGCTAGGGCAGAAAAAAGTTGAAATACTTATCATTGTGTTATAGTGCCTAAGGTATTCAGCATAGTAACATGCTATAAAGGTTTGTAGTCTAGAAAGCCATAGGCTATACCATATAGTCAAGGTGTGTAGTAGGCTATGCCATCCAGGTTTGTGTAAGTCATCCTATGATGTCCACACAATGACATCACCTAACGATGCATTTCTTAGAATATATCCCCCATGTTAAGTGGCACATAACTGTATTAGATATGCCATTAAGTCGCTGTATTCATTTCTTGTTCTTTTTTGATTTTTTTGCCCTGTTCACATGGTTGAATTCACATATGATGCAACTTCAATTTTTCTACCTCATGGAGTTGTTGTGAGCAACAAATTAAATTGTGTCTAATTGGAAAATTACTAAATCTATATATGATAGAGGAGATGATGACAATGAAGGATAATATTGATACTGATAAAAATGATAATGAAGATAATAATAAATGATGATGATAAAGAAGATGAAAATGATGAAGATGAAGCTGACCAGAATGAAGATGATGATGAAAATGATAATGATTTGAAGATTTCAACCTCATTCAGCTTCTTTAGACTAATATTTATTATGATAAGGTTTTCCATGCTAACAAAGAAGAGGAAAATTCCAATCATAAGACAATATTCTTTCCATTAATCAACAAAATTAAAATAACATTATTTTATAATATTATTATATACAAGTATAGACTATGATACTTAAAACATAGAAACTGCAACTCCATCTTTGATTTAATTCTACTTGAGCGTGTCAAGCCTAATGTACTCTAATCAGAACCTCCTGACTGATAGGATTAAGCCTTAAACATATATACCAAAGTGCTTTTGTCTGCATTGATGTGAAAGATCAGTTAGAACAACATTATTTTGTAGTTATAAGACTTCAAACCACAGTGAACTTTAGCTCCCTGAATGACTCTTCAAATGTTTCATATCATTCTAAAAATGTACAAATATAAGAGCAGAGAGCAGGTTAGTGGCTGGGAGGAGAAAATATCCCTGATCAAGGATGAATGATGGACTCTTTATATAAAGTTGCACTAGGTCTTTCCTTTCCTCAGAAAACAAATTGCATGGTTGGTGATTTGGGCCATATCTTCAGATCATAAACTTTTTTTGCAACAGTAGAAAATACGCATTGTTACAGTCAGATGAGATTTTTTAAAAAGAGTTGACAAAATACTTAAAAATAATCTATTTAAGTATAACTTTTTATTATGGAAATTATCAAACACATACTAAAGTGTAAAGAAAAGTATAACAATTCCCCTTGTACCTCATCATCTAGCCTCAACTTGCTGCCACTTTTATTTCATCTTTGACTCACTAATCCACCCACTCCCCATCTTGCTTTTCCTGGTATATTTTAAAGAACATCCCAGGCTGTTCTTCCAGGCTGGGTACGGTCGCTCATACCTATAATCCCAGCACTTTGGGAGACCGAGGTGAGTGGATCACCTGAGGTCAGGAGTTCAAGACCAGCCTGGCCAACATGGTGAACCCCGTCTCTACTAAAAGGACAAAAATTAGCTGGGTGTGGTGGCAGGTGCCTGTAATCTCAGCTACTTGGGAGGCTGAGGCAGGAGAATCACTTGAACCTGGGAGGTGGCGGTTGCAGTGAGCCGAGATCACACCATTGCACTCTAGCCTGGGTGACGAATGAAACTCCATCTCAAAAAAAAGAACATCCCAGACAGTGTATGTTTTCATTGTAAGTTATTCAATATATATCTTTATAGAGTAAAACTTTAAAACAATGTAGCCCTATATTAAGGATAATTTCTTAATATCTTAATTCTTAAGAAATTAAGAATGATTTCTTAATAATATAAAAAGCAATTATAAAACTCTTTAAAATAGTAGCGGTGCTGAAAACTATCAGAACGCCTTGTCTTAGGCACAAATCTGTTCTTACTAGCTCTGGCATTGGTGGTTCAGCTTGAGCACCCTCTTGCACCCTGAGTTTGGCAACATATGTTGGAGTTATTATGTTACAAATGATATAGATCAGGTTTGGCAAACTTCTCTGTAAAGGGCCAGATAATAAATATTTTCAGCTTTGCTGCCCATAAGCTCTCTGTCATGACTACTCAACTTTGCTGTTGCAGTGCAAAAGCAGGCACAGATAATATATTAAATGGGCACAACTGTGTGCCAAGAAAACTTTAATTATAATGAAAGGAAGAGGGCTGGATTTGGCCCTTGGGCCAGAATTTGCTGACCCAGGTTCTAAGGTAATCCAATTCCTACCCAAAGAGGGTTGGCAGACCCTGGAGCCATCATTACCTTGGACAGTTGAGTATGTTGCAATTGAAAAGCAAAGCATTAGGATTCAGAATACCCAAATTCCAAATCTCTCTAGCATTTGGAAACTCTTGAATAGACCACTTACTTTTTGGTTCATGGCTTCACATTTATTAGATGAAGATAGAGGCACCTAACCCTCTTGCTTAACCAGGTTTTTGCAGAACCGGATGAGCTCATGGATATGGAAGTGTTTACTGAGCCATAGTTGCTGCTGCAATACGAGGCATTCATTATCCACCATACATTGCAAGTCTGGATGGTTCCCAGGCAATGATTCTTAATTATATTTTTGTCCCTCTTTTGCCGTTTTTTTGGGGGTGCCAGATGTAACAATAAAAAGCAAACTTACATTCACTGACCACTTCTACATATATGACAGGGACAGTAGTACCAAGGAGTTTTATATGCATAATTTGGTTAATTAATCCGGTATTATTATCTTGCTTTTTAAAGGTCAAGACACTGAGACTGAAATAAGTAATGGCCTAATCCCTACTTTTTAATCCCTGGTTTTTTTTTTTTTTTTTTTTTTTTTTTTTTTTTTTTTTTTTGAGACAAGAGTCTCACTCTGTCACTGAGGCTGGAGTGCAGTGGTACCGTATCGGCTCACTGCAGCCTCTGTCTCCTGGATTCAAGTAATTCTCCTGCCTCAGCCTCCTGAGTAGCTGGGATTATAGGCTCTCACCACCACGCCTGGCTAGGTTTATATATATATATATATATATATTTTTTTTTTTTTTAGTAGAGATGGGGCTTCACCATGTTGGCCAGACTGGTCTTGAGCTCCTGACCTCAGGTGATCCACCCGCCTCGACCTCCCAAAGTGCTGGGATTACAGACATCAGCCACAGCGCCACTGGCCTAACCCCTGTTGAAGAGTGAGTGTCAGGGTCAGGATTTGAATCCATCTCTATCTGAGTCCAAAGCTCTTGAACCGTATGTATGTCTAGGAACATTGAGGATGGACAGTCACCTTTCTCTATTTTGCCACATTACCAACTAACACTTTTGTAGTTTCATAGTGCTTTCCCACCAATATTAGCTCATTTAATCTTCACAGCAGTGAAGCTATGCAACTCACTCAAGTCATCAACCTGAAGAACCCCCACTTATTCTCAAGGACCATGCTGAGCTGTCACTCCTCAAACCACCTAGACTGAGTCAGGTTCCTGTGTCAGATGCTTTTACTGTCACACCTTGTATTTGCTTTGTGATGCCCACTTCTCTACTGTGACTTAAGTGTCATCCTAGAGAAAACTTCATGAAAGCAGAAACTATGTTGTTCTTGCTCACCACTCTATTACCACCCCCGGCCCAACAGTAAACATCTGTTGAATATGTGAGTTTCTAAAAGTCATGGGGGTGGAAGCTGGATGCTTTTGAGTGGTTTGCATCATAATCATATTTCCTGCACTGTAAGTTGAGCTGGTCATGTGAACCATCTAGCAGGAAGCTTGTTAGGAATTCCAGATCAGTGACTCAATGCCTGGGAGTGTGGCCTCATAGACATCAGGTCTATCAGCAGCTTCTCAGATAGGCAAGTCATTCTTGCATAGAGAAACCTGGGAGGCATCAAAGGTGGAGTGGTGCTCAGGCTACAGTAGTTTGGCTCAGGTATGGGAGAGGTAGTCCCTCTCCTGTTTGGAAATGTGTGTGCGCGTGCACACACACGTGAATGTGGTGGACAAAGGCTACTTCCTCATACTATACATGAAAGGGTCATAGGAAAATAATCAAAAAGGAAAAGAAAGGTAAGAGTTGTTGCAAAATGAATTGTCTTCAGAGGCCAAATGGGTAACATATATTTGGGGGAGGGCTGAATATAAGAAAGAGAATGTTGATGCAAACCACAGTGAAACACCATCTCATGCTAGTTAGAATGGTGATCATTAAAAAGTCAGGAAACAACAGATGCTGGGGAGGATGTGGAGAAATAGGAATGCTTTTATATTGTTGGTGGGAGTGTAAATTGGTTCAACCATTGTGGAAGACAGTGTGGCAATTCCTCAACGATCTAGAACCAGAAATACCATTTGACCCAGCAATCTCACTACTGGGTATATATCCAAAGGATTATAAATCATTCTACTATAAAGACATGTGCACACGTATGTTTATTGCAGCACTGTTCACAATAGTAAAGACTTGGAACCAACCCAAATGCCCATCAGTGACAGACTGGATAAAGAAAATGTGGCACATATATACCATGGAATACTATGCAGCCATAAAAAGGATGGTTCATGTTCTTTGCAGGGACATGGATGAAGCTGGAAACCATCATTCTCAGCAAACTAACCCAGAAACAGAAAACCAAACACCACATATTCTCACTCATAAGTGGGGGCTGAACAATGAGAACACATGGACACAGACAGGGAGGGGAACATCACACACCAGGGCCTGTCGGGGGGTCGGGGGCTAGCGGAGGGATGGCATTAGGAGAAATACCTAATGTAGATGATGGGTTGATGGGTGCAGCAAACCACCATGGCATGTGTATACCTATGTAACAAACCTGCATGTTCTGCACATGTATCCCAGAACTTAAGGTATAACAAATAAGTAAATAAATAGAAAGAAAAGAAAAGACAGAGTATAAAAGTTAAAAAAAAGAAGAAAGAATGACGAAGTCTTTAGTGATCTAGAGAATCCATATTCACCCTAAAGACATTTAAATTCAACATGTGAAAGCAAGTCACTTTGTAGACAAGACACAGGCAGGCACAAGGCTGACCGTGGAATTCAACTTTGCAATTCCCCAGAAGACGGAGATAGGGAGGGAGCGAGGGCAGCAGAGAGGGGAAGATGTGACACAAGAGAAATGATTCCTGGGCAGATCGTGAATCCTGGATGATCCCTGTGGGCTTCATTCCTTGAATTCACACGGACACCATTCTAGGCTTAAGACAGTAGTATGCAGAATTCCACCCACGATATGGTATTATTTGGTAGTAATTACATCATCAAATTTTCATTCTCATGCACTATATATGATAGGTTGGGACTAATTCAGTGAAACCAAGACATTTTCTTATGGCCTTCTGTGATATCTCTAAATGAAGGTGGCTGATTTTTCAGCTTAGTAAATTCTAAACAGATAATTGGAATAATACTGATGTTTCTGGGTGCTTTTATTCACAGATTTTTCTTCTTCTTTATGTTAATTTCTGATTTGGCTTCCAGGGTATGTACAGGCCATTGTGCTATTATCTTTAATTAAGGTCTTTGCCATTTCTCTTCAGCAGAGTCTGAGCAGGTAATGCTAAGGTGCCTGAGGACTCTGTGGGCACCTCGGTTAATGTTGGGCCATGCTAGAGTCACAAAGTGTGCAAGGGTCACTTATTGGGCCGGACCTTCATTTTATGTTTAATTATCTTAAACGTTGCAAGCTCAGCCTTTCTGTTTGCCATGGTCTGTCGGGTACAGAGAATGTTGATGGAGTTTCCTTTAGGTTTCTCCAAAGAGCCAAAGGTTACACCCTTATGAGGCTACTGAAGCCAAGGGCTTTGTGGCAGGACTGAGATTCCAGAACTGGATAAAAATTACCCTCTAATCCAACACTTGCTTTTGCGAATACATCCAGAGGCAGACAATTAGTTGAACCAATTGTTCAGCAACGTGAATATTTAGTGGGTGTGAACGCAGGAGAAGCTTACAGATGAAGGCTTGGAACTGTTTTCTTGCTCTGTGTGTATGGGCACGGGTAGGGGAAGAAACAAATGAACACAGAAGCCCCCTCCTCCTTGAGTAGGATAAATATGGCTTAGGCTAATAAAATACAAGCTGGAATGCACCGTTTCCTATTCTCTAAACAGGCGTCCTGGCAGTTGAAAGCAAGGAGAGGAAGGAAGTCTTTTATGAGGAAGAAAGGAATTGGGGAGTGGAGGCATTGGGGCTTCACGTGCTAGTTCTCCTGATTACTGACACCCACCAGCTCCTAACAGCCCACAGAGCTACAGCCACCAACTCCCAAATTTGTCACTGTCACTTCTCAAGTGCCCAGCATTGTTCAGGAAATTGTATGTGTAAAGTACAGCTGCCTGCGCCCAACTTCGACAAGGGAGCAGCCTTGCGAAGGTGCTTGAAACCGAAACAGAGGCTTATGTATCCTATTATGTGCCCGAGCAAGAGTCATAAATAATTGTGACAAGTTTTTTTCCCCATCCCATGTGACAGTCCTTGACTCTGCCTCCTGTCTCCTCTCCCCTCTGCCTCATAGACTAGACTTGCCAGGCTGAGTGATGATAGATGTTACCAGGCAGCAAATGACAGCTGGATAGATTTTTTAGTTGATGTTTTAGAGGGAATCAGATATGCTGTATAAAGCAATAAAAAAAGCACACTCACAAGGTGGGTTAAAAATAGCCAGCACAGCAGTAACCCACTTTGTTGTGTATCAGAAATTAAATCTCACATGGTCTTAGTGATGTGTTAATTTTTCAGACTCCTGTCAGAGTGACAGTGAGGACAGCCACTTTAAAAAAAAATTTTTTTAAAGGATAAAAGCCATCGACTGTTTTCTTAGTATATTTTGGTTTTTCAAATGAGACAAAAGTGTTCTCTTTTTAAACATCATATCTAAGAAGAGAAATAGGATTCTGGTATTTTCCCATATTGCTGTATCCTTCTCAATCTCAAATCTAAAACGTAAAATTGGAGGTGTGTAAGGTATGGAATTATTCAATCCCTGTTCAATGAAATAACTTTTTTTTTTTTTTTTTTAACATTGCTCATCTTCCACACACTGTATTGATCTAGATTCTGTGTAACAAATGGTCTGGTTTCCCAACCACCTTGGAAATGTCATGTAGGAGTCAACAAAACTACTTAGTGTATGTTTTATAAAGAATTACAGCCTCCTCTGAATTACTCAGACTTTCATCTCGGGTAAGCCGACGTGGCTACCTCGTGTCTCGATGGATATGCGGAGCTACCAGAACATGATTCAGTGAACTACCCACTCCCTGGTTCATGGACGTGACAGGCTGAGACGTACTTAGTCATCGCATTTCTGTCTTCCCCTGCACTATACGGGAAGTGGCTGCTGTGTAATTTAAGAGTGCTCAGTATATCAGATCACGACTCTTTTCCCCCTTGATTTTTTTGTTGAATCACGTTAGGAAGGCTGTGGCTTTTACATGGCAGCATGCAGCATGAAGGGGGCAAGGCAGCACAAAATGTTTATTAAAAAAGTATGTCTTTCGGGCTAGGTACCAGGCAAGGGAAGTAATTTGAGTTATGTCTCTATAATTCAAATTTGGGGATAATTCAATACTGGTATAGTTACATTTCCAGCCACATCAAGTGGTACATGTGTTATTGGGTGTTGTTTATTACTTTGGTTGTAGCATTTTCTCCACAGGACAATTTCCATAATAAAACCTATTTTCTATGGCTTTATCACTCAACGGGTTCAGTTTTTTTTTCCAGCAGACATGAATTGATGAGATATATGAATGCCCAGAAAATGTAATGAAATCGTTAAAAGGGCAGGTTTGGAGATCTGCTGTCTAAGTTCAAATCCCAGCTTGTCTTCTTACTCCTTGGGTGACCTTGGGCAAGTAATTTAGCCTCTTTGTGCCTCCAATCTTTTAACTGGAAAATATGGATAATGGTAATCCCCCCATAATAGGGTTGTTTTCAGGACCCAATGAAATAAATGTGCTTAGTACAATCCCTACTAATGGGTACTGAATAAATATTATTTTAGTTATTATAATCATTATGATTGAGTTATTATAATTATGACTGGGCTAGTTTCTCCAGGCCCACTGCATCTCCTCACTTCAGGTCTTTCCAGACTTGATGACCATGTTTTGGATGGGTGGATGGAAAGTCATTTTAGGAATGGAGCCCTCTTTGTGGTTAAATGAACAGTCATGTTTTACATTGGTCCAGAGTAGTCTTTGATAAGGATGTATATTCTCTACATCACTGATACTACTTTTTGGACCATTTTCATCTCTTCCTCATTGAAAAGAACCTTCAGTGAGATGCTTTATGTGGACATGGTAGGTAGAGTAGCCTGGATTCATCGATCAGTTCTTTTTCTGTTCTTTCTCTCTTGCTTGCCATTCTAGCTACCTAGGTAGAGCTCATTGGCGTGTAAACATAAGTCATAGGCAGGTTCTAATATGATTTTAGAAGCATTAAAAACATTGGACTGTGATTCACAGTAAGGAATACATTTTATATTGTGACCCAGGGTGCACATGCATGCATAATATATAGACGTTTTGTTGAAGCCAGTGCTCCATGAAGCATCAGTTATCCTTCCCACATGTGATACACTTTGGCATTTTCTATCCTTTTCTATTTCATTTGTTAAAAGTCATGCTTTAGGTCAGGCAAGGTGGCTCATGCCTGTAATTCCAGCATTCTGGGTGGCTGAGGTAGGAGGATCACTTGAACCCAGGAGTTCGAGAGGAGCCTGGACAACAAAGTGAGACCCCTGTCTCTAGAAAAAATAATAAAAAAATTAGCTGGGCATGGTGGTGCATGCCTGTGGTCCCAGCTACATAGGAGGCTGAGGCAGGAGGATCACTTGAGCCCAGGAGGTCAAGGCTGCAGTGAGCCAAGATCGTGCTACTTGCATCCCAGCCTGGGCAAGAGAACAAGACTCTGTCCCTTAAAAAAAATGTGATGCTTTAACCAGGGTGAGCAAACGTTTTCTGTAAAGAGCCAGATAGTAGATATTTTCAGCTTTGAGGGCCATGGGGTTCTTGTTGCAGCTACTCTCATCTGCTGTTGTAGCGTGAAGGCAGACACAGACAAAACACAAACCAATGGGCATGGCTGTGCTCCAGAAAGACTTTACTTACAGACACTGAGGTTTAAATTTCATATAATTTTCTTCTGTCACAAAACATAATTCTTCTTTTGTTACTATTAAACCATTGGAAAGTGGAAAAATCATTCTCAGCCTGCAGGCCACACAACGCCATGAAGTAGCCAGATCTGCTCGATGGACTGCAGCTTGGCAATCCCTGCTTTAGCCCACAAAGCTGATTTTTATGACTTGTGCTTGCAACACTCTTCCAGGACATTTCCCAAAGTGACTTCGAAGGGACATCTGTTTAGCAGGGATGCAAATGGGTGCTCATGGAGAGAAAGCATCTCTCTTCAAGTAGGTTTGTGACACTCCAGAGTAAATAAAGGTGCCTACCTCTTAGCAGAAATTCTGTGACTCTTTAACATACCACCAGACCTGATAAGTTTCTAACAGAGGTACAATAAGGCATACCCTCTAAGTGTGTGACCACAAGACGCTTATTTTTGGAAAACGTCTCTGGGTCTTGAGTTCTGAGGAATGCACTCAGTGGAACTCTGTCTCAAAGCAAAAGTCTGGGGAAGGCCGCCCTGTTTGAGTGACGGCCAGCATTCTGTGTAGAGATCACAGCGCTTGCCACTGTGAAAGGTCTTCAGCGATTATTAGCCTCCCAGTGAAGGAACACATTTTGAGACCTCCCGTGAGCACAACACTGCACAAAATATATGAAAAAAATGATGAGCCCAATCTTATTGCCAGGGAGTTTATAGGCAAATTTGAACTTGGTTACAGGCAACATGTCAACAAGCACAGACTAATGTGGTCTTGTTTAGACTGAAGACCCAGCTGTCAGTGATATCACATTAGGGGATAATAATGATAATATCTAGAAGCATTTTCTGTTCTCTCATCATCTTTACATATGTCATGTCATTGATTCTAACAATAGCTATGTGATTTGGTGGGGACAGTGTTTACCAGCCCATTTTACAGGCAGAGAAATGAAGCAATGTGTTCAAGTCATACTGTCATTGAGGAGCCAAGCTGAGGATGCAGGTCGTCCTTAGAATTCCTGTAGTTTCCTCTAAAAACAGTGGAAATACTTTGAAAAGGAGGAGAATTTGGCGTGGGGTCTGGAAAGGGCTCACAGAGATTGATCCTTAAGAGAATCTGGAGGATGCAGAGGGGTGTGTGTGCGTGTGCGTGTGTGCGTGTGTGTGCGTGTGCGTGTGTGCGTGTGTGTGCATGCGTGTGTGCGTGTGCGTGTGTGTGCGTGTGCATGTGTGTGCGCGTGTGCGTGTGTGTGTGCATGTGTGTGTGTGTGTGTGCGTGTGTGTGTGTGCGTGCTCATACATGTGAGGCTGATTTTGGAAAAGACACAGGAGTAGAAATAAGTCCTATGTAAGAGAAGCAAAGTCCTTGACACAAATACCAATAGTTGCTAATTTAAAAGCAACCAACTAACCAACAAAGTAACCCTTTAACCCCTAACACTATTAGACATTATTCCAAGTTAGAAATCTTGAATTCAATTTTATAGTACCTCCTAGCAATTCTGAATCAGCTTCCTGTTTCAGAACTATGGGAAGCCCCACTCTAAAACTATTTGAGAAAAAAAAAGTGCTGTGCAACCCTTTGGCATTGAGTTTGAAATTAGCCAGCAATACTTGAGAAGAGCAGGAATGGTGTTCCCATTAAAAGACAAATTAGGGTCAGGCGTGGTGGCTCATGCCTGTAATCTCAACACTTTGGGAGGCCAAGGCAGAAGGATTACTTGAACCCAGAAGTTTGAGACCAGCCCGGGCAACATGCAGAAACCCCATCTGTACAAAAAATAGAAAAATTAGCCAGGCATGGTGGTACACGTCTATAGTGTCAGCTACTTAGGAGACTGACTTGGAAGGATCACCTGAGCCCAGGGAGGTTGAGGCTGCAGTGCGCTGTGATTGTGCCACAGCACTCCAGCCTGGGCAACAGAGTGAGACCCTGTCTAAAATAAAATAAAATAAAAGACAAATTAAGCAGTGAGTCTCTTTCTGCTTCTGTGTTTTCCCCAAGAGAACTTTCATGGAAATACTTTTGTTTCGCTTTAAAAAAATACTTTAGCAGCTGTGAAAAATAAAGTTACTGCAGTTCAATAGGATGTAAATAAAAGAGGCCCAGTCAATTCAAGGTTGTAATTTGAGAGTGCACCATTATTTAGACGGAATATTGAAATGAGAGTAAAAATGACTTCAGGTCATGGTGCTACTTCCAATTTTAAAACATTTAAAAACTGCTTTGAAAAACTGTGCTGCATATTTAAAACTCCTATCTCCTAGTGGCTGGGGATTAGAGGTTCCACACGGCACCTGGAAATCTGTAACTATTAATAGGTGTGATGATTCTTACTGGCATATGCTTATCGTCTACTATTTTGATAACAGGGTTGAGTGAAACCATTGTTCTGTTTTCTGGTGTTTCGCAGTGTAAATTGAGGAATTAATAATTAGTGCAAGTGTAACCAACTTCTAGAATGAGGAGTCCACTCAGAGATGCCCAGGTGAACAACACACTGCTTCCCTTTGTCATTCAGGACCCAGAGAGATCCCTCCTGACAGCTCTCTCTACAGCAGCCGCCATCCTCAGTCATTCCTTAGCTTGTCGCTCCATTTTACTTCCTTCATATCACTTATTGTAACCCGAAGTCATCTTGTTTATGTGTTCTTTTACATCCTCACTGTCCATCCCCTCCACAGTGTCAGACCCTTGAGAGGGCAACTCGTGCATCTATACCCTGGGTCAGCAAACCATAGCCCACGGGCTATATCTGCAAGCTAAGAATGCTCTTCACATTTTTATTTTGTATTTATTTTATTTTTAAATTTATTTCTGAGACTAGCTCTTGCTCTGTTGCCCAGGCTGGAGTGCAGTGGTGTGATCACCGCTTACTGCAGTCTCGACTTCCCGGGCTCAAGCAATCCTCCTGCCTCAGCCTCCTAAGTAGCTGGGACAACAGGCATGCACCATCATGCTTGGCTAATTTTTCCTTTTTTTGTAGAAGTGGGTCTTGTTATGTTGCGCAGGCTGGTCTCAAACTCCTGGCCTCAAGCAATCTCCTTCTGCCTTGACCTCCCAAAGTTCTGGGATACTAGGCGGGAGCCATTGCACCAAGCCTACATTTTTAAATAGTTGAAAACATGCAATATTTCATGACACATGAAAATCACAAAATTCCATTTTCAGCACCCATATGCAAACTTTATTGGCACACCGCCAGGCCTATGCAGTTATGCATTGTCTGTGGCTGTTTTTGCACAACATACATAGATAGCTGAATAGTTTCCCAACATGATATGGTCCAAAAAACCTAAAATATTTAGTATTGTGCCTCTTACAGAAAGTGTTCACTGACCCCACCCTATGTCCAGCACAATGCCTGGTAATTCATAGGGGACTCATTAAATGCTATGGATAAACTAATAAGGAGCAGAGCTTGCCAAGAGCTATTTCCAAGTGTCCCTTCCTTGCCGCCAATAAACAAGAAGAAGGAATAGATGAATCCGCATGAAATACTAACTCCAGGTTCTCAAACAATCACCAAATCTAAGTGGGCAGGTGGAGTCTGCTCAGAAAATTTGCTTAACATTTCTTTAAAAGAGATGACAAAGTACGGTCTCAGGAATTCATGGTATCTCAGGTTCCAATTTCTAAAAACTGAGTACGTTCAATTTTCCTTTCATCTAATATGTTTTATCTACCCCAGCTCTTCCCCACCTGCTTTTGATCTGTAATCTGACTGAAGACTGAACTCTGATTTTTACCACCCTAAACTCAGCTGACCTCCCTTCCAAAAAATGTCAGCCTCTTAATCCTCTTAATAAAAAGGCCCATGTAACTGGGAGAATACATTTGAAATAGTCCACAGTACAAAAAGACGGTCTGAAAATAACAAGGGGGAAAAAATGTACTAAACGCATCTGCACACACACAAAGTTGCTAGGGAAACATGGCAATCCCTTGCAAACTGCCAGCACCGTCACATTTATAAAGAAATGACAACAACTGACCTTTGTCTCCTCTTTTCCTGCCTGCCTTTTACCAGGAACAGAAGAGCCTTGTGGCTTGAAGGAAGCTTTTGATAGGCAGATTTTCAGATTCTGTGCTGTCTGCCTGGATGAGGGTTCCCAGTTTACAGCTCTGCTAAGAGCTAGAAAATCTTTTATGAGTGTCACCTCCATTATGACCCAGTCTATGCAATTGAAAGGTGCATTTTCACATTGGAATTTGGCTTCTGTAGTCCTGAAGAGAAAAATGACATATTTTGCTGCATTATTTAAATATTCCTGCTGAACAACAAATTAAAAATATCCATTAAAGGTTTATTTGATATCTTCCTAATTATTGCCCATTGCGCATTTGACAAATTATTTACACATTTTAATAATTGCGACTTTCTTTGGAGGTGACACAAAAACAATTACTTTTTCGAAATTCCACTGTGTATATGCTTTTGAAACTACATAGCCATTAAAAACAGTCTGTCGAATTAAAGGTTGGGCAATTAATTAAGTGCAAATTCTGTAAAACTGGACCAAGGAGAAAATTCATCAAACCTATGAAATATGACCTATCTTGTCCAAAAGACAAATATGTTTAAACAAAAGATGAAAATTGATGACAAAATTATGGGTAGCAAAATGCACACAGAGCAAATATAAGACAGCTGTACTTGGTTTCAGAGTGTTGGGTTTACCCTTACAGAATTCATGATTCATTACCTTCACTGTCTTGTAAAACTTTTCCTAGTTAATCTCCAAAGTACTGTATCTGGGATAATAAAAGTTCTCAATAAGAGCTTGGAAGGCCATTACATTAATGATTTGCTGGCCTTTAGGGGATTGCAAGTTTAGGGGTTGCAAGTTTAGGGGATCCCAACTTGCAACCCAAGTTGAGGCTGGTAGCCTAAGGGTACGTCTCCCTAGGACAATTGAAAGCCACTTTGCCCATGTGGCTATTTTCTTTTGTTCTTCTCTTTATGCCTTCCTTACACCAATTTTCAGTGTGAAAAGTTTCCATTTCCCTTTATCTAGAAAGAACTCTGCCATTATTAAGACTTTGGCTCTTACCATGAGCGACAAGCCCTGTGTGGGTTTAGAGTATATAGCAGGGAGACCAGAAGCCAGAACAGCGGTTCACATGGGTGTATCCATAATGGGCCCTAGACATGTGTATTACAAGTTCTGGATGTTACCCTTAGGTGTTCAGGTTCACCAATCAACATCAGCTCTGGTGCAAAGTGGGCGGAAGAGGGAGGCGGGTTTGCGGACCGTGGGGATTGTTAAGGATACAAGGCTGTTATTTCCATATTAAAATGTAATGATCTCATTAAAGTTAAAACCACTGTTAAACTTGATTGAGTAAATTACTTAATTAACCATAGCATCCAGCGCATTCCTCCAGGGTATACTTCTATTCCTCAAGACGCAGAACAAATGCAGGCTCAGCTCATAGGGTGTTATCCAGGGTAGTATGATAACACTCATCTTAGACTGACTTATTTCAGAATCTGTTAAAAAAACAATGAAAAGCGAGAAAGTGAGGGTGTTACTTGGTGTTAAAGGAAGATGGGAATAACCTACCAATGAAAGCAGATGTATTTTATTGTTAGGCTGACATCTCTGAAGATTTTCTTGATTAAAAAGAAAACTACCTGATAAGCAGTTTGTGGAGCGACTGCTTTAGCTGGCTTGACAAAGCACTTCCTTTTTATCGTATATTCTACCTTTTTCTCCTTCTCTTTGCTTGAATATCCAAAGATATCTCCGTGGAGTTGGCTGAAGCTCTCCAAAAGCTTTGTCTGGGATTGTGTTTGGATAAGTGACTCTGAATTTGGGGTTGCAGTGAGTTTTTGTGGGTGAGTGGGTGGATGGGGGAATATTTAGGAAACATCTCCAATTTGCCTGCCCAAAGCCTCCTTTTTGAAATATAAGGGTTTTTTGTTTGTTTGTTTTGAATGGCTATGACACAAATGGCCAACCAAGCTGTACTTGAAAGAAGTCGCCACAATTTATGGTGTTTCTTAGTTTTTGCAAATATAACGTAAGGATAATAATAACTGACTACTTCCTGGGGTTGTTGTAATAGTTACATATGTGAATATATGTAAAGTGCTTAGAAAAGTGATCAGTTCCCAGGAGGTATTGACTGTTATTATTACTCCTAAGCATGGGAAAGGGAGGGGGCAGGGATGGAGAATGGTCCAGAAACAATTCAGTCAGAACTCTTGGTCAGCAGATGACCTCCCAGACAAGCTTTTTCTTGGTTGCCAAGTCCACTTAAAGGGGCCCGGGATTCCCAGACACTTAGTAGCAAGAAAACCTGGGTTTTATTTGATTTTTTAAAAAACTATGCTTTCCTCTAACCCAGTGTGTTGCTTGTATCAGAGCCTGGAGTGGAGAACTGTGCTGGGGTCGGGTCTTGCTGTTGCTTGCATAATGTTTGCCATTTAGAAAGATAAGTCTTGCAAATCCCATCTGCAGAGGGATTAGAACTAAACTTAATAAAGCAGAACCTGAACACAACTGGAGTAACCTTCTTATGCCTAGTTTAATATGGTGCATTTGTAGGTAGGCATCTTTTAAATATATTTTTATATTTTAGATTTTTTTGAATTAATCCCAAAAGAAGAACTTGAGGGATTTGAAAGAAAGCAATTTATTTGGGAGGTTAGGGCAGGAAACAGCAAAAGATTGATAAAGTGGAATAGAGAAGGGAAGAAATCCAATATATAATTTAAAAACGATATAAACATAGAAAATGGTTTCCAAAAAGGAAACCAGGTCAGGATAATTATTTTCTAAAACTAATGGTTTAGAATAAAAACCAGATATCAAGATATCTCCTGAATTGCTACTCATCACAACTGTAAACAGAAATGAACAGTATTTATTGAGCATTTACATAGTGGCATAGAAAAGCCTATTCTAAGCTGCTACATAAATTCATTTCAATAATTGTCAGATGGATGTAGGTGTTTCTGTTATATCCATTGTATAGATGATGAAACAGACACAGAGAGGTTAATAAAATTGCCCAAGCTTACCAAGCTAATAAGGGGTAGTGTTTGAATTTGAAAGATAGTTTGACTTAAAAGCCCATATTCTTACCATTCCACTAGTTTCAATTTCACTCTCTAAAAGGAGAAAAATCCTCTTACCTTAATATACGTTGCTTAAGGATGTGACTCAGGAGAAGGCGTAGGAGACAAAGAAAAATAGCCCAACAGAAGCTTCCAACAATCATCTGCCCAAAGGAACACCAAGTTAAACAGCTATCCACACGCCTTCATAAGAACCAAACATTAGGTGAGCCATCACAGTACCTGGTTTTAACATCATATTAAGGAAAGAGGCGCCAAAAAGGGTGGGAAAGACAGTCTTGAATCACCAACACCATTCCTCCTACACCCCCTGGCAGCTGCCCTGGGGTGTGGAGAAAGCATCTGTGCACTTGGGGGAGGGAGAGTGCAGTGATTGTGGGACTTTGCATTGGAACTCAGTGCTGCCTTGCCACAGTGGAAAGCAACATGGGGCAGAACTCGGCCAGTGTCCACTGAAGCAGCATTTAGACCAGCCCTAGTCACAGAGGAACTGCCCATCCTAGTGATTAGAACCAAAGTTCAGGCAATCCCCACCACCACAGGAAAACTCCTCTGGCATACTAAATGAACTTGAAAGGCAATCTAGGCCACAAGGACTGAAATTCCTGGGCAAGTCCTGGTGTGTTGTGCTTGTCTTAGAGCCAGTGGACTTGAGGTGCATGTGGCCTACTGAGACACCAGTGGGTGTGGCCAACAGAGTGCTTAATCACCCTTCTCCCAAACCCAGGCAGCACAGCTTGCGGCTCTGGGAGACTCCTTCCCTCTGAATTAGGAGAGGAGAGGGGAGAGTAAAGAGGGATGTGTCTTGACAACTTGTATACCAGCTCAGTCACAGTAGAATAGGACACTAATCAGTCCTGAGACCCCCATTTCAGGCATCACAACCATCTAGGAAAACGTGACCTTACCAAACGAACTCAATAAGGTACCAGTGACCAATCCTGGAGAGCAGAATATGTGACCTTTCAGACAATTCAAAATAAGCTGTTTTTAAAAAGCTCAATGAAACCCAAGATAACACAGTGAATGAATTCAGAATCCTATCATATACATTTAACAAAGAAATTGAAATAACTAAAAAGAATGAAGCAGAAATTCTGGAGCAGGAAAATGCAACTGACATACTGAAAAATGCATCAAAGTCTTTCAACAGCAGAACTGACCAAGCAGAAGAAAGAATTAGTGAGCTTGAAGACAAGCTATTTGCAAATACATAGAGGAGACAAAAGGAAAAGGATAGAAAAGAATAAAGCATGCCCATAAGATCTAGAAAATAGTCTCAAAATGGCAAATATAAGAGTTATTGACATTAAAGAGGAGACAAAGAAGAGATCAGAGTAGAAAGTTTACTCATGACATAATAACAGATAACTTCCCCAATCTAGAGAAAGATATCAATATTCAAGTACAAGAAAGTTATGAAACACCAAGCAGGTTTAACCCAAAGAAAACTACCTGAAGACATTTAAGAATCAAACTCCCAAAGGGCAAGGATAAAGAAAGGATCCAAAAAGCAGCAAGAGAAAAGAAACAAATTACATATGAAGGAGCTCCAATGGTTCTGGCAGCAGATTTTTCAGTGGAAACCTACGGGCTAAGAGACAGTGGCATGACATGTTTAAAGTGCTGAAGGGAGAAAAAAAAACCTTTTACTCTAGAATAATATATCTGGTGAAAATATCCTTCAAACATGAAGAAGAAATAAAGACTTTCCCAGACAAACAAAAACTGAGGGATTTCATGAACACCAGACCTGTCCTACAAGAAATGCTAAAGGGAGCCTTCAACCAGAAAGAAAATGACATTCATGTTCACAATAGCAAAGACTTGGAATCAACCCAAATGTCCATCTGTGACAGACTGGATTAAGAAAATGTGGCACATATACACCATGGAATACTATGCAGCCATAAAAAAGGATGAGTTTGCGTCCTTTGTAGGGACATGGATGCAGCTGGAAACCATCATTCTTAGCAAACTATCACAAGAAGAGAAAACCAAACACCACATGTTCTCACTCATAGGTGGGAACTGAACAATGAGATCACTTGGACTCGGGAAGGGGAACATCACACACTGGGGCCTATCATGGGGAGGGGGGAGGAGGGAGGGATTGCACTGGGGAGTTATACATGATATAAATGATGAATTGATGGGTGCTGACGAGTTGATGGGTGCAGCACACCAACATGGCATAAGTATACATATGTAACAAACCTGCACATTATGCACATGTACCCTAGAACTTAAAGTATAATAAAAAAAAAAAAAAAGAAAGAAATTATCTAGAGGCACAAAACTCATTAGTATTAGTAAATACACAGAACAACAAAGAATGTTATAACACTGTAATTGTGGTGTGTAAACTACTCATATCTTGAGTAGAAAGACTGAAAGATGAACCTATCACAAATAATAACTACAACAACCTTTCAAGATATAGGCAATTTAATAAGATATAAATAGAAACAACAGAAAGTTAAAAAGCAGGAGTTGAAATTAAAGTGTAGAGTTTTTATTCGTTTTCTTTTTATTTGTTTTGCGATCAGTGTTAAGTTGTCATGATTTAAAAATAATGGGTTATAAGATATTTACAAGTCTCATGGTAACCTCAAATCAAAGAATATACAACAGATACACAAAAAATAAAAAGCGATAAATTAAAGCATGTCACCAGAGAAAATTTCCTTTACTAAAATGAAGACAGGAAAGAAGAAAAGATGGACGAGAAGACCACAAAACAACCAGGAAACAAATCACAAAATGGCAGAGTAAGTTCTTACCTAGAAGTAATAACATTGAATGTAAGTAGACTAAATTCTTCAATCAAAAGACATAGAATGGCTGAATGGATGAAAAAAATTAGACCTAGTGATCCGTTGCCTACAAGAAACATAGTTCACCTATAAAGACACACATAGACTGAAAATAAAGGGATGGAAAAAAGTTATCCCATGCAAATGAAAACCAGAAAAGAGCAGGAGTAGCTATACTTATATCAGACGAGATAGATTTCAAGAGAAAACCTATAAAAAGAGACAAAAAAGGTCATTACATAAAGGGGTAAATTCAGCAAGAGGATGTAACAATTATAAATATATATGCACCCAACAGTGGAGCTCCCAGATATATATGAAGGAAATATATTATTATTATTAGAGCTAAAAAGAGAGCTAGACCCCAACACAATAATATCTAGAGATTTACACCCCACTTTCAGCATTGAACAGATCATCCAGACAGAAAATCAACAAAGAAACATTGGACTTAATCTGCACTAGAGACCAAATGGACTTAATAGATATTCACAGTACATTTCACTTAACACCTGCAGAACACAATTCTTCTCCTCAGCACATGGATCATTCTCAAGGATGGACTATACATTAAGCCCCAAAACAAGTCTTAAAAAATTCAAAAATTGAAATCCTATTAAGTATCTTCTCTGACCACAATGGAATAAAACTAGAAATCAACAAGAGGAATTTTGGAAACTATACAAAAACATGGAAATTAAATAATATGCTCCCAAATGACCAGTGGGAAAAAATTAAGAAGGAAAATTAAAAATTTCTTGAAATAAATGAAAATAGAAACACAACACACCAAAATTTATAGGATACAGCAAGAGCAGCACTAAGGGGAAAGTTTATAGCAATAAGTGCCTGCATCTAAAAAGTAGGAAAACTTCAAATAAACGACTTAATGATGCATCTCAAAGAACTAGAGAAGCTAGAGCTAATCAAACTTAAAATTAATAGAAGAAAATAATAAACATTGGAGCAGAAATTAATGAAATTGAAACTAAAAAATACAGAAGAACAATGAAAGCAGTGGTCGATTTTTTTTTGAAAAGATAAAATCGACACACTGTTTGCCTAAGAAAAAAGAGAGGAGACTGAAATAAATAAAATCAGAGGTGAAAAAGGAGAAATTACCACTGATAACATAGAAATTCAAAGGATTATTAGAGGCTCCTATGAGCAACTATATGCCAGTGAATTGGAAAACCTAGAAGAAATGGATAGATTCTTAGAAACGTACAACCTATGAAGATTAAAACATAAAGAAATTCAAAATCTGAACAGAGCAATAACAAGTAATGAGATCGAAGGCATGATAAGAAGTCTCCTAGCAAAGATAAGTCCAGGACCTGATGGCTTCAATGTTGAATTTTACTAAACATTTAAATAACTAATACCAATTCTACTCAAAGAATTTCAAAAAATAGAGGAGGAGAGAATACTTCCAACTCATTCTACAAGGCCAGTATTATCTTCCTACCAAAAATAAAAGACACATCAGAAAAAGAAAACTACAGGCCAGTATCCCTGATGAACACTGATGCAAAAACCCACAGTAAAATACTAGCAAACAGAATTCAACACCGCATAAAAAAAAAAAAAAATCATTTGTTATGACCAAATGGGATTAATCCAGGGATGCAAGGATGGCTCCTCAATATATGCAAATCGATTAATTTGATTCACCCTATCAACAGGATGAAGGGCAAAAACCATATGATCATTTTAATCGACTAAAAACTAAAAGAAGTTAAATAATCCTTGTTTCCAGATGATATAATCTTATATTTTGAAAAACCTAAAGACGCCACCAAAAAACTGTTAGAATGGATGAACAAATCCAGTAAAGTTGCAGTATACAAAATCAACATACAAGTCAGTAGTATTTCTATATGCCAACAGCAAACAATTTGAAAAAGAAATTGAGAAAGCAGTCTCATTTACAAGAGCCACGAATAAAATACATAGGAATAAACTTAAACAAAAAAGTGAAAGGGCTCAACAGTAAAAAGGATAAAACATTGATGAAAGAAAGTAAAGAGGACAACAAAAAAATGGAAATATACTCCATGTTTTCATGCATTGGAAGAATCAATATTGTTAAAACGTCCATACTGCCCAAAGCAATCTACAGATTAAATGCAATCTCTAACAAAATACCAATGACTTTTTTCACAGAAATAGAAAAAAAAAAATCCTAAAATTTATAGGGAACCACAGAAGACCCAGAATAATCAAATATATCCTGAGAAAAAAGAACAAAACGGAAGTAATCACATTACCTGACTTCCAGTTATCCTGTGGAGCTATAGTAACAAAAACAGCATGGTACGGACACAAAAAAAGACACATAGACCAACAGAACAGAACAGAACACCCAGAAATAAATCCAGTGAACTCATTTTTGACAGAGGTGCCAAGTATATACCCTGGGGTGAGGACAGTCTCTACAATAAGTGGTGCTGTGAAAACTTGATATCCATATGCAGAAGAATGAAACTATACCCTTATCTCTTGCTATATACAAAAACCCAATAAAATGAATTAAAGACTTAAATCTAAAACCTCAAACTATGAAACTACTTAAAGAAAACATTGAGGAAACTCTCCAGGCCGTTGGACTGGGCAAAGATTTCTTGAGTAATACCCCACAAGCACAGGCAACCAAAGCAAAAATAGACAAATGAGAAGACATCGAGTTAAAAAGCTTCTGCACAGCAAAGGGAATCATCAACAAAGTGAATAGGCAACCCACAGAATGGAAGAAAATATTTGCAAACTACCCATCTGACAAGGGATTCATAACCAGAATACATAAATAGCTCAAACAACTCTGTTGGAAAAAATCCAACAACCTGATTTAAAAATGAGTAAACGGTCTGAATAGAGATTTCTCAAAAGAAGTCATACAAATGACAAACAGGTATATGAAAAGGTGCTCAATATCCTTGATCATCAGAGAAATGAAAATTGAAACGACAATGAGATATCATCTCACCCCAGTAAAAATGGCTTTTATCCAAAAGACAGGCAATAACAAATGCTGGCAAGGATGTAGAGGAGAGGGAACACTGACACACAGTTGGGGGGAATGTAAATTAGTACAACCACGATGGAGAACAGTATGGAGGTTCCTCAGAAAACTAAAACTAGAACTACCATATGATTCTGCAATTCCACTGCTGGGTATATACCCAAAAGAGAAGAAATCAGTATATTGAAGAGATGCATATCTGCACTGTCCTGTTTATTGCACCACTATTCACAATAGCTAAGCTTTGGAAGCACCCCAAGTGTCCATCAACAGATGAATGGATAAAGGAAATGTGGTACATGTACACAATGGTATACTATTCATCCATAAAAAATAATGAAATCCTGTCAATTGCAACAACATAGATGAAACTAGAGGTTCATTATGTTAAGTGAAATAAGCCAGGCAGAGAAAGACAAACTTAGCACGTTTTCACTTATTTGTGGGAAATAAAAAAGTTCAAAGAGTTGAACTAATGAGATAGATAATAGAATAATGGCTACCAGAGACTGGGAAGGGTGGGAGGTGGGGGAAGTGGGGTAGTTAATGGGTAAAAAAATATAGTTAAATAGAATGAATAAAATCTAATATTTGATAGCACAGCAGGGGGACTACAGTCAATAATAATTTATTGTACACTTAAAAATAACTAAAAGAGTGTAGTGGGATTATTTGTAACATAAAGAAACAATAAATGCTTGAGGTAATGAACACCCCATTTACCTTGATGTGTTTATCATGCATTCTACGCCTGTATCAAAATATCTCATGCACTCCATAAGTATATACACCTACTATGTACCCACAAAAGTTAAAAATTAAAAAAAGAGAATGCAACTCAGGAGTCAAGTGGCCTGGGT
This sequence comes from Rhinopithecus roxellana, assembly GCF_007565055.1. Classification (NCBI taxonomy): domain Eukaryota; kingdom Metazoa; phylum Chordata; class Mammalia; order Primates; family Cercopithecidae; genus Rhinopithecus; species Rhinopithecus roxellana. The sequence goes on along the minus strand of NC_044561.1, from coordinate 129,071,025 downwards.
TTTAGTCGTAGCTCTTTAATTTTATGTGTGATCACTGAAAACATTATTTACTCTCTCTGAGCTTTCATGTTCTTTTCTATAAAAAGGGAACAATAGGAGCTCCTATCTGCAGGCAGGTAGTCACCTTGCCCATATCTCCATGACTCCCCTTGGGAGTGCCCTGCTGATCAGAGGACATTCCGTACACCTGCTAACAGCTTCTTACTTCAAGCACCAATGTCTCCCTCCTTGAAGGCTTTCTCTGACTGTAAGAGGCAGCTCAAGCTGCACATGGGCAAGTTGGCAGTGCCGGGGGTGAAACCTCCAGGAGTGACCTGCAAATGATAAGAACAGGAGCTGGTAGATAAACATCCCAGCCTCCTTGCCATCCCCACCCCATCCTGCCCCCCTCCCATCACCACCCAGGGAACAATTCTATGCTCTGCTCAGTCTCCCAGAAGGTCCTCAGTTGAATTGAGTTCCAGACATTCCCAGGGGTAGCTAGCTTGTTACATCTGCCTCTACTGACTTTCCTCCCATCCTGAGTCAATTTCCCAATCCTTCACTAAGTTCCTGCCCTACGTTCCCAAATAAATTCCCAAATAAATAGAAATCCTTCAAGTTTCTCCTTTGGGGAGAACCCAAATGAAGATACTCTCAGGATTGTGGTGAGAATTCAATGAAATGATGCATGTAAATAGTTGGTGCCATATCTGGTGTGTAGCAGATAGCCTAATAACTGTAAGTTTTATTATATATGATGATTATTATATCAATATATGAGTTTTGAATGTAATGGGGAAGCTGTAATAAAGAGTCTGACTCTAGAAGTGAGACAGGGACACACGGGTGAGGAAGATCAGGTCCAGACAAAATGGAAAGGGTCTGTAGGAAAGCATATGAGGGTCCCCCAAATCCTAAGTATACTGCTCAAGACATGCCTCCACTTCCTGGAATCAACACAAATGCCCATCAATCAACGAGTGGATAAAGAAACTGTGAGATATATATCTATATCTATATATAAAAAGTATATGATGCAATACTACTCAGCCATAAAAAGAAATGAATTAATGGCATTCACAGCAACCTGGATGGCACTGGAGACTATTATTCTAAGTGAAGTAACTCAGAAATGGAAAACCAAACATCTTATCTTCTCACTCGTAAGTGGGAGCTAAGCTATGAGGATGCAAAGACATAAGAATGACACAGTGGACTTTGGGGACTCAGGGGGAAAGGATGGGAAGGGGGTGAGGGATAAAAGAATACAAATTGAGTTCAGTGTATACTGTTCGGGAGATGGGTGCACCACAAATCTCACAAATCACCATTAAAGAACGTACTCATGTAACCAAATATCACCTGTTCCCCCAAAACCTAAGGAAATAAAAAATTTAAAAACAAAGATAAAAAAAGACATGTCTCCACTTCCAGAATATTCCTTGCACTTGACTTGGCTGAGGGGACAGCTATCTGGTGAAATTGCCAGGCCTGTTGATTCCAAATCCATGAAACTGGCAATTGTTTAGTGAACAGTGTTTGGCCAAGAGGAAGGAGACACATGACTGACGTCCAAATCACAGCACTTATTTTGTGGGGATGTCATTTTTCCTTGGCTTCTACAGAGATGAGTGTTAGGATTTTAAGGATGAGTAAAGGTGTCTAAAGAAGTGTCATGGAAAGGGGAAACCAAGGAAAGAAGGGAAGAAAAACAGCAAAAAAGATCTGAATAGAGATTTCTCAAAAGAACTCCTACAAATGAAAAGGTAGGTAGTTGCTGCCTTGCCCATATCTCCATGGCTCACCTCGGAAGTGCCCTGCTGTTCAGAGGACATTCCCTATGCCTGCTAATACTTTAGGCTCATTAAGGGAGAAAATGTTGGCTGGACGAGAGGCACATGCCTAGAATCCCAGCACTTTGGGAGGCCAAGGTGGAAGGATTGCTTGAGCCCAGCAGTTCCAGACCAGTCAGGGCAACATGGCTAGACCTGTTTCTATGAAAATTAAAAATAGCTGGCATGGTGGTATGCACCTGTAGTCCAAGCTACTTGGGAGGCTGAGGTAGGAGGATCACTTGAGCCCAGGAAGTTGAGGCTGCAGTGAGCCATCATGGAGCCACTGCAGTCCAGCCTGGGTGATACATCAAGATTCTGTCTCTAAATAAGTAAATAAATGAACACAAAGAAAAAAATGCATTCCTCAGTGACTGAGAGAAGAAAGAGTATTTATTGCCTTTCCACATATTGGAGGAATGTGATCTTCCTAACTGAAGTTTATTTGAAGGAACAAAATCATCTCCGTGTTGAAGCCTGATCTTAACTTAAATTGTGACTGGATTCTTGAATATATTTTAATTCTGCACAATTATTTTGGCCTTGGTTTTGAAGGCCAAATCGTTAACCTAATTATCTAATAAAATGCAGACATTAAAATAAGAGTCAGACTCTTTTGTTTGATGTTTATGGACAGGTTTTAGGCCTCGTTCATCCTTCCTCCCTGTCTGTTCCACATCTGGGAAAACTGATAAGAAATCCCAGACATCCCTCCTTTGGTGCCGGTGGGAAGTTTAAACCAGGCATCATGGGAACCCTAATGTGGGCCCACCCCTTAACCACCATCAACGCCCCAAGTCAGTGTGCTTTCCCTGCTCTGTGAAGAAATTTTGGATGTGCTTGAGTCTGCTCTGCTCTCCCCAGAAAGCCTCATTATGTGAGTCACAAAGCTTGTACACAAAGCTCTTCGTCTGTGTGTGGTGTCATGAGTCTTGACCTCTGAACCACGTTTTGGGTCAAGGCTATCCTGTTTCTGTGGAGTGTTCACAACAGAGGCAATTCTACACTTTACCACGAAAAGCACCGTAAGATTCTTTACAATAACAAAAGCTTCTGGGATTTTTAAAAAATGGGTATTATTTATTTAAGGAGGGGTCCATATGGCAGTGGTGAGAGTTCAGGGCAGGGGTCTGAAGCTCAAGGGCAGAGAATGAAGGAATGAGTCACAGAGCGCGGCCGAAGGTCGAGGCACAGATCAGAGACAATGAGCTCACCATTCCCTTCCCAGCAGCCAAATAGAGATCTGGGATTTACGCACAGCCTTTGCTTAGAGGAAAGTGTACCTTTTTCAACCTTGCAACACATTGGACCCTCATCAACTGGGATTTTAATGAGAGGAAGCAGTATTCCAATGAAAAATCTACATAAAATCTTGTAGGTAAAATATTTATTTGGGGCTTAGGACCATGAGCCGGCTAGAAATACTCATGGGCAAAAATGTAATAGAGTCATAAATGTCTACATTCATTTTCCATTGGTTGTAGAAAAAGAATCTCCGTTTTGGTTTTTACAATTTCAGAATAGGCTGCCCAAATCCAGGGCATTGAATCAGAGTTACATAACTTATCTGCTAGCTTCTCTATTTATAACAGTGAAGTGTTGGCATGTATGTGAAAATTTAAAGTAGAGGCTGCTTCCTCATGATCTTGTGATCTTTAATTTTTACCTTTAGTTTAACAAATATTTCATCATGATAACTTTTTAGTCGATAATGAGGGAGCATTCTTTTCAAGACTGCAAAATCTTAATTTGCTTTAACTAATAAAAAATTCTGGTTAGTATACACATTTAACTGTAAATATGATGCTAATGGTCAACAATCCTGTGCAACTAGTTGCTGGAAATATATAAAACATTATATAGACATTATATATTAAGCATTATATAGATTTTTTATTTAGTATGTATATTTATGTATCTAAAATATGGGTGAAATTAGTATGTTACAAATAGATTTTTTAAATTTCAAAAATGGCTTTAAAACCAAAGATTACAAGAGGCAGCTCATGAAGAAGACATAGGTGACAGTTTAGGCTCACTGTTAAACTATAATCATTTTTAAAAAGATTATTTTACAAAGAAAACAATCAGAATCCCAATATATTCAGATTCTCTACCCTTCCTTCTGTGGCAATGGGTATCTGTGTTCTACCCACATTCCCCCACTCTCACATTTCTGATGACATGCCTATGGCTTCTTACTGTAAAGCTGTGACTGTGTTCTACCCACATTCCCCCACTCCCACACTTCTGGTAACATGCCTATGGCTTCTTACTGTAAAGCTGTGACTGTCAGCAGCAGGGCTTTCTCTTGCCATAAGAATACTGGCCTTTGCGTGTGAGTGGGGTTGGTGGATAAATATTTCAGCTTACTTGCCCGTATATAGGAGGCTTTGTTCTGTGCTGCCCCCAGAGTCCTCTGTAGGATTCAATCCTAGCTGCCAACAGCAGTCACTTGCTCCTATTTATGCACCCTTTAGGGAAGTGTTCCATCCTTTGTCCCCTGTCTCTCTTCTTTACTCCTTTCAATATGATTCCTGGGATCACCTTTCATTCAAATCTTTGTCTTGGGGTCTGCTCCTGAGGAAATTCAACCCAAGACACCTTCCAGGAATGAACTTGTTTGGGGTCCATATTTTTGCTTCTATCCCTCTTTCCCTCTCTTCTCCCTCACTTCTTCACTCATATATATACATATATACACATATGTACATATATACACACACACATATATATATATACATACATACATATATATATTTTATTTATTTATTTATTTATTTGAAACAGAGTCTCGCTCTGTCATCCAGGCTTGAGTGCCGTGACACAATCTCAACTCACTGCAACCTCTGCCTCCTGTGTTCAAGTGATTCTCCTGCCTCAGCCTCCTGAGTAGCTGGGATTACAGTTGTGAACCACCACGTTCAACCAAGTTTTGTATTTTTAGTAGAGATGGGGTTTCACCATGTTAGCCAGGTTGGTCTCGAACTCCTGGCCTCAAGTGATCTGCCCACCTTGGCCTCCCAAAGTGCTGGGATTACAGGCATGAGCTACTGTGCCCAGCCTTCACTCATATTTTTAATACTAGCTGTGTACAGACACTGTGAAGTATTAGAAGCTTTCAGTCAAGTAGATTCTACTGAAGGAGACAGAAGTTACAGTAAATACCGAGTTTAACTTTTGAGAATTTAACTATATGCAAGGTTTTAAAAAGTGAGAGAAAGAGTTATTTAAGTGGCCAACACTGCCATTCTGTTCAATAAATGCAGACCCCAGCTGGAGCGTGAGAGGGGAAAGGAAGTTGGAATTTTCTCAGTGAACCTCAGGTTGCCTGTACCTCTCATAGAACATCTTCTTGTGTTGAGTGGTTGAGTGTCATCCTCGCATTTAAACATCCAACATCATTGTATTTTTCATGCAATGTGGTCCTGAAATACAAACCAACTACTTTATAATGTGCTTAACTAATGGCATTGTGATTTTTCCAACACAGGAAGGAAAACTAGTTGTGATGGACTCATTGAGAAACAGTCTGTCCATCTGCACCATGGGACTTTCTAAAGAGATTTTAAAATATAGTTTTCCCCTACATAATGTTTGCTCCAGGCTCTGACTTTTCAACCTGACCTCATAAGATATGACTGTACTCTCATTACAATGCAATGTGCTAAGTGCTTTCTGGAATGCATGTGCTAATGGGATATTGTGGGGACACAGAGACGAGACCAGTGCTGGCTGGTCAGATCAGGGAAGAGTTCTCAGAGCAGGTAATGCTTGAGTTGGGTTTTTAAAGATAAGTAGATATCTGCCTAATATTTGGGGGAAGGAAATAAATGCAGCTCTTAAAATTCTACCACAAAAACGTCAGCTTTGCCTTTCTTAATCTTAGTACACAGATCCTGTGGCTTTTACTTTAATCAACAGTATAGACTATCTGCACTATGTAAGCTTTGGGGAAGATTAGACTGAGATTTACTCTATCTAATGCTTATTTGAGACATCTGATATTTGGACAGAACAATTTAGTGGGACTTCTTCCTGCCTGTTCATTTAGTCTCCACAACATGCATTAGGTAATGTCAATGTGTGAGTCTGGGTTCTCTGAGGAGCAGATGCGAAAGCAGGGCTAGGCATACACAAGGCAGATTGGGAGAAATGCTTACAAAGGAAAATGGAGAGGAATCTGAGAGAGAAGCTGGGTGAGCCATCAGACTGTGGAGTAGTTGTGATCCTTGTAAAGTAGAGAAAGAAGGAAGGGAGAAAGGAGGGAAGGGAGTGAGGTGAGGAAGGAGGGAGGGAGAAGGAGGAGGTGAGTGGAGGGAGGAGGAAGGAATGGAGGGGGGGAGCGTGAAGGGGGAGGAGGATAGGAGGGGGGAGGACTCAGGGTGGGCTCTAGCTTCTTCATTCCTTCTAGCCGATTTTGCCTTTCCTTCTTCTTGGGTCCTTCTCCTTTCTTTAGGGATCCCTCCTTCTTCTTTCCTTCTCGTCTCCTTTCCTTTCTTTCCTTCTTTGCCCCTAGCTTCCTTCTAGGAAAGAAGGAAGGAAGGAAGGAAGGAAGGAAGGAAGGAAGGAAGGAAGGAAAGAAGGAAGGTCAAGTGGAAGCCTCTTAGACTGCATGGCTGCTCTGAGATTTGTCAAAGTTGATGAACAACAGTTGCCAGGTAGAGAAGCCCCATGCCTTTGAGGAATGGGCCCGCTTTCATGTCCTGTTGCCCTCGGCACTGGTGGGAGCAGCTTGTCTGTGGGCAGCATGGCCTCTTTGGGAACACCATGATGGGTTTCAGAGTGCAGCCTTTGGGTTTGTCATTCCATCATTCTCCCCATTGTCTGTGACCTGAGAGATGAATTTACATCCATGGCCACTCCAATCTTTATTCCCCAAATGTAGGACACATACCACAGAGAGTGCTTGAGATGATTTGAGTAGTAGCACATTGAATTGTTTAGTATGAAAATTACTTTATCATTCTCTTTCATCTGTTAGCGAAGGAGAATGACTCAGGTTGGTGCTATCATTTTGTAATCCCCCTTTGAACAATAGGCACACCTCAGGCATATAAACTTTGGCAGGCTACGATATCCAAATAAAATGGAATAACCTTGTCTTATTTTCATGTGTATTTATGATAATACGTATTTTACATTTATATCTATTTATGGTGGATGACACTGTTTTTCAATTCATACTACTCAAATTATTTTTTTCTTTTAAAATGAATTGAATGATGTTCATACATGGGAATCAATTTAACAAAAATAGTGAGTAGCTAACAAACAGAGAGCAAGTGGCCATGGGAAAATGTGAAAATGTTTTACAAATGAGTGTCTGGGTAACTCTGACCTAGGTTATCTGAAAGTAACATGGTAGGTCCATGTTGTCTCAAGTTTTCACAGAAAAATGCCTTTACTGCTGCACTATTTTAAGTTATGCCTTTTCCTTCTGGACAGGGTCACTGAAAGGACTGTCCGGTTTTATAGTGTGTCTGTGATTTCGTGGCAAAGATGTTGTTCACTCTGTTCCTCAGCCTTTAAACAAATCCCCAGAGGACAAATCCAGCTTGAATTTAGTTCTAGGGGGATAAAAAGTATTGTCTCTGCACAAAGGTGTATACTTCTTCCTGTCAGAAAAAGACAAGTAGACCTGTCATGATGCTTGCCTTACCTTCCAGAATCCTTAGGGCTGAATTTACTGCTTTTACCTTCCCATCTATTCCAATCTGGCACCTGAAAGCACATAGTCTTCCTGGTTCCTTCAGAGTACTCTGTTATTTAAAAAGATCTTTAAAAATTTCAGATATCTCTTGGTCCTTTAGCTTTCCTACAATATCCACAGAGACTAGCTAAATCTATCTGTATCAGCTAGGATAAGCTAGCTTGTGCTATGGTACTAAATGACCGCCATGTTGTCCTGACTCATAAACAGCAAAGGCTGATTTCTTGCTCATGCTCTATGTCTATTTCAAGTTAACTAGTGGGCTCTTTAAATATCCTCATTGAGGGAAGCAGGTGGACAGAGTCCTCACTCCCTGGATGGCGGTTTGTTGCTATGGCAAGGCAACAAAAGAACATGGCGGTTTATTCATTTTCTTCCATAGGTTTCACCATAGAAGTAATATATCTTACTTTTGCTCACATTACATTGGCTGAAGCACATCTTCTGTCCATGCTGAACTTGGAGGAGGTGGGAATGCATGATTTCAGCATTTTCCTGAAAGGAGGGGATCTGCAACATTGGTGAATAGCCCCAAATGTTACCACATTGTCATACCTCATATTGTGGGAGGTCAAGGAAGATCTCCTTGATATCTCTGAGGCTTTCTGAGTCAGCCTTTGCTACAGTTTGCTGTCTGAGACCATCTGTTTTGGGCCATTACTCTTCCTTCCTGTGACTGTCATCCAATGTTGCTGGTCTCGTTTTAACTCATATTGGACAACATCTATTGTCCTTTATTTCCCAAATGAACTATTAAAATAATGCTGTTGTTTGTAGTAGAATTTTGTTGCCTGTTTGGGATGGAGTGAAGAGCAATGATAGCAATGATAACTCAGGGTGGAAAATAACCTTACACTGTTGAGAGTATCCTTGGGTAATTTGATGTTTTATTAACCAGCTATTCTATCCTTGGTGGCTAGAATAGAACATGACACATAGTAGGAGCTCAATTAATACTTAGTGAATGAAAGCACTTCCATATATCATCACTGATCCTAAACATTTTTTTTTAGAATGTCAGTTTTCATTTTAGATTCAGAGGGTACATGTACAGGTTTGTTACATGGCTACATTACATGATGGTGAGGTTTGGAGTACCACTGATTCCATCACCCAGTTAGTGAGCATAGTTTTTGAACAGTTAGTTTTTCAACCCATTATCCCTCTGCCCTCTAGTAATTCCCAGTGTCTATTGTTACCATCTTTATATCAATGAGTACCCAATGTTTAGCTCCCACTTATAAGTGAGAGCACATTTTCTAATCCCACATTACTTCGCTTAATAATGACCTCCAGCTGAGTCCATGTTGCTGCAAAGGACATGATTTGTGTCCTTTTTAATGGCTGCATAGTATTCCATGGTGTATATGTACCACATTTTCTTTATCCAGTCTACTATTGATGAGTATTTAGATTGAGTTATTGTGTTTGCTGTTGTTAATAGTGCTACGATGAACATACACAAGCATGTGTCTGTATGGGGGAACAATATATAGTCCTTTGGGTATATACCCAGTAATGGGTTGAATGGAAGTACTGTTTTCAGTTCTTTGAAAAAATCTCCAAAGTACTTTCCACAGTGGCTGAACTAATTTACATCCCCATCAGCAGTGTACAAGCATTTCCTTTTCTGCACAGCCTCACCCGCATCTGTTGTTTGTGGACTTTTTAACAATAGCCATTTAGACTGGTCTGAGGCGGTATTTCATTGTGGCTTTAATTTGCATTTCTCTGATGAGTAGTGATGTTGAGAATTTTTTCGTATGTTTGCAGGTTATTTTGTGTTTTCTAAAAATCCTTTCCTGCCACATAAAATTTCTTACTGTCTGTACTGTCTCTGAACTCCTACTCTGTAACTCCTAGCATGTTCCTGCACTTCCTTTTCCATTTCCCTTCCCTTTAAATCATGTTGTTTCTTTTCTTCTTCAGACCTCTTCATCTCATAGCCTGTAGAGTTGCCATCAAAGAGCCATCAAAGTCCTGTTTTCCTTTTATGTAAAAGTATTTAGCCCTTCTAGTGTTTTACTCTTGACTTCCCTACTATGACCTAAAGACCTCAGTTTGCACACTCAAAGAACTCTATCAGGTGGTTTCCAAGGTTAAAAAAAAAGGATTTGAACATTTCTTAGGATGAATTGTGTTGCAGCTCTTGAAAGCAAAAGTGGCTGCAGTGAGTGCTTATTTTCAATAATATTTCTTATCTTTCTGTCAACATTTATTTTAATTTGAATTCTCTGAGCCAAGATATTTTTTTTCCAAAAAAGGTGCATAAATCAATGAATAGTTCATTCCTTTTTATTACTGAGTGATGTTACATTTGATAAGAGACTACCATCTTTTTAAAATCTATTCACCAGTTGATGTCTATTTGAGTGTTTTAATTTTTTGGCTGTAATAAATAATATAGCCATGTATTTTCATTTCCCCTTAGAATGGAATTACTTGATTATCTTATAAGTGTATATATTTTTAGCTTTTTAAGAAACTGCCAATATGTTTCCCAAAGTGACTATTATTTTAAATTTATGCCAGCTATGTATGGGGGCTCCAGGTGCTCTCCATCCTCACCAACACTTGCTATTTTTGGCTATTTTAAAATTTTACCTATTTGCTGGCTTTGTAGGAGTAGCTCTTGTTTTTTTAAATTTGCATTTCACTTATCTCCAATTTTATTAAAATTGTTAATGTGTTTGTTGGCCATTTGTACACAGGCATACTTTGGAGATATAGTTAGTTTAGTTCCAGACAACTTCAATAAAGTGGATATTGCAATAAAGCAAGTCACACAATTTTTTTGGTTTCTTAGTGCCTATAAAGGTTATGTTTACACCATACCGTAGTCAAATAAGTGTGCAATAGCATTATGTCTAAAAAAGGAATGTACATAATTAAAATACCTTATTGCTAAAAATGCTAGTGATCATATGAGCCTTCAGTGAGTAGTAACCTTTTTGCCGATGAAGGGTTTTGCCTTGATATTGATGATTGTTGACTGATTGGACAACAGTGAATTTTGCTGCATCAATTGACTCTTCCTTTCATGACAGGATTCTCTGTAGCATGCAATGCTATTTGATAGCATTTTACCCACAGTAGAACTTCTTTCAAAATTGGACTTGATCCTCTCAAGCTATGCTGCTGCTTTATAAACTAAGTTTACATAATATTCTAAATTCTTTTATTGCCATTTCAACATTTCACAGTATTGTCACCAGGAGCAGATTCCATCTTAAGAAACCACTTTCTTTGTTCATCCATAAGGAGCAACTCTTCATCCATTCAAGTTTGACCATGAGATTGCAGCAATTCAGTCTCATCCTCAGGCTCCAGTTCTAATCTAATTCTCTTGCTCTTGCTACCACATCTGCAATTATTTCCCCCATTGAGGTCTTGAACCCCTAAAAGTCATCCATGAAGGTCGAAATAAACTTTTCTGATTTTCACCTTTTCAATTTACTTTGTCCAGGTCCTTCAGGGAAATCACTGTAGCAACTGTAGCCTTCCAAAATGTATTTCTTAGATAATGAGACTTGAAAGTGAAAATTAATCCATGGGCTACAGAATGGATGTTGTGTTAGCCATGAAAACAACATTACTTTCCTTGTACATCTTCATTAAAGTGCTTGGGTGATCAGATGCGTTGTCAATGAGCAGTAATATTTTGAAAAGAATTTTTTTTTTTTTTTCCTGAGCAGTAGGTCTCAATAGTGGGCTTAAAATATTCAGTAAACCATGTTGTAAGGAGATGGACTTGTCATTCAGGCTTTGTCCATTTATAGATCATAGACAGAGTAGATTTAGCATAATTCTTAAGGACTCTATGATTTTCACTATGGTAAATAAGCATTGGTTTTAACTTCAAGTCATCAGCTGGATTACTCCTAACAAGAGAGCCAGCCTGTGCCTTTAAAACTTTGAAGTCAGGCATTGAGTTCTCCTCTTTAGCTATGAAAGTCCTCTATGGCATCTTCTTTCGCTATAAGGCTGTTTTGTTCTCATTGAAAATCTGTTGTTTAGTGTAAGTACCTTCATCAATTTGCTAAGTTAAGCAATATTTTCTGGATAACCATTTGCAGTTTCTACATCAGCACTTGCTGCTTCATCTTGCACTTATATGTTATAGAGACCATTTCTTTCTTTAAACTTCATCAACCAACCTTTGCTAGCTTCCATCTTTTCTTCTGCAGCTTCACCTCTCTCAGCCTTCCTAGAATTGAAGAGAGTTAGAGGTTCTTGATTTGGATTAGGCTGCAGCTTAAGGGAACGTGGTGGCTCATTGGATCTTCTATCTTTGAATAGAAACTAAAACTTTCTTCATATCAGCAATAAGGCTGTGCTGCTTTTTTATTATTTGTGTGTTCATTAGAGTAGCACTTTTAATTTCTTTTCTTTTTTTTTTTTTTTTTTGAGGCGGAGTCTCGCTCTGTCGCCCAGGCTGGAGTGCAGTGGCCAGATCTCAGCTCACTGCAAGCTCCGCCTCCCGGGTTCACGCCATTCTCCTGCCTCAGCCTCCCGAGTAGCTGGGACTACAGGCGCCTGCCACCTCGCCCGGCTAGTTTTTGTATTTTTAGTAGAGACGGGGTTTCTCCGTGTTAGCCAGGATGGTCTCGATCTCCTGACCTCGTGATCCACCCGTCTCGGCCTCCCAAAGTGCTGGGATTACAGGCTTGAGCCACCGCGCCCGGCCAGCACTTTTAATTTCCTTCAAGAACTTTTCCTTTGGATTCACAATTTGGCTGTTTTACACAAGAGGTCAAGCTTTCAGCCTATCTTGGCTTTTGACATGCCTTCCTCACTAAGCATCATCATTTCTAGCTTTTGATTTAAAGTGAGAGACATGTAACTCTTACTTTCATTTGAACACTTAGAGACCATTTTGGGTGATTAATTGGCTTAATGTCATGTTGTGTCTCAAGAAGTAGGGAGGCCCGAAGAGAGGGAGAAAGATGGGGGAATGGCCTGTTGGTGAGCTAGTTAGAACACACAACATTTATTTATTAAGTTTGCATTCTTATATGGACATGGTTTGTGGCAACCCAAAACAATTGCAATAGTAACATCAAGATCACTGATCACAGAGCATCTTAACAGAAATAATAATAATAAAAAGTTTGAAATATTGCAAGCATTACCAAAATGCGACACAGAGACACAAAGTGAGCCTGTACTGTTGGAAAAATGGTGCTGACAGATTTGCTCCAAGGGTGCGGGGTTGCCACAAACCTTCAATTTGTAAAATTGCAGTATCTGCAAAGTACAATAAAATAAAGCATGATAAAACAAGGTATGCATATGTATACGTATATATTTACTTTTGCAAAGGGTCTCTTAAAATGTTTCACCTATTTTTTTGTTGGTTTGTTTGCCTTATTATCAAGGTATTGTTTATATATTCTGGACAGAAATCCTTTGTAAGCTGTATAATTTTTGAGTAGTTTTCTTTCATAGTTTGTTATTTGCTTTATTAGGGTTTGTTTTTTTTTCTTCTTGTTCTCACTGCTTATGATGACATTTTAGATAATTGATCTTAGAGTTTTCTTCTTTTTGAAGGTAAGCATGGATGGCTGTGAATTCCTCTCTAAGTTCTGTTTTAGCAGAATCTCACCAATTTTGATATGTTGTACCATTATTATTAATTTGTAATTTAACTCTACTATGATCAGAGGGCATATTTTGCATGATTACAGTTCTTTTAAATTTACTGAGACTTTAACAGAATAGACTGTGTCTTTTAGAATGGTTTTAGATTTACAGAAAAATTGAGATGATAATATAGAGTTCTCATATACCCTGTAGCTAGTTTCCTCTCTTTATTAACATTGTACATTAGTATGATATAATTGTTACAATTAATCAATGAATATTGATATATTATTATTAACTAAGTCTGCAGTTTATTCAGAACATTAGTTTTTACCTAATGCCCTTTTTTTTCTGTTCCAAGATCCCATCCAGGATGGTATATTACATCATGTGCTAGCCTAGGGGTCACTAGGTCTACCAGACTCCTCTTGGCAGCACCAGTTTCTGAGGCTTTCCTATTTTGATGACTTGGAAGTTTTGTGTGGGTTTTATTTTATTTTATTTTATTTTTTTGACAGAGTCTCATTCTGTCGCCCAGGCTAGAGTGCACTGATGTGATCTCAGATCACTGCGACCTCTGCCTTCTGGGTTCAAGCGATTCTCATGCCTCAGCCTCCTGAGTAGCTGGGATTACAGGCGCCTGCCACTGTGCCCAGGTAATTTTTTGTATATTTAGTAGAGATAGGGTTTCACCATGTTGACCAGGCTGGTCTAGCACTCCTGGCCTCAAATGATTCACCTGCCTTGGCCTCCCAAAGTGCTGGGATTGCAGGCATAAGCCACCATGCCTGACCTGATGACTTAAAAGTTTTGAGATGTACTGGTTAAGTATTTTGTAGGATGCCCCTATATTAGGATTTGTCTGATGTTTTTCTCATGATAAGACTAGGGTGATGGTTACTGGGACTGAAGATGACAGTGATAAAGTATTATTTTCACATTATATCAAACGTATCAACAGAATTTATGACTTAAATCACGATTTATCCACATGATGTTGACCCTGCTCACCTAGCTGAGGTAATGTTTGTCAGGTTTTTCCACTGTAAATGTCTTCTTTTTTCCCTATTTCATACACTTTGGAAATAAGTCACTATGCAGAGCCCATACCCAAGGATTGGGGAGCTAGTTTTTCTGGTATAGAATTCTTGGTTAACAGATTTCCCCCCACCAGTCCCCTCAACCTGTCAGCACTTTGAACATGTCATTCCAATGTCTTCTGACGTCCATTGTTTCTGATGGGAAATTAGTAGTTAACCTCATCTTTGTTCCTCTATGTAACGTGTTTTTCTCTTGCTGTTTTAAAAAAATTTATTTTGTAGGTTTTGGTGAACTTTTTAAAGTAGAGAAAGTGTTTTCTTGCTTCAGCAAGTAGGTGTTCCTGTCCCACTAGCAGTAAGGAGTAATGATAATAACAATCAATATGATATAATCCCTCAGTCACATTTAGAAGTATCAACCAGACAAGTGTTAAGTACTAACAGCTGCTAAGTGATGCTGTGGTTTTAATTGGATCACTCAATAATTTGGTTGAGTTCTTTAGAACAGAATAATAGAAAAAATTTATATTAAAGAAAAGTAGGAGAAAAATAGAAGAATGGCAATTCTGAGTGCTCACACCTCCAGGATCTATTCCTTCTCCCTTCACTTCCTGAGTAATTCTGTTAGCTTTTTGTAGAAGTTTGCTTGATCTTTCACTTCAGTGTCTGGTTTCTGGTTTCTTATAAGCTGTTGTAACCTTGACATTACAAAAGTCTTCACGGTTGTGTAGGAAGTGTCCTATGAAGAAAGAAAACACTGTAACTTTGGGAATAATTTTGTTGCCAATTCAAACCCATTGCTGTGATTTTCTTGTTGTGTAAAATGTCTCTATCTGTATCAGATCCTCTAATCCCTAGAGACATAAGGGGCAGCATCTTGGGAACAGTTTGGTGGGAATCGAGTTGGATAGCAAGATAATTCTATTAGTATTCAAGCTCTGATGGTAGGTAAGGAATAAAAAAAAAAAAAACTAATACTGATTGAGAACCTACCATATGTCAGGTATCATGGTAGACACTTTGCATACTTTGCTTCTTGTGTAATCCTTACAACAATTCTTCAAGGTAGGTATTAATCCACCCAACTTACCCTCGATATTATTCTTGGAGAAGTTATAACTTTTTTTCTATTTTTTGTTCAACTGATTTTGGCTTCTTAGCTAGGTTGTGATCGGCAATATAGAGGGTTATCTCATGGTTTGAACCCTAGGTGTCTGTTATTCCTCTGACCACAATTTTGGTCAGTAATGACCGAGAACGTTTGTCCCAATTTTTGAAAGAAGAGTTGAAAGAAGTTTATTTTCCTGCTGCATTTGAATTGTGAGGATATTACTATGTAGGT
The DNA here is from genome assembly GCF_007565055.1 of Rhinopithecus roxellana. Taxonomy (NCBI): domain Eukaryota; kingdom Metazoa; phylum Chordata; class Mammalia; order Primates; family Cercopithecidae; genus Rhinopithecus; species Rhinopithecus roxellana. The sequence goes on along the minus strand of NC_044561.1, from coordinate 129,055,533 downwards.
GGCTGCTGACAGTTATCTTACCATCACATGAAATTTGAGGAAGAAATCATGGCTGAGAGCACAGAGAAAGAAAGAGTCAGGTCTGGGTGAAATAGTTTAACTCCTGAATTAACAGATCCCTGAAGCAAGATTCATTTGCACTTTTTAGTTACATGAGTCAATAAATTCTGTTTTGCTTAAGTCAGTATCAGTACAGTTGTCGGCCTTTTATAACTGAAATGGTCCTGACTGATATGACCTTTTTGTTCCTCCATTGAGCACATCTCAGCAAAGCCTTCTTTGGAAAGGGAATTATACTAAAATTAATGTAATATTCTTTGATTCTTTTATCCTACAGCTTGAGGACTAAGTGTCCTTGGGTCAGTCCTGATCTCTTCCTGAGGTTTGGTTTTCCTTTTTGAGTAATGTATTCATTTCCATATAAGTGGATTGTATTATATCTCTAATTAACCTTCTTAGTGTAAAATTACCTGGTTTTAGGAAATCCTTATTTCAGACTAAAATGTGAATGACTCTAAGATTTAATAGAATCTAAGAGCTTGAGTTTTGAAGTTATAGACACATACATTTGAAAGCTGACTCTGTCACTTGCCAGTTATATAACCAAAAGTAAATTTCTTAATCTATTTACATTTCAATATTTCTAATTATAAAGGGGACATAATTCATAGGGTGGTTGCAAGGATTCAACATCATGTATGTGGAATCGTATGTGGTAAGCACTCAATACATGATAACTATCATCATTTATTACTCCTTCGCAGTGACATCCTTATATTAAAATAGGATTTCCAAAGGTATGTTTGGTGGAAAATGCCTGCAAAATGTTTGGTGTGTCCTGCAAAATGCCCTCACAAAAGGATTTTGGAGTCAAATACATTTAGGAAATGCTTATGTTTAATCTTCCCCTATTTTCAAGATATATTAACATATTAAAGGCCCTAAAGATTCTTTAATTAAATAAATATACTTAAAGCTGTTGATCCAGCATCCAAAATATATTTGCCTACACAGTGCTTTTTTCCTTCATAGATGTATACCTATTAACATATATTAACAAAAATAGTTAAAACCCTTAACGGGTGATTTTAGGCATCCATCAGTTGGGTTGAAGCAGTGAAAGGGAGGATTTTTTGGGGGGTGTTCAAGTCTCAGATATGAGCTCTTGTAAGCTCCTATTAGAAAATCAGGCTTTATCCAAAATTTAGCCTAGATCAGCCATTGGCAAACTCTGGCTTGTGGGCTAGCCACTTGTTTTTGTGAATAAAGATTTGCTAAAACACGTATGTACGTTCATTTATGCATTGTCTGGCTTATGGGCTAGCCATTTGCTTTTGTAAATAAAGCTTTATTAGAACAGTTATGTGCATTCATTTATGCATTGTCTTTAATGCTGCTGCTTTAATGCTACAAGAGCAGAGTTGGGTGGTTGTGGCAGAGACTGTATGGCCTGCAGAGCCTAAAATATTTACTGTCTGGCCCTTTTCAGAAAACGTTTGTTGGTCCCTGGCCTAATGACAAGGTTGCATCTGTAAGAACTGCATGAACTCAAAGTAGATTTCTTTTTGGTCTGTCTTAGTAAGTTCTTGTTTTTCTAGCTCATAAAGTGAGATGCTATCTCCTTATATTAGTAATCCTGACTTCAGAAAAAATATCAAAAGAACCCAATAACTATTTTACTCAAAGGGAGTAGAAGAAGAGAGAAACTCCCTGAAAAGATAGGAATTTATAGCTCATGGGAACTGAATTGCTCTTCAGTGACTTTGCCCTTAAATCTGAACACATAGCAGTTTTCATGGGAACTGCATGGTTGCTCACTTCCTTAGGAAGCTTTCGCACATTGACACCATATAGTACTGAGTTGTCCTGTGGAATAAACGACATTATTATAAGATACTACTATATCTTCCACGATGTCTCATAAGTTTCACGGTAATTCCTGTTGAGTTACTTTTGGGGTAGCAGTGCCACCGAGGGGGACAATAAACAAAGTTTCTTCGCTGAAGTGATTAAAAACAGCCTCCTTTAGGCTCCATGGGTTTGGATTCGTGTCTGTTATCACATCAGTGGCTCTCAGGAAAATGAATGAGACTTCTGAAAAGAGACACCAAGTTTTTTATTTGTATCATCATAAAGTGGACCATATAACTACCTGGCTAAAATTTCTCTCTTTCAATTTTTGGAAGACAGGAATAAACTGTGCCTTATCATACAAACTAGGAGCCTTTGGTCTCACAGCAGATTTACTTGTGGTGGCAGAAATTCATTTTGATCTCTGAGTTTTAGTCTCCATTCACTCATTTGTTCAACAATGTACTGAAAACCTGTTCATACTTTATGCCACTCACTAATTGTGCAGCAGAGTGAGCAAATTAGATAAGATCCTTGCCCTCATGGAGATGGAAAGTCTAATCGGAGAGAGATGTGATCAAAAAGTACTCAGATAGCTAGACAACCATAACCTGTGATACATCCTCTGCAAGAATGAAAAGATGCAGGGGTGACAGGAGACATCATTTAGATAGAGAGGAGGACTTGGAGTGTTGTGTCTGAGGATATCACCTGAATCCTAAAAAGTGTGATGGAGCCAGGTCTACCTGGAAGAAGAGGAAGCTTTCCAGGTAGAGGAGGCAGCGTGATGGGAAGCCTTTTTAATCTGGTGGCTACATTTGGAAAAAGACCTCAGTCCCTGGATTCAGACTTTGATACATTCTTAAATTAGTTTAGGGCCATTCTTGGCCCTAAACTTTCCATCTCTTAAGTGGCAAGAACAACTTCTACATGAGTGTTTTATAAAAAAACCGTGGAGAACCTTGCTAATATTTTGATTAGAATTGATCGGAGAAAATAGCTTTCATGTTAACATCAGCTCATTTGTTAAAATCTTGGATATAGATGCCAGACGAAATCTTAGTGGTCACTCAAGCATTTCATAAAGAAGTATTTGTAAAGGGGTAGGATGAAGCAGAATCTGAATAGAATTAGAATTTGAATTCCATTTCACATTTTTGTAATGTCAGTCAAATATGACAAATCTGAAATAATATCACTTTCTTCTAACCTGCCAACTGGAAGAAAAATTCCCAGTGATATTTATGTGATTTATTGTGAGTTAAAAATAAAAACAGATAAAATGAAATAAAATTCTTTTATTAAGCAATTTGCCCCAAACCCAACTGTACTAATTAAGTCTCCATGGATAAATATATTCATAAATAGTCATGTTTTATCAAAGTCAAATACAGGGCAAATGCTTATGTTCATGCACTACTAAGCCTGAGTTATTAAATGAAATCTGTGCCATACTTTTTAAATTAAGATTCCATCCATTAATAAATGTTTAATAAAACTGTAAAGATGGAATATTGTTTGAAGAAGAAAAACATCCCCCGTACTTCCAGTTGAATCCAGCTTAGTGAAATGCAAATTTTATAAATTCCAATCTATCAAATAGAAATTTTACTATAAAAGGTTTTCATGGAAATAATAGCTGTCAACTATCAATTAATGCACACAGTCCCATTTTCTTTAAGTACTGTATTGAACTTTAATGAAAGGTTACTTATTCTATCAAATTGCTTTATACTTCGTACGATTAAACTTAACCAAAAATTAACATCAGTATTCCATGAAGACAGCATGCAAACAAAATTCACCAAAATGACAGGGGAGCCTAAATGTTTTTGTTGCACACTGAGAAATATGCTTCCACACACATTTTAAAAGTGCAAAGAATTCATTTTTAAAACTGATGCTATCAGAAAATTTAACCCGTTCTCAACTGCATGTCTCTCCTGTATTTCTTTGCCTTCTTACACTGAGCCAGGTATGATGTACAAACAACATTTTTAAGTATGTCAATAGGGCAAAAGCTTAACTCGGCAGAAGCCAGCCAGCGTGGCGTACAGTAGCAGGACGAAGGACTTGAAGCCAACATATCCAGGTTCACATTCAAGCTGTCATTAACTAGCTGCATAACTCTGGGCTAGCCTAGTCCTCCTGAGCCTTAAATTCTTCATCTATAACATGAGAACAATAAACTGATCTTTGAGGACTGCTTTGGGCACTTAGGAGAAAAGTGTTTAAGCAAGCTTGGAACATAGGTGGTGTCCAGTAAGTGGTAGCTGTACTTATGATTACAGGGGTTAGGTAAGGGTGTCAGTAAACAAAAGCAGATTAGAGGTGCATATAGATGGGAAGGTCTTAATGCATTTTTGAAGTTTTGTAAAACCACTCATTTCTTATAGAAGCAATAACGTACACATGCTGTGATGAAGAGTGATCAATCATAATACTAATGACCCAGGCATGCCCTATGCCCTTTGAAACTCCCTAAACACTGGATTAAAATTTTTCCTACTAAAACCATGTGCCTGTCAATGTGAAATTGAGTGATGCTAAATAAATAAATAAATATGGTAGAGTCAGAAGAATTGGGTTCTTATCCCAGCTCTGACTCTAGCGGAACACGTGTCCTTGAATAGCCCTTTTTCCTTTCCAGACATCAGTTTCCCCGTCTGTCAGATGAGCAGTGGGCAGGTCTAAGTGGACACAAGTAAATACTCGGGAGAGATGGGGGCTGTGGCCAAATGGAAAGCATGTATTCTTTCTTTCTATAGGGGCATCCTCTCCTCAGTTCCAGCTTGCTGGACCCTGGACCCAGTATTGCTAGATTTGTAAGAAAAGTCAGAAATTCGGATGTTGAAAACAATTAAAAACAATTATTTAGAAAACTGTGCTATTCAAGAAACTCCTGTCTCCTGGAAGACTTCACATTTGTGGGCTGCCCGTTTAGAACTTTGGACTATTTTCTGAAAGCCCTGACCGGATCTGCAGTTTTGTCATTTTAGGGAAATATCTTTTTTGTCTGATTTTCTACACTGTAATCCTGAAAAATGATTTACAAAACCCAAATAGATTTTGGCATGAACTAAGCTTAAATTAACTGCTCTCTATCATGCATTAATATTAAGCAGAGCTTGGCAGACACTAAATATTTGTTTTAGGAATACACACAGCCTCCACTTTCATCTGGGTTAAGCGCTAATCTTTGGCCTGTCAGTTGCAGGATGTAGCACTGGATAAATCATGCTCTCTTGAACAGATAGATGCCAGGGTGGTTGTATACAAATGGAACAATGTGTCAATGAACACCGGAGTTTGGGTTACATCTACTATAAACATCGACATTCCTTTGCAATGAGCCCATTTGCTGGTTAAGCAGTTACAGCTTCTCAAGGTTTGATGCTTCTTTGCCCAATAACAGTGTAATGATTTCAGATGTTTGCAATTAATGAACCATTAGATTAATTGGCAGAGTATCATAAGAAAGGTGTTAAGAATTGGGTCAAAACCACCGACAAGCTATCACCCATAGGGACGGCAATCACCAGAGGCAAAAAGGTGAGAAAATGAATTAATGATTTTATTTACTGCTTCTCACCCCTCCCTCCACACACTTTCTTTCTCTGTAAAACATTAGCATTGACCAGCATCTAGGTTTGCCAAACACAGAAAGGAAGGAGAAAACTGAAAGGAAAAAGACAATATGGTTTCATATTCCTACAGTTAAGACTTGATCTTCGGAAAGCTGGGATTTCCATTGGTACCAAAAAGTGACACTGTTTCTCAGTGTATGCCCAAATCTCTCTCTGTGGGCTTTTTTCCTAAGCTCTTATGTTTTATTAATTATGTAACACATTGACCATCTTAGAAAAATGATTAATAGTACTTCAGAAACATGGAAATAAATAAGGCGAGCTTCAGTATATGATTATGTAGGCTTGATATAAACCCCAGGGTAGCCATCTTTTAAGAAGTGTGTGTAAGGAGTTTAACACCAACCCGTCACTACAGTACTTAAAATCTGGCAGCACAGTGAGTTATTGCCTGGCAGTGGATGGCGCTTCAGATGAATTTGTAATTTGGAAAGTTAAATTAACTCTGAAATATATTATTTGTTGTCTGTTTTCCACTCAGGAAAGAGATCTTCATGTAAAGAGAGTCCCTCTGATTGGCTGAAGAGTCATTCTGAGGTGAGCTAAGCCCAGATACTTGGTAAATTTATGGTGGCTGTTATTTTCGTAACAAAGAAAATCAATTTTTGGAAAAGGATACTACCATCACACACACACAAAATCATTTTCAAATAAAATCCTGGTGCTTCCTCCATAGTGTGTGTTGTTACCAGCTATTTTGTTCTGTATTTATTTACTTATATGTTCATTTCCGTCTCCCCACCACAGTGTAAGCTCCAGGAGACCAGAAACTTGGTCATTTAGTTTATGGCTCTACCCCTACTGACTGTAAGATCCTGGCACACAGCAGGTGCTCAATAAATATTTGCTGAGTGAATGCAGAAATGAGTTGTTGCTGTCAAGAGAAAATGGCTTTGGGATTCTGTGTTGTCCTGGGGGAATATTAATGGGTCCAGGCTGTGACCTTACTGCTCTTGGACAGGCTCATTTATTGGTTTATTCAACCAATCTTTATTGAAGACCTACTATGTGCCAGGCCCTGTCCTAAGCACTGCAGATTCAGCAGTTAACAATGCATAGTTCCCTAACCTCACAGAACTTACTTTCTTATCAGGAAAGCAGAAATCAAACACATGCTTACACAAAGGATCAATCTCATTAAAAGTTTGGTTACTCTCTTGAAGAAAAAGAATATACAGCCATGAGAATATGTGATATGGGAGCCTCATCTAGCTTGAGAGACTAGGATGCCTTCCCAGGGAAAGTCACACTTAACCTGAGACCTCAGAGATTAATAGGAGAGTATCTGGAGCAGAGGGAAAGGCATGTGCAAAGGTCCTGAGGAAGAAGCAGCTTCATGTTTGATATACAGCAAGCAACCAGTATGGCTGCAGAAGAGCGAGTGGGGAGGACAGTGAGAAGCAAGATGCAAAGAAAAGTTTCAGGTCACAGTGATCCCATTACTGGGTATATAAAGGATTATAAATCATGCTACTATAAAGACACATGCACACATATGTTTATTACGTCACTATTCACAATAGCAAAGACTTGGAACCAACCCAAATGTCCATCAATGATAGACTGGATTAAGAAAATGTGGCACATATACACCATGGAATACTATGTAGCCATGAAAAAGAGGAGTTCATGTCCTTTGCAGGGGCATGGATGAAGCTGGAAACCATCATTCCAAGTAAACTATCACAAGGACAGAAAACCAAACACCGCATGTTCTCACTCATAGGTGGGATTGAACAATGAGAACACTTGGACGCAGGGCAGGGAACATCAAACACCAGGGCCTGTCGGGGGTAGGGGGCTGGGGGAGGGATAGCATTAGGAGAAATACCTAATGTAAATGATGAGTTGATGGGTGCAGCAAACCACCATGGCACATGTATACCTATGTAACAAACCTGCACATTGTGCACATGTACTCTAGAACTTAAAGTATAATAAAAAATAAAGAAAAGAAAAGAAAAAGAAAAGTTTCCAGTCAAATTACTAGATCTGTGAAGGCCAGTTTCTGCCCTTATCCTGAAAGAAGGAGGTGTCATTGAAGTGTTCCAAATAAGGTAGGAAAGTCATCAAATTTTAATTTTTAAAATTTTATTCAAGTTAATTAGAAATAAAATTATGTTTACACAGTGAGAAGAGTACGTCTTTAGCTTTTCTTGGATTCTCTTACGAGAAGGAAATTGACTCATATTCTTAAAGTGGCATAAATTAGTAATGAGCTTGCGGTTGGAGGCAAAAGGGCTTACCTCCAATTATCCATGTGTTAATCCAGTCCTACTCCAGGGACATTTTTGTCTGTAGTCCTCAGAGATTTTATGAGATTGATTGGTTTTGTTTTGAATTGAATAAGAAATTGCTAAAGTGCCAGTTGTTCAAAATGTGTTTTTCCCCTTTGCTAAGTTTGCATGGATAGTTACTGGCAACTGAAGAAATTATTTGAATGATCCAGTCTTCCTTCATTTGCACAGCAAACATACCACGAGTACCTCCTATGCATCACGCCTTAGTTGCCAGGGCTAGAAGTGATGTAGATGTATTCTCCATAAGCCGTATAAATGCTGCTCAACCAAGTGTTTCATGAATGGCTGAATGACAAACAGGGTGTTCCCAGTCAGGAGTGGATATATAAATATCACAACCTGGCCGTTGTTAGAAGAGGTATAAAAAAAAGAAAGTGCGCTGGAAGAAACCAATCCTTTTTGGGCATAAAAAGAATGAGAGATCAGAGAAGGGACATTTGATTTGGGCTTTGAAGAATAAACAGGAGTTTCTGAGCAAATAGTACAACATAAACAATGGCCAACATGCCTAACTGCTCAAAGTTTAGTTATTGTGCCATTTAAGATTATAGTAACTCATGTTTAATTGTGTATTTCAGTAGACTTAAAACTTAGCCTTAACCTAAGCAACAAGAGCTATGAAAACATAAGCTACTGCATGTTCATTTCTTTAAATGTGTATTAGAAAACAAACTAAAATTAGCACATTGAACCCATGTTTTCATAGCTCTTGTTGCTTAAGGCTAAGTTTTTTTTAAAGGTTTGTTTCTAATGCACGTTTAAAGAAATGAACATCCTATGCTTGTCTATCCAATGTCCATTTTCCCCCTTCCATTTTTCTAACAGAACCCCAATGTGTTAGGTTACCCACCCTTCCTCCATGCAATCTTGTGCTTCAAGGAAAGTTGACTCCATTCTCACCTCAAGAAAATATAACTTATTATCTAAGCCAGGTATCAAAATCTTGTTTCCCTTTCCAGTGATTGGCTCATGAGAGGTCATATGATCCAGCTCTGGTCAATGAGAAGTAAGGAAAGATCTGCCCAGGGATTTCTGGGAAAGGTTTTCTTTTTAAGGAGACACCAGAGAGGACTTTTCTGCCTTCTGTAACTGCAGTAGCTCATCTCACCAGGAAAAGAGCTAGCTTGCAGGTGATGCTAGTACATTAAGGATGGCAGAGTGGACACATGGAAAGAATCTTGATGTTGATGAAACACAGACTTATTCCCTTAAACGACTGTAGAGAGTTGCTCTGCCTGTGGACTTCTTACTGTATGAAAGAAAGAAAAGGGCCAGATAGTAAACATTGTAGGCTTTACAGCCCAAGAGGCAAAATCAAGGGTATTATGTTGGTATTTATATAACAACAGGGAAAACAAATTTTGACCAATTTTTTATTGATGAAATTCAAAATTTAATGAGAGTATAATTTTTGTAATAAAGGTTTATTCAAAAAGGGATTATTTTCTTTTTAGTGCTCACTATCACCAAACTGAAAATACTCGTGTAAAAACTATTCTTGATTGGCAGACCATACAGAAACAGGCAATGGACCAGAACTGACTTGTAGGCTATCGTTTGCCACTCCCTGTTTTAAAGTGATTTTTATTTTAAACTTTTTATTGGTTGAGAAAATTACTGTTCTCAAATAATATCTACTATTCATAGCCATGGTCATCATAATTGATACCCATTAAACATTAAAAAAGTTCTCTATGAATCACCCCTAGCTGTCTTATATCCATAAAAGGAATGATTAACAGATTTTGGGAAATAATGGTTTACTTTTACTAAATACTTATGTGCCAGTTACTGGATTCTAAAATTATATGCATGAGCTAATTTAATCTTTACAAAAATCCATCAGGTAGGCAGTATTATCATGATTTTGAGGATGAGGAAATTATGTCACAGAGCACTTAGATGATTCTCTGTTAAATTGAGATTGGTTAGTAAGTCTCTACTACTGTGCTGTTCAACTGTGGTCTTTCCCTATTTATGTGCAAATGAACCATATATATAAACTTGTTTCTGATTCGAACTTCCTAAACTAACTGGCACATCGCAGGGAAGTCAGATATGGAAACAGATGATGCAGCTTTAAAAAAAATTATCATTACATTTCTTTATGGCTAAAGAGCATCTGGAACAATTTAAGAAGTTAGAAGGGGAATAAGATGTTTTACAACATAATATGCCCCAGGATTGCCATACAAGTGGGAAACGTGTTAGTTGAATTATGGTTCCGTGCTTTCCTTTTGCGGTATGCTTTATCCAGATCTCTGACATTACTCTACTGAGGTTGGCTCTTTATTTATTTAGTTTTGAAAAATTTTCTTTAATTCTAGCATTCCAGGGAATAAAGTAGCACTACAAATAATAACGCATGCTCAAGATGGAGAAATCAGACCGTTCGTGGGATGAGAACAAAAATTAAAATGTGAATAATTAAAAAGCAAAACAAATAAATAAATAAGACTGTAAGTAGACCCCTATAATTATACATCACACAAGAAGCCAACTCCAAATGTTTCAGTAATCTCATCACCAGCCTCACTAATAATCATTGTACATTCTTGGTCTCTCCCTTAAGATAATGAGCAATACGCACTAAAAAAAAAAAAAAAAAAAAAAAAAAAAAAGTGTAAACATGAACCACAATTTCTCATCTAAATACAAAACAAAATAGAATGACTCACCTTAAGGTCTGCTAGTGCAGTGTTTTAATTTATAATCTTTCCCTTCCTTTAAAAGTTTAACCAATGGGGAAATACAACCAAATTATGAAAGCTGTCTTTCTAAGTAGACAGTACATTTCCCCCCGACCTCCTCCAAGGGTGGTCCCTTCTGAAATGAACCCAGAAAATTAATGCTCCAATAATTAACCAAATTTAAAGACGATGATTAGTAAACAACTTTGTTACCCTTAAAGCTGTACCACTGCTAACATTTTTAAAAGTTTCCTAAAGGCCTTTCACCTTAGAAAATGATCCTTACTAGTTGAGCCAAGAAACAGTATAGCATATAGCATTTGTTATTATTTTTCTCCATACCTGCTGTTCCTTCTCTAGAATTTATTTTGAAGGACCAAAAAAAAAAAAAAAAATTTCATTGATGGGGAAGAAAGGACCAAAAGAATATTATGCAAAACAGATGTAAAACCATATCTATAATATTGCATGCTACTATTGAGCCTTTATTTCTGTCTTTTTTGCCTTGCAAGGCAGTTCTGCCCCAGACTCATAACTTTATATTTCCTCTCAATTAAGGTTGTTCAACATAAAATTGGATCATCTCAAACGTACCTACCGAGATGTAGAAAGATAAGTTTAGATTTTCTTTTTTAATATGATGTTTTATCTGTTGGAGTGGGTTAAATTGCAGTACTCTTGGAGCACTTTCTGTTTTCCTGCTTCTTCAAGAAATCATCTGTGGCTCTGCTTCTTGGGTGATGTAGCCTACTTCATTGAAAAAAAGAGTGACTCTCAGTTTTGTTGTTTATACATGGGCTTCTGGGCTGCTTATGTGTTTGTATATCACACACTCAATTCAAGGGCTCCCTTTGACTTTCTACACCGGGCAGAGCAATTTCATTCAAATTTTCATTCAAAATTCAATTTCATCATCAGCCACCCAAATGCAAGGATGTGATTTAGGTATGAGTGATGTCAGTCATGAAGATTTCAAAGTCTATTTAAAATTTTCAAGAATGCTTTGCATTCCAGTCACACACACTCTAGTCTAAGAAGTCCTGGAGATTCCTGTCATGTCATCTGGTGGATTTTAAATAATAAAATCCCTTATCTTTCTGCCCAAGGATCTGACCCATTTAGGAGCTTCCGGACTATTTTCACCTAGTCCCTTGGCTCATCAGTTCATTCAGTAAGTACGTATTGAATACTTGCAATATCCAAGGCACTGTTCTAGGATCTGGGGACGCAATGTCCAAGACTGACAAGACACCATGAACCTGGCATTTTAGTGGGAGTTGCCAGGAGAAGAAGCTCTCCAAAGCCCATGCAAGTAAAAGGTATTGTATTGAGAAGTGACAGGAAGCCATCATTGGAAATGGTAATTCCTCATGATATTTGGGGCCAGAAACTGCTATTCTGTTAGGTATAAACCCACTCTTTAGTCTTCTCTGGGGCCATGTTGTTTTTGGACTTCTTTTAACGTGTGTCTGCTGCAGTGTTTTCCTTCTTTCTGAAGATCAGCATTTTTTTTTTTTCTTCTATCAAGTGTATACTTGGCAGAAAATATCCCGTCCAGCCTTGACTTGATGTGACTGTGTAGTTCTTGAGTTCAGTGCTATGTGACTCTTAGACGACATTCTTGAGGGAGAATCAGACGGGTTGCTGTTGAGTCAGTGGACCCCTCCCTCCTGTGCTAGCTGTTTGTTATTGGTGCCACGTGCTGCATCTGTGAAGTTGAATCACACACCACAGACATGACTGCCAGAGACCAAGGCGGGAGGATGTTTGCAGGGAAGGTGGCCTGAGAAGCATTCCCAAGTGCACCTACAACCAGAGGACTGTTCATCCGCAGCTTCAAATGCATTGTACAGGCACGGGCTCCCTCTTCCCCTTTTTGTCACAGTTGTTTACATTATGGTATGTTGTGGGAAACAGATGTGCTGAGCTTCTGGCCCCGTGGTTTCCAGGAGTGAGGAGACATAAGGGAAGTTGACCTTTCCTTCTCTCTTGCATTTTATTACATTTCATTTTAAGGGGGACATTTCTAAAAAATATTAACTTCCTCATATTACAAAAGTATTATATATTCATTGTGGGAAACCTGGAAAATAGAAAAAATAATGAAGAAGGAAAGAACACTCGCTCACATTCTCACTTCTCACAGATAACTGCCTAGTTAATATTGTATGCCCAGGCCGGGCACTGTGGCTCACGCCTGTAATCCCAGCACTTTGGGAGGCTGAGGCGGGTGGATCACGAGATCACGAGTTCAAGATCAGCCTGGCCAATGTGGTGAAACCCCATTTTTGCTAAAAAAAAAAATACAAAAATACAAAAATTAGCTAAGCATGGTGGCACATGCCTCTAGTCCCAGCTGTTTGGGAGGCTGAGGCAGGAGAATCACTTGAATCCGGGAGGCGGAGGTTGCAGTGAGCCGAGATTGTGCCTCTGCACTCCAGCCTGGGTGACAGAGTGAGACTCTGTCTCGGAAAAAAAGAAAAAAAAATGTATGCCCACACTTGTGTGCGCAACAAAAATGGAACCTTACTCAATATTCTCAAAATAAAAGTATCTTTACTTAATACCCATATGTGAGTTCACCCGATAAAGAAATGTAAGAAGCAGAAAATGAAAATTTTCTCAGAAATTTTCCCTCTTCAGAGATGGTCATTGATTACAATTTGGCATAAATCCTTCCAGATTTTTAAGATAGCTGTGTGTGAGTATATACTTTTCCATACAAATATCAATACTCTTTCATCTCTTTTATAGCTTCAGCATAGTATTGTATTGAATGCATGTACTATAATGCAATTAAAATTCTCTTTCAGTGGACATTCAGGGAGTTTCCAGTTTTTTCTTTATAATTATAAATCAGTTTTGCATAGCTGTCCAAATATTTCCTTAAGATATACTGCTATGTGTGGGCCAAAAGTTGTCATTTCTAGCCAAGTAGGAGGGAGACCATATTGAGTAATTAAGTATCCAAGATATATATAAAAATAAAACAAAACAACCAACAAAAAATCAAGACCCTCAATATCTGGAAGTTCTGTGGGAGAATTAGAATAAAAAATGGGCACAGTAGCTCATTCCTGTAATGCCAGCACTTTGGGAGACTGAGGTGGGAGGATCACTTGCAGCCAGTTCAAGACCAGCCTGGGCAACACAGTGAGACCCTGTCTCTACAAAAAATTTAAAGATCTCTACAGAACGTTTAACAAATTATCTGGGTGTGGTGGTGTGCACCTATGGCCTCAGCTTCCTGCGCGGCTGAGTCAGGAGGATCATTTGAGCCCAGTAAGCTACAAACATGTCACTGCGCTCCAGCCTGGGTGACACAGTGAAATCATGCCTTGGATAAAAGAAATGTAAGAGGCAGTGCCAGAAAATGATAAAAACAAAAATAAAAAAATGTAACCCAAATTTTTTTTTTTTTTTTTTTTTTAAGGAGGATCTGAAAATGTGGAGGTGAGACGCTAATGGCAGAGTGGCCTCAGCTTTCACCAGGTTTTGAAAACATCTGTGAGGGAGGCACCACATTCACTTCCCTGCAGTTTTGACTGCCCAATACTTACTCATTGCCTCGTGCTGCCCGCTTGTATGCTGGTAGAAGTGTGTTCCTGGGAAAATCCTGGCGTCTTGTGTTAGGTCTACACTGGCACATGGGACAGATCACTCTCAAGAAGGTACTTTGAAAAACAGATGGGCTCTGCTTTGTGAAAACTCCAAGCATATAACATCTAACTTGTATAAAATGTACATGTTTGGAAGGAGAGTATAAAAGGATTGTTCGCCGTCGGGGTATATAAACAGAAGTGTTCTTTTAGCCAGGCAGATCCTTAACCTGTCTAAAAGAGTATTTGATTTTAAAGTCCCTTGAAATAGGCCTATTGCATATATTTTCAAATACATCACTTTGACTGGGAGTAATATTTAGCCACAAATATTCTTTCAGCAAGAAAAATGGAGGATAAAATGTTGTATGTTGGTGTCTTTTTCCCATCTAGTTTCTATTTCTTACTTGAATCATCTTAAAACTACTAAGAAAGTTATAATCAGAACGAGGTCGAAATTTGTCGTCCTAGTTTGTTTTGGTGACTTGGTCTAAAAGCTGAGCAAAATCTGCTCAACAAGGGTCTTGGAAGCATTGTTACTTGTGTTTTCCATCCATCACTCCTGTTCATTGGCATATACCTGAGCAGAATGATTCCAAGCGCATTGAATCTCTATACCCTCTCTTAGTCTCTGTTCATTATAGTAAGCTCCAGAAAAAATAATATAAAATAAATATTAAAGAAAGAAAAGAAGGGAAAAGAAAAAAGTTCTGCTGATTAAGAAATCCCTTTTAGCCAGCGGGGCGCTGGAAGAATTCAGGGACATCAATAGTTCCTGAACTCCATAAGTATTTCCTAGTCTTGTGAATTCTAAACATCTCTGAAGTCCAATATAGATCCCAAATATACTGATAGGATTAGAAATAGCATTGCCAATAAAAAATGCATACCAGAGTAGGACATGAAATAAGGTATTTCTCTTTGACACCATGAAAGTGCATCATATTTGTCTGGAAATGTGTACGTGAAATTTAAACAACCCTTGAAGACATCCATCTGATTTTTTTTGAGTTTGCTCCTCAATTGAAATTCCACTCTCTCGAAGTTTGTGCTGTGGGCTCCCAACTTCACTCTCTGCCTCTCCCCTGTTTCCCTCCATTTCCTTCCCTTTATGACTCTTTTCAGTTGTGCCCCTTGATTTATGGTCATTTGTGTGATTGTACTGCTTTGCTTTATAGCAGTTTATGTCATCCTGGTCTTGTCATAAATGACTACCATAAAGTGAGGTAAAATACCATAAAACATTAGTGAGTCCCTGCTACTCAAGGTTCTTTAGAATAAGCCCTGACAGGTACCAGCCATAGAAAAACAGATTTGGCCATTTGAAAGGTGCAGCATTTGTAACAATAATCATAATGATAGTTAAAAATAAGTTTAAGTTTGCTGAACTTAACTGGGTTAAGTGGGCCAATCACTGGGTTATTTCATACATTATGGCATGGAATCCTTGTTACCTCCCTCTATGCCAAAAACTAGGATTATCACCATTGTATAGATGAGGAAACTGAGGCAGGGAGAGGTTCAGCATGGCCAGTACTCAGTACAGTCCACAGTCTTACTGTGTCTTAAGAGTTCATGCTCTTAACTATTGTGGGTTTAGGTGCTGCAGCTCGTGATGTGTGCACATAAGGGGTTGAGTGGATTGAAATGTGGGTTTAGCATTTGGTAGACAGTTTTCATGACAGAGGACTGAGGAGCTCTTGTCACCTTCAGGCCTTTTGTGCTCTGCTCCCCCTCCCAGTTCACAGACCCTTCTGACACACCCTGCTACCCTGGCAGCACTGCCTGCCTTTGGTACCTTACCATGCCCTCTAGACCACAAGTTATCTGCAAAGTTGTTTCTTTCCTGATTCACCCAGCTCACTTCTGACCTTGTCCTTTGGAATCTCAGCTGTGCTAGCACGTCTTTGAGCCAGAAGCCTGAGAGTCACCTTTGATTCCTTCTCTAACTAGTAAGTCCTGCCTGTGTCACCTCGAAGAGGCATCTTACACCCATCTGCATTTCTTTTTCCCTTCCAGAAGGTGGGTACTATAAGCCACTGCCACCTCTCTCCTGCACTGCTAGAGATCAGGCTGTGCAGATGCTCCCAGCCACCTGTCCTCTGGGCTCTGGGCAGGAGCAGAAGCACTCAGAAGCATGAGCTGCGACTGTCATTGACAGCCTTCATTTATCCCTATGGTTCACTTCCTTTTGTGCTTTCTCTGACTCCTGCCTCCCTCATGACATTTTGTCGTGCTGTCGTCTCCACCTCACTGGCCTCGCCCGAACCAGGTGAATTATTTTCTAACTTCACACCATAAACTTTGCTCTCTGCCTAGAATTCCCAGCCCTTAACTTTCCTGTCCCCATTCTTGTCTTTACACAGTTAATTTGCTCATCATTGTTCGTGCCTCAGGCTTTCCCCTTCTTTCTTCAATTCTCTACAACTGCAACTCTTTCCTTCCTAGATCTGCCCATATATACTGAGGAGTGATTCTTTATGTATTGATGATCTGTTTCCCTGTCTAGATTGTAAACTCCATGGGGACAGGAGCATGCCTATCACGTCCATAACCACATTCCTAGCATTCATCACAGGGCCCAGCACAACAGCTTGGGAGATATTTGTTGAGTGGGTGCAGATTGAATTGCAGGTTATATCTCCATGTCTAAACTGGATTGCAAGGGCTAAAAGGACAGCCATACGTCATCTGTTTCTGTTAAATATGTTATAGCAAGAGCATTCATATGGTAGGAACAAAGTGGATGTTAATCTGGTACATAGTTGTTGACTGAATTATAGTAGCCCTCACAAAACTTTGGCTCCTAGGATTAAGACAGTGCATTGCATTGGATTGGGCATTGGAGACTGGCCATGGGGAGTATAAAAGGGGGAAATGGATCATAAGACAAGTTAGGACAACAGTTTCTATGATCCAGTACATTCATTGAAAGAAATATATGAACATCTTGGTTAAAAAAGAAAAAGAGAAGAAAAATAGGAACCAGGAGGAAAAGGGAATCAGTGTAGTTCTCTCTCTCTCTCTCTTTTTTTTTTTTTGCCCCCTCATCTCCTGTCTTTTCCAAAAATCTTTCTAGGTTTCCTCTGTCACATCCATATGAAGTGTAAATTATAGTTTCCAATAAAAATGGCCATTTTCAGCAAATTTTAGCAAGGAACCAAATTTCATTTGAGACTGAAATTTGGCATCCCTTTGCCTCTTCATGCTGGGAACTATTTTTTGTCTTTACAAAATGCAATGAGACATAAATCTTGTTGCTTTTATTTCTAAATGGTACTACACCAAGCCGAAAATGCACTGGGAAAATAGGAGTGCCTCCAAGCTTGGGCCAGCCTTTGCAATCCTAATTTATAGTGCGTGCTGTTCTACAAGGGAGAAATCAGATCAGGGTCCTATAAAAATGTGAGGCTATTTTTAATTGTATGTACTCACTTCCAAACCCATTCCTCTCCCTGCAAATTTCGTTTTACCCTGGCACTCCTAACTAACTACATTGCCACCCACAGAGAAGTCTGGTACACTCAACAGCTAACACTTGATTTGACACCATTTAGGAGGCTGGCAACTCCAAAAGCATATGGAAGATTCCAGATGGATTCCCAGGGACATTTGGCTCCAGGTTTCTCATGTTGGGGAACACGGTTGGCATGTGGAGCTGGCCAGTTCTTTATTATGTCCCGTCCGAGGCAAGATGTTGGTTGTGCCTAGACCCCTGACATTACATGCCAGTAGATGCCTACCAGTCACTGTGACAAGTGAAAGTACACCTCCCCGAGTTCTGAATGTAAGTTTTGGGGGACCCAATTCACTTTGGCTGAGAACCACCAGGAGGATTTAAAACTTTTTGCGGGCATCTCAAGATGAAGGTTTCCTGTTTGTGACTATGAAAAAAAGTCAAGAACAAGTCCCTTGATGTTCTTAGATGGATGTCGGAACAACAGCCCTAGGACGTATTCTCTGAGCATTCATTACGTGTTAGCAACCCTCAAAGCACTTCGTATTCCCTCATTTGATCCTCCATGAAGTAAGTATCAGAGCTATAGTAAGATCTATTTAATAGTGAGACCCAAATATGTCCCAAGACCACTCAGGATTGCCCCTGGTAACCCTGAAGCTCGAACACCGCTGAGATCATGACTGAAGAAGTCTGGGTTGTTCCTCCCTGCCTGCTTCTTCCTCGCATGTCCCTTTTTCTTCTCTTTCTGTATCCTTTCTTCCCCATCTTTAATTTTTTCTTTTCCAGTGGTTTCCTGCCTCTTTCCAAAATCACTTAATCTATAGAAATAAACTGAATTTTTCAATGGTGGCAGGGACCTCAGAGAGATGGATTGTGATAACTCCAGTGTGGCTAAAACAGGTTCAAGAGGAAGCCTGTGTGACTGTCAATCAGAGTAGGTATGGTTCATATCAGGGTGACATGGTCAGAGTAGCAAACAGTCTTTCAATGCAAGCTCTGATCCGAAAGTCAAAAGGGCGGATCTGGGAAGGCCAGGAGCTCGTCTGCAATTGAACTCCTTCTTTATGGGCAACTCTATGTGGCATCCTCCAGTGAAGGCATCAGGAATCTCTTTATTTCATAATGTCTAACGATTCTCCTGTGCAAATGTGTATTAGGGCCTGTTCTGTACTTGTGGGATGCGGTGGAGGGATAAGAAATTACTCCAACTTTCTAAAATTTCACATCCTGGCACAGCAGACTGAAGCACAAATAGTATCAAGCCCTGTATAATAGAGCAGTGGTTCTCAGTTTGTGCACTATTGACATTTAGGGTAGAATAATTTTTTTTGTTGTGGGGACTGTCCTGGGAATTGTACAATATTTAACAGCATTCCTGGCCTCTACTTAGTAGATGCCAGTAGCATTCCCCTGGTCCTGAAAAGCAAAAATGTCTTCAGATGTTGTCAGATATCCTCTGGGAGTAAAACTACTAGGTCACGAGCACCCGAAGTCCACTGGCTCCAAGCCCAGAACAGTACCAGGAGTTGCCCAGGAATTGCAACTCTTGTAGCCTAGACTGCCTTTCAAGTTTATTTAGGACCCAGAGCGCTTTAGCCCGTGGTGGTGAGGCTAGCCAGAATTTAAGTTCTGACCCCTGGGATGAACAGTTTGCCTCTGGCTAGGGTTCATCTAAATG
Organism: Rhinopithecus roxellana; assembly: GCF_007565055.1. Classification (NCBI taxonomy): domain Eukaryota; kingdom Metazoa; phylum Chordata; class Mammalia; order Primates; family Cercopithecidae; genus Rhinopithecus; species Rhinopithecus roxellana. The sequence continues at coordinate 129,036,308 of NC_044561.1, read as the reverse complement.
CCCCCTTCATCTGCGCTGGCTGAGTTTCTGTCCAGTGTTGCTTTCCACTGTGACAGGGCTGCACTGAGTTCCAATGCAAAGTCCTGTCATCACTGCACACTCCCTCCTCGAGCACACACATTCTCCCTCAATGCCATGTGGCCACTGCTGGGGGATACGGGAGGGGTGGTGTAAGCAATTCAAAACTGTTTTTCCTACCATCTTCAGTGCCTCTTTCCTTGATATGATATTAAAATTGGGTACTGCAATTACTCACCTGAGTTTTAGTCCTTATGAATGTGTTTTCTTATGTGGATAGTTGTTCAATTTGATTTTCCTCTGGGGAGAGGTGGGATGGTCACTGGAGAGTTCTATTTGGCCTTCCTTCTTCCACTCTTGAGAGAAGGTGCTCTGAACTTAAATTATGCTAATATATGAATGCAGAGAGAAGAGAAAGAGCAGGTGCAATGAGGCATTGAAAGCCTGAAATTAGCCACAAGCATGGTAAGAAGTGCAGTAATTCAGTAGAGGCTGAGAGTAACTGAGTCATCACAAAGCCAGGAGCACAGGGGAGAGCACAGAGCGTGCCAGCTTCGGAGACACAGATCCTAGAGCCGTTACAGCATCCACAGGGCTCCTGTTGAATAAGTTGCATCTCCTTTGATCCCGGGTGTGAGGCAACTTCTGTTTCCTTCCTTCCCTTTGTATTCTTACAATAAACTCGAATACCTCGGGTAACACAAGAACATACCTGTGCATCCTACTAAGAAAATAAATACCTCGATAACTTGTATTATGTAATTGTGGGGAAGAAGAGAAGGGAAAAAGGAGAGAAATTAGCTCACTTTTGGGGAAAAATCCTAGCTTTGCTGAGGTGGATAAAACATTTAAAAGTTAATTTGTTAAAGGAACTGGAATTCTCTGGGCACATGCCAACCCACAGCTGAGACGTGGTCTGGAATCGTGTGACTAAGTAAAATGGTTCATACGAAAAGGTTTGCCTCTGTGTCAACAGGCAGATGATTCATAATTCATCAAGATTTAGCCAAGACAATAAAAGAAATATTTGAGCATTGCAAAGGACTCATCTCAGGCATCACCTTCTCAGGGGAAGACTCTTCTAACACCCTTCTTCCCTGTGCAAGACCTAGTGTCATTCCATTCCTCCAGGACCCCCTAACACCCCGCTGCACTTCTCTCTTTGATCATACTGCATTGGATGGTAATCGTCTATTTACTCGTCTCTCTCCACTGGGCTGTGGGATCCCTGGAGGCAGGGACTATGTTTAATACATCTTGATATCTCCAGCCACTAAATAATGGTTTCCATATAATAGGCACTCAATAAATTGTTGAGTGAGTGAATGAGCAAATTCACTCTTACAGTTTACCTCATGTCCTTTTTAAGGAGGGAAAAGGAATCCATTTTAACTCGAGTATAGGTTTTCTTTCCTGAAGAGCATATGGATAAGGGACAGCTACTGATTGCTTCAGAGGGAGAAAAATGATAGAACAGGCCTCCATGCTATATTTCAAACTTATGTCAACTTTTCTTTTAAAAAAAAGTCCGTCCACCAGCAGTTGTATCATTTTTCAAATTTCATGTCGTCCATTTTCCGAGGCTGCCCATCTGTCATTTCAGGCAGAGAGTATCCATCATGATAGAAGCTAAATAATTTTCAAAGCTGTCAAGGAGTGGACACAAAAAAGGTCCCCATTTCATCTGAACAAAGTTGTCCAAGGCTGGTGGTGAGGATATGACTGGGAAAGGACAGATGGCACCCTGGGAGTGCCTTTCAAATTGGTTTCAAATGGAACAAAGAAAAAAAATTCATTTGAGAAACTAGACCTCAGTCCTTCACATGATATGTTACACATGCACCGATCAGTACCATAATTAGGTGAGAGTTTATTTGGAGCAAGTGCTTCTGTAAAAATAAAGTTCATTTTTCTAACGATTATGTTTTCATACATACATAGTTATGTATGTAGTTTTTTTCTAATTTTAATTTTAAGAGTGAATCATATTTATTTGCCAAATACAGAGAAGTGTAAGGTGGAAAGTAAAAAATCACATATTATTGCACTACACAGAAATAACCATTAATAGTGTCATTTTTGGTGCATATTTCTTCTAGTCACACAGACGTTTGTGCACACACACAATGTGTATATGCATATTTATATATTTTGAGACAGATTTTATATATAATAAAATGTAATATATAATTATATATAACATAATCTATAATAATATATATTTTTATGTTTATATAATATGTAATATTTATATATATATACATTTTTGAGACAGAGTTTTGCTCTTTTTGCCCAGGCTGGATTGCAATGGCATGATCTCAGCTCACTGCAACCTCCACCTCCCCCGTTCAAGTGATTATCCTGCCTCAGCCTCCTGAGTAACTGGGATTACAGGTGCGTGCCACCACACCTGGCTAATTTTGTATTTTTAATAGAGATGGGGTTTCACTATGTTGATCAGGCTGATCTCAAACTCCTGACCTCAGGCGATCCACCCACCTTGGCCTCCCAAAGTGTTGGGATTACAGGTGTGAGCCACCACACCTGGCCTATTTGAGTATATATATATGTTTGTGTGTGTATATATATGTGCATAAACTATAGTATTATTTACAATTTTGGTACTGTATTCTTTATGAAATTTCATATCCTGCTTTTCTCACTAAATTATATCCTAAATTATTTTTTATGCCATTAAGTATTCTGGGAAACATGATTTTTTTTTACTCCAAATGTTCACATTCTTTTTGATGTTTTGAATATTGGCTTTTAATTGACAAGTAATAATTATACATATTCATAGGGACATAGTGATGTTTTGTTATGTATAATGGATAGTGATCAGATCTGGGTAATTGGCATATCCATCATCTTAAACATTTATCACTTCTTTGCATTGGGGATGTTCAATATCATCCTTCCAGCTATTTGAAACTATAAGATATTATTGTTACCTATAGTCATCCTATAGTGCTATAGAACACTAAAATGTATTCCTCTCATCTAGCTATAATTTTGTATCCTTTAACAGTTCTCTCCCTATTCCCTCACCCCCCTACCCTTCACAGCCTCTTGTATCTTCTGTTCCACTTTTTACTTCTGTAAGATCAACTTCTTTTTTTAGCTTCCACATAAGAGTGAGAACATGTGGTGTTTAACTTTCCATTTCTGGCTTATTTCACTTAACATAATGTCCTCCAGTTCTATCCATGTTGCTGCAAATGACAGGATTTCATTCTTTTTTATGAGTGAATAGTATTCCATTGTGTATATATTCCACATTTTCTCTATCCATTCATCTGTTATTAGACACAGGTTGATTCCCTATTTTGGCTATTGTGAGCAGTACTGCCATAAACACTGGAGTGCAGCTATCTCTTTGATTTAATAATTTTCTTTCCTTTGGATTGATTCCCATTAGTGGGATTGCTGGATCATATGGTAGTTCTATTTGTGATTTTTGAGGAAGCGCCATACTGTTTTCCATAATGGCTATACTAGTTTACATTCCCACCAGCAGTGTATAAGAGTTCTTTTTTACTCTGAATCTTTGCCAGTATTTGTTATTTTTTTGTCTATTTGATAATAGCTATCCTACCAGGGGTGAGATAATACCTCATTGTGGTTTTGGTTTGCATTGCCCTGATAATTAATGATGTTGAGCATTTTAAAATACATTTGTTGGTCATCTGTGTATTTTCCTTTGAGAAATGTCTGTTCAGATCATTTGCCCATTTTTAAATTGGATTGTTTGGTTTTTTTTTTTTTTTTTTTTTTTTGCTGTTGAGATGTTTGGGTCGCTTGTAAATTCTGGATATTAATTCCCTGTGAGATGAGTAGTTTGCCAATATTTTCTCCTATTTTATAGGTTGCACATTGTGTTGTTTTCTTTTCTTGTGGAAGCTTTTTAGCTTGATATAATCCCATTTGTTTATTTTTGCTTTCGCTCTCTGTGCTTTTGAGGTCTTAATTCATAAATGTTTTTTCTGACCAATGCTTTGAAGTGTTTCCCCTGTTGTTTTCTTTCAGTAGTTTTATTGTTTTGAACTTTGTATTTAGGACTTTGATCCATTTTGCGTTTATTTTTTTGTAGAGTGAGAGATGGGGGTCTAGTTTTATTCTTCTGCACATGGATCTCTAGTTTTCCCAGCATCACTTATTGAAGAGACTGTCCTTTCCCCCAAATGAGTGTTTTGGTACTTTTGTAAAAAGTCAGTTGGCTGTGGGTATGTGGATTAATTTCTGGGTTCTCTGTTCTGTCCCATTAGCCTATGTATCTGTTTTTATGTCAGTACCATGCTATTTTGTAGTATATCTTTAGGTCTGATAGTGTGATACTTCCAGCTCTGTTCTTTTTGCTCAGGATTCCTTTGGATATTCAGGATATTTTGTCGTTACATCCAAATTGTAGATTTGTTTTTCTATTTCGGTAAAGAATGTCATTGGCATTTTGATAGAGATTACATTGAATCTGTAGGTTGCTTTGGGTCATTTTAACAATATTAACTCTTTTGATAAATGAGCATGGAGTATTTTTCTATTTGTATCATCTATAGGTTCTTTCATCAGTATTTTACGGTTTTCATTGTAGAGGTCTTTTACCTCATTGGTATTTAATTTCCTAGGTATTTAATTTTTTAGTAGCTATCTTAAATAGGATTACTTTCTTGATTTCTTTTTCAACTAGTTTGTTGTTTGTATATAGAAATGCTACTTTTTTAAAATTATACTTTAAGTTCTGGGATACATGCGCAGAACATGCAGGTTTGTTACATAAGTATACACATGCCATGGTGGTTTGCTGTGCCGATCAACCCATCATCTACATTTTGTACAGTAATTTTATATACTGCAACTTTACTGCATTTGTTTATCAGTTCGAATAGTTTTTTTGGTGGAGTTTTTAGTTTTCTCAAATATAAGATCATATCTTCAAACAAGAATAATTTAGTTTCTTTTTTCCTAATTTGGATGTCCTTTCTTTTTTTCACTTGCCTAATTGCCTTGGTTATAGCTTCCATACTATGTTGAAAGAGTGGTGAGGGTGGGCATCTTGTCTTGTTGTAGTTCTTAAAAAAGAAGCTGACATATATGTCAACCTAAAAAAGAAACTTTCAGCTTTTTCTAATTCAGAAACATATTAGCTATAGGTTTGTCATATATCCATTTATACTTAATTTATTAAACATTTTTATCATTAAGGGATGTTTGAATTTTATCAAAAGATTTTTCTTTATCTATCGAGATGATCATACAGTTTTAGTTCTTTTTTCTACTGATGTGATGTATGATGTTTATTGACTTGTATATGTTGAACCATCCTTGCTTCCTAGGCTAAATCCCACTTGATCATGGTGTATTATCTTTTTGATGTACTGTTAGATTTGGTTTGCTAGTATTTTTTTGAGGGCTTGTTTATCTATATTTATCAGGAATATTAGACTGTAGTTTGCTCTTTTAAGTTTGTGTTCTTGTCTGGTTTTGATATCAGGGTTATGCCAGCCTCGTAGGATGAGTTAAGAATTTCTTCTGCTTCATTTTATAGAATAGTTTGAGAACTGGTATTAATTATTCTTTAAAGGTTCAGTAGAATTCAGTAGTTAAGCCATCTGGTCCTAGACTTTTTTGTTGGAAGACTTATTATTGCTGGTTCAATCTCATTACCTGTTATTGGTGTGTCCAGGTTTTCTGTTTCTTCTTGGTTCAATCTTGGTAGGTTGTATGTGTCCAGGAATTTATCTGTTTCCTCTCAGTTTCCAAATATGTTAGTGTATAGTTGTTTATAGTAGTCTGTAGGGATCCTTTATATTTCTGTTATATCTGTTGTGACATCTTTTTTTGTTTTTCATTTTATTTTGGTATTCTCTTTTTTCGAAGTCTAGCAGATTGTTGATTTAATTTATCTTTTTAAAAAACTGACTTCTTGTTTTGTTAATCTTTTGTTAATCTTTTGTAAGTTTTTTAGTTTCAGTTTTGTTTATTTTTGTTCTGATATTTTAAATATTTTTTTTTCTTCTGCTAATTTTAGGTTAGGTTTGTTCTTGCATTTTTAGTTCCTTGAGATGCATCGAGTGGTTTATTTGAAATATTTCTAGTTTTTTATGTAGGCATTTTTTTTGCTATAAATTTGCCTCTTAATACTGCTTTTGCTGTGTCTCATAGGTTTGGGGATATTGCATTCTATTTTTATTTGTCTCATACATTTTTAAAATTTCATTCTTTATTGCTTCCTTCACCAATTGGTCATTCAGGAGCATGTTGTTTAATTTCCATGTATTCATATAGTTTTGAATTTTCATGCTGTTATTAGTTCCTGGTTTTATTACATTGTAATCAGAAAAAATATTTGATATGATTTTAAGTTTTTAAATTTTTTTTTTTTTTTTTTTTTTTTTGAAACGTGGGCTGTTTTATTATGAAAATGAAAACTGGTTTGCAGCCATGGAGGATTTTACAGCCTTGTTAAATATAGATCCCCAAAATTCTCAAGCAAGGTAAGAATGATTTTAGATGTCGTTTTTGAAATTATTACTATTATTTGAAATACATTTTCAGAACAGAAAATTGCTTGAAATATATCAGACAGCTCTTTAAAAACAATGAATCAATTTTCAGTGCCATCAGTAAATGAAAAATCCTTGCCTACAACCTAATGGTGTGGGTAATTTAATAGGTGTAAATGACAATTTAAAATTGTTTCATTTGCATTTCCTAAATACTAGTTACATTATCAATTTCATTTTTTTTTTTTTTTTTTTTTTTTATACTTTAAGTTCTAGGGTACATGTGCATAACGTGCAGGTTTGTTACATATGTATACTTATGCCTTGTTGGTGTGCTGCACCCATCAACTCGTCAGCACCCATCAATTCATCATTTATATCTTGTATAACTCCCCAATGCAAGCCCTCCCTCCTCCCCCTCCCCCCTCCCCATGATAGGCCCCAGTGCGTGATGTTCCCCTTCCCGAGTCCAAGTGATCTCATTGTTCAGTTCCCACCTATGAGTGAGAACATGCGGTGTTTGGTTTTCTGTTCTTGTGATAGTTTGCTAAGAATGATGGTTTCCAGCTGCATCCATGTCCCTACAAAGGATGCAAACTCATCCTTTTTTATGGCTGCATAGTATTCCATGGTGTATATGTGCCACATTTTCTTAATCCAGTCTGTCACAGATGGACATTTGGGTTGATTCCAAGTCTTTGCTATTGTGAATAGTGCCGCAATAAACATACGTGTACATGTGTCTTTGTAGTAGAATAATTTATAATCCTTTGGGTATATACCCAGTAGTGGGATGGCTGGGTCATATGGTACATCTAGTTCTAGATCCTTGAGGAATTGCCATACTGTTTTCCATAATGGTTGAACTAGTTTACAATCCCACCAACAGTGTAAAAGTGTTCCTATTTCTCCACATCCTCTCCAACACCTGTTGTTTCCTGACTTCTTAATGATTGCCATTCTAACTGGTGTGAGATGGTATCTCACTGTGGTTTTGATTTGCATTTCTCTGATGGCGAGTGATGATGAGCATTTTTTCATGTGTCTGTTGGCTGTATGAATATCTTCTTTTGAGAAATGTCTGTTCATATCCTTTCCCCACTTTTTGATGGGGTTGTTTGTTTTTTTCTCGTATATTTGTTTGAGTTCTTTGTAGATTCTGGATATTAGCCCTTTGTCAGATGAGTAGGTTGCAAAAATTTTCTCCCATTCTGTAGGTTGCCTGTTCACTCTGATGGTAGTTTCTTTTGCTGTGCAAAAGCTCTTTAGTTTAATTAGATCCCATTTGTCAATTTTGGCTTTTGCTGCCGTTGCTTTTGGTGTTTTAGACATGAAGTCCTTGCCCATGCCTATGTCCTGAATGGTACTACCTAGATTTTCTTCTAGGGTTTTTATGGTATTAGGTCTAACATTTAAGTCTCTAATCCATCTTGAATTAATCTTCGTATAAGGAGTAAGGAAAGGATCCAGTTTCAGCTTTCTACTTATGGCTAGCCAATTTTCCCAGCACCATTTATTAAATAGGGAATCCTTTCCCCATTTCTTGTTGCTCTCAGGTTTGTCAAAGATCAGATGGCTGTAGATGTGTGGTATTATTTCTGAGGACTCTGTTCTGTTCCATTGATCTATATCTCTGTTTTGGTACCAGTACCATGCTGTTTTGGTTACTGTAGCCTTGTAGTATAGTTTGAAGTCAGGTAGCGTGACGCCTCCAGCTTTGTCCTTTTGACTTAGGATTGTCTTGGCAATGCGGGCCCTTTTTTGGTTCCATATGAACTTTAAAGCAGTTTTTTCCAATTCTGTGAAGAAACTCATTGGTAGCTTGATGGGGATGGCATTGAATCTATAAATAACCTTGGGGAGTATGGCCATTTTCACGATATTGACTCTTCCTATCCATGAGCATGGTATGTTCTTCCATTTGTTTGTGTCCTCTTTTATTTCGCTGAGCAGTGGTTTGTAGTTCTCCTTGAAGAGGTCCTTTACATCCCTTGTAAGCTGGATTCCTAGGTATTTTATTCTCTTTGAAGCAATTGTGAATGGAAGTTCATTCCTGATTTGGCTCTCTGCTTGTCTGTTACTGGTGTATAAGAATGCTTGTGATTTTTGCACATTAATTTTGTATCCTGAGACTTTGCTGAAGTTGCTTATCAGCTTAAGGAGATTTTGGGCTGAGACGATGGGGTTTTCTAAATATACAATCATGTCATCTGCAAACAGGGACAATTTGACTTCTTCTTTTCCTAACTGGATACCCTTGATTTCTTTCTCTTGCCTGATTGCCCTGGCCAGAACTTCCAACACTATGTTGAATAGGAGTGGTGAGAGAGGGCATCCCTGTCTTGTGCCAGTTTTCAAAGGGAATTTTTCCAGTTTTTGCCCATTCAGTATGATATTAGCTGTGGGTTTGTCATAAATAGCTCTTATTATTTTGAGGTACGTTCCATCAATACCGAATTTATTGAGTGTTTTTAGCATGAAGGGCTGTTGAATTTTGTCAAAAGCCTTTTCTGCATCTATTGAGACAATCATGTGGTTCTTGTCTTTGGTTCTGTTTATATGCTGGATTACGTTTATTGATTTGCGAATGTTGAACCAGCCTTGCATCCCAGGGATGAAGCCCACTTGATCATGGTGGATAAGCTTTTTGATGTGCTGCTGAATCCGGTTTGCCAGTATTTTATTGAGAATTTTTGCATCAATGTTCATCAGGGATATTGGTCTAAAATTCTCTTTTTTTGTTGTGTCTCTGCCAGGCTTTGGTATCAGGATGATGTTGGCCTCATAAAATGAGTTAGGGAGGATTCCCTCTTTTTCTATTGATTGGAATAGTTTCAGAAGGAATGGTACCAGCTCCTCCTTGTACCTCTGGTAGAATTCAGCTGTGAATCCATCTGGTCCTGGACTTTTTTTGGTGGGTAGGCTATTAATTGTTGCCTCAATTTCAGAGCCTGCTATTGGTCTATTCAGGGATTCAACTTCTTCCTGGTTTAGCCTTGGGAGAGTGTAAGTGTCCAGGAATTTATCCATTTCTTCTAGATTTTCTAGTTGATTTGCGTAGAGGCGTTTATAGTATTCTCTGATGGTAGTTTGTATTTCTGTGGGGTCAGTGGTGATATCCCCTTTATCATTTTTTATTGCATCTATTTGATTCCTCTCTCTTTTCTTCTTTATTAGCCTTGCTAGCGGTCTGTCAATTTTGTTGATCTTTTCAAAAAACCAACTCCTGGATTCATTGATTTTTTGGAGGGTTTTTTGTGTCTCTATCTCCTTCAGTTCGGCTCTGATCTTAGTTATTTCTTGCCTTCTGCTAGCTTTTGAATGTGTTTGCTCTTGCCTCTCTAGTTCTTTTAATTGTGATGTTAGAGTGTCAATTTTAGATCTTTCCTGCTTTCTCTTGTGGGCATTTAGTGCTATAAATTTCCCTCTACACACTGCTTTAAATGTGTCCCAGAGATTCTGGTATGTTGTATCTTTGTTCTCATTGGTTTCAAAGAACATCTTTATTTCCGCTTTCATTTCGTTATGTACCCAGTAGTCATTCAGGAGCAGGTTGTTCAGTTTCCATGTAGTTGAGCGGTTTTGATTGAGTTTCTTAGTCCTGAGTTCTAGTTTGATTGCACTGTGGTCTGAGAGACAGTTTGTTATAATTTCTGTTCTTTTACATTTGCTGAGGAGTGCTTTACTTCCAATTATGTGGTCAATTTTGGAATAAGTGCGATGTGGTGCTGAGAAGAATGTATATTCTGTTGATTTGGGGTGGAGAGTTCTATAGATGTCTATTAGGTCCGCTTGGTGCAGAGATGAGTTCAATTCCTGGATATCCTTGTTAACTTTCTGTCTCGTTGATCTGTCTAATGTTGACAGCGGAGTGTTGAAGTCTCCCATTATTATTGTATGGGAGTCTAAGTCTCTTTGTAAGTCTCTAAGGACTTGCTTTATGAATCTGGGTGCTCCTGTATTGGGTGCATATATATTTAGGAGAGTTAGCTCTTCCTGTTGAATTGATCCCTTTACCATTATGTAATGGCCTTCTTTGTCTCTTTTGATCTTTGATGGTTTAAAGTCTGTTTTATCAGAGACAAGGATTGCAACCCCTGCTTTTCTTTGTTCTCCATTTGCTTGGTAGATCTTCCTCCATCCCTTTATTTTGAGCCTATGTATGTCTCTGCATGTGAGATGGGTCTCCTGAATACAGCAGACTGATGGGTCTTGACTCTTTATCCAGTTTGCCAGTCTGTGTCTTTTAATTGGAGCATTTAGTCCATTAACATTTAAGGTTAATATTGTTATGTGTGAACTTGATCCTGCCATTATGATATTAACTGGTTATTTTGCTCGTTAGTCGATGCAGTTTCTTCCTAGCCTCGATGGTCTTTACATTTTGGCATGTTTTTGTGATGGCTGGTACCGGTTGTTCCTTTCCATGTTTAGGGCTTCCTTCAGGGTCTCTTGTAAGGCAGGCCTGGTGGTGACAAAATCTCTAAGCATTTGCTTATCTGTAAAGGATTTTATTTCTCCTTCACTTATGAAACTTAGTTTGGCTGGATATGAAATTCTGGGTTTAAAATTCTTTTCTTTAAGAACGTTGAATATTGGCCCCCACTCTCTTCTGGCTTGTAGAGTTTCTGCCGAGAGATCTGCTGTTAGTCTGATGGGCTTCCCTTTGTGGGTAACCCGACCTTTCTCTCTGGCTGCCCTTAAGATTTTTTCCTTCATTTCAACTTTGGTGAATCTGGCAATTATGTGTCTTGGAGTTGCTCTTCTGGAGGAGTATCTTTGTGGCGTTCTCTGTATTTCCTGAATTTGAATGTTGTCCTGCCCTACTAGGTTGGGGAAGTTCTCCTGGATGATATCCTGAAGAGTGTTTTCCAACTTGGTTCCATTTTCCCCCTCACTTTCAGGCACCCCAATCAGACGTAGATTTGGTCTTTTTACGTAATCCCATACTTCTTGCAGGCTTTGCTCATTTCTTTTTCTTCTTTTTTCTTTTGGTTTCTCTTCTCGCTTCATTTCATTCATTTGATCTTCAATCGCTGATACTCTTTCTTCCAGTTGATCGAGTCGGTTACTGAAGCTTGTGCATTTGTCACGTATTTCTCGTGTCATGGTTTTCATCTCTGTCATTTCATTTATGATCTTCTCTGCATTAATTAGTCTAGCTGTCAATTCTTCCACTCTTTTTTCAAGATTTTTAGTTTCTTTGCGCTGGGTACGTAATTCCTCCTTTAGCTCTGATAAGTTTGATGGACTGAAGCCTTCTTCTTTCCTCTCGTCCAAGTCATTCTCTGACCAGCTTTGATCCGTTGCTGGCGATGGGCTGCGCTCCTTCGCAGGGGGAGATGCGCTCTTATTTTTTGAATTTCCAGCTTTTCTGCCCTGCTTCTTCCCCATCTTTGTGGTTTTATCTGTCTCTGGTCTTTGATGGTGGTGACGTACTGATGGGGTTTTGGTATAGGTGTCCTTCCTGTTTGATAGTTTTCCTTCTGACAGTCAGAAGGACTGTCTGTTGGTCTGTTGGAGATTGCTTGAGGTCCACTTCAGACCCTGTTTGCCTGGGTATCAGCAGCAGAGGTTGCCGAAGATAGAATATTGCTGAACAGCGAGTGTACCTGTCTGATTCTTCCTTTGGAAGTTTCCTCTCAGGGGTGTACTCCACCCTGTGAGGTGTGGGGTGTGTCAGACTGCCCCTAGTGGGGGATTTCTCCCAGCTAGGCTACTCAGGGGTCAGAGACACACCTGAGCAGGCAGTCTGTCCGTTCTCAGATCTCAACCTCCGCGTTGGGAGATCCGCGGCTCTCCCCAAAGCTGTCAGACAGAGTCGTTCGCGTCTGCACCGGCTCCCGCTACTTCCCCTGTTGGTCTTCAGCTGTGCGCTGTCCCCAGAGGTGGAGACTACAGAGACAGGCAGGCTTCCTTGAGCTGCTGTGAGCTCCACCCAGTTCGAGCTTCCCAGTGGCTTTGTTTACCTAGTTAAGCCTCAGCAATGGCGGGCGCCCCTCCCCCAGCCTCGCTGCTGCCTTGCGGATAGATCGCGGCAGACTGCTGTGTTAGCAGTGAGGGAGGCTTCCTGGGCGTGGGACCCTCCCGGCCAGGTGTGGGATATATTCTCCTGGTGTGCCTGTATGCTTACAGCGCAGTATTGGGGTGGGAGTTACCCGATTTTCCAGGTGTTGTGTGTCTCAGTTCCCCTGGCTAGGAAAACGGATCCCCTTCCCCCTTGCGCTTCCAGGTGAGGCGATGCCTCGCCCTGCTTCAGCTCTCGCTGGTCAGGCTGCAGCAGCTGACCAGCACCGATTGTCCGGCACTCCCTAGTGAGATGACCCCAGTACCTCAGTTGAAAATGCAGAAATCACCGGTCTTCTGTGTCGCTCGCGCTGGGAGTTGGAGACTGGAGCTGTTCCTATTCGGCCATCTTGCTCCGCCCCCCTTAAATTTTTTTTGAAACTTGTTTTGTATCCTCAGATATGGTCAATCATGAAGAATGGGGTGTTGTAGTCACCAAATATTATTGTATTGGGATCTATTTCTCCCTTTAGATCTAATAATATTTGCTTTATATATCTGGGTGCTCCAGTGTTGGGTGCATATATATTTATAATTGTTGCATTCTCTTGCTAAATTGATCCCTTTATTATTATTTAATATCCTTCTTTGTTTCTTTTTACAGTTTTTGACATGGAGTCTGTTTTGTCTGATATAAATATAGCTACCTCTGCTTACTTTTGGTTTCCATTTGTGTGGAATATATTTTTTCATTCCTTTATTTTCAGTCTATGTATGTCTTTACATGTGAGGTGAGTTTCTTCCAGGCAGCATATAGTTGGGTCATGTCTTTTATCCATTCAGTCAGTCTTTATCTTTTAAATGGGGAATCTAATCTGTTTACATTCAAGATTATTATTGATACATGAGGGTATACTCTTGTTATTTTACTGATTGTTTTTTAGTTGTTTTGTATATCCTTCATTACTTCCTCTCTTAGTGTTTATTTTTGTGGTTGGGTGGTTTTGTATAGTGATAGTGTTTGATTTTTTTCCTCTTTGTCTTTTGTGTACTGGTTCTCCCAGTGAATTTTATAGTTTTGCATGTTTTCATGGTGGTTAGCATCTTTTCACTTTTTAATGTAAGACTCTGTTGAGCATTTCTTGTATGGCTGGTATGGTGGTGAAGAATCCCCTTAGTTTTTGCTTGTCTGTGAAAGATTTTATTTCTCTTTCATTTCTGAAGGATAGCTTTGCTGAGTATAATTCTTGGCTAGCAATATTTTTCCTCCAGTACTTTGGAAATATCATCCTGTTTTCTCCTGGCCTGTAAGGTTTCTGTAGAGAAATGCATTATTAGTCTAATAGGGATTCCTTTATACGTGACCTTGATGCTTTTCCATTTTTGTTTCTAGAATTCTATTTTTGTCTTTGACTTTTGACAATTTGACTATAATATGGCTCAGGGTAGACCTTTTTAGATTGATTCTATTTAGGAATCTTTGAGCTTCCTGGACCTGGAAATCTAGCTCTCTCCTAATACTTGGGAAAATGTTAGCTATTATTTCATAAAATATGTTTTCTATACTCTGTTTCTTCTCTTCTCCTGGAACACCCATAATGTGATATTCGTTACTTAATGATGTCCCATAAATCCTGTAGGCTTTCTTAATTTTTTTTCTTGCGTCTGCCTGTGTTATTTCAAAAGACCTGTCTTCAAGTTCAGAAATTTACTCCTCTGCTTGATCTAGTCTGTTATTGAAACTCTTGATTATATTTTTAATTTCATTCATTGAATTCTTAGCTCTAGGATTTCTGTTTGGCTCTTTTGTCGTGATAGCAATCTCCGCTGAATTTCTCATTCATATCATGAGTTGATTTCACTGAATTGTCTGTATTTTCTTATATCTTACTGAGTTTTCTTGATTATTATTTTGAATTCTTTTTTCTGGCATTTCACAGATTTCTTATGATTGGGATCTGTTACTGGGGGATTGTGCTCCTTTGCAGGTGTCATTTCCTTGCGTTTTTTATGTTTGATGTGTCATGTTAATTTCCATGTATCCAGGGGAAAAGTCACCTCTTTCAATTTTATAGAGTAGATTTTGAAGAAAAAGATTTATTCGTAATCATGGGTCTTGGAGGGTCAGTTTGGTAGGCTTTGTTGGCTTTTGTTTTATGTGAATGCAGTAGTGCAGTCTCCATGTAGTTTCATCAGCTATAATCCATGCTAGTGATGTTTGCGAGTGTCTCAGTGACATGTGCTGAGAAAATATGTAGTATGATTGTGTGGCTTTGCTGGGGGTGGGATTGCTGGGCTGTTTCTCAGGTCAGGGGCATGTGAGTATTCATGGTGGATTGGCCAACCTAGGATCTGCCTTGCTAGGGTTGCAGTCATGGGACTGTTACTCTAGCTATGGGCATGGATGCACGGTTGCTTGGCCAACATGGGAGCATGCCTGCTAGGGGCAGACCATAGTGCTTTTTCTCAGGCTCTGGACACAGTTGCAAGGCTGCTTGGCTTGCCTGTCAGTGTGTCTTCCTCCCCAGGGTTGTTTCTCAGGTCTGGGATGCAGATGCAAGGCTACCTGACCAGTCTGGGGAGTGTCTGTTTGGGGAAGCTCAGAAGGATGTTTTAGCAGCTCAGGATGTAGGCACACAGTTGCATGACTGACATGGGGTTATGCCTGTCAGGGGCAGCCAACAGGGCTGTTTCTCAGGTCCAAGGTGGGGGCACATAGCTTCTTGACTGGCTTAGGGACATGTTAGCTGCTTGGTGGCTGAGGGATCTCCCCTGCTCAGGAGAGGGCAGACAGCAGCTTGGCTACCTCAAGAGTGGGTAGCCCTCGGTGGAATGGCCAGACTGTTTCTCTGGCTGGTAGTATAACAGCAGAGGGTTAGTTTCCCTGATGTGGAGGACCAGACTCATAGCCAATCTTTGGCCTATGCTCCATGCTGCTGGAGTTGTGGTGTCCAGCAACCACTGCAGTGTTGGTGGAATGAAGATGGATCCCCACTGCTGGAGAGGCTCCTGGACCCCAGAGCAGTGTGCACTCCAGAGGCAGCTCTTGTCTCAAGGTGGCACCATGCTGCAGCAGTTTGGTTCACGGGGGTGGGGTGGGGGTGGGAAGTGTGGAAGTGCATACACACTGTGCTCCTACTCTGGGGCAATGCAGCTGCGTGAATTCCCAGCAGCTCTCCAAGCCAGACTCAGGACTGTGGGGTTCCTCTGCAGTAAGAACTGTAGGTGTTTGTGGTGGTGATAGGGACTGGTGGGGATCTTTTCTTGCCTTTTTCCAGCAAGGGGAAATCCCTTCTGAATCTGGGCAGATCTGATCCAAGTGGGGAAAATGAGGCTGCAGAGGCCAGATTCCTCCATGCTGCCCTCCTGGATTTCCAGTCACCACAGATGTGTCTCCACTCTCCCACTGCACTCCAGTACTCTCTCTTCAGCACTCCAGAAAAACTTAGCCATTCATTGACATTGTCTGTTCTTGGGGGATGAACACTAGGCCTCTCTAGTCAGTCACAGTTGCTGAAGTCAATCTTTGAAACATGATTTTTTAAAGGTTAAATTATATTTGATTTTATTGATATACCATTATTTATGTATGGTCAGACATAATGATTGTTCTGTTTTTTTGCAATGTGGTGTTTTATTTATTGCATTTTCTCTGTCTTTTAGCTGTTCTGTGTTTATCATCTATATAGTGCCCAAGAATCATAATCTTGTCTTTTTATTAGAACGTCAGAGATAGGTAAATGGGCTTTTAAAGAAATAACTCACAAAGATTCAACCTACAGGAAGCTTTTTGATTCTCTTAAATCAATGTTAGTGAATATATATGTTCACTTTTATAATATAGATTAAATTCTATAATTAAATGAGTATGCTTGTATCTTTCCTATTTGCTGATTTGTTGTGAGTTGATGTACAAGTCTTCATTTTGGATTAAAAGAGGCTACAGATATGTACAGAATGGGTATGAAAGTTTCCTTAAAAGAGAGAATAAAAGGATGGCTTAACTCTTGCTAGGTTAAAACCCCAGCTTTGGCATTTGTTTGATCAGTAACCTTGGACATCTTTTTTTGAGTTATAAGACTTATAGAGACCTCAACTTTCTCATTTGTAACTTTGTGGGAGATAATATTACGTAAGATTTTGCAGATTAGATGTTAGGATTACATGGACAAAGAATATCAGTTATGTATCATGGAGTACAATATACTAGGAGTACCCATGCACAATAGACATTGTTGTTATTATTTATTCTAGATTCTGTCTTAAAGCAGTAGATGTTAGATGTCTTTTCTGGAAATGAGGCAGAAGAAGTGACAGAGGCCTTGAGTTATTTGACCAAGCAGTTAAAAATGTAATTCTTTTTGAATAATCCTATACCTGGCTTTTCTTTTTAATTTTGCACAGCTTTATTAACATGTAATTTACATACCATAAAATTCACCTGTCTACATGTAAAATTAAATGATTTTTAGTAAATTTATAGAGACATGCAGTTCTCACCACAATTCAATTTGTGAGCCATTCCATCACACCAAAAAAGTTCTCTCAGACCCATTTGAAGTTACTCTGTGTTCCTACTTTCAACTCTAGGCAACCAGTAATCTACTTTCTGTCTCTAAAGGTTTGCCTTTTCCATACATTTCATATAGATGGAATCATACAATATGTGATCATTTGCATCTAGTTTTTTTTTCACTTAATGTAGTGTTCTTGATATTCATCTATGTCCTACCACGTATCAGTACTTTTTCCTTTTGATTGCCAAGTAGTATTCCACTATGTGGACATGCTATATTTAGTTTACTCAGTCATCTATTGATGGACATTTGTATTGTTCCCAATTTTTGGCTATTATGAGTAATGTTGCTATATATATTCATGTATAGGTCTTTGTGTGGATATACATTTTCAGTTCTCTAGGATATATACCTAGGAATGGAATTACTGGATTGTATGGTAATTTATATTTAACTTTTTTTATTTATTTAAAAATTTATTTAAGAACCTTAAAAAAAGTTTTAAAAATTAACAGAGTTTTAAAATTGTACCTATTTATGGGATGCATAGTGATGTTGCAATACATATAATGTATCATGAACAGATCAGGGTAATTAGCATATCTATCATAAACATTAATCATTTCTTTATGTTGAGGACATTCAATATCCTCCTTCTAGCTATTTGAAACTACATAGCATTGTTAACTATAGACATCCTATAGTGATATAGAATTGTAGAAGTTATTCCTCCTATCTAGCTGTAATTTTGTAATCTTTAACAATTCTTTCCCTACCCCCTCATCCGCCTACTCTTCCCAGCTTCTAGTATCATCCATTCTACTTTTTACTTCTATGAGATCAACTGTTTTTAGCTTCCACACATGAATAAAAACATGCAGTGTTTAACTTTCTGGCTTATTTCACTTAACATAATGTCCTCCAGTTCCAATCATGTTGCCTCAAGTGATAAGATTTCATTATTTTTTATGAAAGAATCGTATTCCGTTGTGTATGTGTGCCACATGTTCTTTATCCATTCATCTGTTGTTGAATATTTAGGTTGATTCTATATCTTGGCTATTTTGGGAATGCCAATGTCTCTTCAATATGATTTTCCTGCCTTTTGATAAATGCCTAGTAGTGCGATTGCTCGATCATATGGTAGTTCTGTTTGTAGTTTTTTTGAGGAATCTCCCTACTGTTCTCCATAGTGGTTGTACTAGTTTACATTCCCACCAACAGTGTATAAGAATTGCCTTTTCTCTGAATCCTTGCTAGCGTTCGTTAGTTTTTGTCTTTCCAATAATAGCTATCATAGCTGGGGTGAGATGATATCTTATTGTGGTTTTGATTTGCATTTCTCTGATGATTAGTGTCGCTGAGCATTTTTTCATTTATTTGCTGGTCATTTCTGCATTTAACTTTAAAACAATTTTCAAACTGTTTTCCAAAGTGTCTGTACCATTTTACATTTCTATCAGCAATTGTCCTGCTCTTTTTGAGTATATTCTCGTTTAGTATAAATCCCAGGCCAGGTGCTTAACATAATGTCCCTAGGAGGATGGGTCTTTGTGTGTTTACAGGCTCACGCCTGTAATCTGAGCACTTTGGGAGGCCGAGGCAGGTAGATCACCTGAGGTCAGGAGTTCGAGACCAGCCTGACCAACATGGCAAAACCGTGTCTCTACTGAAAATACAAAAATTAGCTGGGCCTGGTGGTACATGCCTGTAATCCCAGCTACTCGGGAGGCTGAGGCAGAAGAATCACTTGAACCCATGAGGCAGAGGTTGTAGTGAGCCGAGATTGTGACATTGCACTCCAGCCTGGGTTATAGAGTGAGACTCTATCCAAAAAAAAAAAAAAATCCCCAAATATACTCACACATTTTTCGGCAAACCAGGATCTTTTGTTTACACAAACAAACAATAAGAATATCTAAGTGTTAGGATGCCATGTACATAAGAATAAGCACTTTTAAGAAACTACTATGGGTAAGGTACATGACATTATAAATACGTTTTCTGTGAATACATAACAACCATGTGAAGCAATTACTGTTATCACCTTTCACAGACTAACCGACAAGAACCACAAGGATTAATGAGATTTCAAAGCAGGCCAGTGACTTGTGGGTAGCAGCATCGGGATTTGAATCCAGATCCATCTGGTTCCAAAGCCAGTGCTGCACTGACTGCCAAAGCAAGAAACAAATTCATGCTGTCTACATGATTAACATGATTATCCAGACTGAGAAATAGTCTTTACTAAAGAGTGTTTAAAAATGGCTGTTAATGGCCCCAGGGATAGGCTTTCTTTCTCTTAGCCACAGCCTCTCTTGTCTTCACCCAAAGCAGACGGAATGATAAGGATCAACATTTCATGGTAAATATGCTGAGTCTCTGGAACTGAAATGAAGGTGGTGAAGGGCCTCTGTGAGAGAAGGCATCTGGAACTGTTTGGTGTGCTTCTGCTACACTGGCCTGAGGCCTATGCCCAGCTTCTGCCTTTTTCTAGCTGTGTGTCTTTGAGCACATTGGTCAACCTCTCTGAACCTGTAGATGAAGGTAAATAACAGTTGCACATCTTGGGTGGTGGTAAGGATTTGAAGTACTTGAAATCATTATTGGGGAAGTTTAAGCACTGTGCAGCACCAAGTGCTGACACTAGGACCCTTCCTTCCTGTCTTAGTCCACTGGAGCTGCTCTACCCATAATGCTATAGACTGGATGGCTTATAACAACAGAGCTTTGTATGTCAGTTCTTGAGACTGGGAAGTCCATGGTCAAGGCTGCAACATATTCGCTATCTGATGAGGAACCACTTTTTGGCTCATAGACAGCCATCTTGCTGTGTGTCCTTCCGTGGTGACATGAGCTCTCTGGGGTCTCTTTGACAAGGGCATTAATCCCATTCATGAGGGCTCCATCTTCATGGCCTAATACCTTCCAAAGGCCCCACATCCTAGTACCATCACCTTGGGGATTAAGATTTCAACATAGGCATTTTTGTGGAATCACAACCACTGTAGGACTATAGGACTATAAGACTATAAGACTTCCACACTGTCACCTTTTCTCTTTTGAGAGGGTTATGAGTGTCCTGAGCTGTCGAAAAAGAGGACTAGGCATTTAGGAGCAGTCCTGATGGGGATCAGAAAATTCTTTGGACATGTATGGGAGACTCTTCTGCAGGACAATACAAGGGTGAGGTGGCTGGCAAGGGACAGCCCCTACCTGCCTGAGAAGCGAGTAGCCAGGGAAGGAAGATGAGAGCTCACCTTGCACAGGGCTGCCTGCTGTGGACAAGGGATGGTGTTTTGAACTCTTTCAGGGCTAACTGCCCCTGCCAGGTGGCCTTGCCTACAACTGAGTTCCGGATACTGTTCCAACCTCCTCTGAGCTCCATTGAGTCACTGTGTACTCCCAGCCCAGGTGACTTTCATCTCATCTTCCCAGGAGTAGCCTAGTGAGCCTCTCCCTCTATCCCAGTGGTTCTCAATCTTGGCTGCGTAGTGGAATCATTTGGCAGAACATAAAAAGATAGTGATGCCCAAACCCTATGGCTGGAGATCCTGATTTAATTGGCCTGGGGTGTGTCCTAGGCGTTGGAATTTTTTTAAGCTACCCAGGTGACTCTAACGTGCAGCTAGGCATGAGAGCCATTGCTTGTTCTCACTGCAAATCAGTATCATGTCATTTTCTATCTCCTGGATGAGCTGGAGCTAGCTGGTCTATACTGGTTTTTGAGGGCCCATTATTGAAATTTCAGGAACTTTACAAACCAGTTATTAAGAATGGTCATTATTAAAAAAATAACTTCTATAAACTTCCAATTAAATAAATCATATTAACAGCAAAGATAATAAAGTCTCAAAACTAAGTACTTCCTAATTATTTTATATTTTACTGTTACCTACACTCTTTAGGTTATTTACATCTATTGCATCTCTGTTACATAGTATGACAATACTACATAATCATGTACTAGGGTGAATCATTTCCCACTGCCACGTTCAGTGACATCATGTTTGTAGCTTGAAATAGTTCATGGTGGGAGTATTTACACCATAGACATTGGCAAACGATACAAGTCAGGGCTTTATTTATTGTTTTGCTGATTGTCTAGACTTGAGAAAATGATAGAAGTCCTATTAATAATGCAGATTAAACTTGAATTCATGCTGTTGTGAAAAGCATAAAAAACTGAGGTCATATTCTTCCAGTATTTGAAAGCTGTGAAACAATTCAGCAATAAAGCAGCTCATATCATCAGTGAATAAGTATAATTTCCATATTTTTGTATTTTCACTTTAATTTTACTCTTTACTGTAAACAAAAATATTAACCAATAATCATGTCTCAACTGTACTCATTTGTCAATTGTAACCATAGGTTGACTGTGGGTACAAGGGCTGGGAAGGAAATCAATGAAAGTATTATGTGAGAATCAATTAACTCTATGGAATTTATAATAAAGAAACACTGAATATCTTATTATTATTTGCAAATTGTGTGCAACATATCCTTTATATCAGTAAAATTTGTAGCAAATGTCTACGTGTATATATACATCTTTTTTTTGTTTTTCCTGGAGAGCCAATTGTTTTTCTTTTTTTTTTTTTTTTTTTAGGAAGTGATGTTTTTTATTTTTTTTATTATTTTTATTTTTTTTCCTTTTTCCTTTTATTTATTTATTTATTTATTTATTTATTTATTTATTTATTTTTATTATACTTCAAGTTCTAGGGTACATGTGCATAACGTGCAGGTTTGTTACATGTGTATACTTGTGCCATGTTGGTGTGCTGCACCCATCAACTCGTCAGCACCCTTCAATTCATCATTTATATCATGTATAACTCCCCAATGCAATCCCTCCCCCCTCCCCCCTCGCCATGATAGGCCCCAGTGTGTGATGTTCCCCTTCCCAAGTCCAAGTGATCTCATTGTTCAGTTCCCACCTATGAGTGAGAACATGTGGTGTTTGGTTTTCTCTTCTTGTGATAGTTTGCTAAGAATGATGGTTTCCAGCTGCATCCATGTCCCTACAAAGGACGCAAACTCATCCTTTTTCATGGCTGCATAGTATTCCATGGTGTATATGTGCCACATTTTCTTAATCCAGTCTGTCACAGATGGACATTTGGGTTGATTCCAAGTCTTTGCTATTGTGAATAGTGCCGTAATAAACATACGTGTGCATGTGTCTTTGTAGTAGAATAATTTATAATCCTTTGGGTATATACCCAGTAGTGGGATGGCTGGGTCATATGGTACATCTAGTTCTAGATCCTTGAGGAATTGCCATACTGTTTTCCATAATGGTTGAACTAGTTTACAATCCCACCAACAGTGTAAAAGTGTTCCTATTTCTCCACATCCTCTCCAACACCTGTTGTTTCCTGACTTCTTAATGATTGCCATTCTAACTGGTGTGAGATGGTATCTCATTGTGGTTTTGATTTGCATTTCTCTGATGGTCAGCGATGATGAGCATTTTTTCATGTGTCTGTTGGCTGTATGAATGTCTTCTTTTGAGAAATGTCTGTTCATATCCTTTGCCCACTTTTTGATGGGGTTGTTTTTTTCTTGTATATTTTTTTGAGTTCTTTGTAGATTCTGGATATTAGCCCTTTGTCAGATGAGTAGATTGCAAACATTTTCTCCCATTCTGTAGGTTGCCTGTTCACTCTGATGGTAGTTTCTTTTGCTGTGCAGAAGCTCTTTAGTTTAATTAGATTCCATTTGTCAAGTTTTGCTTTTGCTGCCGTTGCTTTTGGTGTTTTAGACATGAAGTCCTTGCCCATGCCTATGTCCTGAATGGTACTACCTAGATTTTCTTCTAGGGTTTTTATGGTATTAGGTCTAACATTTAAGTCTCTAATCCATCTTGAATTAATCTTCGTATAAGGAGTAAGGAAAGGATCCAGTTTCAGCTTTCTACTTATGGCTAGCCAATTTTCCCAGCACCATTTATTAAATAGGGAATCCTTTCCCCATTTCTTGTTGCTCTCAGGTTTGTCAAAGATCAGATGGCTGTAGATGTGTGGTATTATTTCTGAGGACTCTGTTCTGTTCCATTGGTCTATATCTCTGTTTTGGTACCAGTACCATGCTGTTTTGGTTACTGTAGCCTTGTAGTATAGTTTGAAGTCAAGTAGCATGACGCCTCCAGCTTTGTCCTTTTGACTTAGGATTGTCTTGGCAATGCGGGGTCCTTTATGGTTCCATATGAACTTTAAAGCAGTTTTTTCCAATTCTGTGAAGAAACTCATTGGTAACTTGATGGGGATGGCATTGAATCTATAAATAACCTTGGGCAGTATGGCCATTTTCACGATATTGATTCTTCCTATCCATGAGCATGGTATGTTCTTCCATTTGTTTGTGTCCTCTTTTATTTCGCTGAGCAGTGGTTTGTAGTTCTCCTTGAAGAGGTCCTTTACATCCCTTGTGAGTTGGATTCCTAGGTATTTTATTCTCTTTGAAGCAATTGTGAATGGAAGTTCATTCATGATTTGGCTCTCTGTTTGTCTGTTACTGGTGTATAAGAATGCTTGTGATTTTTGCACATTAATTTTGTATCCTGAGACTTTGCTGAAGTTGCTTATCAGTTTAAGGAGATTCTGGGCTGAGACAATGGGGTTTTCTAAATATACAATCATGTCATCTGCAAACAGGGACAATTTGACTTCTTCTTTTCCTGACTGAATACCCTTGATTTCTTTCTCTTGCCTGATTGCCCTAGCCAGAACTTCCAACACTATGTTGAATAGGAGTGGTGAGAGAGGGCATCCCTGTCTTGTGCCAGTTTTCAAAGGGAATTTTTCCAGTTTTTGCCCATTCAGTATGATATTAGCTGTGGGTTTGTCATAAATAGCTCTTATTATTTTGAGGTACGTTCCATCAATACCGAATTTATTGAGCGTTTTTAGCATGAAGGGCTGTTGAATTTTGTCAAAAGCCTTTTCTGCATCTATTGAGATAATCATGTGGTTTTTGTCTTTGGTTCTGTTTATATGCTGGATTACGTTTATTGATTTGTGAATGTTGAACCAGCCTTGCATCCCAGGGATGAAGCCCACTTGATCATGGTGGATAAGCTTTTTGATGTGCTGCTGAATCCAGTTTGCCAGTATTTTATTGAGGATTTTTGCATCGATGTTCATCAGGGATATTGGTCTAAAATTCTCTTTTTTTGTTGTGTCTCTGCCAGGCTTTGGTATCAGGATGATGTTGGCCTCATAAAATGTGTTAGGGAGGATTCCCTCTTTTCCTATTGATTGGAATAGTTTCAGAAGGAATGGTACCAGCTCCTCCTTGTACCTCTGGTAGAATTCAGCTGTGAATCCATCTGGTCCTGGAATTTTTTTGGTGGGTAGGCTATTGATTGTTGCCTCAATTTCAGAGCCTGCTATTGGTCTATTCAGGGATTCAACTTCTTCCTGGTTTTGTCTTGGGAGAGTGTAAGTGTCCAGGAAATTATCCATTTCTTCTAGATTTTCTAGTTGATTTGCGTAGAGGTGTTTATAGTATTCTCTGATGGTAGTTTGTATTTCTGTGGGGTCAGTGGTGATATCCCCTTTATCATTTTTTATTGTGTCTATTTGATTCCTCTTTCTTTTCTTCTTTATTAGTCTTGCTAGCGGTCTGTCAATTTTGTTGATCTTTTCAAAAAACCAACTCCTGGATTCATTGATTTTTTGGAGGTTTTTTTGTGTCTCTATCTCCTTCAGTTCTGCTCTGATCTTAGTCATTTCTTGCCTTCTGCTAGCTTTTGAACGTGTTTGCTCTTGCTTCTCTAGTTCTTTTAATTGTGATGTTAGAGTGTCAATTTTAGATCTTTCCAGCTTTCTCTTGTGGGCATTTAGTGCTATAAATTTCCCTCTACACACTGCTTTAAATGTGTCCCAGAGATTCTGGTATGTTGTATCTTTGTTCTCATTGGTTTCAAAGAACATCTTTATTTCTGCTTTCATTTCGTTATGTACCCAGTAGTCATTCAGGAGCAGGTTATTCAGTTTCCATGTAGTTGAGTGGTTTTGATTGAGTTTCTTAGTCCTGAGTTCTAGTTTGATTGCACTGTGGTCTGAGAGACAGTTTGTTATAATTTCTGTTCTTGTACATTTGCTGAGGAGTGCTTTACTTCCAATTATGTGGTCAATTTTGGAATAAGTGCGATGTGGTGCTGAGAAGAATGTACATTCTGTTGATTTGGGGTGGAGAGTTCTATAGATGTCTATTAGGTCCACTTGGTGCAGAGATGAGTTCAATTCCTGGATATCCTTGTTAACTTTCCATCTCATTGATCTGTCTAATGTTGACAGTGGAGTGTTGAAGTCTCCCATTATTATTGTATGGGAGTCTAAGTCTCTTTGTAAGTCTCTAAGGACTTGCTTTATGAATCTGGGTGCTCCTGTATTGGGTGCATATATATGTAGGATAGTTAGCTCTTCCTGTTGAATTGATCCCTTTACCATTATGTAATGGCCTTCTTTGTCTCTTTTGATCTTTGATGGTTTAAAGTCTGTTTTATCAGAGACTAGGATTGCAACCCCTGCTTTTCTTTGTTCTCCATTTGCTTGGTAGATCTTCCTCCATCCCTTTATTTTGAGCCTATGTATGTCTCTGCATGTGAGATGGGTCTCCTGAATACAGCAGACTGATGGGTCTTGACTCTTTATCCAGTTTGCCAGTCTGTGTCTTTTAATTGGAGCATTTAGTCCATTAACATTTAAGGTTAATATTGTTATGTGTGAACTTGATCCTGCCATTATGATATTAACTGGTTCTTTTGTTCGTTAGTTGATGCAGTTTCTTCCTAGCCTCGATGGTCTTTACATTTTGGCATGTTTTTGCAATGGCTGGTACCGGTTGTTCCTTTCCATGTTTAGGGCTTCCTTCAGGGTCTCTTGTAAGGTGGGCCTGGTGGTGACAAAATCTCTAAGCATTTGCTTATCTGTAAAGGAATTTATTTCTCCTTCACTTATGAAACTTAGTTTGGCTGGATATGAAATTCTGGGTTTAAAATTCGTTTCTTTAAGAATGTTGAATATTGGCCCCCACTCTCTTCTGGCTTGTAGAGTTTCTGCCGAGAGATCTGCTGTTAGTCTGATGGGCTTCCCTTTGTGGGTAACCCGACCTTTCTCTCTGGCTGCCCTTAAGATTTTTTCCTTCATTTCAACTTTGGTGAATCTGGCAATGATGTGTCTTGGAGTTGCTCTTCTCGAGGAGTATCTTTGTGGTGTTCTCTGTATTTCCTGAATTTGAATGTTGGCCTGCCCTACTAGGTTGGGGAAGTTCTCCTGGATGATATCCTGACGAGTGTTTTCCAACTTGGTTCCATTTTCCCCCTCACTTTCAGGCACCCCAATCAATCAGACGTAGATTTGGTCTTTTTACATAATCCCATACTTCTTGCAGGCTTTGCTCATTTCTTTTTCTTCTTTTTTCTTTTGGTTTCTCTTCTCGCTTCATTTTATTCATTTGATCCTCAATCGCTGATACTCTTTCTTCCGGTTGATCGAGTTGGTTACTGAAACTTGTGCATTTGTCACGTATTTCTCGTGTCATGGTTTTCATCTCTGTCATTTCGTTTATGACCTTCTCTGCATTAATTAGTCTAGCTGTCAATTCTTCCACTCTTTTTTCAAGATTTTAATTTCTTTGCGCTGGGTACGTAATTCCTCCTTTAGGTCTGAGAAGTTTGATGGACTGAAGCCTTCTTCTCTCATTTCGTCAAAGTCATTCTCTGACCAGCTTTGATCCGTTGCTGGCGATGGGCTGCGCTCCTTTGCAGGGGGAGATGCGCTCTTATTTTTTGAATTTCCAGCTCTTCTACCCTGCTTTTTCCCCATCTTTGTGGTTTTATCTGTCTCTGGTCTTTGAAGATGGTGATGCACTGATGGAGTTTTGGTATAGGTGTCCTTCCTGTTTGATAGTTTTCCTTCTGACAGTCAGGACCCTCAGCTATAGGTCTGTTGGAGATTGCTTGAGGTCCACTCCAGACCCTGTTTGCCTGGGTATCAGCAGCAGAGGTTGCAGAAGATCGAATATTGCTGAACAGCGAGTGTACCTGTCTGATTCTTACTTTGGAAGCTTCCTCTCAGGGGTGTACTCCACCCTGTGAGGTGTGGGGTGTCAGACTGCCCCTAGTGGGGGATGTCTCCCAGTTAGGCTACTCAGGGATCAGGGACCCACTTGAGCAGGCAGTCTGTCCGTTCTCAGATCTCAACCTCCATGTTGGGAGATCCACTGCTCTCTTCAAAGCTGTCAGACAGAGTCGTTCGCGTCTGCACAGGTCTCTGCTGCTTCCCCTGTTGTTTTTTAGCTGTGCCCTGTCCCCAGAGGTGGAGTCTACAGAGACAGGCAGGTTTCCTTGAGCTGCTGTGAGCTCCACCCAGTTCAAGCTTCCCAGCGGCTTTGTTTACCTACTTAAGCCTCAGCAATGGCGGGCGCCCCTCCCCCAGCCTTGCTGCTGCCTTGCGGTTAGATCGCCGCAGACTGCTGTGTTAGCAATGAGGGAGGCTCCATGGGCGTGGAACCCTCCCCGCCAGGTGTGGGTATAATCTCCTGGTGTGCCAGTTTGCTTAAAGCGCAGTATTGGGGTGGGAGTTACCTGATTTTCCAGGTGTTGTGTGTCTCAGTTCCCCTGGCTAGGAAAAGGGATTCCCTTCCCCCTTGCGCTTTCCAGGTGAGGCAATGCCTCGCCCTGCTTCAGCTCTCGCTGGTCCGGCTGCAGCAGCTGACCAGCACCGATTGTCCGGCACTCCCCAGTGAGATGACCCCAGTACCTCAGTTGAAAATGCAGAAATCACCGGTCTTCTGTGTCGCTCGTGCTGGGAGTTCAAGACTGGAGCTGTTCCTATTCGGCCATCTTGCTCCGCCAGCCACCAATTGTTAAACTTAGACCATCATGCTACCACCTACCTCCATACCTTTCTTCAAAAGATCTTTATCCCCTGACTCACTCTCTTTTCTCCATATTCCTGATAAGGCTGTCCTTCCAGAAGCCAGAGGAAAGCCCTTTGTTATAGTCTTTACAGGTTAGCCTTCCACACCTCTTGGAGAAGAATGGGAGGGATCTGGAGGGGCAAACAGAAGATATATGACATAATTAGCTGTTTTTTTATTATTATTAATAGATTTCAGCTGTGCCTGGAAGTCACTCAATCCTCAAATCACTCTGTGGCTAGATATTATTTCTAAACACATAGGAAAACTACTGCAGCAACAACAACAAAATCTATAAAATACATGTCTTCTTTTCTTTCTACTGATTGTCCACATGGATAGTAAGAAATGCGTCAACAGAGGCACTGCGCAGGTCTTCAAATGAGAGAAAAGGACAACAGCTATGAACACCATATTAAGGCTTAGGTTTCTTGGCATGTCCTGTGATGGTGTCCTTGTCATCTATTTCTGCATAACAAACCACTTAAAGACTTAATGACTCAAAACAGTGACAAACATTTATCCTGTGCACAAGTCTGTAATTTGAATAGGGCTCCGTGGAGAAGACTTGAATCCACTCCATGTAGCATTGGTTGTGGGGATTGACTTAGAGTTGGAGGATCTAAATCCAATATGCTGTCTCCCATGGCTGGTGAATTGATATGGACAATCAGCTAAGCGTCCAGGGGACTTCAGCTCCTCTTTACATGGCCTGGGCTTCCTTACGGCATGATGGTTGGATTCCAGGGGCAAATGTTCTAAACTAGCTGGAAGCCATGTTGCCTTGTATGACTTAGCTTTAGAAGGCACATAGCATTTCTTTTGCTGATGCAGACAAAAACCCCATCCAGGTTCAAGCGACTCCATATCTTGATGGGGGAGTGTGTTCTGGACGAGCATGTAGGACAGGAAATACTATTGTGACCCTTTTTAGAAATTATAATCTGTCTCAGCTGGAAAGGAAGAGAACGCTTCCCAAAGCACTACATGGCCCTGGTGTCATGTGTTTTGTGCAGGAAATCAGCAGGTCATATTCCACGACTAGTCCAGAATGACAAGTGGTAAGAATTGAGAAATGGGGGTCAAATGAGATGAAGAGGCAAATATGTTGTTTTTACTAACAGAAATGTCTAAAGAGTTAATGATGCTTTGGGTCATTTTTCAGTAGACTGTAGGTATGTGAAACAGTGGAAGTGTTCCATTATGAAAAGCTTAATCGAGACAGCCAATGGAAGTATTGAAAGGTCATTACCATAATACATTTGCAGAAGCAGTGCTCCAAATCATTGTGAAACTCCGTGGCCACATACTCCACAATTACCTAGAGTAGAGAGATAGTCAGGGTGCCCCATGCCATCTCCCCCAGAATGGAGAAAGACAAGTTGCTCACATCAGAATCCAAATGAAGTGTGTCAGAAGCAAACATAGCACTCACATTAGGCAGGGATGAAGTTCTAGCCTCAGAACGTTTAAATACTTTTTTTTTTTCAACCAAAGTATAGGTAGTTTTCTTTGGTTAGTTAAAGAAGCTTAAATGGGCGTGAGTTAGACCCCTAGAAGGGATCGTTTATTTTATGAAAAGCACCCAGAATATACAACCAGTTATATGTGGTTCACACAGTTCTGTTAGCTAAAAAGGGACCAAGGTAAGGTTGTGTGTCTTTTTACAGATATTATTTTGACATAATTTCTGACTTAAAGAAAAGTCGCAGAAATGGAGAAGTATTTACTCAGATTGCTCAGATGTTAAATATTTACAATATTCCCCTTCGTTCCTCCCTCCCTCCCCTCTCGTCCACTTCCCTCCCTACCTCCCTCCCTCCCTCCTTGTCTGTTTTTTTTTTTTTTTTTTTTTTTTTTTTTGAGACAGAGTCTCGCTCTGTCACCCAGGGTGGAGTGCAGTGGCACGACCTTGGCTTACTGCAACCTCCGCCTCCCAGGTTCAAGCAATTCTCTTGCCTCAGCCTACCAAGTAGCTAGGATTACAGGCGCATGCCACCACAGTTGGCTAATTTTTGTATTTTTAGTAGAGACAGGGTTTCACCATGTTGACCAGGCTGGTCTCAAACTCCTGACCTCAAGTGATCTGCCTGCCTCAGACCCCCACTTCCCTTCCCTCCCCTCCCCTCCCCTCCCCTTCCCTTTCCTTCTCTCCCCTCCCCCTCCTCCTTTCCCTTCCCTTCCATTTCCCCTTCCCTTCCCTTCCCTTCCTTTCCTTTTTCCTTTTGAGACAGGCTCTTGCCCTGTCTCCCAGGCTGGAGTGCAGTGACACAATCATGACTCACTGCAGCCTGGACCTCCTGGGCTCAAGCAGTTCTCCCTGCTTAGTCCTACTAGCTGAGATCATGGGCACACACCATCACACAGGGCTAATTTTTAAATTTTTTGTAGACAAGGTATCACTATGTTGCCTAGGCTGGTCTCAAACTCCTGGTCTCAAGTGATCTTCCCACCTCGGCTTCCCAAAGTGCTGAGATTACTGGCATGAGCCACCAGGCCTGGCCTCTTTCTCTTTAATCTATCTCTAGCTGTATCTCTGTCTCTGTCTCTGTCTCTGTCTCTACCTCTGCCTCTTCCTCTATATCATGGACATACAGTCTACATCTATATCTATATGTCTAGGAAGAGAAATATATACAGATAGATATGTGTTTGCATCAGATATAATGATGATTTTTCAGAACCATTTAAGAGTAAGTTGCAGACAGGATGTCCCTTTAGCCCTAAATACGATGTTTATTTACTAAAAACAAATTCTCAAATTTTCTTACATAATGAAAACACAAGTATCATAAGTAGAAAATTAAAGTTAATATAATGTTACTATCTAATATACAGACTACATTCAAATTTTTCTAATTTTCACAATAATGTCCTTAATAGTAAAATAAAATCTAAGACCATGTGTTTCTTTATAGTAAAATGAAATCTAAGATCAAACGTAAAACTGATGTCTTTATAGGCTCAGTTCTGTTACTATACCTGAAAAATGGGTCGATAGACATATAAACTCGTAGTTATATTTGCAAAGTCACAGAGAACCCATTTTAAAATGGCCTTCCCTGGGCATGTCAGGCTGAAACCTACAACTCTTTCTGTTGGGCCAGGCAGAGAAGAATTTCTTGCTGGGATTCTCAGAAGACTGGCACTACACTTGGTGTACAGGCGATACTTGTGAAATGTTTATTTAACACTGAACAAATATTAACATTATAACATTAAGCATTATATTTTTAATGTAATTAATGTAATATAATTAGTTATGTAATATTAATGTAATGTAATTATATATAGTGAATAGTATAACATTAAACAACCAAACCTAGAAAAAAAAAGATTTAAAAGTAGTTTCCGTATCACCTAAGAATAAAAGTATTTTAAACCTAACTCATCTGAGAGTTGAATTTTCTACTTGAAAATTAGAGGCTTAGGAGGATGTTTAAAAAAATCTTTCTATTACTTGGCTATCGTTGGGTGAATTGTGGTGTTATTTATAATAATTGTCACAATCACCTTTGAAATTCTAGCAACTCCGACACATTAACGAGAATAAACAGATTTTTCTCCTTATCAAAACTAGTCCTTTTACTAGAATCTGAAGATGTCCTTCGGATTCGAACTGCGGACACTGTGGATACTGAGGCAAGGATGTGAATGCCAGTGGTGTGTGTGGAAGGTGAGCCCAGGAAGCACTGGTAGGAGAGTCAAGATGTGAGACAGGAAAAGGTAGAAACAAATAAAGGGTGAATTATCTAATAAGTCATGACTGTGGACAAATGGGGCTCACCCCCACTGGGTGACTCATGGAAAGAGTGAAGAACAGAGTTCTATGGAGTTATTCCAACAGAGGGTCCAGGAAGCTAGTATATTTATCCACCCAGTCCCACCGGTTGTTGGTAAAAGCCTGCTCCCAACAATCCTAAGGCCCCAGCATATCCAGTCTGCCTCATGCAAGGGGCTGATGGTCTCTGGCAGCCTGCAAAATCCCTCTTGCAAGGGCTCCCAGGGGCTTGTAGCTGGAACCTGCCATGTCAGGCTGCACGGACATGATGCTTATCTAGGGATAGAGATGGAGCGCCTTCAGCTTCTACATTTTCCATTCCTGCCATTTGGAACCAGGTTTAATGGAATTAGAGAAGCATTTGAAAAATTAGATATTTGTTGTTTAAGAAAATATGATCAATGAAGAGTCAAACTTCTTTTTTTTTTTTTTTAAATGAAATGAACAGGTAACAGTTCTTCTGTGGGTTAGCCATCGCAGCCTCTAGTAGAAATGGGTATGAAGATAATTGCATTATAGCTATAACGAGTAGTGGAAAGAGTGAAGC
Source organism: Rhinopithecus roxellana (assembly GCF_007565055.1). NCBI lineage: Eukaryota > Metazoa > Chordata > Mammalia > Primates > Cercopithecidae > Rhinopithecus > Rhinopithecus roxellana. The sequence goes on along the minus strand of NC_044561.1, from coordinate 129,004,001 downwards.
TAACACCAGTCGCTTGAGGGAACAAGTAAATTAAATGCTGATGACATTGACCAGGCAGCAAACTACATTCATTGATTATTTTAATTTTCTCTCTTCTACACTCAGTTAAACATCCATAGCAGTGGATTTCAAGGTAACTAAAAGGTTGTTTAGCATACTTTTAGAAGAGTCAGGAACAGCGAACAAAAAGGTCCCTATCAAACAAATAAAAAATAACTTGTCTGATGCGTGTTCTCTACATGTGGGTGTACATGAGTGATCATTTGCCTCTATGTATCTGCTCCTCAGAAGGGGTGCATATGTGTTTCAACAGAAAGGAAGAAAAAGAGAAAATTGTCAGGTGGAATATTTGAATAAAAAAGGGAAGAATGGCCTATCCTAGGTAATTCTATCATTGTACAGCATTTTAAAACTATGATATTATGTGGTAGAAGGAAATAAAAACTTGAGGGGAGAATAATAAAATGAAAGGGAGAAGATGAATTTCTGTAGTTCTGGCTTCTTAGATGTCCACTGCCTTTATCTGAAAAAGGAACTCAACCTGCTTGGAAACTTAGGCTTTACAAACAAAATGAAACAAAAACAGTTTAAAGATATTTCTATTTTTAAAAAATTTTATTTATTTATTTTTGAGACACATTCTCATTCTGTTACCCAGGCTGGAGTGCAGTGGCATGATCGTGGCTCACTGCAACCTCCGCCTCCTGGGTTCAAGTGATTCTCCTGCCTCAGCTTCCCTAGTAGCTGGGATTACAGGTGTGCCATCACCACGCCTGGCTAACTTTTGTATTTATAGTAGAGACAGGGTTTCACCATGTTGGCCAAGCTGGTCTCGAACTCCTGACAGGTGATCCTCCCGCCTCGGCCTCCCAAAGTGCTGGGATTTACAGGCGTAAGCCACTGTGCCAGGCCAAAAGATATTTCTAAAATAGCTAACTAGTTGTTGAGTTTTGATGGGGATTATACTAAATCAGAAATAGTAATCAAAAGTAAAGAATTAATAAGGAAATAAGTTGAGTTATAGTGAAGGATCTTTTTAAGAGAATATAAATCCAACCAGATGCTATTTAAATATGCCTTTCTGTTTTCACTGTTTAGTGACTTGTCTGGATTAAGTTGTTGAAGGACTAAGGCTGTGTTAGGATTCGAATGTGTCCTCACCAAAAGCATGTGTTAGAAACTTAATCTCCAATGCAATAGTGTCGGGAGGTGGGGCCTAACAGGAGGTGATTAGGACAGGAGAGTTCTGCCCTCATGAATGGATTAATGTCATTGTCATGGGAATAGGTTTTTTATTTTCAAAGTTGGTTCATTATAAAAAAAGTAAGTTCAGTGCTCCCCTACTCCCTGCCATCCCTCTCTCACCCTCTTGCCTTCTGCCATGGGATAACTCAGCAAGCAGGCCCTTGCCACACGCTAGTGACTTGATATTGGACTTCCAGCCTTAATAGCTGTGAGAAATAAAGAAATAAGTTTATTTTCTTATGAGTAACCCAATCTCTGTTATTCTGTTAAAGTTGTGTGACACACAAAGATAGGCTGCATTGTGAAAAGCGGTTATTTGAACACAAAAGTTTATTCCTCCTAGAGCACTATTAAGAGTTAGTTGGGCCATCATTCTGGTTCTTGAACTTTAAAAAGCAGGGGAAATGTCCAAATGAACCTCTGACACTAAAGGATTAGAAAAACGTTAATGCCAAGAGTTGTGCTAAAAAATGATAATGCAAGTGTACTGGTATTAAGCACTTTTGATCCTCTATAAAAAGTGCGAACAGGCCAGGCACGGTGGCTCACGCCTGTAATCCCAGCACTTTGGGAGGCCGAGGTGGGCGAATCATGAGGTCAGGAGTTTGAGACCAGCCTAACCAACATAGTGAAACCCTGTCTCTACTAAGAATACAAAAATTAGCTGGGCCTGGTGGCACACGCTTGTAATCCCAGCTACTTAGGAGGCTGAGGCAGGTGAATCACTTGAACCAGGAGGCAGAGGTTACAGTGAGCAGAGATCGCGCCACTGCACTCCAGACTCGGGGATGAAAGAGCAAGACTCCATCTCAAAAAAAAAAAAAAAAAAAGCAGATTCTAGGAGGTCATCCTGCTTCTCTTTTTGCATTTCTTAAGTCCTCTGAGCATATTAATAAGCTGGAGGCAGCACATTTTAAAATATGGGGCTTTCTCTATTCCCCATGAGAAAGATAAGCCTTGATTGACTTTCCCTTACTTTTATCAAACTTAAGCCAAATACATCTCAAAGTTCATTTTGTCTTCTACTTCACCACATGTCCTGTGCAGAAAAATCACTGGAATGGAGGAATTCTGGAGATACATCATTAGTGCTAGCACATGCTGATGACTTCTAGCTAGAACAGGGAAGACGCTGGAAGGCATGTGGTCTCCGGTACATCCCAAAGTCCAGGGACCTTAGCAAATAAGGATGCTGACTTCTCTGCTGTCACCATGCCTGGGTCACACAGAAGCCAGTATCAGCACTTACGGGTCCTGTATGTTAGGCTTCAAGTCTAGATGTTTTATCTCTGTCCTTGTTTCCCTGATTTTTATTCATGTATTTCTTTTTCAGTTTTATTGAGTTATAATTGATTAGTCTGCTTTCACACTGCTATAAAGAAATACCCGAAACTGCGTAACTTATAAGAAAAGAGGTTGAATTGATTCACAGTTCCACATGGCTGGGGAGGCCTCAGGAAACATGGCAGACGGTGAAGGCGAAGCAAGGACCTTCTCACATGGCTGCAGGAGAGAGAGAATGAGTGAAGGAGGAAATTGCCAGACACTTACAAAACCATCAGATCTTGAAAGAACTCACTCACTATCATGAGACCAGCATGGGGTAAATCGCCCCCATGATCCCATCACCTCCCACCAGGTTTCTCCCTCAACACCTGGAGATTATGGGGATTACAGTTCAACATGAGATTTGGGTGAGGACACAAAGCCTAACCATATTAATTGATGACTACAAATTGTATAAATCAAGGTGTTCAACATGTTCTGATATACATATATATTGTGAGACAATGGCCACAATCAAGCTAATTAACACACCTATCACCTCACATAGTTGCCCTTGATTTTTAATTTTTTATTATTTCATACACTATAAGAGCAAAAACAAGGTATTGAGTTGGGTTGCTATGTAAGTTCCTTAGACACACATATATGGGCACACACACACACACACAGTCACACGCTCCCATCATCCAATATCACTGCTATTCCATTCTCACTTAAAAGGGCATGCAGCAAGTTTTTTATTTATTTATTTAATTTTGAGACAGAGTCTCACTCTGTTGCCCATGCTGGAGTGCAGTGGCGCAGTCTTGGCTCACTGCAACCTCTGCCTCCTGGACTCAAGCGATTCTCGTGCCTCAGCCTCCTGAGTAGCTGGGACTACAGGCATGCGCCCCCATGCTGGCTAATTTTTTGTGTTTTCGTAGAGACAGGGTTTCACCATGTTGCCCAGGCTCATCTCGAACTCCTGAGTTCAGGCGATCCACCCGCCTAGGCCTCCCAAAGCACTGGGATTATAGGTGTGAGCCACCACACCCAGCCCATTTAAAAGTTTTTTACCATCAAAAGTAGGAAAACATCTCACTTAAAAGGGCATGTAGGCTGGGCATGGTGGCTCACGCCTATAATCCCAACACTTTGGGAGGCTGAGGTGGGTGGATCACGAGGTCAGGAGATCGAGACCATCCTGGCTAACATGGTGAAACCCCGTCTCTACTAAAAATACAAAAAAAAAAAAAAAAAAAAAAAAAAAATTAGCCGGGCGTTGTGGTGGGTGCCTTTAGTTCCAGCTACTTGGGAGGCTAAGGCAGGAGAATGGCATGAACCCGGGAAGCAGAACTTGCAGTGAGCCGAGATCATGCCACTGCACTCCAGCCTGGGCGACAGAGCAAGACTCTGTCTAAAAAAAAAAAAAAAAAAGGCATGTAGCAAAAGTATCACTGTAATACAATAGATACAGCTAATAGGGGAAACTGAGCATCTGGTGGGAGGAAGGTGGGACTTCCCTGTGCTTTCGGATCAATTTTTCTGTAAACCTAAAACTGTCCTGAAAAAATAAGGTCTACTAACTTAAAAAAAAGTATATCAAATGGCACAGCCACTATATGAAGCAGTTTGGCAGCTCCCCAAAACCTTGAACATAGAATTACCATGAGACTCAGCAGTTCCACTCCTTGGTGTATACCCATAGAACTGAAAACAGACACTCAAACACATACTTGTACACAAATATTCATAGCAGCATTACTCACAATTGCCAAATAGTGGAAACAACCCAGATGTCCATCGACAGATAAATGGATAAACAAAATGTGTGGTATCTATATAATGAAATATTATTCAGCCATAAAAAAGAATGAAGCTTTTGATACATGCTACAATATGGTTGAACTCTGAAAACATGTTAATTAAAGAAGCCAGACACAAAGAGTCACATGTTGTATGATTCCATTTATGGAAATACTCAGAACAGGGGCGTGAGTGTCCCCCCACCCTGACCACAGCACCTGGGGGAGGCAGGTCCCACTGACCCATGGAAGCCGTTGGACCCACTCGTAGGGTGGCTGGTGCAGGGCGTGAGGTGCTGGCACACGGGTGAGGAGTCCTAGAAAAGTAGCACGCAGAATGTGCTATCAGCAAGCCTGTCATCTAGTGGAAGAGACCGGCTGGGACAAATAGCCCACGTGTGGACACCGCTGTGGGCTGGTGGCAGGTGTGGAGAAGGTGCCATCAGGCATATGAATGGTGGGGTCTTCAAAGATGTGTGCAGCTGCCGGAAGGGGAGGCTCTCCTGAAGACACTATCGGCCAGCCTGCCTGTGCCCTTAGTGCCCTGGCTGCCTGAAGAGCCTCAACCCTGGGCCCTGGGGGCCAGGACTCCAGGACTCTGACCACCTGCACTCCCCCAGCCTCAGCAGCTGCACCTTCTCATTAGTACTGATGCACCGACCACGGGACACAGCTGGGAGGCGTTGAGGGACTGAGCCATGGCTTTTCCCAGGCCCCACTCAGGCTCCTGAGCCTAGAAGGTGAAAAGAGGGCTCTCAGGGACTCACAGGGGCTCGGTGCTAATTGGCCCTGCCTTCCCTTCCGCCTCAGCAATGGGCCAGGAAGCTGGAACTTTGTTATGTGGGTAATTAGCTTCAGGCCTTGGACTGAGGCCGGCCAGGTTTCGGGGCTGCTTCCCACAGGCTGTGCACCCTGACCCCCGGAGGGAGGCTAGGTGCTGCTGATGACAGCTAGAGGCCAGACCTGGGGAGCAGGTTTGGAGTGTCCTCTCCCTCTGCCCTCCCTGCCTGGGCTGCGCCCCCAGGGCTGCTGGGCCTGGTTATGGTGTGGGGCCTCCTGACTCAGTCAAGGGCATGGAGTTTTGGGAAGGGGATGCCCCTAAGGGTGCCAGTCCAGCCAGCTGCCCCACCCCTCAGGCCCAGCCTGGCCCCTGAGCTCCCCACTCTGGAGCCCTGAGCAGCCCTGTGGGCAAGCAGCCCCCGGCGTGGCCGAGCACCTGGAGCTGCTGGCAGAGATGCCCATGGTGGGCAGGATGAGCACGCAAGAGTGGCTGAAGCACACCCAGAAGCGGCGCGCTCAGCAGGTGAAGATGTGGGCTCAGACTGAGAAGGAGGCCCAGGGCAAGAAGGGTCCTGGGGAGCACCCCCGGAAGGAGGCCATCGGCCAAGAGCCCCCGAAGCAGGTCCTCTTCCCTCCCAGTGTTGTCCTTCTGGAGGCTGCTGCCTGAAATGACCTAGAGGAAGTCTGCCAGCTCCTCAGGAGTGGGGTCAGCCCTGACCTGGCGCGGACAGCCTGACGGCGCCACACCAGTGCTGCATCGATGACTTCCGAGAGATGGTGCAGCAGCTCCTGGGGGCCGGGACCAATGTCAGTGTCTGTGACAGTGAGTGCTAGATGCCTCTGCATTTTGCGGCCACCTGTGGCCACCTGCACTTGGTGGAGCTGCTCATTGCCAGTGGCGCCGATCTCCTGGCGGTCAACACCGAAAGGAACATATCCTATGACCTGTGTGATGATGAGCAGACGCTGGACTGCCTGGAGACCCCCATGGCCGACGTGGGATCACCCAGGACAGCAGCTAGGACGCCTGGGTGCCCAATAATGGGTACTGGGTTTCCTTTTGGGATGATGAAAATGTTTGAAACCAGATAAAGGTGGTGGTTGCATAATTTTGTGAATATGTTGAATGCCCCTGAATTATACACTTTAAAATGGTAATTTTCTGTTATATACGTTTTATCTCAAAAATGAACCAATAGAGGAGCATCCTGCAAAATAGCTGACCAGTCCTCAAAATGAACAAGATTATCCAAAATAAGGAAAGACTGAGAAATTGTCACAGTCAAGAAGATCCTAAGGAGACATGACTCCTAGATTTAATGTGGTGTCATCAATGGAACCCTAGAACACAAAAAGGACATTAGGTAAAAAATAAGGAAGTCTAAGTAAATTACAGTTTTAGTTTCTAACAGTGTATTAATATTATTTCATTAAATGTAACCAATGTTGCATACTAATGTAAGATGTTAGTAAGACGGAATACTGGATGGAGGGTATATGGGAATTTTCTATGATACCTTACAATTTTTCTGTAAATCTAAACTACTCTATAATTAATAAAGTTGATTTAAAGAGAGGAGCAGCTGCATGTGCCTTTTGTGCTTTGTTTTTCCCCCCTTCTTTCCTCCTTGTATGTAACTCAGAGCTTGCAGGAGGAGCCTTGAGGACAAGGATGTACATCAAGGATAGTGAGTGGGAGGCAGAGGCAGCCACCTGCTTCCTGCCCTGTCCCGCTGTCTTCACACTTCTTGTTACGTGAGAATAAGAAAGTAAAAGAAAAATTTGAAAAGGACCATTCTTTTAAATCAAATATATTTTGTTTAATTAAAAATTCACTGTTACCATATGTATTAGTTTCTTAGGTTTTGCATAATAAAGGACCACAAATGGGTTGACCTAAAACAATAGCATTTTCTTGTTTCACAGTTCTGGAGCTCAGAAGTTCAAAATCAAAGTGTAGAGCCATGCACCCTCTGAAATTCTGGATGGAATCTTCCTTACCTCTTCCCAGCTCCTGGTGGTGATGCTTTACCTCTGGCATTCCTTGGCTTGCAGCCACATTACTCCAGTTTGCCTCCATCTTCACACAGTGTTCTCCCTGTGTGTCTTGGTTTTCAGGTGGCGTTTCCCTCCTCCTATGAGGACATCATCATGTTGGGTTAGATCTTCCCCCATCCCCCACCCTGCCTATGACATCATCTTAACTTGACTACATCTGCAAAGACCTTATTTTCAAATAAGGTCACGTTCATCAATATCAGTGGCTAGAACTTCAACATATCTTTTTGGGAAACGTAATTCAGCCTGTAACACTGCATTTTTCTCATTCTATAATGGATGTATGAAAACATTTTTAGAAACTAGCATGGGCCTACAGACAGGCATTTGGGATGAATGACATGTGTGATTTAAAAAATCTTCACAACTTTATGAAGTTCATGCCCAAGACTTACTATCCCATTTTGCAGGTGATGAAATTGAGACATAGGAAATGTAAGTCAGTTTTTCCTGGGTTGCACAGTTAGGAAATGATAGATTCAGAATTTAAACCTAGACTATCCTCAAAGTTCTTGCTCTTTCTATCAAATTGTTCTCAGGCTGCCCGAGGTTTTAATGAATCAGATCAGGAAATAGAGAATGAGATTCTGATTGGAGGCTTATCTTAGCCTCCTTTATATTCATTTAGGCTTTTCCTTCCTCGCTTTTCCTGCCACCATTCTTATTGAACTGAAGGCTTGCCTCATACCCTGGCTTGCAAGCCTCTCGCTCCTTCCACCATTGTGGCTTTCAAATTTGATTTACTGATATCTACTTGTCTAAATGATAAAATCGAAAAAGCTTTTACAGAGTAAGTTTATCACAGAAATGTAACTATTACGTGTATTGTGCAAAATGATTCTTTTTTTTTAAATCCAGGCAAATACATTGGAGTCATTAATTTGAATACTAAGTACAAGGTTCTGTTTAAAAATCCACAAGATGAATAACAAATCATAATTCTGGCAAGGCAAAGACATTCTTCAAAGCCATCGTTTGTATAATCCATTGAAGATACTATGATAGTAGCTCGTTGATGGCTGATTTAGAGCCTAGCACATGTGCCATTACCTTCCTTGGGAGATATATTTCATGCATCCTCACATCACAAGCAGTTGCTGACTTCAAAATGGATTGGGTTACAAAAGTTCATCTGAACTATATTCTTTGATATTGAGAATGTTTCGCACATCCTTGTAAAGCACCTATTAGGTGACTATCTTGCACTTGGCTGTGTAGATAAAACAATTAAAAAACAAACAAACAAACCAATCGGGTCCTTGTTTTTCAAGAGTTTAAACGGGATGAATGTGGTGCATTGAATTGCAAGTCTTAGCTCTTCACTCCTCTTTGGACATCCCTGCCCTTAGCCCCCTGATTTTCATTTCCTTGTATACAGACTGAACGTACTTCCCCTTTCCCTGGCTGTGGGGTTGACTATGTGACTTGCTTTTGGCCAATGAGGTGTTAGCAGATGCTGCAAGCTAGATTTTGCCAAGTCCCTGAACAGTTGAGCTTGCCCTCTGCCATGGCTGTGAGGAGTGCTTCCTGCAGGTGTTTATGCCCTTTACCCTGAGCCCAGAATTCACATATGTGCCCCCCACACCCCAGCTGCTCCAAGGACCTACAGCATTATAGCTGCCCCAGCCAACCCACAGAACCCTAAGAGAGAATATATATCCTTGTCTTTCTAAGTCACTGAGTTTTGCCATTGCATAGCATGTTTATGGCAACAGTTAAATGATAGAGTTGGGGAGAACTCCCGCACTACACAAATAGTTCCAAAAAATAAACCTGTAATCACTGGAGCATGGTACAGACATAGAGTATGTTGAGACACAGAGCAGTACATGGAATGAGGCTTCTGAGACACGAAGAAGGTCTCCCCAAGCAAGTGGCTTTCAAGCTAAGACCCAAAAGCTGAGCAGGAATTGGTTGGGTGAAGGGAGAGGGGAAAGGAATCCCAAGTAGAGGGATTGGCACCTGCAAAGGCCCTGACTGAGGTGGGATACATTTGGTGTTGAGATGAAGAAGTAGCTGGTGAGGGGACCAGATAATACAGGGCTTTGTAGAATGAGGATTTTGAAATTTATTCTAAGAGCATTTTATTGTAGAATCCTAGTACAGTCAACCCTCCATATACATGGGGTTCCAGGACACACTCAAATCCCGCTGTCTACCGTGTGGAACCTGTTCATAGGAAAAGTTGACCCTCCATAGAAGCAGGTTTTGCTTGTTTGGTTGAAAATAATCTGTATATAGTGGACCTGCACAGTTTAAACCAGTGTTGTTCAAAGGTCAACTGTACATGAGACTCCTGTGACTGGCTCAGCAAACCAAATTTCCCCTCAGGGGTGTTCATCCATGAGGTTATTCTGTTTTTCTCTGATTACTGCCCCTGCGTATGTTCAGGTGAATCTTCTCTTTCCCCTTTGGGTAGCACATCCCTTCATGATGTCTTGGACAGATTGTGTAACTTTTCATTCCCTTTTAGCTGCTAAAATCCTATCTGGTTTAAAATTTTAATCATTTGTTCATGGTGAACATTCCCTTCAGTTATGGACAGGCAGGCTTGTGGCTAGAGAAATGTAAAGCTGGGGACCAAGTTATGATCCATGTACTTACTTCTCTCACTTTCTTAACCACTTGGAATGGAGTGGACCACAGGTTGTGTGGTGGATGCCATAGGGCACCTCCTGGATCCCCTTCTGGACAAAGGACTTGCTGAGAGTGAAGCAGGCAGGTGGTCCTCCGTGGTCATCCCACTTTCAGGGGTCCTGTAGCTGAAGAGAGACACTCCACCTATTTCCTGGGGCGGTCTGCATCCATTGACCAATTGATCCTCTAACTCCAATTCCAGATAGCTCTGAAGGTCACCCCAGCTTCAGAACTCCCTGCATAGTTGGCTAAGGCTTGCACTGTCACAGCATCATAGCTCAGCTTCTCCCTCTGCTCATTCTCACTCCCTCCCTTCCCTTCCACTGGCATGGCTCCTCTCTTAGTCTTCTTGAGCTGCTATAATAAAATGCCACAGGCTGGGTGGCTTAAAAAACAGGAATTTATTTTCTTACAATCCTGGAGGCTAGAAGCCCAAGATCAAGGCGCTAGTAAGGGTGGTTTTTGGTGGGGCCTCCCTTCCTGGTTTGCAGATAGCTGCCTTCCAGCTGTGTCCTTACATGGTGTGTTAGTCAAGGTTCTCTAGAGGGACAAGACTAATAGGATAGATGTATATATGAAAGGAAGTTTATTGTGGACTATTGACTCACACGATCACAAGGTGAAGTCCCACAATAGGCCATCTACAAGTTGAGGAGCAACGAAGCCAGTCCAAGTCTCAAAGCCTCAGAAGTAGGGAGGCTGACGGTGCAGCCTTCATTCTGTGGCCTACACCACTGGTGTAGATCCAAGAGTCCCAAAGCTGAAGAACTTGAAGTCTGATGTTCGAGGGCAGGAAGCATCCAGCATGGGAGAAAGATGGTGGCCAGAAGACTTGGCCAGTCTCGTCCTTCCACTTTCCTCTGCCTGCTTTTATCCCAGCTGTGCTGGCAGCTGATTAGATGGTGTCCACCCAGATTGAGGGTGGGTCTGCCTCTCCCAGTCCACTGACTAAAATGTTAATCTCCTTTGGCAACACCCTCGCAGACACACCCAGGAACAATACTTTGCATCCTTCAATCCAATCAAGTTGACACTCAACATCAACCATCACACATGTGTTTCCAATATGCAAGGGAGAAGAGAGAGGAAGCTCTGGTGTTTCTTCCTTTTCTTACAAGGACACCAGTTTTAAATTGGCTCAGGGCCTCAGCCTCACAGTTAAGGTCATTTAACCTTAACTGCCTTCTTAAAGGCTCTGTCTCCAAATACTGCCATATTGGTGGTTAAGGTTTAAGCACAGAAATTTTGATGGGGACACTAGTCAGTCCATAGCTGTTTCCTGAGATACTCACTCTGTCTCCGTCTGTTTCTCAGGAACCCAACCCACCATGAGCTGCTTGTGCCTCTTGTCTGGCTCCATCTCCTCAGATTGCTTTATGGAAGAAATGCTAAAAATAAAAGGGATAATTAAAAAAAATAAACTGTTATTAAACAAATTTTTAGATTTATAGAAAAGTTGCAAAAATGGTACAGAGTTTCTATAACCCTCACCCAGTTCCTGTAAGGCTTTCATCTCACATTAACGGGATACATTTGTCAAAATTAAGAAACCAACATTGGTACATTACTGTCAACTAAACTTCAGGCTGTATTTGGGTTTCACAGTTTTTCTTTAATGTCTCACTTCTGTTCCAGAAATTAGCCCAGATACCACTTTTCATTTAACCGTGTCTCTTTAATCTCCCCCGGTCTGTGATAGTTTGTCTTTCCTTGTTTTTTTTTGTATGACCCTGGCAATTTTGAAGAGTGCCAGTTGGATATTTCGCAGAACATCACTCAGTTGGGGGTTATCTTCTTTTGTGCAGTTAGAGTGAGATTTTGGGTTTTGGGGAGGAAAACGACAGAGGTGAAGAGCCTTCTCATCCTATCCTCATGGGGCACATGACATCCACGTGACATCCCTGGGATGTTCGACTTGATCTGTTGGTTGAGGTCGTGTTTGCAGGCTTCTCCACTGGAACATTTCTCTTTTTCCCTTTTCATAATCTGCTTGTTGGATGTAGACAAACATCTTTTACTTAATGTGCTTGTCTTCTCTCTGCTACATTGCATCTCTGCTAACACTGCCTGGCCCCTGTGCCTCTACAAGGCAGGTGTCCAGATGCTGGCTCTCTTGGAGCATCTGACCCAGCGGCAGTGGGTGACATGAAGTACTGGCTGTGGTTCAACCCATTTAGCTTCTACCCCGGAGGAAAACGAGGCCAAAGGAAGTTAAAGACCCAGCGAATCAGGGTCAGCTTATTGACTTGGTGTCAGGTCTGCTGTCCTCAATGCAGCATTATTTCTTATCCTGATATGACTATGGACATAGGGACAGAGACATAGCTGTCCAAGGTGAGAGCTGGCTCATGAGGTGTTGGACAGAGCATGTGGTGGCTTTGCTCTCATGTCCCTGTCAGCCTCAGCCTCTTGCTCATCGCCCAGGTTTGAGTCATACTTTCACCTCCAGAGGCAGGAGCTGGGGTCAGCCCACTTTGCTTACAGGGATGGCAGTGGAAGAGGGTAGTTTCCAAAGGGAAATCAAGGTGCTGTCCTAGGAGGAGCAACCGATGGCAGACGGGACAGAACAACATATGGACACTACAGGTGTGAAATCCAAGGGGTGACAGCAAGAAGTTGAGGGTTTCTGTGACTCCTGGGCCACTTTGCTGGGGATCTTTAATGCATAGAGGACATATTGTATGTATACGAGTTAGGCTTTGCATATGTCATCTGAGCCTATTCTTTCTATATTGTATGTATATGAGTTAGGCTTTGTATATGTCATCTGAGCCTCTTCTTTATTCTTTGCATTAGATAAGTAAAAGAAAACAACACAATACCATAATAATACTGCATCCTCGTATATTATAGAAGCACTTTGCATATTATAGAAGTCCTTTTACACATTCAGTCTCATTGCTTCTTGCAATGATTCTGTAAAATAAGCATCACAGATGTGAATGTCCCCCCATTTTACAAGTGAAGCAAGTGAAACTCAGAAATACTCAGTCAATCGTTTGATTCCATGAGAGCCTTGCTTACTTCCCAGTCTGCATTCCAGTACATGCGTCTGAATTCTCTCCCCGTGTAACTCTCCTTCCATGTGCCTTCTCATGCCAGGGGCAGACTAGAATTGCTGAGCCATTAAGACCCTAAAACAGTCTCTGGGCCAATGATGAATGTGAATTGGAGATTAAATACTCCAGCTTCCGTGCTCCCAGAGCAAAGAAAGAATAATATTTCTGAGGCGTGTGCTCTAGCCTGTGTCTCTCAGTTCCTCGGCTGTTCTCAGTGTCCGCATGCTTGATCAGGCACCCTTTCAGGTGTCTTTCCTTCCCTGTCTTAATTCCTCGTCCCACTACCAGCACTTCCTCGGAGCAGCTCCCAAATAAATGACTTGCACTCAGATCTTTGTCTTCGGGCGTAATTTTGGGAAAACCTAACTTAAGACAGCCACAGCATCACATAGTGGTTGTATATTTCCACTGTAAGTGATAGAAACCCCAATTTCAGCTGGCTCCAGCAGAAAAAGAATTTATTGTTCATGTAATTGAACAGTCCAGTCTAATAGCTCTAGCTTCAGGCACGATTGAATCTATTTCTTTAAATGATGTTACCAGGTGCTTGATTTCTCTCTTTCTACCTCTCTGCTCTGATTTCCTCTGTGTTGACTTCTTCTCAGGCAGGCTATCTTTCCAGCAGCTCACATGATCCCCAATTCAAGTCAAGTGGAAAAGAAAGCGTCTCCCTCCAGGAAACTCCAGGTAATCCTGAAATTGGATCTGATTGGCTCTGACTGCATCAGGTGCTTACCTTTGAACCAATCACTGTGCTCAGTGAGGTATAAATGGCCAGATTTGGGCCATAAAGACCACCCAGGAAGCTGGTGGTCCGGTTGGCTGCACCCAGTCGCAAGGAGTAAAACTGGATGGCAGTCATTCTTGAGGAAAGATGCTGGTTTTTTTTTTTACAGAAAAAGGAGAACCAGCACTGTTCAGATTCTCACCCGCACCATCTGACTTTTCGTACTTTCCTCTGAGGAAAAAAAAAGTGCTGTCTTCTGAGAAAAAAATATTTTAGTTCCAGTTAATTTCAACAAAAATATAAGTCATACATGCCTCACTATTACTGGATATGCTTAGATATAGAAAAGAAGTAAAAACCCTAAGAACCATAAAATAATTGTTTTATAGTATATAAATCATCCCATATTAAATTTTAATTCTGTTTTCTTTTTGCTTTTTTTTGAGACAGGATCTTCCTCTGTCACCCAGGCTGGAGTGCAGTGGAACAATTTCAGCTCACTGCAGCCTTGACCTCCTGGGCTCAAGCGATCCTCTCACCTCAGCCTTCCAAGTAGCTGGGACTACAGGCTCACGCCACCACGCCCAGCTAATTTTTTGGTATTTTTGGTAGAGATGGGGTGTTGTTATGTTGCCCAGGCTTGTCTCTAACTCCTGAGCTCAGGTGATCTGCCTGCCTCAGCCTCCCAAAGTACTGGGATTACAGGCATGAGCCACCACTCCAGGCCAAATTTTTATTGTTTTGTAATAGGATTATAGGATATGACAAGGAAGCACAGCATCAAAGATTCAAAGGACAGAAAAACCACATCTAAGAGGACACTATTTACTTGTTGAAGGACAGGGAAAGCTGGAGTGGGTGGCAATGGCTAGAGGGGAGGCCCTTTCAGGCAGTTGATTCGATGAGTATGGTTGAGTTTTCGTATGGCAGAAACAAGAAGCAAAAGTGGTCACATTTCATTTCTTCCCTTAAAACAATAGTGTATTACTTACCACAATTTTATTGGCATACTGCAGATAAGTGAAATATAATAGCTTAACAGAGCAGTGCACAAACTGTTTCAGTAAAGGTACAGAGAATACATATTTTAAGCCTCAAGACTCAAGAGGGAAAATAGAGAATATTAAGTGGGCACTTATGCAACAAGAAGGAAGACAAATTTTCATACACTTTTCAATGATAAAATTCAAAAAATAATAATTGAGTTCCAGTTTTTATAATACAGGTCTATTAATGAGAAAAAAAAGTAGAATTCTTAATTTTGAGAAAACCAGGCACAGTGGCAAGGCCTTGTAATCCCAGCTACGCAGGAGGATTGGCTGAGGCCAGGAGTTAGAGGCTATAATGTGCTATAATTGCACCTATGAACAGCCATTGCATTCCATCCCGAGGAACATAATGAGAGCTCATCTCTGAAAAAAAAAAAAAATCTTAATTTGAGAGAGATAAATAATTTTTCTTAATTGAGGCTCAAAGTTAGTATTTCCTGTCATCAAATCAATTGCGAACATTCACCTATAAAAACCACCATTAGCTTGAGGGCCATAAAAAATATAGTGGGCTGAATTTTACCCACAGGCTGTAGTTTGCTGACCTTTGGTTTAATCAGAAAGGGAACTTACAGACTCATAGAGTTAAAGAAATAGAGGTGAACAGTTTTCAAACAGAGCTAATTCAGAACTCCAGTTTCATTTCTTTGAGATGACGTTTGTTCTGCCCTCCTTCCTAGGTTGGCTTTATCCTGAGACTGGGCTCCTTCAAGGATGCCTTAGGAACTCAACTGTATATTTCATTATTCACATCCAGGAAGGGAGAGAGAGGCACTTCTCTGAGCAAAGGTCCTGAGCTTCACTCTGATAGGAGCAAAGTTGAGCCAAGCATTGTGCCAAGGCACTAGGACAATTCAGGGAAGTGACCTGGGTACAGGTTTCATAGGTGTTATGCAGTGGAAGGGGCATAGAGTGGAGGGAGAAGAGAGGGAACATCCATTGTAAGTAAACTCTGAAGAATAACACAGAAAAGAGGGAGTGGATGGGCAATTCTTACAAAGTGAATGTGCTCCACCCTTATCTTGATGTCTCTATAGGAGATCTTGCTACTCTGGAATATCTGTATCAGGCACATTTTTCTCAAAACAGATGGTAGGAATTGTCAAACACCACTTTAGTGGTATTTTACAGAGGCCCTGTCTTCAGAACCTACGGTCTTATCACTTATATTAACTTCCCATGAACAAGTCTTAATATTCTCCTGAGTGATAGTCTGCCAGTCCTGCAACCTCTAGCTCTTAACCCAAATCTTGTATTATCCCCTTATTCTCTTCCTTCTCAAAAGGGATCCTTGAGAAGACATATTCAACATCCTTAACAGAATGATTGAGCCATGAATCATTTTACATCTTTTAGGGTATAAGCCTTATTTTCTTCTGTCTATGCCCATCCTAGTGCCTTTATGAAATGGAAAGCACATGGAAGGGTTCTGCTTTTTCTCTTGTCTCCAGTAGTTTCTTACAGACTAGTAGCAGTGTGTAATGTAAATTGGAAGAACTAAAAAAGAAGTATAAGCAACAATTCTGCAGCTATCACCATGAGAGTATGTAGAACACAGATCAGCAAACTATGGCCCTCAGACCAAATCCAGCCCACTGTGCTTTTGTAAATAAAGTTTTATTGGCACACAGCCACGCCCATCCATGAGGTATTGTGTATGAATGCTTTCATGCTGCAGTTGCTACAATGGCAGAATTTGGTAACAGAAACCTGACAACACAACAAGTTAGGGTTTATATGTTTCTCTTATCACAAGAAGACTGGGGTTGTGTATTCCAGGCATAGTACAAAGGTTTCCTGAGTCCATCAAGGACCCTGGGTTCCTTTCACCATCCTTGGTGTATGGCTTCTGTCTTCAGGCTTTTGGCAACATGGTGGCTCCACCTCTAGACACTGTGCCTACATTCCAGGGAGGCAGATAGGGAAAGTACAGTGAACGGAAGTTATATGTCAGTTGATTTGGCTTATTTTTATAAAAAAATACTTTTTTAGAGGTTCCCAGAAATCCCCACCCAGCGGACTTCCAATTACGTTTCCTTGGGCAAAACTGTGTCACATGGCTAGAACTAGCTATACTGGAGCCTGCGGAACTGATCTTTTTGGGTTTCCACATTGTTCTTTTGTTCATTGTTCATTGTTTTGTTTTCGTTTTGAGATGGGATCTTGCTCTGTTGCCCAGGCTGGAGCGCAGTAGCATGATCACAGCTCACTGTAGCCTCGAAATCTTGGGCTCAAGGAACCCTCTCACCTCAGCCTCCAGAGTAGCTGGGACCACAGGCATGCACCACCACACCCAGCTAATTTTTTGGTGTTTTGTAGAGATGAGGTTTCACTATGTTGCGCAGGCTGGTCTCAAACTCCTGAGCTCAAGTAATCCTCCTGCATCGGTCTCCCAAAATGCTGGGATTACAAGCATGAGCCACTGTGCCTGGACCCCACATTGCTCTTTTAAGTTAAATAAGAAGGTGAAAATGGATAATAAGTAGGTAACTACAAACATCTTCCACACCAGGGACTCACAAATCCAAATGCCTACCAGGATGACAGGAGATTTAAATGGGTGCTTTGTGTCATTGGAGACACCAGAGACTGGTAGGAATTATGATGAAGTTGAGAGTACACACCCTACCTACAAGTATTCAACTTCAAAATTTCCTAGAACAATCATCTATGGACCTTGAGCTTTTGACATCCTCTTTGGATGATGCTTGTCACATGAGCTAGTCATCTGAAAAGTGTATTTCAAGGGGTCAGCCATTGATTCATTTCTTCTATACCATTCTACAAATATTCATTTACCACTCACTTTCTTCTGGTGTTCCAGATTGTGGTCTGTGGCTCTCCTTGTGCGGTTATCAAATTCAGAACCACAAATCAACATGCGAATCAAAATTTGTTTAGGCTAAATAGGTAATGTGTTTTGCACATTATATACGACTGTTTTAAAATGTAGGTGGAGGCCGTTGTGAGTCATAAAATAGAAATTTGTTTAACAAAAGTACCCCTAGTTTCGGAGTAGCTTTCTGTTATATATTTTCTCACTCAACAGATATTCAAAAGCAAAAGCACTATTGCGTGAAAGTCTTAATATTTTTTATATTAAAAAATTCTCATATGACAAAAAGGTTAGGAAAAAATTTGCTAGGTACTGGAGGCTATGGAAATGGTGAGATGGATATGTCAGAGCCTCAGTTCTTAGAAAACTCACAGCACAGTAGGGATAAAAAATATGAATTAGGTAGGACTCTTGGTTGCAAGTGATAGAAACTCAATTTAAACTGACTTAAGGGAAAACAAAGAATGTACTGAATTATTTGGCTAAAGATTCAGAATTGGACTGGGCACAGTGGCTCACGCCTGAAATCCCAGCACTTTGGGAGGCCAAGATAGGTGATCATGAGGTCAGGAGTTCAAGACCAGCCTGACCAAGATGGTGAAACCCCGTCTCTACTAAAATTACAAAAATTAGCCGGGTGTGGTGGCAGGTGCCTGTAATCCCAGCTACTCAGGAGGCTGAGACAGGAGAATCGCTTGAACCTGGATGGCAGAGGTTGCAGTGAGCCAAGATTGTGCCACTGCACTCCAACCTGGGTGACAGAGTGAGACTCTGTCTCAAAAAAAAAAAAAAAAAAAAAGTTCAGAATTAAGCACATTCTTCGCTCATTCAGGCATGCCTAGATCTAGAGTCTAAACAGTGTCTTCAAGATTTAGTCTCTCTTCATTTCCTGGTTTTTCTTTTCTCCATGTTGGATTCATTTTCATGCTCTCCCTTTCTCCCCATTATAAACAAAAACCATCCATGATTACAGTATTGTAGCTCTAAACACCTTCTAATTCTGTTGGGAAGAGACATCAACCTTTCCCATAGCTCCTCTGAATTAACTCTCATTAGATTAATCTTTCAGGCGGATCAATTGCTGTGGCAAGAGGAATGGAAGACACTAATGGGTCAGATTTTGGATATGTGTCTCATGTATGTGGGAGGAGGTTAACATCAATCAATCCACATGCATCGATGATGGAGTCTTTGGGGTTTTTAAGGAGAAATAGGAATATTATTATGAGAAGAAGGAGGAACAAATGCTGGAAAGGCAAAAAACAACAGACACTCCCTAGAAACAAACCAAAATCAACATCCCCGAAGAAGGAAATCATGAATGACACCGGACAGACTCATTTGTTTCAGTCAATGTTTTCTTCAATAAACATTTACCAAAATTTGTTGTTCTAGTGGAGGCTGTTGATTGCCAATATCTACTCCCATTCCATTCCTGTTTTATTATTACTTTTTTTTAATCAGAACCATTGACTTTGTTCAACTATCCCCCCTTGAAGTGGCTGTGTTTGAGAGAAGGCTGCTCCATTTCCAAACCCAAGGGCAAGTCTTGATTATCTAAGCCAATCCTCTTAGTGCCATTTCCTTTGCTGTTGATTTGTTTAAGGCATAAACATAAGTAGAATTTGGGGCAATGACATGTGAAGTCACCAGAAAGCTTCCAGGAAGGTTGTTCTTGCTCTTAAAAAAATACAGTTAGGGGTCCTCAAAGGGAGCAGACTTGTGGACCTAATCTACATGAGATAAATGTTGAAACAGCATGGGTTCTTGGATAATGTTGTTGAGGAAATTAATGACTCTAGACATGACCCCACCTCTAGATTTCTAGTTGTATAAGAAAATTGCTTTCTGTATTTTGAGTTACATTGGCCTTTAGGTTATTTGCAACAAATGCACTTCCTATAAATGACAGGTCCAGGGACAGGCATTGAGGTTAAGAAATCGTAGGATGTATGCCCTCTGCTCATATGATGCTTCCATTTTAATTGGCCAAAAATTGTTATTTTTTCCCAGTTTATTCTACTTCTTTCTCTCTGTGAAGTTAACCAAAGTATCCAAGGGGGCTGGATCAAGGAAAACATGAGGGCAAACTCAACATGTTGCTCTCAAAGTGGTCCCTGATCAAATGTTCTGGCCTTACCAAGAGAATCAGGAGCCCTTGAAGCAAATATGTCTTCTTCCCCAGAAACAAAATTCAAAGTGTGTGGCCCTGCACTGGTGGGTCAGGAGTGCCATCTTCACAGACAAAGGAAAACATACTCTCCTTTATTCCCATTTTTAAAACCCCAATTATGGGCACAATGAGGATCCATGGAACCCCATGAACACTAACGAAAATAAAGTACTTAGCTCATGCAATCTTGTCTTTTTATTTTCAGTATCACTGAAAATGTAAGCTTTTTACAAAATCAAATCCTTTCTCACCAATGATATGATTTTCCCTGAAAAGGCTTTGAAGTATCCCGCCGTTATCACTTCTGTACACAAACATTAGCAGAAGCCCTGCTAGGCGGGAGGACAAAAATAATTGTTCTGCCTTCATTTTAATTTAACCTTTTGTAAATTCCTACTTTACAGAAGTTCCCCTTGACTTACGGGCATCATATTGAGATAATTTATGAGGCAGTCCATTCTTGTTAAGACAGCAAATCTCCATGAATCTTTTCCCCCATGAAAGACTGTCCTGGACCCTTCACCCCTTTTAATTTAGGCATCTTGCTCTCTTTCTTTACCATTTGCATGCATCCCTTTGTCACCTTAACATTATTGTCTAATGGTTTCTGTACAATTAAGGCATTATGGAGGTGAACGTTAATATGTCTCAGAAAATTTACAGAGGCCGTATATCTTGATGTTTGCAAAAGGATGTGCCACAGATTGGCTAGGAATGCAGGTGCTCAGCTCTTCCAGCTGATATGAGGAATGGAGTTCATTATCTGTCATATTGGTAGTAGGACAGAACCGAGACCTTTGGCAGGAAGGTGTGAAAAGGGACTGAGTAGCCAGCGTGGTGTAAATCAGGAAGGGAAATGCAGGTGTAAGCTACTTTAGAACAGGTTTAATAGAAGAGTGGCTAAAAAGGTGGGATCAGTATTCATATTACCCTGTGTGATGATTAATATTGAGTGTCAGCTTGATTGGAGTGAAGGATGCAAAGTATTGTTCCTGGGTGTGTCTGTGAGGGTGTTGCCAAAAGAGATTAACATTTGAGTCAGTGGACTGGGAGAGGCAGACCCACCCTCAGTCTGGGTGGGCACCATCTAATCAGCTGCCAGCATGGCTAAGACAAAAGCAGGCAGAGGAACATGGAAGGACTAGACTGGCTGAGGCTTCTGACCTCCATCTTCCTCCTGTGCTGGAGGCTTCCTGCCCTCGTTATCAGACTCCAGGTTCTTCAGCTTTGGACTCTTGGATCTACACCAGTGGTTTGCCAGGCACTCTCGGACCTTTGGCCACAGACTGAAGGCTGTATTGTCAGCTTCTCTCCTTTGGAGGTTTTGGAACTGGGACTGGCTTCCTTGCCCTCTGCTTTCAGGCAGCCTATTGTGGGACTTTACCTTGTGACTGTAAATGTACAGCTCTCCTATTAGTCCTGTCCTTCTAGAGAACCCTGACTAATACACACTATTTTTAGATTCTTACTCAAATACCCGCTAGCCACCTGCCCTTGTTTTGCAGCCTCTCTCTTCTTCAGTTTCTTTATTTGTAAGGTGGAGGTACATTTAGAACACAACCTTAAGTCCATACCATGGCCTACCAGGTTCCCACGATCTGGTCCCACCTTGATCTCAGGCCTCCAGTGCCTTCCTGGCTTTCCTGTAACCCTGGGCTTCCACCACTTCGGTCTCCTTTCCAACTCTGCAGTGTAACAACAGCGGCTTCCCACCTCAAGGCCTTTGTCCATGATGTTACTTCCTCTTCCATGAAATGCTTCTCCCCAGATGCTCAAGGGTGGGCTTCTTCTCTTCATTTATGAACCAGTTTGAATTGGACTTTCTCACATAGTTTCCCAAAGGCAGACTTGAGTAGTTTATTTAGATGGTGATCCCGGGAATCAGAGGAATAGAGAAGGAAGGAGAGTTAAGTCAAGGTGATATTGATGAGAAATTGATCACTGCAGGCAAGTGGAACTCAATCCTGCGGGGAGTTTCTGGGAGACAGTGTGAAACCTCCTCCAAGTAGTGCTATAAGGGGCTGGGAAGCCATGATGGTTTTCCACCAATTCTCATCCTCCACGTATGGAGGGGCACTCCTGGAGGGGCTCATTATTTGGCACTGCCAGCCTCTGCTTGTACAGATTGAGCATGATGCTTGCGTATTACAGAAGGCTCTATGGCAGAGAGATGCAGGTGCTAGGGGTAGGAAGCTCTTGGAGAGTGAGGGAACTGCCCAGCAGGGTGCAAGTGACGCCATGGGTGTGACAAGGAATATGTGCGGGGAGCTGACTCCTTTAGAGTCCTCCATTGATCTCTGTTCCTTCATCCTGTCCACAGCCTTGAAAGGACTTACTACAATTGTGAATCATACCCTTCTTGGTTTGTGTATTTTTTTTTTATTTTGTTGTTGCTGTTTTTGTTTGTTTGTTTGCTTTTTGAGACAGGGTCTTACTCTGTTCCTCAGGCTGGAGTGCAGTGATGTAATCATAGCTTACTGCAGCCTCAACCTCTTGGGCTCAGGTGATCCTCCCACATCAGCCTCCCAAGTAGCTGGGACTACAGGTATACCCCACTACACCTGGCTGATTTTTTAAGTTTTTTGTAGAGACATGGTCTCATTATGTTGTGCAAGCTGGTCTGGAACTCCCAGGCTCAAGCAATTCTTCTTCCTCAGCCTCCCAAAGTGCTGGGATTATAGGCATGAGCCACTATGTATTTATGTGTTTGCTAAATTAATACATACCTATTTGTAGGGTCTGAGGGCACAGAGCTATGTTTGAATGTTCTTGAGTGTTTCCTTGAGTGTTCTTGAGTGTTTCTTTAGTGATCAGCAAAAGGGTGATAATCAAAGTATTCAAGCACCTGAAGGACAGGGTTGTCAGTCATCCAAAAGTTCACCCATCCTGCTTTGTGGTAAGTTTCTAGAAGTAAAATTGCTGTGTCTAAGACACAATGCTTTTAAAGTAGGGCATGCCTTTGTTAGGTACATTTTCGAGAATCTTCATAAACCTAAACAGTACAGGTTTAAAGTGCAGGAATGGCATCAAATTAAATTCTGAGGATCCCAAATATGAGAGCCTTGGTAATGAACATGAAAAATCTTTCTTTTTTTGAAGCTGCTTAAGCAAGATGATTTTGAATGTTTAAAAACGAGTGTGTGTATGTGTTTTGTGTTCCACTAAAAGCCCATTTAAAACCTACTTGAGTGCTTTTTCATTTGGTTTATAAGTATTCAGAACATCAGAATAAAGCCTCAGGTTTAGGCAAGCCTCTACTTTCTCCAGCTAGCCTGTATGACTAAAAAAAATCAAAAAAGGAAAATTTTACTTTGACAAATATAATACCTACATTGGGAATATGCAGATGAGCTTTTCCCTAAAATGTTAACTAGAGACAATAATTACTTTCTCCAGAGATCACCAAAGTGACATGCTGCTGTCTTGATTTCATTGCTGTTTTGTGATGTGCGTTTCTTGCCACTTATAAATGAAACAAATGAGGTTAGATGGCAAAGATTATGAAAGGAATTAGCAATAATGAGCCTGGGAACAAAAAAAACATTATTATAGAAAATTGAGTTGACCTCACTTTCATAATTATTCACCTTAATTGTTTTTTTGTAGTGTAATTTGAATGAAATTAAATAATACTAATATTCCCCCTGCCACTGACTAGGAATTTCATGTGAAGATTAATAACTTTTAAAACCAAAGATTTGGCTGCCATCTTAGAGGTCACTGTTGCTATTCCAGAGAGCTTTCTGTCCTCCACATGATCCTGAGCTGCCTATGCCAAAAACCACAATTTTCTCCTCAAAGATCTAGGGTCACGTGACTCTGTGGCACAGGAATTGCATCTCCCTCCAACCTTCATGAAATTCACTTCTTTCCTGAGATCCACTTCTCTTACTTTTCCCAATTTCTCCATGAGAATGTTCTCAGTAAATCATGCTAATGTGTGATGGAAGCAGACATTTTCAGTTAATTGGGTGGGCATAATTTGAATTTGAAATATATACATTTTTTGTGGGGGGCAGAGCAAGATGGCCGAATAGGAACAGCTCCAGTCTCCAGCTCCCAGCGTGAGTGACACAGAAGACAGGTGATTTCTACATTTTCAACTGAGGTACTGGGTTCATCTCACTAGGGAGTGCCAGACAATCGGTGCTGGTCAGCTGCTGCAGCCCGACCAGCGAGAGCTGAAGCAAGGCGAGGCATTACCTCACCTGGGAAGTGCAAGGGGGAAGGGAATCCCTTTTCCTAGCCAGGGGAACTGAGACACACAACATTTGGAAAATCAGGTAACTCCCACCCCAATACTGCGCTGTACCAAGGGTCTTAGCAAACGGGCACACCAGGAGATTATATCCCACACCTGGCCGGGAGGGTCCCATGCCCACCCACGGAGCCTCCCTCATTGCTAGCACAGCAGTCTGCGATCTAACTGCAAGGCAGCAGTGAGACTAGGGGAGGGGCGCCCGCCATTGCTGAGGCTTAAGTAGGTAAACAAAGCCTCTGGGAAGCTCGAACTGGGTGGAGCTCACAGCAGCTCAAGGAGCCCTGCCTGTCTCTGTAGACTCCACCTCTGGGGACAGGGCACAGCTAATGAACAACAACAACAACAACAACAACAAAGCAGCAGAAACCTCTGCAGATGCAAACGACTCTGTCTGACAGCTTTGAAGAGAGCAGTGGATCTCCCAACATGGAGGTTGAGATCTGAGAACGGACAGACTGCCTGCTCAAGTGGGTCCCTTACCCCTGAGTAGCCTAACTGGGAGATATCCCCCACTAGGGGCAGACTGACACCTCACACCTCACATGGTGGAGTACACCCCTGAGAGGAAGCTTCCAAAGCAAGAATCAGACAGGTACACTCGCTGTTCAGCAATATTCTATCTTCGGCAGCCTCTGCTGCTGATACCCAGGCAAACAGGGTCTGGAGTGGACCTCAAGCAATCTCCAACAGACTTACAGCTGAGGGTTCTGACTGTTAGAAGGAAAACTAACAAACAGGAAGGACACCCACACCAAGACCCCATCAGTACGTCACCATCATCAAAGACCAGAGGCAGATAAAACCACAAAGATGGGGAAAAAGCAGGGCAGAAAAGCTGGAAATTCAAAAAATAAGAGTGCATCTCCCCCTGCAAAGGAACACAGCTCATCACCAGCAACGGATCAAAGCTGGACAGAGAATGACTTTGACGAGATGAGAGAAGAAGGCTTCAGTCCATCAAACTTCTCAGAGCTAAAGGAGGAATTACATACCCAGTGCAAAGAAACTAAAAATCTTGAAAAAAGAGTGGAAGAATTGATAACTAGAATAATTAATGCAGAAAAGGCCATAAACGAACTGACAGAGATGAAAACCATGACACGAGAAATACGTGACAAATGCACAAGCTTCAGTAACCGACTCGATCAACTGGAAGAAAGAGTATCAGCGATTGAGGATCAAATGAATAAAACGAAGTGAGAAGAGAAATCTAAAGAAAAAAGAAGAAAAAGAAATGAACAAAGCCTGCAAGAAGTATGGGATTATGTAAAAAGACCAAATCTACGTCTCATTGGGGTGCCTGAAAGTGAGGGGGAAAATGGAACCAAGTTGGAAAACACTCGTCAGGATATCATCCAGGAGAACTTCCCCAACCTAGTAGGGCAGGCCAACATTCAAATTCAGGAAATACAGAGAACGCCACAAAGATACTACTTGAGAAGAGCAACTCCAAGACACATAATTGCCAGATTCACCAAAGTTGAAATGAAGGAAAAAATCTTAAGGGCAGCCAGAGAGAAAGGTCGGGTTACCCACAAAGGGAAGCCCATCAGACTAACAGCAGATCTCTCGGCAGAAACTCTACAAGACAGAAGAGAGTGGGGGCCAATATTCAACATTCTTAAAGAAAAGAATTTTAAACCCAGAATTTCATATCCAGTCAAACTAAGTTTCATCAGTGAAGGAGAAATAAAATCCTTTACAGATAAGCAAATGCTTAGAGATTTTGTCACCACCAGGCCTGCCTTACAAGAGACCCTGAAGGAAGCACTAAACATGGAAAGGAACAACCAGTACCAGCCATTGCAAAAACATGCCAAAATGTAAAGACCATTGAGGCTAGGAAGAAACTGCATCAACTAACGAGCAAAATAACCAGATAATATCATAATGGCAGGATCAAGTTCACACATAACAACATTAACCTTAAATGTAGATGGACTAAATGGTCCAATTAAAAGACACAGACTGGCAAACAGGATAAAGAGTCAGAACCCATTAGTTTGCTGTATTCAGGAGACCCATCTCACATGCAGAGACATACATAGGCTCAAAATCAAGGGATGGAGGAAGATCTACCAAGCAAATGGAGAGCAAAAAAAAAAGCAGGGTTGCAATCCTAGTCTCTGATAAAACAGACTTTAAACCATCAAAGATCAAAAGAGACAAAGAAGGCCATTACATAATGGTAAAGGGATCAATTCAACAGGAAGAGCTAACTATCCTACATATATATGCACCCAATACAGGAGCACCCAGATTCATAAAGCAAGTCCTTAGAGACTTACAAAGAGACTTAGACTCCCATACAATAATAATGGGAGACTTCAACACCCCACTGTCAACATTAGACAGATCAACGAGACAGAAAGTCAACAAGGATATCCAGGAATTGAACTCATCTCTGCAGCAAGCAGACCTAATAGACATCTACAGAACTCTCCACTGCAAATCAACAGAATATACATTCTTCTCAGCACCACATCACACTTATTCCAAAATTGACCACATAATTGGAAGTAAAGCACTCCTCAGCAAATGTACAAGAACAGAAATTATAACAAACTGTCTCTCAGACCACAGTGCAATCAAACTAGAATGCAGGACTAAGAAACTCAATCAAAACTGCTCAACTACATGGAAACTGAATAACCTGCTCCTGAATGACTACTGGGTACATAACGAAATGAAAGCAGAAATAAAGATGTTCTTTGAAACCAATGAGAACAAAGATACAACATACCAGAATCTCTGGGACACATTTAAAGCAGCGTGTAGAGGGAAATTTATAGCACTAAATGCCCACAAGAGAAAGCTGGAAAGATCTAAAATTGACACTCTAACATCACAATTAAAAGAACTAGAGAAGCAAGAGCAAACACGTTCAAAAGCTAGCAGAAGGCAAGAAATAACTAAGATCAGAGCAGAACAGAAGGAGATAGAGACACAAAAAACCCTCCAAAAAAATCAATGAATCCAGGAGTTGGTTTTTTGAAAAGATCAACAAAATTGATAGACCACTAGCAAGAATAATAAAGAAGAAAAGAGAAGAATCAAATAGACGCAATAAAAAATGATAAAGGGGATATCACCACCGACCCCACAGAAATACAAACTACCATCAGAGAATACTATAAACACCTCTACGCAAATCAACTAGAAAATCTAGAAGAAATGGATAATTTCCTGGACACTTACACTCTCCCAGGACTAAACCAGGAAGAAGCTGAATCCCTGAATAGACCAATAGCAGGCTCTGAAATTGAGGCAATAATTAATAGCCTACCAACCAAAAAAAGTCCAGGACCAGATGGATTCACAGCTGAATTCTACCAGAGTTACAAGGAGGAGCTGATACCATTCCTTCTGAAACTATTCCAATCAATAGAAAAAGAGGGAATCCTCCCTAACTCATTTTATGAAGCCAACATCATCTTGATACCAAAGCCTGGCAGAGACACAACAAAAAAAGAGAATTTTAGTCCAATATCCCTGATGAACATCGATGCAAAACTCCTTAATAAAATACTGGCAAACCGGATCCAGCAGCACATCAAAAAGCTTATCCACCATGATCAAGTGGGCTTCATCCCTGGGATGCAAGGCTGGTTCAACATACACAAATCGATAAACGTAATACAGCATATAAACAGAACCAAAGACAAAAACCACATGATTATCTCAATAGATGCAGAAAAGGCCTGTGACAAAATTCAACAGCTCTTCACGCTAAAAACGCTCAATAAATTCGATATTGATGGAACATATCTCAACATAATAAGAGCTATTTATGACAAACCCACAGCCAATATCATGCTGAATGGGCAAAAACTGGAAAAATTCCCTTTGAAAACTGGCACAAGACAGGGATGCCGTCTCTCACCACTCCTATTCAACATAGTGTTGGAAGTTCTGGCTAGGGCAATCAGGCAAGAGAAAGAAATCAAGGGTACTCAGTTAGGAAAAGAAGAAGTCAAATTGTCCCTGTTTGCAGATGACATGATTGTATATTTAGAAAACCCCATTGTCTCAGCCCAAAATCTCCTTAAGCTGATAAGAAACTTCAGCAAAGTCTCAGGATACAAATTAATGTACAAAAATCACAAGCATTCTTATACACCAGTAACAGACAAACAGAAAGCCAAATCATGAATGAACTTCCATTCACAATTGCTTCAAAGAGAATAAAATACCTAGGAATCCAGCTTACAAGGGATGTAAAGGACCTCTTCAAGGAGAACTACAAACCACTGCTCAGTGAAATCAAAGAGGACACAAACAAATGGAAGAACATACCATGCTCATGGATAGGAAGAATCAATATTGTGAAAATGGCCATACTGCCCAAGGTAATTTATAGATTCAATGCCATCCCATCAAGCTACCAATGAGTTTTTTCACAGAATTGGAAAAAACTGCTTTAAAGTTCATATGGAACCAAAAAAGACCCCGCATTGCCAAGACAGTCCTAAGTCAAAAGAACAAAGCTAGAGGCATCACACTACCTGACTTCAAACTATACTACAAGGCTACAGTAACCAAAACAGCATGGTACTGGTACCAAAACAGAGATATAGACCAATGGAACAGAACAGAGTCCTCAGAAATAATACCACCCATCTACAGCCATCTGATCTTTTACAAACCTGAGAAAAACAAGAAATGGGGAAAGGATTCCCTATTTAATAAATGGTGCTGGGAAAACTGGCTAGCCATAAGTAGAAAGCTGAAACTGGATCCTTCCCTTACTCCTTATACAAAAATTAATTCAAGATGGATTAGAGACTTAAATGTTAGACCTAATACCATAAAAACCCTAGAAGAAAACCTAGGTAATAGCATTCAGGACATAGGCATGGGCAAGGACTTCATGTCTAAAACACCAAAAGCAACGGCAACAAACACCAAAATTGACAAATGGGATCTCATTAAACTAAAGAGCTTCTGCACAGCAAAAGAAACTACCATCAAAGTGAACAGGCACCCTACAGAATGGGAGAAAATGTTTGCAATCTACTCATCTGACAAAGGGCTAATATACAGAACCTACAAATAACTCAAACAAATTTACAAGAATAAAACAAACAACCCCATCAAAAAGTGGGCAAAGGATATGAACAGACATTTCTCAAAAGAAGACATTCATACAGCCAACAGACACATGAAAAAATGCTCATCATCGCTGACCATCAGAGAAATGCAAATCAAAACCACAATGAGATACCATCTCACACCAGTTAGAATGGCAATCATTAAAAAGTCAGGAAACAACAGGTGCTGGAGAGGATGTGGAGAAATAGGAACACTTTTACACTGTTGGTGGGATTGTAAACTAGTTCAACCATTTTGGAAAACAGTATGGCGATTCCTCAAGGATCTAGAACTAGAAGTACCATATGACCCAGCCATCCCATTACTGGGTATATACCCAAAGGATTATAAATCATGCTGCTATAAAGACACATGCACACGTATGTTTATTGCGGCACTGTTCACAATAGCAAAGACTTGGAATCAACCCAAATGTCCATCAGTGACAGACTGGATTAAGAAAATGTGGCGCATATACACCATGGAACACTATGCAGCCATAAAAAAGGATGAGTTTGTGTCCTTTGTAGGGACATGGATGCAGCTGGAAGCCATCATTCTCAGCAAACTATCGCAAGAACAGAAAACCAAACACCAAATGTTCTCACTCATAGGTGGGAACTGAACAATGAGATCACTTGGACTCGGGAAGGGGAACATCACACACCAGGGCCTATCATGGGGAGGGGGGAGGGGGAGGGATTGCACTGGGAGTTATAACTGATGTAAATGATGAGTTGATGGGTGCTGACGAATTGATGGGTGCAGCACACCAACATGGCACAAGTATACATATGTAACAAACCTGCACGTTATGCACATGTACCCTAGAACTTAAAGTATAATAATAAAAAAAAAGAAATATATACATTTTTCTTAGGGCACTCCTTGAAGACATTACACTCATTAAGTTGGGCTTTGAAGGTGAGTCAATATAGAACTTTCTACTTGTTTGTAATTTTGGCCAATAGTGACCTCAAGATGCATTGAACATGTATCATGTACCAGACCCCGAGTCAGGTAGTTCACATGTGTCATCTCATTTAATCCTCTCTGTGGCCCTATAAGTGCTGTTGTCTTCTTTGTTTCGCAGATACAGAAACTGCAACTGCAACTCAAATACGTTGCAGAGGTCAAAGAAAGGCTGACTCAAGATTTGAACTCTTACACCTACCCCCAAACCTGAGCTCTTAGCTCTCAAGATGGAATCAAAACAAGCCAATCAATAGAAATATTGGTGTTGACATCTGATAGTCTGTGGTTCATCTCTGCGCTCTCACTTAATATCTTTGCATGTAACTTCTCTCAGTTCGAGTTTACACTTAGAAAACTGAAATAATAACACCAAACTTACTGAGTTGCGTGACTATTAAATGGGGAACATAGTGAAGTACCTTGAACACTGATGAATTACAGTGATGCTCAATAAATGTTGACTTTTCTCCATTACTTATGGACACTTTTCTTTCTAAGGCTTGGAAAACATTTAGCACAATATGTGGCACAGAGATACCACTCAGTAATAATATTAGCTAACGTTTACTGGTACCTACAATGTGCTTGGCTCCACATTGCATGCTCTGCAGGTGGCATCTCTCTAATCCCCACCAGTGTCCTGTGCTGAGGTGCCATGTTTGCCCTAATTTTGGAATGAGTAACTGGGTGGTTTCCATCTGGTAAGCAATGGAGTTGGAGTTCAAGCTCAGAATCACTAACAAGCTCTGAGTCAGTGATTTTGCCAGCTGCCGTGGCTCATCGTGTTGTCATTAAACTCTGAGTCTGCAATTGGCTTGTAATGTCTTTCCATTTCGTCACACCTGGAGTGATCACTCTCTCTTTCGAACTTCAATGACTTTTACTGTTGATCTAAATCAGTAGGTGATAAATTATGGCCTCTAGTTCATTATGGCCTCCCATGCTTTCCTGAAGTGGTTAAATCACTATTGCCTTTCTTTGTTCACTGATTTGGTCACTCAGTCACTCAGCAAACATAATTTTGTGTCTATTATATTCCTGGCACTGTGGGAGATTCTGAGGATACAGAGGAGAACTGAAGAGACTTGGTATTCACTAAGGGAAAAGCCAAACTTCAAGGCGACTTAGACCTTTATTTGGGGGGTCCTCTTTAGGAAAAGAACATTAAATTACATACACGCAGTTAGATTCAGAGCCAGGGAGGAGGTCTTCCAAGTGAGGGTTCTGAAACCTAAGCTTCATTAGCTTCATGGTAAATCCACTACAGGTCCCCACTGTTACAGATCTTAGAATTCTAGATTCTGCTGTGACCCCGATAGAACAGGGAGGCCCTGCGGCCCTGATCACCATTCACAGATCAAGTCAAAACAAAACAGAGCATAAATGTGACTACAAACCATGAGGGATTATGAAAATCCTTATTGCAGATTTCCCTGAGGGAGCTAATCTAGCAGCCAAAATGACACGGTGTGCCATACCCAAATATTCCTAAAAGTCATTTTCCCCAAAATGTCGCTGTTTCTCACCCTGAACCTCCCATTACCCTCACCATCCTGCTGCTCTGTTTTCCATTCTGTCCCTGGCCTAATACTCTTTAAACCCTGGAAACCCTACTCCCGAGTGTGCGTGCACCCTAAACTGGTGTGGGCTAGTTTCTACTACAAATGTTTTTGTAGACACTGCTAGAATTCACCACAACCTCCTCCAAACAGACGTGCAGAATTCTGGAGAATTACATTCTCCACTGATTTACCCCCATTAAAAAATTTTCAGTTTTATGTATCATTTCCGAAACTAAAGCATAGGAGATTTGATGGCAGACTAATTTATAATTTTTCAATTGTCAGCACAATTGGGACCCCTCCCAGACCAAATATTTTGAAATCAAGGTAGTAATTTTAAAATAACAATTATAATGAGGAACAACTGGCAATTCTATTTTAAAAAATTATTAGCCAGGCTCAAAATTTCATACTCAGTTTGGTCATTAAATTCAGGGTTGGAGGGAAATGAGATTTAAAAATAATTAGCAGATGGGAGGAAATTATATGACTGTTAGTGTAAACATTTGGCACGTTGGACCCAAGTAGTGATTCTCAACCCAGAGGATGCATGGCAATGTTTGGACACATTTGTGGTTGTCAAAACTAGGGAAGGAGGGTGCTACTGGCACTAGGTGCGTTGAGGTCAGAGTTGCTGCTAAACATCCTACAATGCTCAGGAAAAGCCCATGACAGAGAATTAGCTGGCCCCAAACATCAATAATGTTGAGGATTTTAGATCCTGAACCAGAGAACTCACAGAAACAAGCCTTACACTAAGTAACTAATTAGCCAGTTACATAAACAACTCATCAGTTAACTAACCAACTAATTAATGACATGGATCTCTTTTGACTGAATTGAGTCAAGCTTTTTCTCAATTAATAACTAGTCAATTGATGAGTAAAGTAACCATATTTTATAAAGTTGGCCTCTTTGTTCAGTTTGTTTATGCATGAAGCGTGCGTGCCTGTGTGTGTATGTGTGCCTGTGTACAGTGATAGTGTATGGCAGAGTAATCACTTCTTTTCCTTATCCTGAAATGTCCTGCATGTTTATATATCAGGCATAAGGTTGGACCGACTGTAAATGGATGATCTGGCTTAATCTCATGACAACACTATAAGTGGGATTAACCCCACTCAAAGATGATAACCTGTGGTTTAAAGATCAGTAACTTGTCAAAGATAACATGAGCCCTGGTAGGTGAGAAAGACATATCTCAGTCTAGGCTGTCTCAGCCCTGAAGCCCATCCTCTTAGCTAGGATCTCTGAAATATCACTTATTCCACGCCTTCTTCAATGATTTTTGCTATATCCATGAGATACCTGCATTATTATTTTTCTGATTCTTAAAAATTTAAGTAATTTAACCTTACTCTCAACAGCAACGGCCTGCAATCCTGGGTGCAGTGCCCCAGCACACATTTTATTACTAATACATTTGGAGGAATCACTGCTTTAACACCACAATGTTAAGCCACCCCTCGCCTATTTCAAAATGAGTTTTTAATGATCAAGCACTATATAAGTGGAGATTATTGTAATAATTGATTAGTTAATCCACGTGAGGGCCACAAAGTACTCTCTAGAAGAAGTTCTGAGTGGCCAAATTAGGGTAAGATCAGCAAAATAAAGAGTGATGATAAAGAAAAAAGATTAAAGGAAAATGCTTGTAAGGAGCTCCTGTGATTAAATGCAATCAGAGGAGAACTAATGGGTTAACTCATTTCTGCCGAGCACAGTTACATAGTGTTCAATTTCATAAAGGACCCTGCAGTAGCTTTTCAAATGGAGAAATGGGAATTAGCGGCATTCCCTCTCCAATTACTAATTTTACAGAAATGCAAACAGCTCAGCAAAGGGAACACATCGTCTGTTCCAAGGCTTTCCATGAACAAATACATTTGATATTTGAGACAACACCCTGTGTGAAATAGGCGCTGATTTTCAATATACCCTCGAATTCTTTTATTTTGTTGTCAATAGGTTTAATAATTGATTGTGGGGAAAACACAATAGGGTAAGAAAAATACCAGGGTTATCTCAAGAGTTCTGGAGGAATGATTTGTGTCAAATTAGGTGGGTAGTTTTTTTTTTTCTTCAATTATATACAGTGCTGTTCACGAGCTGAATTCTCACTGATTTAACCTCTCTCTTCTCTGTTCCATTTAGCTGGAATGAACCCTTGTGGGCAATCTTCTATAAATGAAATTGTCCGTCTCTCCTAGGAATGAGTCAATCTATGTATTTGTGGATTTCAAATATAAGTGTGACTACCATGGTAGAAAGAAATAGCTGTCAGAATAAAGAGAAAAGGAGATGGCTTTTCTACCTTGTCATGATTAACACGCTTTCTCAGTCATTCTTGGCCAACATTTGCAAATAGTGACTCTTGTGGCTAATTGGAGTATTCCCTGCAATTTTCTCACGTCAGCTTATACGAACCAACATAAAGAAACACCTTTGTTGTCTAGATGCAGTCATCTCACGCTTTACAGTCTCCATTGTTTTGATCCCCACAATAGCCTTATGAAGTAGGAAAGAGTTGTGTCTTGGATTTGTCTTGGATAGCTTTGTTATGGTACCTACTGCATTGTACCGAAATTCATTATTTATCATGTGCTTTCCCAACAGCACTGTGACCTTCCACAAAGTGACCTTCCTTGTACGAAGTGCAAAGTGACCTTCCTTAGGGCTTTAAACATAGTAGGCATTCGATAAACCTTCACTAAGTAAACGTGTTGTTCTCTCTCTGAACTCTGTTTCTAGATCAGTAGTTTTCAACAGCAGTGGTGTTGTCCTCAGGGGATATCTGGCAATGTCCAAAGACCTTTGACTGAGGTAAGGGTGGGGTACTGGTGGCATCCAGTGGGTGGAGGCCAGGGATGATGCTAAACATCCTACAATACACAAGACAGTCCTTCATGCAAAGAATTATCCCACCCCAAATCCAAATGTCAATAGTGCCAGAAGAGAAGGCCTGCTCTAGAGGTATCTAATACACACCCAAAATGGGAGATGAATTTCCTGTGATGCTCATAAAACATTAGGATCTCACCCACAGGCATCAGCCCTTCTAAAGCTCTGGGAGGGGCCATAGCAATATATTCACAGGGTCATATAATTTTGCCCAATTTGCAAATGTAGGTGGCTACAGGAAGCTTTTGGACATGTCTAAGGGGATGCCCTAGAATTTATTTGGTTTGTCTCGAGTGGAACACACACATGTGGTTTTAGGTGACTTTGTGTACAATAAAGTTACTGCTCACTTTACTGGTATAGGAATGACTTCCAGAATATTCTTAATGCTCACTTTGCCATCTCTCCCAGCAGATGGTGATACAAAGGTGAAGGCTAGAAGCTCTTGTAGGGCTACGTGTGTTTTCTAGGCACTTAACACTCAGTGTAAGTGGGTAGTGGAGGAGACACAAATTTAAAAATATAGGGAGCCAGGCTGGGCACGGTGGCTCACACCTGTAATCCCAGCACTTTGGGAAGGCCGAGATGGGTGGATCACCTGAGGTCAGGAGCTCGAGACCAGCCTGGCCAATATGGTGAAACCCTATTTCTAACATAAATACAAAAATTAACTGGGTGTGGTGGTGGGCACCTGTAATCCCAGCTGCTCGGGAGGCTGACACAGGCGAATCGCTTGAACTCAGAATGGAGAGGTTGCAGTGAGCTGAGATTATGTCACTGCACTCCAACCTGGGCGACAGAGGGAGACTCAGTCTCAAAATAAATAAATAAATAACAAATAAAATATATGGAGCCAGAAGCTAGTTTGTGGGAAGTTTTTCCATTCGCCAAATGTGTAAACTGAAGTGATGGATGAATTTCCCATTGGCACCATGGCAAAATAGAATTTCTTCCCTGTGAGAACACATGGACACATGCAAGGGAACAGCAGACACTGGGGCCTACCAGAGTGTGAAGAGTGGGAGGAGGGAGAGGATCGGGAAAAATAACTAATGGATACAAGACTTAATACCTGAGTGATGAAATAATCTGTACAATAAACCCCCGTGATATGAATTTACCTACATAAGAAAGCTGCACATGTACCCCTGAACTTAAAAGTTAAAAAAGGATTTCTTTCCTGTCTGAAATACATTTGATAGCACAGTGTATACCATTATAAAAGCATCACATATTTTTCTGTTTTTTAAAAAATAAGCCAGAGTAAATGTATCAGAATTCCTGAATTGTAGGGCATGAACCTGTGGCAGCAGTAGGAAGGCAAGTACATCTGTCTATGAAGTTACATGTTCTATGTATACCAATTATCAATAATATGAAAGCAATTTTAATTAACCATGTTAGAGGAAGGTCTGAATTTCATTACTCTTTCTTATGAAAAATATAAAAAAGAATTATCATAAGAAAAGATTATCAA
This sequence comes from Rhinopithecus roxellana, assembly GCF_007565055.1. NCBI lineage: Eukaryota > Metazoa > Chordata > Mammalia > Primates > Cercopithecidae > Rhinopithecus > Rhinopithecus roxellana. The sequence goes on along the minus strand of NC_044561.1, from coordinate 128,968,099 downwards.
ATTGTAGATGGCCTAAAATGTGGAAGAGAGATCTATTATGGAGTTACATCAGGCAGTTAAATCATACAAACTGTTATGTTATTTTTCTGAATCTTGTGATGCTAGTGGTATTTTCAGTTTTTAGTACTTGTAATTTGTTGAGATTTTATTTTAACTCTAAATAAATGTACACTTCTGTACTGAATGTTATGTTCTTGTGTTATTGTGCTTAATTAGAGTTTCCAAATTGTGTAAGCTCCAGGAGCTGCAGACCAGTATCCTCTGGATGACTCACACACTTTGATCACTAGAGTAGACCTTTCCGACAAGCTCCTTTGAGTGTTAGACTCATATTAAATCACCTTGACATCAGCTCTGGGAAACCTCAGAGACATCCCCAAACTCAGTATGTCCAAAGTCAGCCTTGTCATAAACTCCCCCTGCCTCATCCAGGAGATAATAAAGTTTAAAAAAGGTTGTAAGTGTGGGTCTCTAATGTGATAGGGCTGGTGCCCATATGAGAAGACAAGGAGACACCAAAGATCCACCCCTCTCCACCCTGTGAAGACAGAGCAAGAAGGTGACCATCTGGAAGGGAACCCTCACCAGAAACAGACTCCTTTTGGAGCCTTGATCTTCAGCTTTCCAGCCTTCAGAGAAAACATTTATGTTGTGTAAGCTTCACAGTGATTGTTATTATTATTATTATTATTTTTGTGGCAGCCTGAGAAGACTAAGGCGGTTGACCCAAAGATACCAGATCCTTATATGTGGGACCTGTAAATGTTATCTTATTTGGAAAAAGAGTCTTTGTAGATGTGATTAAGAATCATGAGATGGGGAGATAACCCTCAATTACCCAGGTGTGCCCTAAATGCCATCATAAGTGTCTTTATGAGAGAGTGATAGAGGGAATTTCACACACACACACACACACACACTTCACACACACACACACACACACACTTCACACACACACACACACACACACACACACACACACACACGAGAAGGCAATGTGAAGATGGAGGCAGAGATTTGTTATCTGCTCACAAACTCTGGAACTGCAGCAGGTAGGGAATATGTGCTCACCTGAGGCCACTGGAGGGAATGCGGCCCTGCCAACACCTTCATGGCAGCCTTTTTCTCCAGAACTATGGGAGAATAAATTTATTTTAGTTTAAGACACAAAAGTATGTGGGAAATCGTTACAGCAGCCACAGGCGACAAATACAGAAATAATTAGTATCTTTTCCATTGCATGTATTTCTCTGTGATTCTTCTCACTTTTATGATGGTAAGAAATTAATGGTCTAGATTAGGATTGGCTATTGAGGAAAGGGATTGAGAGAAGCTGTGGGCTGATTTTCCTGTGGGGTTTTGGGTCTAAGCTCTTGAATAAAGAGTACGTTTGCTTAGAGGATTCTGATGCTGGTAATCACTACTTAAGAACCTAATAAAATTTAGGGTAGGTGGATTCAGGGCCCTGGGTATCTTTAATGTTTCCCATATCAGTAAGATCTCCTGTATATAGAGAGTCAGTTATTGAACAACTCCAGGTTTTAGGATCATAGGTGACAAATCAGATAGAATATTCAGTTTTAATTGTGGTGAGTGGGGAAGAGATGTTTAGGCGGAGAACCAAATGAGATGAGAAAGCAAACTTAGAGGACGTGCGTCTCAGGCAGAGGAGACTATAGCCACAAAGGCCTGAGTCTGGAACTATTTTGGCTCATTTAAGGAATATAAAAAGGCCAAAATAGTTGGAATTCAATGAAAGTGTTATATTGTTTGGTGCATATAGGTTTATGATTATAGTGTCTTCTTTGGAAAGTATACTGTTACATTATATTCCTCCTTATCCTTTTATTACTTTAACTCTAAATTCTGTCTCGTCTGATGTTAACATTGATTTTCTGTTTTGTATATCTTTGCCCATACCTTTATTTCCCAATGTTTTCAAAAAAATCAGTTTGTTTAAACTGTGTTTTTTGGTAAGTAACAAAATAACAAATATCCTAAGGTAAATTATGTGTCATCTCTCCCATTTGAGAGGCATAAAAATGTGAATTTTGTTTAGAAATATTTTCATCAGAATTTCTAATATGAACATGTCTTGGTACTAAGCAGACACTTCCATTATCCGAACATAACTTGCATATACAAAATAACTCATTTCCTGATGAGTTTCAGTAATTGAGGTATTATTGCACATGTCATTCAACATATTGAAATTTTAGGATCTCTACATGCATGAACTTTTAAAAATAAAGTCATGGCTCTACTGGGCCACAAAGAATACATTTAAAATTTACAGAGTCAGCAAAAATTACTAATTTATTTAACTAATAACAATATTGGTTTTTATTTATGTCTATAGTCACACCATCAGTATGGCATATGTTTGAATTGTTCCAGTAGTGCAGATGGAGTTACTGTGATTTAGCAAGACTTTCTCAACTGCACTTATGACCAATATGATGCTCTTGGGAGGGGCCCAGATGTGGTCTAGATGGTCTGTGTCTGTGGGAAGGAAGCATCAAGTTTCAGCCCATAAAGGAATTGAACCCCTGACTGTGGCCTTATTAGCACCATGTTCTAGCCAACTGTGCTAATTGGTCACACGTGGCAAAAATTTTGGAGACAAAGAAAACATGTCAGAACATAAGATCCTTGGGTTTAACATGTTTGTTTCAGTCTGATTAAAAAAATCCTTAGATTTGGGGTCAGATCTAGCCTGGTTTGAGTATTAGCTCCCTCTCCTGATGACTGAGTTACCATGGTTTTCTCTTTGAACAATGAGGATAATGAGGCCAATTTTGGAAGATTTTTTTTTTTTAATGTCAGTGTAAGTAAAATAATTTACATGGGAATACCTAGCATATAATGCAACACAAAGTACTTATTCAATAAATATTCTTTTATAGTTTGGTTTAAATCCTTGTGAGGTAAACCAATGAGGCAGAAAACCACAACACTTCTCCCGCACTTAGATTATCCCCCCTCTCTTTCCACCCACTGTCACCTTCAGTGACACAACTAACATGCTAACACATCATTCACTTGCAAAGTGATTATATTTATGCAATAAAAATAAATGCAAGGCAGAGGAGAGCCACATTATTCAAGTGTTTTTAGTCTGTTTGGTCCTGGCTTGAGCACAGTGAGATGAAGTGAGTTCAGCACTCCAACCCTCCCAGGCAGCAGAAGCGTTGAGAGAAGGCAGCACAGGAGTCAAGAGAGCAAGTCTTCAAGACTGCCCACTGGGTTTTAATCCTTACTCTGTAGCTGTGCAGCCTTGGGGCAAGCATTTAACCTTTCAAATCTCTGATTTTCTCATCTGTAAAATGGGGATCGTTATTGTTACTATCCCAGAAGATTTTGTGAGATGAACTGAGATAAGACAGGTGAATAATTTAACCAGACACATGGGAAGTGTTCAAAATTGCTCAGGGGAAGGTCATGTGTCTCATTTGCATACCATGCACTTTAAGACCAGGGCTGCCTTTTTTAACTTCTTTGAGCCTCTCTCTCTCTCTCTCTGTGTGTGTGTTTGTGTGTGTGTGTGTTTTAAGACCTTAAGCCTGCCCCAACAAGCTTATTTACTCAGAGTGTAGAACGAATTTGCTGTAGTATATTGACTAAATATACATCAGCTATCAATTTTATTTGTTGCAGGAATGAGTATACTGTGTGAGTCTCTTAAAAGGTTGGTACTCTGGTTTCAGCCTAACTTCAGCCTTGATCTGAATCCAATGTTTCTAAGCTTCTCTTTCTTATCCCCTGGCTCTACCCTTTAATTCCACATCAAATCGTTCTCTCCGGCAGTTTTAACCTGAATCAGTGGTATTGACCTCACATGGAATCACAGGACCGTTCCCCTCATTTCCTCTCCCTGTTTTTCACAGTCAACCTCTGTTGACCCTTCCCAGGTGTTACTCATGTTATGTATTCTGTAGACTGAGTCATTTCCCCCTCTGAGTTTCCAATTTATTTCTTCCACTGCCAAAATGTCTTTTTCCCTCTGTATCTTTCACAACCGCTATGTTCCACATCTGTCACCTTTATATGTGTCCTGAGCCTTGTGATTCTCCATCGGCACTCCTGATCACTTCCTCTTCCTCACTCTGAGCCTGTCATTCTCCGTGTTGAGTAAACATTCTTGGCCTCAAGGAGCTTTCATCAGCAATGCTAATATTTTAAATATTATGATTACTTTTCTCTCTGCCATAAAAATCCTTCAAGACATCCGTATGATCAGTCTAGGGCACTGATTCTCAGTCAAGGAGGGGTGATTATGCCCACTAAGGGACATCTGTAAATGTCTGGAGACAACCGGTGGGGGTCCTTCTGGCATCTGGTGGGGAGAGGCCAGGGATGCTGCAGAACAATACTCCAAACCCACGACAGCCCGACAACAAAGAAATATTCAAATGCCAATAATGCCAAAGTTGAAAAACTCTGGTATACATTAGAAAGTGTATTTATCTTAAAAAGCTAAAATAGAACTCAAACACAATGCAGTCATAGGGATAGTTAATAATAAAACTGTAATAACTCAAATGTATTTGGCATTTGTCATGTGGCAGGCACCGTGCCAACAGTTTTCCCTTCTTTGCCTTATTTGCTCCTCATAATTACCCTATAAGGTAGGAACTATTATGATCCCCATCGCAAATGATAAAACCGTGGCCCAAATAAGTTAAATTATGTAACTAAAGTCACACAGCTGATTAAGGACTAAGCTGAGATCCAATCCCAGGCAGCCAAATGGGAAGGGCTTCTTTATTTTCAACCACTATGGTGAGCCCTGATGCATCTAGAAACAGATGTGCCGTATACTTCAGAGCAAGGATTCTCTAACTGAGGATCGCTTGGATAGGATTCAGGAGGTCTTTGAGCCCCCTGGAAATAAATGCAATATTTCCATCAATGTGCATTTCTTTTTTGGGGGGGAAGGGGGATATGGTTCAAACAGTCAAATTATCTGAAAAAGATTTGCAACCAGAAATACATTGGGAATCCATGAACAGCTTGCTCTTGACTTTCAGGAAAGGAGAGGTTTTGTGCCCTGGATTAGGCTGCCTTTCTGCAAAGGTGGGATTCTCTGCTAGTGGGCTTAAAAATTCTGACCAGACTATGAACCATCATTGATTAAACTTGATAAATCATTTGGCAACCTTGAACTTCCAAGGACTGTTAAAGGGCACAAAGCAAATTTAATAAAAATCTTAAGAAATGGGGTGACCTTAGGTGATTTATTTATATAAGATTAGGAAGTAGAATGGCTTCAGGTACTAACAGTTCTAGTGTTGACCTATCCATGTCACAGGACTGTTTGCCTGGGTGTTGCTGATATTGTCCTCTGTGATTCTCACTGTCCCTGAATTCGTGGCTCACCTAGTCCCCTACAAATTTACATATTTGCTTATCTGTGTTAATACCTTCAATCTGGTTACCTCCAGCTTTGATGGTTTAGGAATCACATTGATGCTTCTTTACATATTATAATTGATGATGTCTAGCATCTAGGACATTTTTTAAACACCCATCTCATGTGTATCAACTTTGGTAAACATTCCCTTTGGTTGCAGTCATTTGTTGACTCTATTTTCCTTATTGATAATCTTTTCAGCTGCAAATGATGATATATTTGTTTCCTTTCAAATCCTTAGACCTCTAATTAGCTTTTCTTTTTTTTTAATGTATTGGCTGGAATCTTCAGAACAGTATCGTAAAGTAACAGTGATGGGCATGCTTGTTTTATTGTTAGCTTTGACAGCACATCTTCTAAATTTTCACAGTTGCTATAAACTGAATATTTATGTCTCTCCAAGGTTCATATGTTGACATCCTAAGCCCCAAGTGATGGGATTAGGAGGTGGAGACTTGGTAGGTGAGGTCATGAGAGCAGAGCTTTCCTGAATGACACTAGTGCCTTTGAAAAAGAGATCCAGGCTGGGCATGGTGGCTCATGCCTGTAATCCTGGTACTTTGGGAGGCTGAGGTGGGCAGATCACTTGAGCCCAGCAGTTTGAGACCAGCCTGGCCAACATGGTGAAGCCCCATTTCTACCAAAAATACACAAAAAGAAAAAAATTAGCCGGGTGTAGTGGTGTGTGCCTGCGATTCCAGCTACTAGAGGCTGAAGTGGGAGAATTGCTTGAACCCAGGAGGTGGAGGTTGCCGTGAGCTGAAGTCGCACCACTGCACTTCAGCTTGGGGCAACAGAGGAGACCCTGTCTCAAAAAAAAAAAAAAAAAAAAAAAAAAAATCCGGAGCTTCCTTTCCCCTTTCACCATATAAGGACATGTGAGGAGATGATCATCTACAAAAGAAATGCAAGCCCTCACCAGGCACCAAATCTGTCTGAACCTTGATCTGGGACTTTCCAGCCTCTAGAACTGTAAGAAATAAACATTTGTAGTTTATCAGTCACCCAATCTCTGATAGTTCGTTATAGCAGCCTGAACACACTAAGATCACCACTTAAAATGATATTTCTTATAGGTGATTTTCCTACTAAAATTTTTTCTTTCCACTGCTATGTTGCTAATTCCCTATTATGGTAAAAAAAAAAAAAAAAGAAAAACATTTAAAATTATTAAATTTTATCCATTTTGCATCTACCAAGGACATCAGTTGACTTTTAAAATTTTATTTCTAAGTTGACTTTGCATTTTTCTGCTTTTATCCATGATGCTGTGGTTTCCCAGAGAACAATCGTATTTAAAGGACTTTGAAGTAGGAGGCATTCACTGTCACCACCCATGGGCGTCCTACAGCTACATTCAATATGTTCTTGGAAATACATTGGCTACAATGTAATGACTACTCAAAATATTGCTATCATGACCTACTTAGACATAAGGTAGGGGAGAAAGAATATTTAGCATTTTCCATAAATATATATGTCTCCAGATGTACCTATTCACAGGGAGTCAGAACAAAACAGCATTATGAAATGCTCCATGAGGTCTCCAGGGCCATAAATCAACTGAACTCAGCCAGCAGCATGTCTTCTTCAGAAGTCTATCTTTAGTCTTTGAGACTGCCCATGACCAATAAAAGGAGCAAGGATATTTTATGATGAAGTTTATTTTTCCAATATTGAAATACCAGAGGTCCTTGCTTCCAGTAGGCACAAATTTCAGTTACCATGTTTTAATTAAATAACTCCAGTTCCCCAACAATATGGGTCAATTTTTAGTTACCATAGTATATTACCTGTAATTGCATGAAGCACGAATTTCTCTGCTAGCTCTTTAGTTCATAAATCACTACATAAATAACACATGCACATCATGATCTGTGACTGATCATGTCACTTCTTCGAAGTCAATGACTGGTCACTATGCATCCGTATTCAGTTCATACACAGACAGCAAAGTGTGAAGTTGTGTTGTCTCCTTGTCTCCCAATTATTAAACCATGTGACATTTTATAAAAGTGAGTAATCCTGGCCGGGCGCGGTGGCTCACGCCTGTAGTCCCAGCACTTTAGGAGGCTGAGGTGGGCGGATCACGAGGTCAAGAGACTGAGATCATCCTGGCCAACATTGTGAAACCCCGTCTCTACCAAAAATACAAAAATTAGCTGGGCGTGGTGGCGCACGCCTATAGTTCCAGCTACTCAGGAGGCTGAGGCAGGAGAATTGCTTGAACTTGGGAAACGGAGGTTGCAGTGAGCTGAGATTGTGCCACTGCACTCCGGCCTAGCGACAGAGTGAGACTCTGTCTCAAAAACAAAACAAACAAAACAAAACAAAACAATAAAATAGAAGTGAATAATCCTAAGAGAGGATTAGCAACAAAGATAAAAGTGCATTAAAGAAATAAAAAGTGGTAGTGCTGGAAGTGAAACTTGCATTGAACCTAAATGGAGTAATTAAAGAAATAGTTAATCGTAGGAATATTGATGCTGCTGTGGTTGGAGGCTCTACTGTGCAGCTGGAGGAACTTCACGGAGACGAGCTTATCAAAATAAGTAAGGAAAGTGGTTGTGACAAAAAGGATGAAGATGTCCCAGAGGAAAGGATGCTGGCAAAAACTTCACATTAAAGGGATTCTCAGAGATAACTGACAACATTGAAAGCTTCACACTCAAGGTTTGGAAGCTGATTCAAACTTTGAATTAAGCATAACAGTTCACGAAGATGTGGAGAAGATGCTTGTTTTGTCTCATAAGTTCTACAATGAGAAGAAGGCAAGCACTGTTCGAACTACTCTTGGTAAGTTTTTAATAAAGAAAAAATCTTCAATTTTCAATGTTTCTAATTTTAAAATTGTGGTGTACTAAAGTATTAGTTTTACTATTTTTATATTTCCCTACTTATAAGTGAGAATAAGTGATTTTTTAATGTTTTGACAAACATTTTTAAAGGTCACAGAACAACTGCAATTTTTACCACTGATTATTAGCAATCGGATGGTTTTGCACAGTTGCAGCCTGCACAATCGTTTTTATGGTCCCACACTGCTCTGCAAAGTGAGGACGGTGATCTAATTTTCTCATTGAAGAACACTTGGAAAATAGAGCAAGAGAAAAAAATTTACATGTAACCCCATCCCAAAGGCACTTGTGAGTATAAAAATGTATATCTTTCCAATAGTCATTTTGATTGGTATAATTTTATATCTATTGGTTTTACATACTTGTGATCATGCTGCTTAAAGAATTTTATTTCCTTTTTAAAAATAGACTTTACTTTTTAGAGGAGTTTTGACTTCACAGCAAAATGGAGTGGTAAGTACAGAGAGCTCCCATTATACCTCATATCCCCACATAAGCACAGACTCCCCTACCAGCAACATCATGCACTAGAGTGGTACATTTGTTACAGTCAATGAATCTACATTGACACATCATCACCCAAAGTCCACAGTTTACATTAGGGTTTATTTTTAGTGATGTACACTCTATGGGTTTCTAACAAATGTATCATAACGTGTATCCACCATTATCCTGTCACATAGAATCATACTGCCCTAATAATCTTCTGTGCTCTTTGAATTTATTAATCTCTCTTTCACCCCAGCTCCTGGTAACCACTGATCTTTTTACTATCTTCATAGTTTTGCTGTTTTCTTTTATATATATATTTTGATGTTAATATATAGGTTTTACTAATCTGCATAATAATCCATTGAATGGATACATAATAACTTAACTTTTGAAGTAAATTAAACTGAGTCGTTACAGGTTTTCACTTTTTTACAGTTTTTCCTTTGGTATTTTGCATTCTTTTCATAGGGTCGACTTCGGAAGTACAGCCATTAGGTCCAAAGTCTCAGCCAATGGATCGAATAAATCTAACCTGCAGGCAAATTTGGCCTGGCTGGCATATTTTTATGTGTGTATATGTGTGTGTGTGTGTGTGTGTGTGTGTGTGTGTGTGTGTATATACACACACACATATATATAAATGGAGCCAGTAGTTAGCACAGTTTACATACAAATCTGAATTTCCTATTTCCTTGAAAAAAAAAATCAGGAGATCTGTTGACTCCGGATGTTTCCACATGTCAGCAAGAAGCCGGACCTGTGTAGCTACTACCCCTTTAGAGAGACAGCAATCACATCCTCCGTGAACAGTAGAGTTTTATTTACACTAAATGTGATTAGCAAATGGTTTTTAAAGACAAAAGAACCATAGTTTATTTGCTGTGTTATATATTGATTTATAGTCCACATGTATTTCGAAGGAATTTAAGATGTCTCAACAAACTGGCGTATAGATGTGTGGGAAATACTTCTGTAATTATGAACCACCCTGAGTTTGTGGAGCATTAAAAAGTGCTTTGGTTTGAGCTATTCTATTCCACCTTTTCAAAAGGTGGGTTCTTCCCTGAACCATTACATAGTGAGAAGTTTGGTATCTACAAAAGGTATGGTGTTTCGTCGTTTTGCATCTTGTTTGATCTTCACACTGGAGAGTAGCAAGTATAAATTTTAAAAAGTTTACTTTCTAGGCCAAGCGCGGTGGCTCAAGCCTGTAATCCCAGCACTTTGGGAGGCCAAGACGGGCGGATCACGAGGTCAGGAGGTCGAGACCATCCTGGCTAACACGGTGAAACCCCATCTCTACTAAAAAATACAAAAATCTAGCTGGGCGTGGTGGCAGGTGCCTGTAGTCCCAGCTACTCGGGAGGCTGAGGCAGGAGAATGGCCTAAACCCGGGAGGTGGAGCTTGCAGTGAGCTGAGATCCAGCCATTGCACTCCAGCCTGGGCGACAGAGCGAGACTCTGTCTCAAAAAAAAAAAAAAAAAGTTTACTTTCTAAAATTACTCTGGAAGCTTACATGCAGATGACCATGGCTCTGCTCCACCACCTTCGATGGCTCCCTGCAGCATCTGCAATGCTCTCTCCATTCATTAGCTCCTCCCACCCTGACTTCACCCGTGTAATTGTTTCCCTCTCTAAAGGTCCATTTAAAATGTGATCTTCTCTCTCATACTGCAGAAATACGACTTTTCTCCTTGTGAATGCCCATTGCCTTAATTTCTGCCTCTGGTATGACCGTTGCTACTTTTTCACTTTATATTTTAGGTGGTTGGGTGGATGACTTATCTCTTCTACAAGACCTTTGAGGTTTTCTTTTTGTTTTTCTTGAAAGTTTATGTCTACAAGATGCTGTTGAGAGCAATTTCATTCCTCATTCATTTTTGTTTCCCACAAAGTTTATGCCTGAAATGTGTGTGTAAACAACATTTGAGAGAAGAAATGGAAATCTCCCATCACTGCATCTCAGTATGAAGAGATGGAGGGAAGTTAAGTTCTAAATGACCAGATTTGGATGTTACATGACAAGTGGCTTCTGCACAGTAAACTAAGGCAGACCTGTAAGTGATGAGTAGGTATTCAAGAATGAAAGAGATCATGACCAAGGACAGCCACATCCGACCATTTGTTGTGTTTTGTTGATATGCCCTGACAATAGATGGCATAACCGAGGAAAGAAACTGCTGGGGGATAAGGGCTGTTGTGATTTTATCTTCAGAGAAACTTCCCTCTTACATAACGAAGACTCTTGAGTACTGAAGATGAATATTTATTGGGGAAAAATGCAATGGGAAAATAAAGTACATAAAGAAATCAGAAGATTGGAGAAGCTTGACAAACTACTGGAAGTTTTATTCCCAAGTAATTTATTTCTTATTTGTATCAATTTGATCAATATTACATAATTAGGATTATGTTGAATTGCAAATAACAAGATCAGGTTTTTTTTTTTTTTATATATAATAACAAGTCTAGAGGTGTGTTTAGATGACTGTGCAATGGCTAGGCCACTGGTTCTGATACTCTTGGCTTTCTCCTTATGGTCACAAGATGACTGCTTCAGTACCAGTTCTTACATCTGCATTTAAGAAATTAAAAAAAAAAAAAAAAAAAGGCACAGGTACTTCTGCAACTGCGTCTGTGCTCTTTATCAGGAAAGCAAATGTGTTCCAAGGAGCCACTGGCAGAATCAGTTTATTTCATGGCCGTGTTGTCTCACATGGTTATGTATCACCAAAAGGGAACCTTTGAAAGGGAATGTTTCACGGAATGTTTTTATACTCTGAAAATAAAGTCGTTGTTTATTATATATGAGATAAAAGAGAATGGTTATTAAACAGGTAACAGACAGAATCGGTCACTGCCATTTAACTCCAACGTCAGGGGTCCCTAACTTCAGTATTCTGGGATTATCTTTTCTTTTAAAGCTCAAAAATATTCTCTGGGCCCTCTTTCAAGCTAAGGGTTCTTTTTCTCCCTCCATGTTGAACATCTGAAAACTTCCTTCTTTCCCTTCCCTTCCCTTCCTTCCTTCCTTCCTTCCTTCCTTCCTTCCTTCCTTCCTTCCTTCCTTCTTTCTTCCTTCCATCTTTCTTCCTTCCATCCTTCCTTCCTCTCTTTCCTTCCTTCCTCTCCTTCCTTCCTTCCTCCCTTGTCTTCCTTCCTTTCTTCTTTCCTTCCTTCATTCCATCTTTCTTCCTTCCATCCTTCCTTCCTCTCCCCTCCTTTCCTTCCTTCCTCTCCCCTCCTTTCCTTCCTTCCTCTCCTCTCCTCTCCCCTCCCCTCCCTCCCTCCCTCTCTGCCTGCCTGCCTTCCTTCCTTCCTTCATCTTTCTTCCTTCCATCCTTCCTTCCTCTCCTTTCCTTCCTTCCTTCCTTCCTCCCTCCCTCCCTCCCTCCCTTCCTTCCTTCTCCTTCCTTTTCCTTTCTTTCTTCCTTCCTTCCTTCCTCCCTCCTTTCCTCCTTCCCTCCCTCCCTTTATTCCTCTATTTCTCTTCCCTTCTCTCTCTCTCTTTCCTTCTTTCTCTCTTCTTTTTCTTTCCCTCTTTCTTTTTTTCTTTGCTTCTCTTTTCTTTTCTTTCTTTTTTGAGACAGTGTCTCACTCTGTCTCCCAGGCTGCAGTGCAGTGGTGGGATCACTGCTCACTGCAGCCTCAACCTCCTAGGCTCAAGGGCTCCTCCTGACTCAGCTTCCTTGGTAGCTGGGACTACAGGTGCACAACACTACACCTGGCAAATTTATTTTTGTAGAGATGGGGGTCTCCTTATGTTGCCCAGGCTGCTCTTGAATTCCTGCGCTCGAGCAATCCTCCTGTCTCAGCCTCCCAAAATGCTGAGATTACAGAAATGAGCCATGGCCCCCAGCTCCTTCTTTCTTATACAGACCCATTCAACTATCTTTGCAGCATCAGTCTCTGAACTCACCTTTCTCATCCAAATAAGCCATCAAGGTTTCCTAAGCAAAGAGCTATCAACATGGATATGGATTAGTCAATTACCCCTAGAATAGAAAAATGACTGCAGTCTGTTGGTTGAAATACTCTTTTTCCTTTCTCCTCACCACAAATGAAAATAAACACTTATTATTTTCAAGTTCTGAAAAATAGTACACATGTTTTCGGTCTCAAATGTTGAGAAATCTCGACATCGGACACTCTATGCAGAAAATATAGAGTCAGTGGGACATGAGTCTGTGCTGTTTAAATCTACATTCAAGTATGTTAAGGTCAATTTTATCATGCGACCATCATTTCTGTAGTTTTAACTCACTGCCTCTGAATATGTTGTCTTGGTGACTCATGAAACAGATGAAACAGTGTCAAAATCAGGAATGTGACTTAATGTATTATTCTCCACACTTACGATGATACTGTATCATCGGACTGTTGTGAGTAATGATCATAAATGTTGTCCACTCAGCCATATTCAAACCACATGCAAACTTTCTAACCATATGCAGATTCCCATTTGTGATGGTCACCTTCACTCGTAGTTTAGAAAATGTTGTGGTGGATTTTCCCCCAGCTCTAGTGGCGGGCTAAGATTCAGTTAAACCAACCAGCATATGTCATTATCCATTGGTAGTAAGCAGCTTTGGAAATGGCTCCCATGGGGTCCCCACCTCCTGGTATTCACGCTGTTGTGTAATCCCTGCTTTTTGAGTGTGGATGGACTTACTAATTGATATGGTTTGGCTGTGTCCCCACCCAATTCTCATCTTGAATTCCCACATGTTGTGGGAGGGACCCAGTGGGAGGTAACTGAATCATGGGGCAAGTCTTTCCCGTGTTGTTCTCGTGATAGTGAATAAGTCTCCTGAGATCTGATGATTTTAAAAAGAGAAATTCCCCTGCCCAAGCTCTCTTTCTTTGCCTGCTGCCATCCATGGAAGACGTGGCTTGCTCTTCCTTGCCTTCTGCCTTGATCATGAGGCTTCCCCAGCCACATGGAACTGTAAGTCCAATTAAACCTCTTTCTTTGTCAATTGCTCGGTCTCAGGTATGTCTTTATCAGCAGCATGAAAATGGACTAATACACTCATCATGACTAAAATATGACAGAAATGATGCGATATCCCTTCCAGGATTAGGTTATCAGAGACTGTGACTTCCATCTCTCTCGTTTGCTTGCTCTGATGAAGCCAACTGCCTTGTTGTGAACTTCCCTACAGAGAGGCCACATGGCAAAAAGCTGAGCATGGTCTCTGCTGAACAGCCAGTGAGGACCTGAGGCTCTCAGTCCAACAGTCCACAATGAATTGAATCCTGCCAGTAACCACTGAGTGGGTTTGGGAGAGGATCCTGTTGAAACTTGAAATGACTGGAGTGCTGGTTGACACCACAATTGGAACTTACAAAAGACTCTGAGCTGGAGGACCTAGTGAAGCCGTATTTGGATCTCTGGCCCATAGAAACTGTGAGGTAATAAGTGCATGTTATCTTAAGCTGCTAAGTTTGGCAGAAGAAGGAGGGAGGGTGTAATTGGTTATATAGCAATAGATAACTGAGACACTCCTGGTTACAAACGTTTGTCCAGGTATGTGCATGTGAGCAATTGAGCCAATGGTAGGTAGGCTGATATCCTTGACTTTTCAACTGGTAGGGGGAGAGGGGAGGGAAGGAAAAAAAGAAAGCAAGAGAGGAGGTGGAGGGCGGGTGGGGGGAAAGAAAGAGAGAGACTATTTTCTTCCATCTATGAAACAAAGAAGTTGTTCTACAGCTGTTGTTGTCTTGTGACTTTGTGGAGGTAACCTGTCTTAAAAGAAAGCTAACACAAATCAGAAAGCATAGCTGAGAGACAGGGAGATACCAGGTTCTAGGGCATCATTTAAATACCTTCATCACACTGTGTCTGAAGCCAGCGGATGTGAGTCACTGGATTCCCTTTTTTTCTTAAGCCAGTTTCCACTTTTTTTGTAACCCAGACTTTGACCTGATACAAACTGTAATTAGCTAATGATCAGAACTTCAACTGCCCAAAGAAGGACTTGTCACCCTAAAACAGATGCTCCAAATTTTGTCTCAACTGACACAATTTGGAGCATCTGTTTACAGCTTTACAGGAAGGAGGAGAAGGTATTTTTAAGTGTGTGAGCACAGGTTAAAAAAGTAATTGGAAACTAAGTAAGTACAAAAACATCTTCAATCAAAGAAACATTTTGTAAGCTGAAATATTGTTCATTTTTATGATGGTACGTGTATATCTTCATATATAAAACTTCACTATCATTAGAAAATGTCACAGGAAATAACAAATACACCTTTTTCAATCTGGTTATAAATATGCAGAATGGAGTTTATTTACCAAAGTGTTACACATTTCCAACTGATAATATATCAATAAAAGCTCTCACTCCAAGATGTCATTAAAGCCACATTTGTTCATTTCTATTTATTATGAGAAAAAAACAAAATGAAAAAAGTGGATTTGAGTCATATTTCCTGTGAGTTCATCATTTGCTGGCATGTAACACCTGTGAATTTTATTCAATTCATTTAAAATGATTTCTTACATGCAGCCAGAAAGTTGAGGGTAGCAAGGAATTCAAAATGATCAGCAGGCATCCAAGATTTCTCAGGAGACAGATTTAGAATCACAACTAAGGTATGTTTTCCTTAAGGAATGTGTCTTAGAAAAATTAGTTCTAATGAACCAGAATTTGTTCCTAATAAATTCAGCTCATTTGTGTTTTGAAATTAGTAGACTCAAATGACCTTCTTAAAATGAGGTTTCCTCCTTTCTTCCTTTCCCTTCCCTTCCCTTCCCTTCCTTTCCCTTCCCTTCCCTTCCCTTCCCTTCCCTTCCCTTCCCTTCCCTTCCCTTCCCTTCCCTTCCCTTCCCTTCCCTTCCCTTCCCTTCCCTTCCCTTCTCTTTCTGATACAGACCAAGATCTATGGTACCCATTTCAAATGCCCTCAGAACTCATTCTTTTTTTCATTTGTTTATTTCATAAAAGTGGGCATTCTATCTATGTCAACCTTTGCCTATGGACCTGACATATAACCTGTTTTGGCCAGTGGGATGTTAGCCAACATCACACAAGGAGAGGTCCTTTTGCTCTTCTGTCTCTGCCAAAAAAAAAAAAAAAAAAAAATACCCAGGTTATCCTGATGGAGAATTAGACATTTGCTCGGTGTACCAGCCAACAGCCAGTGAGGCATAGAGTGAACCTAGCATCGCCAGAAGAACTGCCCAGCCCAGCCCAGCCCAGCCCAGATCTCTGACCTGCAGGTCTGTGATTTAAATACATGCTCGTTGTCAGCCACTGTATGTGTGTGCATGTGTTCAGGCATGTGTTTCCCAATGCTATCATGGTAATAGGTAACTGGTACACACCTAATACCTGAATAACTCATTATATGGTTGAAATATCTGGCATGATTCTGATTTCCTATACTGAGTCCTGACTGATACAGAAGTTTATAGACATTTTCTCATTTAATTGTCACAACTACCTAACATGGTAGGTGTTGTTGCTTTCCCATTTTACAGATCAGGATGCTAACTAAATCATTCAAGTCCTACAACTCCTAAATGGCAGAGTGGAAAGCAAACCAGGATGCTGAATTTGAAAGTCCACATTCTTAACCATCAGACCACACTGACTGAGTCAGTTTTCACATTGAGAGGGAAAAATATTACCAAGTTTCCTCTGGAAAGATCCAGAAGAAGGTAGGTTTACAAGGTCTAAATTGAATGGGAGCTATAAAAGAAGTACAGGTTTCATGCAGAGAATCTGAAGCTCTATGTACGCTTGCATATTTTAGAGCTGAATTCCTGGAGGGTTGTGCAGCCTCTTCATCTAATACAATTGAATTTGGCCCTATCTTCAGATTTAGTCATTTCTTCCATGACGGCATATTAAATGACAATCTCAAATAAAGACCCACTCATCTGAACAAAGGGAACACGCCCCACTCAGGCCCTTCTTTGATTTATAACCAATTCTCTTTTAACATGTGGACCCAACAAACGAGAGATGGCTGACTAGCTCGAACAATGAACTTGTTAGTTAACAGAATTAACAGTGTGTTGTTTCACTGTGATGACAGTAATAAAACAGGAGACGTGAAGCCGATATAGTCACAACTAAATCGTAATGGATGAGATATTTACAGCAAAGCTGTTAAAACATTGAATAAAATATGGGAAGAGCAAAAGCAGATGTGTTTTTATTCTTCTGAGTTGAAGCTTGCAAGGTAAAAAGATAGTTTGAGTAATAATCACAGGTTCTGATTCACAATGCATTAATAAATATTCATATGGTACCAGCCGCTGAAACTTTCCAGATACAGAAATAAAGTGAGAAAGCCTGTTCTTGCCTTACACTTTACTAAGTTTAGATTTCCAGACACACATGTCAATATCTCCATTAGGTTCCTGTAAAAGTTCTCTTTTATTTTCCACTGCGTTCCAAGTCTTGATGGTGAAACATTCATCTTTCCTGTTTCGTTCCAAATGTCCCAGTATTTCCCCCACTCAAACCACAAGAAAGTAGAAAGAAGTGATGGTCTATTAATAAAGAAGAGACCTATAATTTAAGTAGAAGATAGAGGTGGAAGGAAATGAGCATTTCTCTTTGAATTAGGCACAGGTAAATGAGCTATATATCCCATTGGATGTCCACATCCCCAAATGAATTCGAACGGTGGGATGCCTGATTTTGCAACAGCAAGCAAAACACATTTATTCGTTTTTCTTTTGTAATTATCATTGTCTTTGTTTTAAAGGAGCAGGGAGTTTTTCGAGAGCACAAGGGAATGCTACCACATTACTCAGGGTTGAAACAACTTGGGAAGCATAATTTGGGGGGTATGAAAGCATCAGGATGCTTGGTCCAGGTTTGTTTTCCTGCATTTCAGGAAAACAGCTGCGGGAAAAAGAAGAAAGAGGCTTGGCGCAGAACTGGTTTGGATTTTTGGGAGGGAGGAAGGAAGAAAGTGAGACAAGAGTGCTTTGCAGGGGCTCAGATTCCCCTGGCTGGGGGCCACAGCCCTCCCCTCGTGAGTACCTGGTTTGGGTACTGGAGGCTTCCTGATGGATGTCCATGAGTGCTGCAAACGGTAGCACAACAGGGCTCGTTGAGGTTGCTATGACATCCTTTGTTCCCCATTTCCCTGCTTTTACTGGCATATGTACCTTGGCTTGTATGTAGAACCGGAGGGCTTTGTGTTGCATTTTCATTTTCCCCTCTGTTTTATTAATCGCTGCATCCTTTTATCTCTGTGCACATCCCCAAGTCTTCTCCCTAGACTTCACAGAATCTTCCATTTGGGTTCCATTCTTTGCTTTCCCTCAGATGATCTCTGTTGGCTCTAAATGAGTTTTTGTTGTTTCTCACCCTCTCTCCCCTCCTTGGCCTTCGTATTATTTTTTCCTGTTAATTAATTCCATCTCCACAGACTTCTATTTGCGTTTTTTCATTTTCTTATTCTTCTCCGTGTTCTTTGAAAATCGCAGGGTAATGTTCTGGGCACTTGTCTGTGGCTCAGAGTTCTAGGAAGGGAGAGGCCGGAGAGGGTGGCTTCCAAGCAGGTAGGGCACAAGACCAGCAGGAACCAGCAGCCTCAAACCAGGGCTCACCGCAGAAGCCTCTGACCAAGTGCCTCCTGGTCAAGAGAGGGTTATTTCCAGGGCCGGATGCAGGGGCTCATGCCTGTAATCCCCGCACTTTGGGAGGCCAAGGCGGGCAGATCACGAGGTCAAGAGATCGAGACCATCCTGTCTAACACGGTGAAACTAAAAATACAAAAAATTAGACGGGCGTGTTGGCGGGCACCTGTAGTCCCAACTACTTGGGAGACTAAAGCAGGAGAATGGCGTGGACCCGGGAGGTGGAGCTTGCAGTGAGCTGAGATTGCGCCACTGCACTCCAGCCAGGGCGACAGAGCGCGACTCCATCTCAAAAAAAAAAAAAAAAAAAAGAGGGTTATTTCTGGAAGAACCTTCCTTGCACACAAATCTGAGAGCAAGCAGGCCTCTCAAGGGTCAAGAGTGCTGCCACTTCCATTTTGGAGGATTCCCAAAGTGTTAGACAATAAAGGCAGACTAAAAAAAAAAAGAGTTATAAAAATTGTGGTATATTTAAAATATTTATGCTTAACAAGTTAACACTCCTTAGACAAATCTAAGGCTGTGTCATTGTGCCATGTGCAAGCAAATTAGCAGATTTAGAAACAACGCTTAATCTGAATGCACTACTGATAGTCTTGCAAACAAGTTTCAGTAACAAAATCCAACCACACCAGGTCTTTCAGAAAGCATGTGATGTTCAAAAGCTAATATTAATTTGGTTTATCAGCTCAACCCTGAAGGAGTTAGTTTCCTATTATTCTCTGATTCTCTTGTCGCCCTGTGCATAAGTAACAAGGCATTTTTTTTTTCCTGAATGGGGAGGTTGGGGGAGGTCTGAGTTTTAGATGGTTCACGTTTTTCCCTAGTAACTTTAGCAGAGGAATTAATTATTACTGTGCAATCATCTTTTTTGGAAGGATATTTGGAATGTGCTTCTTGTCTCTTTTCCCTTCAGACTTTTTTTCTTCTTCTTCTTTGAATTGGACATCCTAAATGTTAGCTTTACTGGAGCTGAACATACTGTAACACTTAACCCAGGTGAAAAATGACTGCTTGCCAATGACTTTTACATCTATATTAAGACTATTCTGGTTATATAGCACAGTTAGATATAATATGTTCAAATACAGAGAGTGTGATAGATCCAGGCATCGATGATATGCTTTCTTTGAAAACAAAAGGATTGCAAGAAGTGAGCCAGGTACGGCTACTTAGGAATTTGAGCAAATAAGAAAAACACAGTTATTACTTTTTAAGGCATTGGTCTGTATCTAACTTTACTTTTTTTGGATTTATTTATTCATTGGCTAATAAAGATTTTCTTTATTAGGTGGGAGTTTGTTTTTTTCCTAGGTAATTGGTAAATGAATAGAAGCTGACTTTAATCAGTAAACCAGGTATCTGATAAATTGATTAAATAAATGATTCAATATTGTTGGAAGAACGAGACTACAACATTATCCCAGTTTAAAACTTCAGTGCTCTTAGAACTTCATTCTTAAGATGAAGCTCTTTCTTTATGAATGGAATTTATTTACAGAAAACGAAGCATTTGGCTGAGTTTGTGACTTACTCAATAATGCACAGCAAGTCTGAATTAAATCTGTGTAACAGGTTCTAATCCCATGGTCCAGCAATTAGACCATTCTCCCTAAGCTTCTTTGAGAATTAATTTCTCATTATAAATAAATATATTCTGCACCATGGTCTGAACATACCAATGCTAAGCACATTTTCTGACAGACATTTCAAAGATAGAGATGAGCTCTTGCATCTTTTCAAAAGCAATGCAAGAGACATTCACACAGCAGGTGCTGGAAGGGTCCCTCTGGCAGACAGAGGGGATGCAGAAGTTCTCCTCAATCAGGTTTTCCTGACCAAGCTTGTCTGTGTGGCTGCGGTAAACATGCACAGGTCTAGCGCTCAAAAATGGGCCCCTGGCTCTCACAATGAACCTGACAACCTGGCCAATCAAATTCAAGTCTACCACGTTGCCAGGGTAACTGATACACAGTCACAAAAACAGAATGATCACAGTGAGGGAAAAATACAAAATGCAGCATTTTCATGCTTAGGAAAAGAAAGAGAAAACACAGGCTGACCATACACAGCAGGAATGTATTTGTGGTACTTGCTTCTTCCTTAAGTATGAGCCGTTAATTTACAGCCATGTGCAAATGCCTATGTGCAGATGTATGCACCTATCCACTTCCGCAGAAAAGATGTGCTTCACTTCTGGAACATTAGTGAATTTAGAATGGAAGAAAGATGGCAGATTGTGGTTTGAGGTGAAAGATCTGGAGGCACACACACAAAATGAGCATCCACCCTTCTTCCTTGAGCAACTCCTGGGTTGAAAGGTGCTTCCAGACTCACTTAACTCAGTCGATGGTCCTTCCTTTCAGTATCTAAAGGATGCTACTGACAGGGTAATAAAAGCCATCCCATGTCCTTAGCAATGACTGTCTCCAGGCTAACTGGTCCCTCTGTTTTGCTATGTGTCCCCATCGTATAGGTGCCCAAGTGATTCTGAAAAATGTAAATCATGTCCTTCCCCCAGTGAGCTCCTCCCCTGGCTTCCCTTGCAGGCTGAGCAGCAGGTGGTGTTTACACCATGGCCCACCAGGTTCTGCTGAGTTCACCTCTTCCTAACTCTCTGCCCTTATTTCTTGACTCTCTCCCCTGCAGTCCACTGTCAACAATCTTCCTTTCTGTCCCTTGAACATGTCAAGCTTATTTCCACTTGAATTAGTTTCTGGGAGTTGCCATAACAAAGCCCCACAAACCAGGTGGTGAAAAACAGCAGAAATCTATTCTCCCATAGTTCTGGAGGCTTGGAGTCTGAATCAAGGTGTCTGCATGGCCGCATCCCCTCCGAAGGCTCTAGGGGAGTATTCCATTTCCTTCTCTGAGTTCCTGACGTTGTTGGCAATTCCTGGCATTCCTTGGCTTGTGGGTGCTTTGTCCCCATCTCTGCCTCCCTGTGTGTTTCTACATCTCCTCATCTTCTTATGAAGACATTAGTCATTGGATTAGGGCCCACCTGAATTGAGTAGAACTCAACTTCACTGTATGTGCTAAGGCTCTCTTTCCAAATAAGGCCATATTTACAGGTACTAGTTATCACTTCAGCATATCTCTTTGGGGACACAATTCAATCCATAATGCCACCTCAGGACCTCCACCTCGAATTCCCTCCTACTAGCCCTTTTCATGGCTGGCTCCTTGCATCTTTTGGGAGTGAGCTCAAAAGCCATCTTGTCCGAAGCTTCCCAGATCACATATTTTTGACTTCCCACCCCTCAACTCCTTGTCATCACTGCACTTTATTTCTTTCTTAGACCTTATCCTCACCAAATATACAACCCCCCTCCCTCTCTCTAGAAGAATATGAACTCCCAAGAGTAACTGCTTTGCATGTCTTAGTCACAGCTCCGTTCTCAGAATGTAGATGAGTGCCTGCAACAAAATAGGTGCTTGATAACTATGCACTGAATATAACATCTGAATCCGAAAATTTGGGAAGTAGGAGAAGTTGTAGAAGAGAAGGCTGAGTTGAGGTGATACTGAACTGATGACAAGCATTCAACAGTTTCTCTGACAAGTATCTGTTGGACATCCATTATATGCCAAGCACTGTTCTAAGTTACAGCTCAGCTAAGACAGACACAAAGCCTTGAGCTCACGAGACTTGTATCCGAGTGAGAGCCCCAGAACCTGCCATATGTTGAGTGCTTGCTATCTGCCGGCACAGTGCAGAACACCTGTGATGTTAATCCTACAGAAAATTGTAGAAGGCAGGTGCTCTCATTAACTTTACTTCTTCCCAGGCGAGGAAACAATTTCAGAGCAAATTCACCTCATTGGTAAGCAGGAGAGCAAACTCCTCCTAAACATGGGGTTCCATTCCCCACCCTCTTGGCTGCTCCTTTATGGAACTCTTGAAGAAAACACTAATGCTGGCCAGAAGTTCATGTAGTTGGCAATAAGCTGCATTTTCCCGATGAGAAAATGAAACGCAGGAAAGTTAAATCACTTCCACACATCACAAGCTAATGGGTGGCAGGTAGGGAAGGAGGGAGATGGCCCTGGTTTGTTGTCAGAGCCCATGTTCATAAGCCCCACCTTTTTGTCCTTCTCAAGTCTATAGGTTTGTGGGCAGGTATAGCAGGGGTATCCTTTTTTTTTTTTTTTTTAAACAGAGCTCAGATCCCAAGGTTCTCGAACTCTAAAGAGTATAGGATTCATCAGGGGATTCCAA
This sequence comes from Rhinopithecus roxellana, assembly GCF_007565055.1. NCBI lineage: Eukaryota > Metazoa > Chordata > Mammalia > Primates > Cercopithecidae > Rhinopithecus > Rhinopithecus roxellana. The sequence goes on along the minus strand of NC_044561.1, from coordinate 128,945,506 downwards.
ACACAGACTTTGAATCAGCAGGCCAGCTCCCAGATGTGACAAGGTAATTGAATGGACTTTATGGGGAACAAGAAGACATCTTTTCACTAGGGCCACAAAGTGCATAGAATGCATGTTGGATGCTGTTACTGTGAAGGGAGAGTCACCCAGATAATAAAGCCCGCATTGAGGTAAGCAGAGATGAAAATTAAGAGAAAGAATCCTGATGAAATCTTGGAATGGCCAGATCTGGCCCTGGGAGGTAGGCTTATTGCAAAAAATTCCACAATAGGTAAGACAATAAAGGCCCTTTTTTTTGCTAAAATCAGATTAAATTAGATGTTGACACCTGCTGCCAAAACAATCCCAAATAAAACATCTCCTTTAGGCCAAATCCCCTGTACTCCAGAACAATCTCCCTCAGAAACTGGAGTGGCTCATGATGGTATTTCAAACTAAAGTGCCAATGATTGGAAGTGCTTGCTGACTCAACCACTGGAATGTTCTGGAGATGAAATTGATATTTGAAAGCAACTGGAGGGTGACTGACAGTTGGTAGGTACTTAAAAAATATCCTGAGTCTATCTAAATGGTGTATTTTCTTTTTTTACATACTAGAATATATGTACTTGGCCAATGACAAATATGTTTATAATTTGGGAAGTATAATAGGAGACACTTTAAGTAAGAAAAATTCTAATAATTGCTTTTTGCCTGTTTGGTTTATTTTACATGACTGTGAAGTGCAAAATTCCAAGATTTTGACTTTTTGCCTGATTTTCCTCTCTCTCCCATCTCCTTTTCTCCTACACTTGCACCATCCATCCTTAGTGGTCAAAAGTACGAGGATCCGCCATTTGGAACTTCATCTTTTAAAGACCAGAAACTCCTCTTCAAGAGAAGGAAGGATGTGCTTTACATGTGGCTTTATCTAAGATAAACAGTGAAGTTCCAAGTTCTCTAGTTTCTTTATTTAAAAATAAATAAATACCTGTGATTTATAGCAAGGGTAGCAATTTAGTGCATAAGGAATTTTTTTGGTCTATTCCTCTCCATCTCCATCTCTCTTAAAGTAACTAATTTTAACAGCTTAGTGCATAACCTTGTAGTCATTTTTCTATGGTATTGTAACCAGACACAAATGCATGCATGTATATGCATGTATGTGACTATGCCTATATACATAAACACACATACACACATCATTTTTTAACATATTCTTGTACACTGTTGCTTTGGGTTATATTTCCAAAGGTATGATTTCTGGGTCAAAGGGTATGTATAATTTTAATTTAAATGAACACAGATGATTACTTTCCAGAAAGTTTACAGAACTTCATATTCTCACCAGTATATTTCTCCAAATCACTGCTATCTCAGAATTTTTTGGCACATGATACTGTGGTAGTTTCATGATTTTTATTCTTTTTTCTCTTTATAAGACTGAGCATCTTCCTCATTTGAGTCCTTAGGACTGTCACTCAGAATCTGCTCTATGGCCCCATTTTACATGCCTTTCCTGCCTTTCCTGTGTTCTTTCGGAGGTTGCCCCTTGTAATAATGAGGATGAAGATGCAGATGATGTTTATTGAGTGTTGACTACCTGTGCTGAGTCTGCTATACACATACAATGCTGAACAGGTTCTTTACTGAAAGTTTTTCCTTTGATCTTCACAATAACCCTATGAGCTATCTAGTCTTATAAGTCAGCTTTTACAGATTAGGAAACTGAGGCTCAGAAAAGTTAGAGGATAGGTGTGATGGCTTACGCCCCTAATCCCGGCACTTTGTGGGGCTAAGGTGGGAGGATCACTTAAGCCCAGGAGTTTGAGGCCAGCCTGGGAAACCTAGTGAGACCCCTCTCTCTAATAATAATGATAATAATAATAGCAATAAAATAAAATAAATTAGCTGAGTGTGATGGCGCACACCTGTAGTCTCAGCTACTTGTGAGGCTGAGGTGGGAGAATCACTGGAGCTTGGGAAGTCGAGCCTGCAATGAGCTGTGATCACATCACTGTACTCCATCTTGTCTCAAGAAAAAGGGTGGAGGAGAAGGTTAGAGTAATTTGCCTACATGTGCAGAGGGAGTGAGAAGCAGAACAGGGATGAATCCAAGAGGTCTGGCAACTACAGCATAGACGGCACACAAGCACTGTGCACATTGCCTGCTAGATACCCAAGATGGGATTCATTAAAGTGAGGCCAGGTCTGGATGACAAAAGTCCAAGAACCTCCTGAAATGTTGTGCAGGATGCTGGGAGAGGTTTGATTTATTTTCTTCATTTTCCAATCTAGCAATTTAATCTTACATTTCAGTTTGAAATATTTTAAACATGCATTCCCAATATTTGTGTACTTATTTATAAATTATATACTTGCACTGAAGTATTGATATCTTATGTCCACCAGAAAGCATACATAAGCAGTTATAATTTTAAATGGTGTCTCAGTTTGAGCCACTGTAGCAAAAATACCATGGACTGGATGGTTTAAACGACAAACATATATTTCTCATTGTTCTAGAGGCTGGCAGTCCAAAATCAGGGTGCCAGCATTGTTAGGTTCTGGTGAGGGTCCTCTTCCAGGCTGCAGGTTACTGACTTTCCATTGTATCCTCACATGACAAAAGGGGTCTTTAGTGGGTAACTGGGTCACGAGAGTGGAATCCTCATGAATAGGATCAATCCATCAAAGCAGTTATAAGCCTGCCTTGCCTTAAGGGCTGGGGAATTAGACTACACTTTTTTTTTTCTTTTTTTTTTTAAGACAGAGTTTTGCTCTTCTTGCCCAGGCTGGAGTGCAGTGGCATGATCTCAGCTCACTGCAACCTCCGCCTCCCGGGTTCAAGTGATTCTCCTGCCTCAGCCTCCCAAGTAGCTGGGATTACAGGTGCCTGCCACCATGCCTGGCTACTTTTTGTATTTTTAGTAGAGACAGTTTCATCATGTTGGCCAGTCTGGTCTTGAACTCCTGACCTCAGGTGATCTGCCCGCCTCGGCCTCCCAAAGTGCTGGGATTACAGGCGTGAGCCACTGCATCCAGCCAGACTACAATTCTTGATGAGGGAATAGGATTCATGAGGATCCCACTCTCATGACCCGATTGCCCACTAAAGGCCCCACCTCCTAATATTAGGTTGGTGCAAAAGTATTTGTGGTTTTGCCATTAAAACCAATTGGCTGTAGATGAGACTGCAGTCATCTGAAGAATGTGCTAGTTGTGCCATCGGCATTACCATTAAAAGTAATGGCAAAAGCCGCAAGCACCAACCTATTATCACTTTGGGGATTAGAATTTCAATATGTGGATTTTGGGTGGACACAAACATTAGGTCTATTGCAAATTGATAAGATAAAACTGAAATTACTTGTAATCTAATTATTCTATTTGTGAATAGTACCAAAATATCATTGCTCTCACTAAATAAAATTAGTATTAGAAATGAACTGCATGCTTAGTTTTACATGTTTCATGACTTGCGATGGCTTTATAGTATTATTAAAAAATATCTTAAGCCATGGCCGGGCACGGTGGCTCACACCTGTAATCCCAGCACTTTGGGAGGCCGAGGCGGACGAATCACCTGAGGTTGGGAGTTCAAGAACAGCCTGGTCAACATGGTGAAACCCTGTCTCTACTAAAAATACAAAAAATTAGCCAGGGTTGGTAGTGGGTGCCTGTAATCCCAGCTACTTGGAAGCTGAGGCATGAGAATTTCTTGAACCTGGGAGGAGGAGGTTGCAGTGAGCCAAGATGGTGCCATTGCACTCCAGCCTGGGCGACAGAGCAAAACTCCATCTCAAAAAAAATAAAAAATAGGCCAGGCGTGGTGGCTCATACCTGTAATTCCAGCACTTTGGGAGGCTGAGGTAGGTGGATCATGAGGTCAGGAGATCAAGACCATCCTGGCTAACATGGTGAAACCCTGTCTCTACTAAAAATACAAAAATTAGCTGGGCCTGGTGGGGAGTGCCTGTAATCCCAGCTACTTGGGATGCTGAGGCAGGAGAATTGCCTGAACCTGTGAGGTGGAGGTTACAGACCCGAGATCGTGCCACTGCACTCCAGCCTGGCAACAGAGTGAGATTCTGTCTCAAAAAAATAAAGAAAGAAAATAAAATAAATAAAAAATATTAAGCCATAGCATATATTTGGGAGGAGGTTTATCGTTTTAGTTATCTAGTAACATGTAACAAATGATCCCCAAATTTAGTGATTTAAACTCACAAGTTTGTTTTGCTCATGATTTCTGGGTCAGGAGTTAGGAAAGGGCTCAGCTGACTGGTTCTCACTTGCAGGTCCTTGTGTAGTACAGTCTGATATTGGATGAAGCTGAGGCTACAGTCATTTGAAGGATGTCCAAGTTGTGCCATTGCCATGGCTGGCAGCTTTGGGACCTTCACTGGGGCTGTTGGTCAGAGTGTTCATGTGCCCCTTTCACCACGATGGTCTCAGTGTAGCTGGACTTCTTGAATAGCAGATCTTGCTCCCTCCAGAATAAGCGTCTCAGGAGAAACCGGAGGGGAAAGCTGTGTGGCTTTTCCTGACAGCCTTAGAAGTCACGTAGCATTCCCTCTGCCATAATCTATCCATCAAAGCTGTCATAAGCCTGCCTTGGCTCAAGGGCTGGGAATTAGACTATACTTCTCCTCCTTCTTTTTTTTTTTTTTTTTTTTTTTTGACGGAGTCTCACTCTGTCGCCAGGCCAGAGTGCAGTGGTGTGATCTTGGCTCACTGCAACCTCTGACTCCCAGGTTCAAGAAATTCTCCTGCCTCAGCCTCTCAAGTAGCTGGGATTACAGGCGCCTGCCACCACGCCCAGCTAATTTGCTAATTTTTGTATTTTTAGTAGAGATGGAGTTTCACTGTGTTGGCCTGGTGATCTGCCCACCTCAGCCTCCCAAAGTGCTGGGATTCCAGGCATGAGCCACCGCGCCAGGCCTATACTATACTTCTTGATGAGGGAATAGCAAGATCACATTGTAAGCCAGCCTATGGAAGGGGAGAGATGATTGAGGCTATCTCTGAAAAATGTAAGCCTCGTCATTACAGATTAAGTTATTTATTAATAGTATTTATGCAGTGCCTCCTATGTGCCAAGCTAAGAATATGAGTAAAAAGCTTGAAAAAACACAAGATCCCTGATGTTCTGGAACCTATATTCTAGTACAGAAAATATCGGATCATGGTTTTAAATGTAAATCTGTATGTTACATAATCTGCTTGATAACTTCCTTTTCTGTTTGTTTTGACAGATCCGAGTTGCTCATCATCTTTTTTTTTACATCACAATATAACTGATAAAAAGCTCCTATGAGTGGTGGGAGAAGTTACAGCCATTTTCTCTTTGCATGCAGATGCTTGCATTGTTAATATTTCCTTCAATTCAGATTACTTTGTAGGAATCTTTAAGCCACTAGTCCTTTTTTTGTGAGAGCTGCTATAGTTAAGAGGAGGTAATGCAGTCTGTGAATCCACACTACCAGGCATGTGTAAATTGCAAGAAACCTCAGTAGGCTAGAGGCTAGAGGCAGTAAGAACGCCATTGACATCTGCAGAGACAATCTGACTTCCTCTCTTCCTATGTGAATACCCTTTATTTCTTTCTCTTGTCTGATTGGCCTGGCCAGAACTTCCAATACTATGTTAAATTGGAGTGGAGAGAGAGGGCATCCTTGTCTTGTGCTGGTTTTCAAAGGGAATGCTTCCAGCTTTTGCCCATTCGGTGTGATATTGGCTGTGGGTTTTGTCAAAAATAACTCCCATTATTTTGAGATATGTTCTATCAATATTGAGCGTTTTTAGCATGAAGGGGTGTTGAATTTTATTGAAGGTCTTTTCTGCATCTATTGAGATAATCATGTGGTTTCTGTCATTGGTTCTGTTTGGATTACGTTTATTGATTTGCATTCTGCTATAAAGACACATGCACATGTACGTTTATTGCAGCACTATTCACAATAGCAAAGACTTGGAACCAAACCAAATGCCCATCTATGATAGACTGGATAAAGAAAATGTGGTACATATACACCATGGAATACTATGCAGCCATAAAAAGGATGAGTTCATGTCCTTTGCAGGGATGTGGATGAAACTGGAAACCATCATTCTCAGCAAACTAACACAAGAACAGAAAACCAAACACTGCACATTCTCACTCATAAGTGGGAGCTGAACAGTGAGAACACATGAACACAGGAGGGTGACATCACACACCAGGGCCTGCTGGGGGGAGCAGTGGGGGGCTAGGGGAGCATAGCATTAGGAGAAATACCTAATGTAGATGATGGGTTGGTGGGTGCAGCAAACCACCATGGCACGTGTATACCTATGTAACAAACCTGCACGTTCTGCACATGTATCCCAGAACTAAAAGTATAATTAAAAAAACAAAAAAAGAATGCCATTGTGTCCCCCATCCCCAGTTCCTCTGAGTTGTGGAATTCTCACCTTCTCTTAGAATTTCTGCAATACCATATGTAACCGACGCAGAGGGAGTGAGGCAAGTGTCAAGCTGCTTATTAAAATATAACACACTTTAATTTCTTTTTTATTTTTAGTTTGAAGTAAGTATAAATAGAAGGTCTAATGTCTTTTTTTGCTTATTTTCCACTTTGGAGGACACTGCTCTAGAAAAAGTCAGAAAACACTCCTCACCAGTTGAAGAAGGTGATGCTTCTGGAAAGGACACAGTCCCCAATAATGAAACAACCCCCACAGCTTGCCTCCGTGAGTGCCTTCTCTTGAGTGATGATGCAAAAGGAGCTGAAATGAGTTGCAACTTGCAGGAAGTAGCCTGACATACAACGTTGTTTAAATTAAAGTGAATGCAAAAGAGAAGCTTGTTATAGCGTAAATAGGCGAGGAGAACTTTCTGTTTCCAATTGCTTGTCTGCTTTGGTTGGAGACCATATGCTTTGAAGAATCTTACAAATGTTCCTGTCCATATACATACTAGAGTATCTCAGGCTTTTCTCTCTGGAAGCCTTTGTGCCCTTGTCTGAAGGATCTATAAAAGCAATAAGCCATCTAGTAAATGGAGCTGGAATATGGGATGCTCTTGTTCCTTTCCTGCCAGCGGCCACTGGCATTTATTCCAGAGTTGATGCATCAGTGACCAGGGTTATTGCTCCCAGAATCCATGTTAAACCACACAAGCAATGGAAATTTTCTCAGCTATGCTATGACCTCAGTCTAGGCTTATTTCACTCAAATATGAATAGCAATAAAGATATTAACAGCAATGCTATTATTAATTCTAATAGCTAACAGTACCCAGTGCCTACTCCTTGCCAGGTGCTGTGCTAGGAAGCCACATGGATTTAATTGTTACTCCTCATAGCAACCTTATGAGAAATATACTGTCACTTATTGGACAGCAGAGCAGGAAATTTCTCCAAAGTTTGGAGGAATTAAACAACTTGAACAATAGAGACTGAGCCCAAGGAGTATCCCCATAGTCTGACTCCAGGTTTCCAAGGTTAATTAATGACTTTCTGTCTCTCTAATACATATATCTATATGTTATATAGATATTTATATTGTATATAATAAAATAGGCATTTATATTATATATAATATAAAACTTATATATAAGTTTTGACAAATAAATTTTAACCACTATGGAAAACTTGCAACTCAAGTTTCTCCAGGTTTGGCTGTGTCCCCACCCGAATCTCATCTTGAATTGTAGCTCCCATAATCCCCATATGTAGTGGGAGGGACCCAGTGGGCAGTAATTGAATCATGGGGGTGGGTTTTTTCCCATGCTGTTCTAGTGATATTGAATAAGCCTCATGAGATCTCACGGTTTTATAAAGGGCAGTTCCCCTGCACACGCTTTCTTTCCTGCCACCATGTAAGATGTGACTTTGCGCCTCCTTTGCCTTCTGCCATGATTGTGAGGCCTCTCCAGCCACGTGAGACTGTAAGTCCATTAAACCTCTTTTTCTTTATAAATTACCCAGTCTCTGGTATGTCCTTATAGCAGCATGAGAATGGACTAATACAATACATAAGTATATATTATATATAATATATACATATAAAATATTTTTTGTATAGTATATAAATATTATTATATAGTATAATATAAATGTCATATACTATGTAATATATATTATTATAATTACATAGCACTGTAATATGTTATATATATAATTTATTAGAAGGTCATTTGGGTCAGCTCCACACTGCTTTGTGACCATCTCACATCAATGCCTCATGCCACCGTTGCCAGGTGTTGGTGGCAGAATTCTAAGATGACTTTCACTGACCCTCACCCTTGTGTAATCCCCTTCCCTTAAGTGTGGGAGGAACCTGTGACTATGACGAGATACCAGGCCCATGGAAAAAGGGATTTTACCATTATAATCATGATGCATAATTAGTTGACATTAGGATAAGCAGATTAGTCTGGGTGCGCCTGGCCTAATCAGGTGAGCCCTTGCAGGAGACCATGCTCTTCCTGTAGAGAGAGAGTCAAAGAATGAGTGTGGTTTGGCATGAGGGAGATTCTCCAATGCTGGCTGTGAAGATGGACGGGGTCACATGGCAAGGAGTGTGGGTGGCCTCTGTGAGTTGTGAGCCAGCAAGAAAATGGGGACTTCAGTCCTACAACTGTAAGGAACTGAATTCTGTTGATAACTTGTATGAGCTTGGAAATGGATCCTTCCCCAGACCCTCCAGATATGAATGCTGTTTAACCGACACCTTGATTTCAGTCTTGTTAGATCCCGAGAAGGGAACCCAGCCATGCCATGCTTGGGCTTCTGGTCAACTGAACTGAGAGCTCATGAATGGGAAGAGCTCATTATGTTAGGCTGCTAAATTGGTGGTAATTTGTTACATGGCAATAGAAAAATAATATACCATGCATTTCCATGTACTTTTTCTGCACTATAGACTCATTTCGGTGCCATGGATGTCTTTTCTTTTCTCCTTTCCTTTCCTTTCCTTTCCTTTCCTTTCCTTTCCTTTCCTTTCCTTTCCTTTCCTTTCCTTTCCTTTCCTTTCCTTTCCTTTCTTTCCTTTCCTTTCCTTTCCTTTCCTTTCCTTTCCTTTCCTTTCCTTTCCTTTCCTTTCCTTTCCTTTCCTTTCCTTTCCTTTCCTTTCCTTTCCTTTCCTTTCCTTTCCTTTCCTTTCCTTTCCTTTCCTTTCCTTTCCTTTCCTTTCCTTTCCTTTCCTTTCCTTTCCTTTCCTTTCCTTTCCTTTCCTTTCCTTTCCTTTCCTTTCCTTTCCTTTCCTTTCCTTTCCTTTCCTTTCCTTTCCTTTCCTTTCCTTTCCTTTCCTTTCCTTTCCTTTCCTTTCCTTTCCTTTCCTTTCCTTTCTCTTTCTCTTTCTCTTTCTCTTTCTCTTTCTCTCTCTCTCTCTCTCTCTCTCTCTCTCTCTTTCTTTCTTTCTTTCTCTCTCTCTCTCTCTCTCTTTTCTTTTCTTTTCTTTTCTTTGGTTTCCTTCTTCTTTCTTCTTTTTGTTCTCATCTGCTTTAAATTGTGCTTACACATAGCAGGGGCTGTAAATGTGAACTAGAGAGGCTGTGTGTCCAGTAAGGAGGACAGACTCTGGAGCCAGACTGCCTGGATTTAATCCTGGCACTGTGTCTTACCAGCTGTGGGACCCTGGGCAAATTACTTAACTGCCATGTATAAAATAGGAATGAGATAATCATGCTTGCTTATAAGGCTGGAGTGAGGATGAGATGACTTGTGTGTAAAGTGCCTAGTACATAGTAAGAACTCAATACCATGTTAGTTACTACTACTGTGTGTTTCATAAATTGGCAAATAAATCTTAACTACTATGGGGAAAAAGCCCTATAAAAAAATTCCCAAATGTCTCTACCTGCTTAAGATAAGTTTATGGATTTTAAAAAGCTTTTCTGGACTACTTGCTATTAAATTACTAAGGTATCTGTACTACAGGGATGTCCTCTGGCACCATGGAGAATTGGGGCCCGATCCTAAATTGTCCCATTCCGTATGATTTCTATTTGAATTCCTTTGGGGAGAGAATCTGTATCTTTGAATGAAACTTTCCAAAGTTCCTGTTCACATATTAGAATATCAGTATCTGCAGGAAAAATTGATTTCTTCTTTGCTGTTGTTAGATGTTCCCTTCTGGGCATGACCATGTACTGCATTTAGCAGCAGTTGCTTCTAGTTTCCCTACATGTACTGTGGGTTGAAAAACCCACAGTGATCAACCAAGTATATATGTCATGGTCTATTTGCCCCAGCAGGGCCACTTGCCACCCTGTCCTACCCTGCTCTCTGGCTGCAAAGCTGAACTTTAGGGGCTGCATCAACTGGCTCCCTAGCTCACACTGCCTTTCAGCTGGGCAAGCTGGCAAGAAATAAGAGGGAAGAGAGGATGCTGGGATATATGTTTTCTAGACTCACTTTTTCTGGGGTTGCCTTGGCTGGTCATTTCCTCCATGGTCATCATTCCTCTTCAGGTAGCCTTTTTTCACAGAGCTCTTCCTTGTTCCTCATTCTGGGAACAACACCCTCCTCTTTCCCTTCAGACCTCAGGATGGTAACAGCTCCTTTGAATTTTCTACACCGAACCCCTCTCTAAATAGTGCCTTTACTGAACTGCCTTTGAATTATCCCAGTCTAAATGAGCCATCTGATTTCTGATAGGCCCTTCACTGTTACAGCGAGATCGTTAGATTTTTAAGAAGAGTTCAGAGTCCATAGGTTCTGACTGTAGCTCTTTCATTAGCAAAGTGCTTGAGTTTGACCACATCTATATGGGCTGTTCAAAGGACCATTTCTCTTGCTTTTCACTGGGTTTTCAGGTATACTCTAGATGATGGAAGTTGGCAGAGAAGTGACCTGTGTATAAATGAGATATTTCAGGATGTTTTGCCATCAGGACATCTCACTCCACTGCATCTTATTTTGAAGCAAGCTCAGGTCTGAATCCATTGAAACGGGAGCTGACAAACTGAAGATGTGACTCTTCAGGCAAGACAATTTTTAAAGGTTGTTTGTACATGTCTTTAGACAAACCGAATTGTCTCTTGAATTCCATTTCCTGCAGATTATTTTGGGAAATTCTCAAAATGGATAGTGCATTCAGTTCTGATATGGAACACTTCTGTTTTGCATATTGACATGCATTTTAACAATAAAAAGGTCAGTGATGGGAACAGCACTGCTTGTTGGTATGACAGTCGACATTTACCTGAGCATTTTTGATACACTGCAGTTTAAGATAATTTAGTAGGATAATTGTCATGATTGATTTTTATTTTCTTTCTGGACCCACAGTTCACCCTGTTACTGTTGGGCTGGATAACTTTCAGAAGCTTAAATTTCCTTTTGGTGGAAATTCATTTATTAAGTTCTGGGTGGATGACAAACTTTGATTAAAATCATGAACTCTTTTATGATCCGTTGGTGAAAGCTGGTGAACCCAATTGCTGTTGACTTATTCTTTGACCAACATCTGTTCACCGCATGACATGAGAATGGCAGAAAATGAATGGTTGGGATTTTTCTGTGCATAATATTCTTTCTTATAAATCACACATCTTCTGAGGACTCTGGTGGGAACCTGGGGAGAAAGGTGGCATTCAAACACATTGTCATCACAGCCATAACAGTCACATATGTAGCTTTACATAGTAATTCTTTGTCAACCAATGGTAAGATCATACTTTTGGGAAAGAAGAAGAAAAGACAAGTTATATTTAGAATAGTTTACAACTTTCACTGATGAGACAAAAGGGAGGCACTTGAGGAGAAATGCATGACACTTAGATCAAAAGAAAGGAAGAGATGCCCAGAGAGGGCCAGAAAAATATCAGATAAAAGAAAATCCCAGTTCAATTTGAGAAACATTTATTGACCAACTGCTATGTGCCAAATACTCTGTCTGGTGTTATTTCTCACAGAATCAAACAAGATGGATGTCACTTTTGACATTAGCCTGCTTGCATCTCCCAGGAAAAAGGGGACAAAAAACTATCTGTGTTAAGTATTTGCTGATTTTCCAGCCATATATCCATTCCTCTCTCCGATTTTCCTCGATATAATTCTTCCTTGTTCCCAGGCTTTGAGTAACAGAGAGTGCTGACCCTGTGTCTATTCCCAACCCCAGGTGTGGACATGGGACCAGGCTGAGCCAATTAGCACAGCAATAGGTTCAGCTAGCCACCTGACCCCAAGTATTGCTATAATATTCAATCATACACTTGGCAAAAACCAGGAGAAAAGTTCTTATCTGCTGTACTTGCACTTGATAGGGACTCTAAGTATACGAGTATGTAAACCCACAATTTCTGGGAGTTACCACATAGAGAAATCTTACTGAACATGAAGCTGAGCACAGTGCAAAGTGGAATTTAGAGACTGACAGATATCAAGCCCTTTGATTGCTATTTGAGCTCCTGGATCCAGCTATGCCTGAAGCTACATTTACCTCCTTGGTATGTCCAATACGTTCTCCTCTTTAACTTAAACCTGTTTGTTTGACTTTTTCTCATATCCTTTTCAAAGACCAACATATTTAATTCTTATTATGCTAGTTGTTATGGGTTGAATTTTGTCCCCCAAAAAGATATGCTGAAGTCCTAACACCCAATAACTTAGAACGTAAATTTATTTGGAAGTAGGATAGTTGTAGATATAATTAGTGAAGGTGAGGTAACTAATTAAGGTAGGCCCTTAATGCCACATGACTGGTGTTCTTATAAGAAGAAAGACCCAGGGATAAGATGACCACGTGAAGTGGAGGCAGAGACTGAAGTTATGTTGCCACAAGCCAAGGAACCCCTGGAGCTACCAAAAGCTACAAGAGGCAAGGAAGGATCCTCCCCTAGAGCCTTCAGAGGAGGCATTACCTGGATGACAACTCAATTTGGGGCTTTTCGCCTCCAGAGCTGTGAGGCAATGTTTCTATTTGTTTTGTTTTGTTTTGTTTTGTTTTGTTTGTTTGTTTGTTTAGAAGGAGTTTCGCTCTTGTTGCCCAGGCTGGAGTGCAATGGCGCGATCTTGGCTTACTGCAACCTCCACCTCCCAGGTTCAAGCGATTCTCCTGTCTCCTGAGTAGCTGGGATTACAGGCACCTGCTACCATGCCTGGCTACTTTTTGTATTTTTAGTAGAGACGGGTTTCACCATGTTGGCCAGGCTGGTCTTGAACTCTCGACCTCAGGTGATCCGCCCACCTGGGCCTCCTAAAGGGTTGGGATTACACACATGAGTCACTGCGCCCAGCTGTTTCTGTGGTTTTAAGCCACCCAGTTTGTGGTCCTTTGCAATAGTAGCCCTAAGAAATTAGCACATCAGGGCCGGACACGGTGGCTCATGCCTGTAATCCCAGCACTTTGAGAGGCCGAGGCGGGTGGATCACGAGGTCAGAAGATTGAGGCCATCCTGGCTAACACGGTGAAATCCCGTCTCTACTAAAAATACAAAAAATTAGCCAGGCGTGGTGGCGGGCACCTGTAGTCCCAGCTACTCAGGAGGCTGAGGCAGGAGAATGGCGTGAACCCAGGAGGCGGAGCTTGCAGTGAGCAGAGATGGCGCCACTGCACTCCAGCCTGGGCGACAGAGCGAGACTCTGTCTCAAAAAAAAAAAAAAAAAGAAAAAGAAAAAGAAAGAAATGAACACATCAGCAGGGCACGGTGGCTCATGCCTGTAATCCCAACACTTTGGGAGGCTGAGGCAGGCAGATTATGAGGTCAGGAGTTCAAGACCAGTCTGGCCAACATACTGAAACCCTGTCTCTACTAAAAATACAAAAAAAATTAGCTGGGTGTGGTGCTCTGTGCCTGTAATCCCAGCTACTTGGGAGGCAGAGGTTGCAGTGAGCCGAGATCATGCCATTGCACTCCAGCCCGGGCGACGGTGGGAGACTCTGTCTCAAAAAAAAAAAAAAAAAAAAACCCACACATCAATAAAAATAAAAAGTGATCTGCCATGATGAGGGTATTATGGGAGTTTAGGCAAGAACATGACACAACCTGATGGGAAGATGAAAAATATTTCAGAAAAAGTTTTCAAAAGGAAAATGGCTCTTGCACGGGTACTTGGACGACATATAAACATTAAATGGATGAAAAGGGAGAGAGGAGTGTCTTGAGCAAAGGGGCTTGTGGATATGGAAATGTGTTTGGTGACCTGTGAGGAGGGTGCTGTTTCTCCAGCACTAATGGCTGTGGAGGTTCCCCAAGGTATGACACAGGATGGGCAGGTGTGGGTGGAGTCATAAGGCACTTTACCCTTCACCCATGGAATTTACATTTGAACAGGAGGGCAATGGGGCCCTGTCATAAGGACAATGGGGCTGTTTCCACCCGGAGTCCTAGCAGGCAGTTCATGGTGGGCATTTTAAAACAAATTTGGAATTTTTGGGTCTAAGAATTTGGACACCCTATCATACAGCGGAGTTTCTCGATCTTGGCAGTATTGACATTTGAGGCTAGGTCATCATCTGTTGTTGAGGGCTGTTCTGGGCATTATGGGGTGTTTAGCAGCATCGCTGGCTTCTACCCACTAGACGCCAGTCACCCTCTCATCTCAGTGTGACAACTGAAAACGTCTCCAGACATTGGCAAATGTCCCCTGGGAGCCACAATTACCTCCGGTGGAGAACCTCTATACTAGATATGAAAGAGATTAGACTCATTCCGCAATCAACAGCTACTGCAAGCCCGTTGGGCACCAGGCACTGTTTTAGGCACTGAGAATAATAAGTGAGCATGAAAGACAAGGCCCTGTCTTCAAAGGATTCAGATTTTCCAGCAGGAATGGCTTCATGTCACATATCCACAGTCTATGGCTGGGCCAGCTGGGTCCCAGATGGCTGTCCAAGCTCTGTGGGAGAGAACAGCCAGAAGACAGAGGTTTCTGCAATCATGACACCTATGTTGCTGTTGAAGATTGTAGTATTGACGCTAGGGGCTTCCATATATTTATCTCCACCTCTTCCTTAGTAGCAAACCTTCATTTTGAACTGGACACAACCCCTGGCATAAAAGTCTGCATTTCCTTGCCTCTCTTGCATTTCTTTGGAACATGTACATTATGACCAAATCTAGCTAAAGAGACAGAAGAGACAGTGCTATGAGGACTTCAGAGAACGCTCCTTAAAGCAGATGAAGATAGTGACACTTTCCACTCCTTTCTCTTTCTGCTGCCTGGAATGTGTATTTGATGCCTGGAGTGCTAGCTGCCACCCTGGATAATTCGGTGCATGGTAGACAGAATAATGGTCTCCCAAAGACTTGCGTGTCCTGATTCTCAAAACCTGTGAGTACCTCACCTTAGATGGCAAAAGGAACATTACAGATGTGATTAAGTCAAGGATCTTGAGAGGGGTGATTATCCAGGTGGGCCCACTGTCATCAGAAGTGTTCTTAGATGAAGGAAGCAAGTGGGTCAAAGACTTTGGAAGCAGAGGTTGGAGTGATGCACTTTGAAGATAGAGGGACAGGCCATGAGTCAAGGAGTGTGGGCAGCCCATAGGAGCTGGAAAAAGCGAGGAATTGATTTTCTCCTCGAGCCCTGAGAAGGACCACAGTCTTGCTAGACATCTTTTTCTTAGCACTGTAAGACTCATTTTGGATTGTGACTTTCAGAATGGTACAATACTAAAGGTATGTTGCTTTAAGCCACTAAATTCGTGATCATTTGTTACAACAGCAATGGGACATGAGTGCAAAGTGATCTTGAGAAGGGACTCTTGTGCTGGGCTGGGGAAGTGGAAAGACAAGGATGTATGTTCCCTGATGACACCACTGGACAACCATGCTGGCCTTAGATTTGTTACTTTTGGACTTCTTTTATGCATGAAAGAAATATACTTCTATCTTATTTAAAACAGTCTTGTATTTGGTTTAGTGTTGTGTGCCAGCAGTCTGTGTTTCCATAGCTTTTGAATTTGTCTATTTGACATTCATTAATCATAAGGCCAAATTAATGACCAAAGTTGTTTCCATTTCTTCTGTGTTCCGTATTTCATACTCTGAGCCCTCTCCTGTAGCTTACTCTCACACACCAGCCCAATATGTCTCCTACCCTAAATCAACCTGGGGCCAGGAACCAGCCCTGCAACTAGAAACAGCTTTAAGTCCCAGAGCCCACTAGAATTATTTAAACTAGACAGTTCTAAGCTGTTCACCTGTCCTGCCTCAACTTCCCTGCAGAAAACCTGATGAAGGCTGTGCTAGGTGCCTTCCTTCAGATAAAGTTGTGGTCAGGGATCTTTTTATGTGGGTGACCTTTAAGTTGAAACCTCAGTGATGGAGAGAAGCCATTAGGAATAAGGGTGTGGCCAGTTCAAGTGCTTTTAGGCAGGAGGAATAGCTGGGCAAAGGTGTTGAGGTGGGTGGGAGCTTTGTAAATTAGGAGGCCAGGTGGTTGGAACATCAGGAGAGATGGAGAAAGATGAGGTCATATGGTGCCAGATCAAGTGAAGGAATTTGGCCTTTCTTCCAGGTGCTGTGGGAAGCCACTGGAGGGTTTTAAGCGGAAGACATTGGCTCCAATGTGCATTTTAAAGAGATCACTCTAATATTGCTATCTTGAGCATGGGAAAAGCCGACCCACCATATGGCATGGTCCAATTCTGTCATGCCAACTTTCATTAGTCCCTCCTGGGGCCTTAAAAATTATATTATAGCTGACTCCTAACGTTCATGTGAATTATGATCCCGGACACCAAAGTGAGGCTGCTTTTCTTTGTGCATGTGGTTTCTACATCAGATACGGTCTTTCTATGAGGCAGATAAATATAAGTACTTGAAAGTATTTTATGGATCAATGAAATATTAATGGACCTGGAGGTGCTTTAAGTTTATTTATAAAGCTGGGTCATCTATAGGTCAAATACCATTATAGCAAATGCAATTGTAATGAATATCTTTGATGAATTTGGTTTTTAAGCCTCAACCCATGTCCTGCTTATTTCAAAATTATGAGCTGTAGGCCTGCAATTTCTTACATGCAATTCTGAAATCCAAAAAAAAAAAAAAAAAAACAAAAAAACCCACCTGAAGACCAAAGCTGGTTATTTTAAATTTGTTTTATGATTCATTTGATGGCCAAAATTGAACTAAGAGATATGGGATATCCCCACACAGCAAGATGAATAAAGACTATATATACGTGTGTGTATATATTTATATACACATGTATATAGTGACTTTAGAGGCTAGGTTGCACTGCAGAAATATTGGGTTTGATTATAGGGATCTGCCTCAGTTTCCTTTGAGATTATGATTTAATATATCTGAACCTATTAACCTAAAATCTAAGTAAAACTTGAATTTTGAAATGTATTTGGCCTGAAAATTCCAGATGGGGGATTATAGACCTCCACAACTGTACGTGATCATTTCTTCAGAATCTGCAAAACAGGCATTTGAAACATAATTGATCATATTAGAAGGTAGGTGGAGCCATTTAAAAGACTGTAAATAAATTACAAAAATTGTAGTAAGTGTACATTTGTCTGTCCCATTAATTTAACAAAACATTTTGTTTGTGGGTAGGGATGGGGAATCCTGTAAACTCTGTGAGGTCAAGGATGAGGACGATTTTATCACCGTATCCCTAACACACAACAGAACCTGAAGCACTAACTACTCATAAATATGTGCAGAATGTAATGATTAACTCGGCTGAGGAACCTGGGGATCAGATGATGCGTGACTCGTCCAAGTGCTGGGGTTGGTGGACTGGAACTCAGGTCTTCTGACACCTTTTTTGTTTTTTCTCCTTATGCTGTCATTGCTATGCTAAAATGGAAAAAACAATTGAAGGCCTGTCTGAGGTAATCAAAAACATTGGAACACAAAGGAGGAAGAGGAAGGCAAGTGGCCTTTGTTGCCATCAGACAAAGCTAACCAGTCTGTATGAATAGCCAAGGGCCCTGTTTCTAGATAAAAGAAAACCCTCTAATGAGTTCGAATCCAAGAGCATCGCTGGCAGTGAGAGATTGTAAAAGCGAAATATTCACTTTGAAAAATGAAACCTATTAAATTCAGGGCATTGTAATTTCCCATTGTGAGACTGTGGTACCGGCGATTAAATTCTATTGTGTGTCTACAGCCCTTGTTACCAACGATGTTTAGTATTATTAACTGAGATTCTAAGAATATCAGCTCTCCATAGCTGGAGTGCTGTTCAGTTCCTCATGTGAAACAATTTGCATAGATCTCAGACTCACCCTTGATATGCCTCTTTCCCTCCTTATTCCGTATGTGCCATTTAGAAGCCAGTCCTGTAGACTCCATCTCCAAATATATTCTGTATATGTTCATTTCTCTGCCCACATGGTTCACATCTGGGCAACTCTGGCAGCTTCTATTCTTTAAAAAATATAACTTCAACCTTTATTTTAGATTCATGTGCAGGGGTACACATGCAGTTTTGTTGCATGGGTTTGTTACATGGTTGTGGATATTCACATCAGCTTTACTAGATAGTGCTAAGCTGATCTCCAAAGTAGTTCTACCAATTTACACTCCTCCTGGCAGTATATCATAATTTTCCTGTGTTACATGAGAATTTTCCTCTGTTACATCCTTGCCTATTGATAGTATTTAGACTTTTAAAAATTATTGCTCATGTGTAGGATATAAAATGGTTTTTCATTTCAATTTTGCATTTCTCCAATTACAATAAAATTAAGCCATCTTTTAAAATAATTTCAACTTTTATTTTAGATTCAGGGGGTACATGGAGTAGTTTGTTATGTGGGTATATTGCATGACGCTGAGGTTTGGGGTACCATTGATTCCATCACCCAGATACTGAGCATAGTACCTGATTTTTAATTTTTCAGCTCTTGCCCCCATCTCTCCCTCACACCTCTAGTAGTTCCTGGTGTGTATTGTTGCCATCGTCGTGTTCGTAAGTACCCAGGGTTTAGTTCCCACTTACAAGTAAGAACATGCAATATTTGTTTTTCTGTCCCTGCATTAATTCATGCAGGATAATGGCCTCCACTTGCTTCCATGTTGCTGCAAAAAAATGATTTTGTTCTTTTTTATGGCTGCATAGTATGGTCTATATGTACCGCCTTTTCTTTATTCAATCCACCATTGATGGGCACCTGGGTTGATTCTATGTCTTTGTTTTTGTGAATAGTGCTGTGATAAACATCTGACTTTTGGGTAGAATGATTTACTTTTTAAAAAAATATATAGACCCTAGCAGCTTCTGTACTGATCTATTTTCTATCTGTCCTGTATATGGCGGGCAAACTGCTTTCTAAAAAGATGGAAATTGTCCTAAGTTGTGTTCCTCAGAAGCAGATCTTGAAAGAAGGATCTGTGTGGAAGTAATTTATTAGGAAGTATCTACTGAAAATACCAGAATGGAAATGAGGAAATAAAGCCAGGAGAAGAAGGAGGCCAAGCGAGTATGCAGTATCTACAAGTTCTAGGGAAGGTAACTTGGGTTCTAGCCCTCTATCCCACGGGGAACTTCCGAGTGTAAGCCATCATCAAATTGTCCCAATTAGGAGTAAGGGATATTTATATTTCTTGCACCTGCCGGTCATTTGTAAGGGCTGCAGCCAGAGGTCATCAATTTCCACATAACCCAGGCTCTGAGTGTGCAGGAAGAAGACTATTCTCATAATAGCCCCAGAAAATAAGCACAATGATCACTTTCATTCCTTTCATTCGACTGACAAGGAAATCACATTTTTGCAGTAACAGAGATGCAGGAGTGGTAGAGACAGAATGTGACCCCCGGATGTTTTAGAATCTGTCTTCTTAACCATGGCTTCAGATTATGCTACAGTTATCTCACAATCACTAAGGGTGGGCAGCCACAGAAGTGCCAGAGAACATATACAAAATGACTGGTTTATGATCTTCTAAAGTGTCGGGTTATGAAAGTCAAGGAAAGACCAAGGTAGTGTTCCAGATTGAAGAGGATAGAAGCAAGCAGTTGATTTTGAACTTGCTCCTTTGACTAAAAAGGACAATTCTAGGACAATCAGAGAAACATGAGTGGGACAATAGGAATATATCCTGTGATTCATGTTAGTTTCCTGATTTTGATGGTTGCTTGTGTAAAAGAATGTGCTTATTTATAGAAAATACACACTAAGGTGTTTGGACATCAGGTTAGCAACTTACTCTTACAGTGCGGGGGGAAATGTTTATTTTTCTATACCTGAAACTTTTCTGCAATTTTAAGATGACTTCAGAATTTAAAAAAATATTTAAAAATCCTCAAGCAACACTTACGGAAATATAATTATCTTAATTATAACTCTTAGCTTTGAGTTTCAAAATAGAGATGTAGTAAGAAGATAGTTTTATAAGCCTTGGATGAGTTTTATAAGCCAGTGCAAGAAAGTACTATTATTCTGAGTATTCTCCAAACTGGGTTTTTACATCCCACAATCAAGGCTGGGTAGGCAGACCACAGAAGGAAACTTAGAGTGGCAAAGGTGAGGTTATGTATTAAAATAAATTTCTGATCACATAAAAAGGGAAAAGTTTTTTTATATACTGAAAAAGAGTATGTTGATAAATAGCTTTTTTTCTTCTCTTTTATTATACTTTAAGTTCTAGGGTACATGTGCACAAGGTGCAGGAAAAGTTTTTAGAGGCCAGAAGGAGGAGCCCAGAAATGTGGTAAGGAGAGAGGAGGCAGGAAATCCTCAGAGGAGCATCCTAGTGATTCTAGGTTTCAGGTCATCTTGAATTTAACTCTGGAACACAATTTTTAGTCTGAAGACTGAGGCAAACGAGGCCTCATAGAGAAGCATCATGTTAGTTACAAGGACACCTCTTACATAGTTTCAAATAAGAGAGTGATGGCCGGGCACGGTGGCTCACGCCTGTAATCCCAGCACTTTGGGAGGCTGAGGTGGGTGGATCATGAGGTCAGGACATCGAGACCATCCTGGCTAACACAGTGAAACCCCATCTCTACTGAAAACACAAAAAATTAGCCGGGTGTGGTGGCTCATGCCTGTAGTCCCAGCTACTCGGGAGGCTGAGGTAGGAAAAAGGAGAGTAACATTGGCTGGCCTGGGCAGCATCACAGGACCGCACATACCCCGACGTGGTGTGGAAACAAGCAGCCATTTGTACTCATGGGGATATGGAAATGTTGTATGAACTCTTTGCCTGGAAGAAGACTGGGTTCAGGTAGAGGAAGTTTAGGACTTGGACTTCATGCCCAGAAGCAATGGTGAGATCCAGGTTCATTAACACCAGAGGCCAACACAGAACCCAAAGGACTGGTGGGTCTCAATTGCATCTTGGTGAACACCAACCTTGAATGCCCATTGAGCAAGGAGGCCACACTTTGTAACAGTAATTGCAGTAAGTGTGGAGGGCAATGCCGGAAGACCATGAACAGAAGGAACCATCATGAAAGGGGAGCTCACAGGCCAGAAGTACCTTCCTGGCACCATGAGGAATCGACCTTTCCCTGATACCCAGGTGCGTTATGGGAAGTAGACAAGAACCCTGAAATTAGGGAGAAACTCTGAAAGGTTGAAAAATTACTCCAAAGAAAATTTAGCAAGATGAGTACTAATGCCCTTAATGGATAAATGAAGAGATTTTGGCTGTCTGTGTGAATCAAGCTTGAGAACAAAGGGATTTATGCTAGAGAAAATGATTCAGCTCTCCCCCTCCCTTTTCTTTTATACGCTGCAGTCAGAGTTATAAATGTTAACCTTTTTTAAAAATGAATTATTGATATGTGTTATAACATGGGTGATACCTGAAAACATTGTGCTAAGTGAAAAAAGTCACAAAAGACCCCATATTTTATTATTTCATTTATTTGTTTGTTATTAATTTTTTTATTTCCATAGGTTACTGGGGAACGCGTGGTGTTTGGTTATATGAGTAAGTCCTTTAGTGGTGATTTGTGAGATTTTGGTTCACGCATCACCCGGGCAGTATATGCTGCACTCAATTTGTGGTCTTTTATCCCTCACCTTCTTCCCACCCTTTCCCCCTGAGTCTCCAAAGTCCATTGTGCTATTCTTATGCCTTTGCATCTTTATAGCTTAGCTGCTACTTATGAGTGAGAATATACGATGTTTGGTTTTCCATTCCTGAGTTATTTCACTTAGAATAGTAGTCTTCAATCTCATCCAGGTCTCTGCAAATGCCATTAATTAATTCCTTTTTATGGCTGAGTAGTATTCTATCGTATATGTATACACCACAGTTTCTTTATCCACTCGTTGATTGATGGGCATTTGGATTGGTTCCACATTTTTGCAATTGTGAATTGTGCTGCTATAAACATGCATGTGCAAGTATCTTTTTCGTGTAATGACTTCTTTTCCGCTGGGTAGATACCCACTAGTGGGATTGTTGGATCAAATGGTAGTTCTACTTTTCATTCTTTAAGGAATCTCATATTAACTAGAAATGATGAAGATGATAAAAGTTACTAAGTGGCATGAGGGTGAGGTTAAGGACACCCTTTGATGACATGTTCAGAGAAGGTTCTTCCAGGAGAACTGAGACCTAGCCAAAGAGAAGAAACCAGTGATGAATAAAGTTGGGAGAAAAATGTGCCAGGAAGAAGAAACAGCCCAGGCAAAGGCCTTGAAATATTATTGAGTTTGGCATGTTCTGAGTCACGAAAGAACAGTGGGGCTGGAGCTCAGGAAGTTAGGAATAGAGTGACCAAGGATGGGGAAGGAGAGTGGACAAGGACAGGTTATATAGGGCCTGGTAGGTAATTATATGGAGGTCTGGATTTTATACTAAGGGCAATGACACCATGAAAGAGTTTTAAGGACTTGATTTGTGTTTCTAAGTGATTGTAATGCCCTGTTCAATAGAAAATAGGAAGAAAGAGACCAGGGAAAAGGCTACTGCAGTGCATAACCCGAGATGGAGTTCAGTAAATGGATTCAGAATATAATTTGGAGTTAAAATTGCCACAACTTGCTGATGGATTGGCTATGAGAAAGAGGATTGACTATGAGAAGAGAAAGTAATGGTAATTCCTAAGGTTTTGGTTTGAATAAATCAGTGGTTGGAGTTGGGGGTGATAGAGCCTTTGACTAAAATGGAAAGACTGGGGCAGAAAAGTCTTGGGTGGGGTGGGAGTTGCTAACTCCTTTGCTAATGCATGGCTACTGTCTGATCTCTCAGTACTAAAGAATCTGGATCTGCCAAACAGTAAGCTGTCCTTCACACATCAAGGGTGATGACAATGCTTGCAATATAGTTGATATAAAACTATGTTCAAGTCTGTGTGTTTCCTCTATTAGATTTTTACTTAGTTGATAATGTATTAATGACACTGTTTACATTTGCATTTGGATGCCTTGCTATAATTAAAATAACTCTTGAATTTATCAACTGAGCCCTAAATTAAAGACCCATGAAAGGCTCTACATGATGGAATAAATTTTCATATTCAGTTGTCTTAGATATGGACAACCATATACATTTTTCTGACACATGTAATGTTTGACATCAGTCAAAAAGAGTACAACAGAAATATTTCATGTTTAAAGCAGAGCTGGGGGAAAAGAAGGCTAAAACATTCCATATTGCATAAAAGAAAGAGTTAGATTGTCACCAAAGTGAAAGGAAATCAATGGGACGACTTTGGAGACCCATTTCAATCTGTTGTTGACATTGTTTTCTGGTAGTAATTTTCTCAAAATGTTAACAGTATTGAGTTTGCCTATTGATTCTATTATTTTTGACCTTGCATTAGTGTGGGCTAATCTTACATGCCATAAAAATGTTTTTTCACAGCTGAAATTTTTGCATGACTCTGGAGGAAACCTCCAATCCGGTCAGACGCCCTGCTCAGGATTTCGACGAGTGTATAGGCAGCAATAATGAGCTATGTTGACTTCCAATACACTTTCATGTTGTTTACATTTTATTAAATGGTTTAAGCAGGGTCATCATATAAATGATCAACATATTGACTAAAACACTCAAGCCTTGAAGAATTGAAGGCTGCAGACAGCCAACCAGATTGGTCAGCTTGAATTTGAGTCAATAGCATAAATATATATTTGGCTACCGAGTCAAAGCCAACTTTATATTCATTATTCTGAAAACCCTGCTAAATAAACAGCTCCAAAATGTCCCACTGGAAGATGCCCATTCTACTGACTCAGTAACCCTGTCTAGCTATGTCCTCTCCAGAACCAAATAATCCAAGCTGAGTGAATTCAGCAAAACTGGGGGCAGTTGATGAAGACTAAGTGAATGGAAAACCAAAAACTCTTGAATGATTTTCCTGGGAAACAAATAGATTTATTATTGGCTCTACGTAGAAGAAATTTGACAGCTATATTTTCAAGGGTTTATGAAATACAGTCACAACACACCATTAGCATCCTATCTATTTCCCAACCTAACACTCCCTTATATCTCCATCGTAGGTCAAATCACCGTACACCACACTACCCACCTCACCCCTTGCCTTTGAGGCCGTAGTTACTCAGTCTGCAAGCAAAGAAATTTCAGAGTTTACTGGCACAATGCTAATGGGTTTGCCCACAAATACTTAGAAGAGTATTGCTAGAGGAGTTAATTTGCCTCTTAATGATTTAATTATATGCTACAGCTTTGCTGTACAAGAATAACAATGTTCCTTGCTTTCTTGCTGCTGGGTCTGCTGATTTTGGAGACTTTTGGAAAAGAATGGAATTTACTCTCCTTTAGTGAGAGGGGAATTGAGTTACTGGGAAAGAGAGAAGCATTTCTCCCATGCCACAAATAACTATGCCAGTTCATCTATAACGGAAAGAGGGGGATATGTCAGGATGACAGTGATAAGCATTATAAAATGCACTATGATTTTTATTTGCATTGTATTGATTGATCCCATGAAGTAATATTGGTTCTAATTTTCCTATAAGGTTGAGTGAGGTCACTTGGATTGCTTAACACAGAGATAGAAAGTGGATGAGCTAAGGGTCCAATAGAGGTCTTTTGACTCCAAAACTCAACTTCTGTTTTTCCCTACCTGAGCCTACCTTTCCGTGGCTTAAAAGACTTGAGTTCCCTGGGCCCTCTGAATGGGAATGATTATGATTTTAGGATCAGGGTGGCTCTGTAGACCACACTGTGTACTTCATTTTGTACTGCGGGTTGGGTTCTTTGGAGGCAAAATTGGGAGTTTAAGGTATTTATTGGGATTAACACCTATAAAAAGAAGGGGAGAAAGCAAGATTGGGCAGAGGCAGATGTTGAACTGACATGAAACTCTGATCCCTGCCAACCCTTTAGGGAGCTCTGGGGCTGGTATTGCCCATCAGAGTGTTCTGCCTTGGACAGAAATGACTGGGCCTTTATGCCCCTGCCGTGCTCTATCACTATGGGAGCTGCTCTGAAAGCATGACATGGGTTCAGTTGGCACTTTCCAGCTGTGGCAGTCCCTGCATTCAAGAACAGATAGCAAGGGGGGATACAGTCTGCTGACCCACGCCCCTCAGCTAGATGGTAAGGCCTTTCCTGAAGGGAGGTCTGAGCCGAGCAGCTCATCTCTCTGTCTACAGCCCACTGTTTCCAGGTATCTATAGGAACACTAATCACTCAAGAGGGACACAGAAGGGAGAGTGAAAAGATTACAGGGTGCAGAATCAGGATGTCTGAGTCTGTATTCCAAATCAACCTCTTCCCAGCTAGGGCTTTATGGTAAGATACTTGAACTTTGAGATCAATCCAACCTGTAAACTGGAGATAATGAAACATTTTATTGATATATGATGAGGACTAGGAATAATTTCTTTAAAGTAATTTCAGTCAATAAGGGCTATTTTTATGAACCTCTGAAGAAAGAGGTCATATACTGGGTCACTCATCAGTCTTCCTAACACCCACCTGTTTATGCATCTACCCCTGGTTATAAGCATTTTCTTTCTGCTCAGTGCATACCAAAGCACCATGAGAATCCATGCACCTACAGCTGGATTTTCTTCTAGGCTCATCCCTGTAAGATCTTATCCCAGGGGGCTGGGAATGAAGGAGGGCCCTCCCCTGAACTTGGAGTCCTACACATGGTTGAATCACCAATGTAAGAGTCTCCCTCAGGAACTCAATGCAGAGGCTAGTTCACCTAACCAAGGTTTCCCTTCTTTGCTCTGGTCTGCAAAGGAAGCCAAGCTCAAAGGCCACTGGATAGAGCTTGGGGCCAGTGGCGTCTGTGTGCACTGCCTGGCACTCTCAGGATTCAGGTGAGGGCAGAAGGAGACCCAGGAATATTTACGGAGTGCTTATTACTTGCTGATCACGGAGTCATGCCTTTGCATGCATTTCTCATTTCATCTTCACAACAATCTTTTCATGAAGGTATTAGCCCTGGCTGCATTTTAGTGAGAAGCAGAGGCTCACAAAAGATGAGGGAACTTCCCAAGCCCCTATAGCTAGTGAGTGTTGGAGCTCAGAATTGGGCTAGGGCAGTCTGACACACGGCTCTGAGTGTGAGACAGATGGGGAATGTGAAGAGAGTTTAGCACATTCACTTCACAGGAGACTGTGAGGTTTTCCAGTCACAGTGTTGGTCTCAGTGCAGTAGAACATGGGTCTCTTTTCCTCATTTTCTTTAGTAAGGGTAGATTCATCTCCAACTCTCATTTTTCTATTAATTCTATTACTCCTAGATTTAATTGCATTTTCCTGAAAATTAGATTCTTCAACAACTGTACTGTAGTTGCACACGTTTCATATACATATGAGAAATAAAGTTTATGATGATTATGGAATCTTAGCAGCAATTATTCCCCATTCATTGGGCTTTTCCCTCTGATGACTGTCAGTTTGTATATCCTCCCTGTTTTCTTGCCTGATATCTAGCAGAATAATTAATTAGCTTTCCTCAGATGATGTTTATTAGTTAAATTGACTTAAGTTTCACGTAAGGTAATCACTGAGTGTAACATTCTAAAGTCAGGCTCTCCTGGGTTAAAAAAAAATCCCAGCTTTGCTATTTATGAGCTAATGGCATCAATTTTTTAAAGCTTTGCCTCTCAGACTCTCCATCTGTAAAATGGACATACTGTTACTTATCTTGTGGAGTTTTTAGGTGAGATAAATTTAAATGCCTTATACAGAGTGCTACAGTTTGAATGTTTGTCTCCTCTGAAACTATTGTTGGAACTTAATCTCCAATGTGGCAGTACTGAGAGGTTGGGTCCTTTGAGAGGTGATTGCGTCATGAGGGCTCTGACTTTATGAATGAATTAATCCATTCATAGATTAATGGATAATGGGTTAACATAGGAGTGGGACTGGTGGTTTTATAAGAACAGCAAGAGACACCTGAGCTAACACATTCAGCCCCCTTCCCATGCTATGCCCTGGGCCATTTCAGGACTCTGTAGTCCCCATCAGCAAGAAGACTGTCACTAGCTGCACACCCCTGACCTTGGATTTCTCAACCTCCATAACTGTGAACAATAAATTTCTTTATAAATTACTCAGTTTCATGTACTCTGTTTATAGGCAATAGAAAACAGACTAAGACACATAGTAAGTGCTCAACAAATTCTTAGTAATAATATCACCCGGTTTTCCATGAAAGATAAAGGAACAGATGTGAGATTATATTTTTATTTCACAGCAGGATGGGTACTTGTTGTTATTTGTATGTTTGATTTTCCTTTTTTTGCTTCAGGTCAAGAGGAACAGCATCGATTGCTAATATGCTGTCTGCTTTCAACCCCCAAAGGATTATTTTCAGAATGAAATGATCTGTGGTCTTTAAGGGGTGGGGATGGGAGGAGCTGAAGAATTCTTGATCCTTCGAAGAGGTCCCAGTGGACTTGATTTCTCAGTGGAAACAAAGGGATTTCCTTCCTCAGTGGGAATGAGACACCAAGTGATAAACCGAGCACCCTCTTGAAGATTTCCCGGTATATTTGTCCCTAGAGGAGTGCGCCTCCGGGAGATTTATTGTTGGAAGCTTTTAGCCTCAAGCATAATTTTTAAAAGTATGTATTTCCCTAGAAACAGAGTAGCTCCACTTAAAAGTCACAGGTGCCCCCAAGCTCTGCTCGGAAGATTACCTCAAGTTTCATTTAATACCCGTCTCAGACCTGGAGGCAAATTATTTAGTTCATCACTCTGAAAATGGATTTTTTTCCCTTCTACTTCCCGTTTCCGTACCTGCCATCTTGTGGAAAGGGATGTGCTTCCCAAGAGATGAGAAATGGACAGGAGTGAAGCCTGAGTCCAAGCACTGTGATTTTTTATCTCCCACAAATGTGCAGCAATATTTAGTCAGGGAGATCATCTTCCTGGAGAAATTGGTCCATCCTACTCCTGGAGTGCTGTGTTAGTTGTAGTTGCTCCGGTGCCAGCTCCAAGACCAGGGTCAGAGTACAGTCGCTTACATGGGAGGTTAAGCCACAAAACACTGGCAGAAGAAGGGGAAAATAAGACAAGGATGCAAAGGCAATCAGGAAAGGGCATGTCATCAAGCAAGGCACTGTTCTGGGCAATTGGAGCTTACACCTGCTAGGGAAGCCTGAGATAGTGGGGAACACGTGCCTCACAGTGACGCTCGTGAGGGCCGGGGGAACTGGGGTATTAATACACCAATTCCATCTGTTATTGATTGAGGGCTGCTTACTGGCGGTATTGATTCCCTGGCACTTCAGGTCAGAGAAAGCCTTCGATCATAGAGAACATCAAGCCATGGGGCGTGGGGTGCCAAGGGCTGAGTGGATGTGGGCAACGGCCAATGACAGTGGCCACCATCAGTGGATTGAATCTTTGGCATCTCATTTCTTCTAAGTCTCCTTAATCTCTGTGCTTGGTGCTGAGGTGAAGCAAACAATAAAGATCCAGTGTTGTCCTTAGGATGCTCACACTTCAGTGAGTGCGTTGAGGAAGCTAAACAGGTAAGCAATTTTTAGCCTGTGAGGTTAGTAGTCTACGGAGATATATTTAACAATATGTGCATCATTTGTGATATGCATGTTATTTGTCAGGCTGTACTCTAAGCATTTACCTTGACTAACTTATTTGATGCCCACAAGAACCCTCTAAAGTGGGTGTATTTGTTATCTCTTTTAGAGATAAGGAAGTGGAGGTATGGAAACATTAAGGTGTTCTACTAATCTGTAGTGAAGCCAGGATTTGAATACAGGCTATCTACTTCCAGAGCCCTGTTCTTATCCACTAGGCTATAGGTCAGGCTTCCTCAACCTTTATTACTATTGCCATTCTGTGCTGAATAATTCTTTGTTATGGGGGCTGTCCTGTGCATCATAGGATGCTTGGCAGCATCCCCTCTACCACTAGAAGCCAGTAGTACCAGCCTCCCCACCTCCTGTTCTGACAACCAAAAATGTCTCCAGACATTGCCAAATGCCCACTGGGGCACAAAAAGCCACAATTGAGAACCACTGCTGCCTATTATAAAGCAATCAGTTTTTCCTAGGGAAGTGTTATAGAAGGCAGATGGAAATTTCTTTTCTTTTTGTTTAATCTTCCTTCTCATAAACATAAGGAGAATAGTAGTATTTCAGAGCTGATCATATCTCTAAATCAACAGCCAAATATCTCCCAGGGTGGAGAAAATGGAAGTAGAAATCAAGTTATTGAAAAATCAAGGTAAGTTTGTGTGTGTGTGTGTGTGCATCTGCCTTGTAAACTGGGCATGCTTGCCCACTGTGCTCTGCTACCAGCCCTTCAAACAGGCTGTTTCCATGGTCATTTTTTAAATGTTGTCTTGCAACTTGACAAACTGAGAAATTAGCAAAAAGACCGTTAAAGGAGAACAGACAGTGTGTTCACACAGTATTGTTTTATTATTTTTCATTTTCCTTGGGCGATTTTATTTGTGATTTTTTCGGAGTTTTGTTTTGAACTCTCTTTATCCAAGTAAATACATCCTTCTTCCTTCTGTCTCAAGCTGGGGGTTTCCAAGCTTTATCTTCTGAATCCTTCCAACCCTATTTTATCCATGTGGCTTCTTGGAGCTGGTCAAGTCTACGAACTGATCCTTGAGATTTTGGGGTGTTCTGTGTGAGGACAGTAGCCCTAACTTTGGCATTAAAGCGTCCTTGTTTGTCTCCTTTCTTTCTTCTTCCAGGATACTCTTTAAAAATTCAGTCTTCTCCAAATTTGGCTTTGTTACTAATCTATGTGATCAGAGAAGCATTAGTTTAGTGTTGGAAGCCTGAATAATTCACTGTTTCAGTTGGTCATGGAAGTAAAATCCCAGAGGTTTAAGCATTCTTTGTAACAAAGCATTTCCATGTCCTTGTGGATAATTTATTAAGCAGTGCTTTGTGAACCTGCTTGCTTCTCTATGACCAATGCTTTTGATGATCGCTGCTCATGCTCAAATACATAGTCACCCTAATGACTTAAATTCCTTTTGCATGGTATTTGTGGGAGGTGAAAAGCCACCATGGTCAAGATCGTTGACTCTGGGGTTAGGTGGGACTGGGTTTGAATCCTGGCTTCACTACTATCAGCTGTGTGAGACTAGGCAAGTGTGACAGGCAGAGTAATGGCTCCCTGAAGATGCTAGTGTCTCAGTCCTTGAAATCTGTGAATATGTTGCCTTATCTGGCAAAAGGGACTTTGCAGATATGATTATGTTAAGAATCTTGAAGTGGGAGATTATCCTGAATCATCTGAGTGGAACAAATGTCATCCCAAAAAGGAGGTCAGAATCAGCGAGGTTAGAAACTGCTAGACTGTTGACTTTGTAAATGGAAAAAGAGATGACAAGCCAAAGAATATAAGAAGCTTTTAAATGCTGGAAAAAGTAAGAAAATGGACTCTCCTCTAGACCTAGAGCCTCCAGAAGGAACACAGCCCTGCTGACACCTTGAGTTTAGCCCAGTGTGACCCAGTTTTGACTGTTGACCTCCAGAACGGTAAGATTATGAATTTGTGTTGTTTTAAAGCCACAACATGTGTGCTAACTTGTTATAGCAACAATAGGAAATTAATACAGCAAAGTGATGCAATCTCTCCTAATCATTGTTTGGTCATGTACAAAGTGGAATAATAACAATATTTACCCCTTCAAGCTATTGTAAGGTGTAGAAGAGAGAGGCACTTGGCACTGGGCCCACCATAAAGTACGTATTATTTAAAGGTAACTGGATTAGTCATGGGTATTTTATTTTGCCATACCTTAGCAGTTCCATCATCCTTCCTATTACTAAGTTTCAAAAATACTTATCTGTGATGGCTAATTTTATGTATCAATTTGGCAAGGCTATGATGCCCAATGATTTGGTCAAACAGTGGTCTAGATGTTACTGTGAAGGTATTTGTGAATGTGATTAGCATTCAAAGCAATTGCCTTTAAGTATAGCCGATTGCTCTCTTCATAATGTGGATGGTACTTATTCTGTTCGTTGAAGAGGAAAGACTGAGGTTTCCAGATGAAGACACCATTATGTCTCAAGACTGGAACATGGAAACCCTGCCTGAGTTTTCTACCTGCTGGCCTACCCTGCAGATTCAGATACTAGACTGCATCATCAACTCGTACTTGAATTTCCAGTCTGCCTGTCTGCCCTACAGATTTTGGACTTGCCCGTCCCCACAATTGCATGAGCAAATTAAAAAAAATCTTATTTCTCTCTCTCCACATCTCATTGGTCTTTTTTTTTCTCCTTCTGGTGTACCCTGATTAATACACCATCCAAACTAAATGTAACATACCAAAACATTTAAGAGCATGAAAAAAGAAGAGGTTGGAATGACAAGCACATAACATTAAAACTTTCTATTTTGTTAAGAACCTCCCATTTCCTCGTTGACATTTAACCTGAAGACTACGCCTCAGGTTTTCTCTTTCAGCTTTAACTCAAGAACGTATCATTGGGATTATGCTAATAACACAATTGCTTAAGACAAAATAGTATCCCAGAAAAAAAAAAAAAAAAAAAAAAAAACTGGGATGGTCCTGTGATGTCTTTTATAACGGAGTCTGACTTTGGACTTAAAGCAAGAGTTTATATTCAGCAAAGATGATTGGTATTGCCTTACTAGTTTATATGTTGCTCCTTCTCTAGTTTCCTCTGAAGATCTCCTACCTCATCCTGGTCACCTAAGGTCCTACACTAAGACTCCTTATGGATCAAGCAGCTACAGAATACAGAATAAAGAGTAAAGAAAAAAGGCTGCACAAGGGAATGTCAGTTCTGATTGGTTAGTGCCATGCCAGTGATATGTAGGTTGCTGATTGTTTTAGTATCACTCCTGCCTAAAAGTAATAGTTAAGGAACCAAATGCAATAAAGGATTGCTCAACTATCCAAATTGTTAATGTCCATAAATGTGTAATTTCAACAGATGTTAACTAGTTTAAAGGAGAAATAGGTAAAAATGTGCTTATTTCATTCTTTATCTTAGATAAAATTTTAAATCCTCATTTTCTAGCCACTCTTCTTAGGACTTAAATACTGTGTCTCTTGTTTACTTTTTTCTTTAACAGACAGAAGTGTGACTATTTTCAACTGGACAAATATTTAGATTTTCTCCTCTGAAGATAAGTCCCAGTGTCTCAATTGCTAATTCACTTATAATTCTTCTCTATAAATTATTTCACTATTGGCTTTGGAAGAAAAGACCAACTCATTCATATGACTGGAATTTCTTCCCCCAATTTCATAGAGGAATTCATTTACTAAACACGAGGATTTGATCAATAAACAACTTGCAATCCCTAGGAGGACTTTAAAGAGATTTAGATTGTCAAACATTGACTCAGGATTTGTTCTGGTAGTTGTTAAAAATCGCATAAACATAAGTTTTTTCTTTTTTCTTTTTTTTTTAACTTCCATCAACCAAAGAGTGAGTAGTAGGAGAAGAGAAAACTTGGACTTGTTATTGATTAGTTGCTATACATGCTCTTCCAAAGAAAGTTAATCAACAGGGTGTTGACAATATTAGCACAGTCTTACATCTGTCTTGGAAATTATTGCTCACAATTGCAGAGTTGCTGCTGCATCCTTCCTTCCTGCCAGGAACCAATAGAGGTGAGCTTGTTTGCTACACACCAACAAATTTTCCAAGAGCCTGTGGACCATTCCTGTCCACCAACTAAGTGCTGCAGTACAGAGAAGCAGAACTTCTAGGCCAGAAGAGGGAAGTCATTTCCTAACACACTCTCTATACTAAACATCCTGATGTAAAAGGCTACGTCCATCTTGTTAACCTAAATTCCAAGCACCTAGATTCTATACACATCAAGGTTATGTGTATAGAAAAATATATATGGAATGATTTGGTTTTTCCTATATGTTGAAATCACATTATAGGAAAGTGCAGCTTAAAGTAAAAACACCATTTGTCAATGGGAATTATTTAGTCTTCGATAAATGTTGAGAGCACATAAAAAAATACACACCTTATAAGGAATTTATACATAAAAATTATTTTTAGGGAAATTTAATTTAAAACAAAAGATGAGCCACATTAAATCAATTAATATTACCCTATGCATGTTAAATCTTACTTGAGAGAAATTACATAAATAATTTAAAAATACAGTATTTTATATAATTAATTCTCCTTTAAAAGGTGAACTTTGTACTTCTGGATGATGAGATCAAAAGAGCCACTAAGCTCTGCTATCAAAGGCAGAAATTATGCAAGGGAATTCCCAAAAAGAGGGAAGTTATGCAGGTGAACTGTTTTTACTTAACAATGCTTCTGACACCAAATCAGAGGTTTCTTTTCACATCAACGAATTATCCAATTCTCTGAACACCAGCTGGGTGTCCAATAATTCAATTGATCTCTGACACCATCTACTTGGAATTAGCAACAGATTCAACAAGTTAAAGGGCTCAGCCCCACAAGACTGCCCTGACTTCAGACACCAGTTGCAAATCCCAGGTCACCTATACTTCTGACCAACCAGCTGTATAGACTGGGGGTTCCCACAACTCTCTCCTCAGGTTTGACAGTTTGCTAGGATGGCTCACAGAACTCAGGAAGTCACTTAACTTACTTCTGCTGGTTTATTATAAAGGATAAAGATGAGTAGCCAGATAAAGTGGTACATAGGGCAAAGTTTAGAGGAGTCCTGAGTGCAGGAGCATCTCTCTTCATGGAGTTCAGGTGCCCCACCCTTCTGGCACACGGATGTGGTTGTCAGCCAGAAAGCTCTCTGAACCTGGTCATTTTGAGTTTGCAATGCAGGTCTAATTAAGTAGACACGATTGATTAAATCATTGGCCATTGATGACTGACTCAATCTCTAGCCCTTTTCCCCTCCCTGGAGGTTGTGGTTGGGAGCTAAAAGTTCCATGCTTTTAATCAAGGCTTGGTCTTTCTGGCAACTATTCCCCATCCTGAAGCTATCTAGGGACCCACCAAGAGTCACCTCATTTGAGCAAAAGATGCTCCTGTCACCCTTATCACACAGGAAATTACAAGGAACTTAAGAAATATGTGTCAGGAGACAGGACAAAGACCAACTGTCTTTCTGTGGCACCCCAGTGGTACAGAGAGTGGAAGGCAAGCTCACAGCCAGCTCTCTCAAGTCCATGTTGACATTTGGGATGCTAGGTGCAGAAGGACAGAGAGCAGTTGCAGTCTATCAGAGGACTGAGAATGATAATTCTTCAAGTGCATAAGGAAGGAATAGAATATGGACTGTATTCCATTAAGACTCTTGACTTTTAGTTTTTCAAGGCACCATTCTTTCACTTCTTCCAGCCGAAGATATCACATAGCAAACCTGTGAAATAGGGATTGAGCAGGTAAGTTCTATAAGTACAAAATAACATAAAAATGAGCAATAATTAATATGGTTCTTCAGTATCTATTGCATTCATTAATGAGGAAATAATAATTTTCAATTCATCCTCACAACCCCACCTCAATGAAATTTCCTCTCTATTTTATTTCTGATACCACTTTTATTATTATTATTTTTTATTACACTTTAAGTTCTAGGGTACATGTGCACAATGTGCAGGTTTGTTACTGTGTATACATATGCCATGTTGGTGTGCTGCACCCATTAACTCGTCATTTACATTAGGTATATCTCCTAATGCTATCCCTCCCCCCTCCCCCGAACCCACGACAGGCCCCAGTATGTCATGTTCCCCTTCCTGTGTCCAGGTGTTCTCATTGTTCAATTCCCACCTATGAGTGAGAACATGCGGTGTTTGGTTTTCTGTCCTTGCAATAGTTTGCTGAGAATTATGGTTTCCAGCTTCATCTATGTCCCTACAAAGGACATAAACGCATCCTTTTTTATGGCTACATAGTATTCCATGGTGTATATGTGCCACATTTTCTTAATCCAGTCTATCATTGATGGACGTTTGTGTTGGTTACAAGTCTTTGCTATTGTGAATAGTGCCACAATAAACATACATGTGCATGTGTCTTTATAGCAGCATGATTTATAATCCTTTGGGTATATACCCAGTAGTGGGATGGCTGGGTCAAATGGTATTTCTCGTTCTAGATCCTTGAGGAATCGCCACACTGTCTTCCACAATGGTTGAACTAGTTTACAGTCCCACCAACGGTGTAAAAGTGTTCCTATTTCTCCACATCCTCTCCAGCACCTGTTGTTTCCTGACTTTTTAATGATTGCCATTCTAACTGGTATGAGATGGTATCTCATTGTGGTTTTGATTTGCATTTCTCTGATGGCCGGTGTTGATGAGCATTTTTTCATGTGTCTGTTGGCTGCATAAATGTCTTCTTTTGAGAAGTGTCTGTTCATATCCTTTGCCCACTTTTTGATGGGGTTGTTTGTTTTATTCTTGTAAATTTGTTTGAGTTCTTTGTAGATTCTTTGTAGATTAGCCCTTTGTCAGACGAGAAAATTGCAAAATTTTTCTCCCATTCTGTAGGTTGCCTGTTCACTCTGATGGTAGTTTCTTTTGCTGTGCAGAAGCTCTTTAGTTTAATTAGATCCCATTTGTCAATTTTGGCTTTTGTTGCCATTGCTTTTGGTGTTTTAGACATGAAGTCTTTACTCATGCCTATGTCCTGAATGGTATTGGCTAGGTTTTCTTCTAGGGTTTTTATGGTTTTAGGTCTAACATTTAAGTCTTTGATCCATCTTCAATTAATTTTTGTATAAGGTGTGAGGAAAGGATCCAGTTTCAGCTTTCTTCATATGGCTAGCCAGTTTTCCCAGCACCATTTATTAAATAGGGAATCCTTTCCCCATTTCTTGTTTTTGTCAGGTTTGTCAAAGATCAGATGGTTGTAGATGTGTGGTATTATTTTTGAGGGCTCTGTTCTGTTCCATTGGTACCAGCTTTGGTACCAGTACTATGCTGTTTTGGTTACTGCAGACTTGTAGTATAGTATGAAGTCAGGTAGCATGATGCCTCCAGCTTTGTTCTTTTGGCTTAGGAATGTCTTGGCAATGCGGGCTCTTTTTTGGTTCCATATGAACTTTAAAGTAGTTTTTTTTTTTCAATTCTGTGAAGAAAGTCATTGGTAGCTTGATGGGGATGGCATTGAATCTATAAATTACCTTGGGCAGTATGGCCATTTTCACAACATTGATTCTTCCATTTGTTTGTGTCCTCTTTTATTTTGTTGAGTAGTGGTTTGTAGTTCTCCTTGAAGAGGTTCTTTACATCCCTTGTAAGTTAGATTTGTAGGTGTTTTATTCTCTTTGAAGCAATTGTGAGGGAGTTCACTCATGGTCTGGCTCTCTGTTTGCCTGTTATTGGTGTCTAAGAGTGCTTGTGATTTTTGCACATTGGTTTTCACTCATGGTCTGGCTCTCTGTTTGCCTGTTATTGGTGTCTAAGAGTGCTTGTGATTTTTGCACATTGGTTTTCACTCATGGTCTGGCTCTCTGTTTGCCTGTTATTGGTGTCTAAGAGTGCTTGTGATTTTTGCACATTGGTTTTCACTCATGGTCT
Source organism: Rhinopithecus roxellana (assembly GCF_007565055.1). Taxonomy (NCBI): domain Eukaryota; kingdom Metazoa; phylum Chordata; class Mammalia; order Primates; family Cercopithecidae; genus Rhinopithecus; species Rhinopithecus roxellana. The sequence continues at coordinate 128,908,709 of NC_044561.1, read as the reverse complement.
GGCTCTCTGTTTGCCTGTTATTGGTGTCTAAGAGTGCTTGTGATTTTTGCACATTGGTTTTCACTCATGGTCTGGCTCTCTGTTTGCCTGTTATTGGTGTCTAAGAGTGCTTGTGATTTTTGCACATTGGTTTTCACTCATGGTCTGGCTCTCTGTTTGCCTGTTATTGGTGTCTAAGAGTGCTTGTGATTTTTGCACATTGGTTTTCACTCATGGTCTGGCTCTCTGTTTGCCTGTTATTGGTGTCTAAGAGTGCTTGTGATTTTTGCACATTGGTTTTCACTCATGGTCTGGCTCTCTGTTTGCCTGTTATTGGTGTCTAAGAGTGCTTGTGATTTTTGCACATTGGTTTTCACTCATGGTCTGGCTCTCTGTTTGCCTGTTATTGGTGTCTAAGAGTGCTTGTGATTTTTGCACATTGGTTTTCACTCATGGTCTGGCTCTCTGTTTGCCTGTTATTGGTGTCTAAGAGTGCTTGTGATTTTTGCACATTGGTTTTCACTCATGGTCTGGCTCTCTGTTTGCCTGTTATTGGTGTCTAAGAGTGCTTGTGATTTTTGCACATTGGTTTTCACTCATGGTCTGGCTCTCTGTTTGCCTGTTATTGGTGTCTAAGAGTGCTTGTGATTTTTGCACATTGGTTTTCACTCATGGTCTGGCTCTCTGTTTGCCTGTTATTGGTGTCTAAGAGTGCTTGTGATTTTTGCACATTGGTTTTCACTCATGGTCTGGCTCTCTGTTTGCCTGTTATTGGTGTCTAAGAGTGCTTGTGATTTTTGCACATTGGTTTTCACTCATGGTCTGGCTCTCTGTTTGCCTGTTATTGGTGTCTAAGAGTGCTTGTGATTTTTGCACATTGGTTTTGTCTGATACCAATTTTTAAAGTTGTTTCATTCTCTTCTTACTCTCCTCCTTATTTTTCTAACATTGTTTCCCCTGTTACCCTCTGTCACTCTTTGGATTTTTAGTGTTGTATTTATGTTTACAAACATACTAATTAGCTAATTACTATTTAATCCTTCCATTTGGTGCCCTTGCACCTTATTCTCCTCACCCTAGTCCAGGCACTGGTTTATGCTGTGCCAGCCATAGGAAGGAAGAACAAGAACCATTTAGTACAGTAAGTGAAGATGACATGACTTTTTGTAATGAAATGGAATGATGAGTGTTTTAACCTTATGCTCCTCTCTTTCCAAGGATAAAATATTACCATTATCTATTAAAAATTAAAAACAAGTTTAAATTGTGGGTAAGGACTGCCTAAGAGCAAAATTAAAAATAAATGGTTTAAAATCACAAAAGAAGCATCAACAATTTAAATAAATTTTCTATACTTTGAAAGGAACATAGACCACATTAAAAAGCATACTATATAGGTCGGGCACGGTGGCTCACACCTGTAATCCCAGGACTTTGGGAGGCCGAGGCGGGCAGATCACGAGTTCAGGAGATTGAGACCATCCTGGCTAACACGGTGAAACCCCGTCTCTCCTAAAAATACAAAAAATTAGCTGGGCGTGGTGACGGGCACCTGTAGTCCCAGCTACTCAGGAGGCTGAGGCAGGAGAATGGCGTGAACCCGGGAGGTGGAGCTTGCAGTGAGCTGCGATTGTGTCAATGCACTCCAGATTGGGCAACAGAGAGAGACTCCATCTCAAAAAAAAAAAAAAAAAAAAAAAGCATACTATAAACATGGATAGATATGTGCAATATATGTGGCACATGCATTGTAAATATATTTACTATTGAAGAACTCATGTGAACCAATTTTTCACAACTAAAACCTATGGAAGAAACATGGGCAAATACTCCATTCACACAAGAGGAAATACAAGTGGTTAGTAAATATTTGAAAGTGCTCGACCCTAACAAGAAATAAATTCATACTAAAAAGATATCTTTCTACCTATTCTATAAACAAATACAAATTTTTAAAAATATCAATGCTGGGGAACATTTGGTGAATCTGCTCCAGGAGGGCCAAATATGGACTATTTTTATTTCTCATCATCTCCCTAAGATGAAATTACCCTTTGTTTTATCTCTCTCCTGATTTAGCTCCTGTGGGGACTAGTTCACCAATAGTAATTTCTAGGACCTTCATGTTAAATTCATATTTAGCTCTCTTGACATTTCCTTGCCCCTGTGGTTAAGGCTGCCATATCCTACCTAACAGTTTTCCCTAACTTGACTCTTGAAAGAGGAACTTTGTGAAAGCTGCTTTACTTCCTCTCTGGAACTCTGCCTAGTAAGGGGGGAGGCTGCCACACAAGGTGACCAACTTGTCCCAGTGTGCTTGGGACTTTCCCAGTTTTATCACTGAAAATTGCTGAGAAAATCCAGGCAAACTGAGACACTGGTCACTGTACTCCCATGTGAAATTAAATCGAAGATCCTGGTATGCCCCTTTTTCGATACATCAGTTTTCTTTTTCGATATGTTAGTTTCGATATGTTAGTTTTGTTAGCTTTAACAAAATATTATAAACCGGATGGCTTAAAACAACAACAATTAATTCTGTCACAGTTCTGGAAGCTAGAAGTCTGAAGTCAAGGCGTCAGCAGCATCACGTTCCCTCTGACAGCTCTAGGAGAGAATCCTTCCTTGAGTCTTCTAGCTTCTGAGACCAAGGCCAGCAGCCCTTGGTGTTCCTTGGCTTGGTAGATGCATCACTCCCCTCTTTGCCTCCATTGTCACGTAGCCATTTTCTCTCTATGAAGATTATATGTGTCTTCACATAATCTTCTCTCTGTGCTGTCTATGTCCAAATTTCCCCCTTTTTATGAGGACACCAGTAGTATTGGGTTGGAACCCATTCTAATAACCTCATCTCAACTTAGATGAATTTGCGAAGACCCCATTTCCAAATAAGGTCACATTCTGAGATTCTGAAGGTTAGAAATTCAGCATATCTTTTTTTGGAGGACACAATTTAACCCATCATGCCCAGTCCTGCATTCTTTGTTTCTTGTACAATGAACTCTTTAGTGTAAATTATGGAAAGTTGTAAGTGCAGGATTGAGACATTTGTACTTCATCCAGTAGGCATCAATGAGTCACTGATGGCTTCTGAACAAAGGAGTGACATGCTGTTAGTGTCATTTTAACAACATTAACATGGAAATAGTGTACATGATGGATTGGCTCATGGTGGAAGCTGGTTATTAAGACCATGAGAAATCTCCTGAGCCTAGCGCCCAATTGCAATCACTGCCTGCTGCTGAGCTCAGCCTTTTCTTTGGTACAGAGCACACATCTCACACTAGAAAGGCCTATAATCCTAAGGCAGTATGTGGACATCCTTTCCAGCAATCGGAGCTCATCCTAGTTGATCTGCTGCTAAAGGGTACTGCTCTGTCTACCCTCTTGTGAAAGACTTTCTTATGAAATAATAGGTAAGAATTCAATTTCTTACCTATTTCCTCATGCTCAATCCATGTCTTAGTCTGTTCTGTGCTACTATAACAGAATACCACAAGCTGGATAATTTATAATGAACAGACATTGATATGGCTCATGGGTATTGAGGTTTTGAAGTCCAAGAGCATGGTGCTGGCATCTGATGAGAGCCTTCTTGCTGTATCATAACATGGTTGAAAGTATCCACAAGGGTGAGAGAGAGCATTTGAGGGAGGAAAAGGGGTCAAACTTACTTTTATAACGAGCTCACTCTTGTGATTCTAAACCCACTCCCATGAAAATAACATTAATCCCTTCATGAAGGAAGAGCCTTCATGACCTAATCAGCTCTTAAAACCACCCCACCTCTCAAAACTGTCACATAAGGAATTAAATTTTCAGCACATGAACTTTGAGGGACATATTCTTTTTATTTTTATTTTTTAGATGGAGTCTTGCTCTTGTCACCCAGGTTGGAATGCAGTGATGTGATCTCAGCTCACTGCAACCTCTGCCTCCTGGGTTCAAGCAATTCTTGTGCCTCAGCCTCCTGAGTAGCTGGGATTACAGGCACGTGCCACCATGCCCAGCTAGTTTTTGTACTTTTTTAGTAGAGACGAGATTTCACCATGTTGGCCAGGCTGGTCCTGAACTCCTGGTCTCAGTGATATGCCCACCTTGGCCTCCCAAAGTGCTGGGATTATAGGCGTGAGCCACCGCGCCTGAAGGAGGGATATATTCCAAGCATAGAAGCCCACATGCTTATTTCTTCCTGCCTGTCTTAAATCTTTGAGTGTCAATGTTCCCTTCTCTCCCCCAATACACGTTCCCATGTGTATACCCAACCATACTGCAACCTGGGCTGCATCTGATTTCTAATTGGGGCATACTTTCTTCTTGCCTTCATGGTCTTTGAGATTACTTTACATTCTTCTCAGTCAGATTCCTTTGACTTTGATCTTGGCATTTGACTTTGATCTCAAGATTAAAACTCTTAGTTATGAGCAAATTATACGTTGGGGTTAGCATCTGCTTGCCCTGGTTTCTGGCCTATGTATTACCTTAGCCATTTTTTCTTGACAACATAACTCTTGAGTTTTCACTCTGTGAAGGGGTTTTATTTCCTGGCTCCCTGAAAATTAGCAGTCAGGAAAGTCTTAGAGTATTGATAGCGGAGGGGAGGATGAGGTTAAAATACCCAATACCTAATATTTGAGCATCTTAGCCCATTCTATTCCTTTTTCTCATAGAATCTGCCCTATTTATGGCTTAAGAGCTTTAGCCTTGAAACCTGATCTCTGATGTCAGCTGCTTGAACAAGGAATGGACACCCAGCCAAGACTGACTATAAAAGACAGTTTCTTCCCCCAAATTTAGAGCAATACTGAGATTGGATTAATTAACTGGAGTGAAGCTCAAACTTCACTTCATAGACTCAAGGTTTAAGGCTGCCATTTTGGACTATCTATGATGGGTTACCTGTAAGTGTGTTGAACATATGAGTCCCTCGTCAAAGAATACAGAATGAGATGTACATTCATTCACTTGACAAATATTGACTGAGAACCTACTAAAATGCCATCGTCTGTTTTAGGCTTTGAAATTATGAGAGTGGAATGGCCTAACCTCCCAGAATGTGCTTAATTGAGGTGAGAGGAAGAAAATAAATAAATAATGCCACCTGAAATTATGTTACAGAGTTAAAGGCAATGAAGAAAGGGTAAGAGAGTAAGGATATAGAGAATAGGTAGGAACTGGGGGCAGGGTACCTTGCTACTTTAGACAGAATAGCTGCAGAAGATATCTATTAGAAGCTACTACTTGAATAGAAACTTAAATAAAATGAGAGAGTGAGCCACAGGGCTATCTGGGGAAAAGACATTGCAGGCAGAGGGAGCAGGTGCAGATCCATGGGATGTGAGCATATATAGCGGGACAAGAAAGCTTATGTGGCTATAGAAGTGAGAGGGAGGGAGAGAGTTATAAGTTCTGAGACATAAGCAGTGGCCAGATCAGAAGGTCACTGTCATCATGGTGATTTTATTTAAAGCATGATGGAAAACCATGGAATAACATGACCAGGTTTATATAGATGTGATTTTTGTTTGTCTGTTTGTTTTTCTTGAGACAGAGTCTCACTCTGTCACCCAGGGTGGAGTGCAGTGGGGCAATCTCGGCTCACTGCATCCTCTTCCTCCCAGGTTCAAGCGATTCTTCTGCCTCACCCTCCTGAGTAGCTGAGATTACAGGTGCATGACACCATGCCCAGCTAATTTATATATATATATATTTTTAGTAGAGACGGGATTTCAACTTGATGGCCAGGCTGGTCTCGAACTCCTGGCCTCGAGTGATCTGCTCGCCTCGGCCTCCCAAAGTGCTGGGATTGCAGGCGTGAGCCACTGTGCCTAGTCCAGATTTATATTTTAAATGGATCACTCTTGCTATCATGTGAAGGACAAATGATAAGAGGGGAGTGAAAGAAAGGAGGAGGGAGAGAGAAGAAAGAGTTGACTACTTGTCTACATTATAAGTCCTGTAAGTCTTCACTCTGTCTTCTCTGGTCTGAGAAGTTCTTGTGCATGCTTAGGACATATAATTCCTTACTTGGTTAAATTAAGTAGATTTCTATTTTTTTAACAACCAAATTGCTCTCTGATTAGGACACTCCCAAGACCCTGAAGTATGGTGAGATAATACATGAGAAGAGGAGGGGATGACTATAAGACACACCACGGTGATACATTCGTAGGGCCTAATTATGTACTATTTTCAGTGGGTGCTGAAAACATAATTCAATTTATGGAAAGACTCATTCTACAACAGTGGTCTCAACTGAGGACAATTTTGCCCTCCAGAAAACATTTGGCAATGTCTGGAGACACGTTTTGATTGGGAGGAGGGTACTGCTGGCATCTAGTGGGTAGAGGCCAAAGATGCTGCTAACCATCCTGCAATGCCCAGGACAGACTCTCACAACAAAAGTTTTCATCTCCAACAGTCAATAGTGCTGAGGTTGAGAAACACTTCTGTAGAATATTGTGGAAACAAACAATGCACTCAGACACAGCATGATTATTTGTCAGCGGGCCTTCTTGGACCTTTGAGATATCTCCTCTAAGTTGAAGGAAGGACAAGAATAATGAAAAATATACTTACTGGCTGGGTGCAGTGACTCATGCCTGTAATCCTAGCACTTTGAAAGGCCGGGGTGGGTGGATCACTTGAGGTCAGGAGTTTGAGACGAACCTGGCCAACATGGTGAAACCCTGTCTCTACTAAAAATACAAAACTTAGCTGGGTGTGGTGGTGTGTGCCTGTAATTTCAGCTACTCAGGAGGCTGAGGCAGGAGAATCGCTTGAACCCAGGAGGAGGAGGTTGCAGTGAGCAGAGGTCATGCCACTGCACTCTAGAATAGAGTGAGACTCCATGCAAAATATATACCCGGGTGTATGGCTATTACTGAATATGTCCTTTCCTCTGTGGTCCAGTGGTCTATCTTGAAGCAGTGAAGTACCTTATAAGAGGATCAGTTTTCTAGATACAGGAGGAGGACCCATTCAGATGCTGATAATAAATTTTGAGAATGGCCATCTTGCAAATGCACCATTTCCTAATTCATACCCTTTGCTGTAGTTTTGCAGATAGGCATCAAATATTGCTGAATTACCATCAGTGGTTTTTACATAAGACATGTGCAAATAAAAAGCAATCAGATTGATGCCAAATATTTATCATTAATCTTCATAAATAAGTGGAAGTAAAACTCATTGTAAGACTAACTTAACAATTTTCCCTTTATGTCACATTGAAGCCTTAATACACTTGCAAATTCAATTCAGTAAATAAATGTTTGTTGAATTGAATTGCAAATCAATCCATTTTGATTCTTGATAAAGAAATGGGAGAGAAAGAGACTGACTGGTGATTTCAGGCTGGGAGTCACCATATAACTACCCTAGAGGGGAAAAAAGGACCAGGATACCACCAATGCAGGAAGAGTGTTCAGCTCTAGTGATCCCAGAACCTTCGTTTTATCTGTTCACTTGGGAGAAGATTGGTGTTGTCTCACCACCTTTACAAATCTTCTGGGAGAGGCTGGAGGCTGTTACCTGGGCATATTTCTGGCAAATTTAACAAATCTCTTTTACACATTGCTATCATCATTCTTTTCCTGTACATCTCTGAATTATAGTTATGTATTTGACAAATATTTAGTAAGCATCTACTGCATTGCAGGTACATATCTGGGTACTGGAGATGCAGCAGAAAATAAGACAAGCAAAACTTCCAGATCTCCTGGAGCTTGTAGTCTAACAGGTGAGGCAGACAATAAACCAGATGCTTGGCTAAAATATGTGTATTTGAGATAATAATATGTCAAAGAAAAAATGAAGGAGGGTGGCGAGTAGGGAATTTCTCTGGCTAGGATAAGTAGAGGGTTGTAACTTCAGATAGGTTGGCTAGGGAGGGCTGGGTTGAGACAAGTCTTTTGAGGGAAGATTGTAAAGAAGTGAGGGAACAAGTTCTGAGGTTGCCTGAGAGAGGTAACTTCCAAGTTCTTGGAAGAGCACCTGTTAGTGCTCCAAGAAGGAGCCATGGCTCATGTCTTGGGAACATTGTGTTCCTGGTTGGTGTGCCTGGAGTAAGTGAAGAGGCAATAGGAGGAAGGGGGATCCCAGTGAGGCAGGTCTCATTGGTCATTGTGGGGACATTGGCTTTTATGGCAAGTGACATAGAGGCCAGTGGATGATTCTGAGTAGAGGGGTGTCTTGACGTGAGTTGCATTCCAACAGGATCATTTTGGCTGCTGTGAGGATAACATGATGTGGATCAGGCAAGTAAGGAGTCCAGTGTCATAATACATAGGAGCAACATTGGTGGCTTAGATAAGGGAGGTAGAAATGGACAGGGTTGTTTCTCGACATAATACTGTTCTTTTGTCTGCTTACTCTTGTTTCTCCATTTCTAGCAATAGTTACAAATTCATAATTCCTGTTGACATTTCCTGCACTTTCATGAGTTTCTTGAGCCCTGTCTGTTTCCCCAGTTTCATTATTATCAAACAGCTCAGCTGTGATAGACTGCTGATCTTCATCTTCATATTGATTAATTTCATTTTCACATGCATCACCCGCGTTTCCAGCATCTTCCGCACAGTTTTCAGATGATGAGTCATTTGCAAATGACAGATTTTCATTATAGGAGTCATCTTTGGAGCAGGATGTGTTGGACTAGACTCAGGTAAAATGTTTGCTCAATTCTGCTTAGTGCTGTCTCTCATGAAATGGGATTTGATGGGTTTCTTTGAGCCCAACCACTGTCGAAATAATTACAAAGCTGTTTTCTCTTATTTATTTGCTGATCAACTGGGAATTGTGTTATTGTTTTACATGGGAAATGTAATTCCAGCAGTCACTGCTTTTAAATGAAATGATAACTGTTCTGCATTGTGATTGTATAACATGCCCATTATGAACTGAGGACCTTGGTCCCTTGAGTCTAGGTTCCAGACTGGATGGTGGGGAAGGAACCTCACTCCAGCTCACCGCGAATTGGTTAACAGAGGTCTCTCATTTATGGCAGGGGTTGCAAATTGAAATACTTCTCAAGATTCATCAGCCAAAGTAACTGGGTGAATCGGGCATATGTAAGAAAACAGGGACTGGAGGGTACTGTCTCGCTGAACTCCATAGGGATAAGCCAAGGTCAGTGCCATTTGGTAGTTATACTGCCGAAATGTGGTTTCAGTATTAACAAATTTCCTTAAAAGAAGTCAAAAATCTGTATTATTATCGGCACTCTGATATTTAATTGTTTTTTTTTCATGTTTAGAGCAACAAAATAGGTCTTTGAACCAGATCCAATTCAAATTGTCTGGTTTGTAACTCCTGATTCACAAAGATACCTTTTCACTTTCTGTATTTATGATGCTGCTTTTATCTGTTTTCAGTGAGAACAACCATATGGGACTCTATATGGTTGAAGCTTACTATAACTGTCAGTAAAGAATCTTACTTACGGAAAGTAATAAAATACTTTTTCCTTTTTCTATAACAAAATGCCATAGACCAGGTAGCTTATAAAAAACAGAAATTTGTTTCTCACAGTTCTAGAGGCTGGAAAGTCCAAGATCAAGCAAGCCATCAACAGACTCTGGATCTATCTGGTTCACACATGGCACCTTCTTGCTTTGTCCTCACATGGCAGAAGGGGCAAATGAGCTCCCTTGGGCCTGTTTGATAAGGATATGAGTCCCATTTATGCGGGCTCTGCCCTCATGACCAAATCACTTCCTGAAAGACCCTACCTTCTAATACCATCGCCCTGGTGATTAGCATTTCAACAGATGAATGTTGAGGATCACAAACATTCAGACCACAGCAGGGTGGTTTTCTAACATAACCATGTTCTGAAACTGGCCCGTGGAGGACTGAGTATTGAATCCTGGCCTGAACTGACACTTAGGCTCTTGGTTCTGTGCTACACTTCCCACCAGTGAGTCGATGGTGTTAGTGGAATTGAACTCAAGACTCTGACTCCAAATCCTGTGTTCCTTCCTTCTTTTCTGTTCTTCCTTTTCTTCAAAATCCAGTGCAAGTATCCATTTGAGTCAAGCCTGGAGCACCACCGATTTATAAGGAAACATCCTCTTTGGATCATCTTTTCATGGCCACCGTAGGATTTAGAAGAAATGCAGGACCTGAACTGAAACCAGTGTTGTCCAATCTCAGCACTGCAGCTAGTCTGCTTGGCAACCAGAGCCCAAGCACTGTAGCCTCTGAGACTTGTAATGCAGTCATTTAGGAAAATCTGTCTTGATCTGTTTGTCTCTGTCTCTGTCCCTCTCTTTCTCCTCACCAACATTGTCTCTATTTTAATTTTTGAACTTTAAAAAATGTTTTATTTATTACTGGTAAGTAAAAAAGTTGTACTAAGAGACACACATCTAGAAAAAGGTCACCTAGACTTTCCAAAGTGAAAATTGACTTCATGAAGAGCCAGCACCACCAGCTTTAAGCCCTGGACAGTGCTGCTAAGTGTATACCTTAAAGTGGGTAGGCATTAGCTGGGATCATTTGAAATACAGATTTTGGTTCATTAGGACCAGTGTGAGCCTGGACTTTTGCTTTTCTTAGGAGCTCCTGGTGATGTTAATGAGGCTGATCTGTGGACCATACTGAGTAGCAAGGCCCTATAAAACTGCTACCTCATCTCTTTCTTCCTCTGTCTCTTCATCCTCGATTATATGTTTTCCTTCAAACGTCAACATTCAGAATAAATGAGAAATCATGTTTTATTCAATATATTTATTTTTCTGTTTTGTTTAAAAGTGACTACATTTTAGCTATACTATGAGTTAAAAAGACTTTCTGTGTGTGTGTAAGGAGGGATAGCTTTTCCAGGAATGAAAGTACCATTGAGACCATACTTTGCATGGTCCCAGATCTAAATGGCCAAAATAAATAATAATTATAATGATATTATTATTATTATTGGACATATTCTTTGTTAAGCACTGTATTAATGTTTAACTTAGTACATCTCTTTGCTTATGATAACCATATGAGTTGGGAACTGTTTCACCAATCTAAAGTTTATACATGACACATACAAAAGCAGGGCAAGAGATTCTAAGGAACTGGTCCAGGGTCACAGAGCAGGTACATGGTAGAGGCAGGATTCAACTAATACCTGGGATTATTCAGAACTTCAAATCCTGTAGAATTTGGAGGTAGGCCACCATGCAGACTGAGTATACCGTGTCCTCAATAAAAATGACAGAGGGAAGTGTTTTGTTGGTATCAGCCCTAAGGCTTCTGGTCTTTTTTTTGTTGCTGGGTTTTCCAGAGAGTGTCCAGCTTCAACCAGTTTTCTGGAGTACTAGGACAGGTATCTGGGTACCAGAAGTGACCACAACAGGATATAGCAGGTGAAGATTAGCCCAACCAGGTAGTAGACTGAACAGTTGAAAAGAGGTTCTCAAAAGGCATGAGGAATCAAAAGAAAAATGAATGACATGCTTAAGCCCAATTGTTGGGCTTTTCCTAAGTAGAGGCAGGTCAATACCATGGGCAATAAGGGTCCAGGTGATCCTGAGGGCAGGGCATTTAGGGAGGCAGCTGAAAGGCCCTCTACCAACCAGGCGTGAGACAAATGTGATTCTCTGCCAGCCACAACCAGCCCAGAGAGCCCATCACCACCAATAGTATAAAAAAAATGGTGAACAGGGTGAGCTCTGGAGCCAGACTCAGCTATTAACAGGCCTGGGCCCTTTGGCTCTCGTGATACTCAAATTCTTCATTTGCAAAATGGTACAATGGTATCTTCCTGATGGGACCATTGTGAGAATTAAATGAGAAATGATTTGACTATTGTAAATGAACTAGAGAGAATCCCTGATTTTCTTCACTATAATATTTCTGGACATAATGTTTCTTAATACAAAGAAGGGACTGAATAAATATTAATAGTTCTTACATGAATGATCAAATAAAGACCCTGCTCATAAAAACACTTAGTACAGGGCCTGGCATAGAGTAGAAACTCAGAACTTTGCTAGTATAAACATGAAATTTCACACAAGAGAAAGACTCATCAAGACCGGGTACTCTCAGGGAAACCCAACAGTTAGGAAATAATTTTATGATGCAAGCTAATGTTTAAATAATGCTTACTGTCTGTGTTAGACACTCTTGTAACCAAGCATTTAATATTCATCAATACACTAAAATCTCTAGACACCCCTATGATGTTCAGGGTATTTTTACACACCCACCCCATCTTGCAGATGAGAACACTGAGGCATAGAGAAGATGATTATGTCATTTAAGACCACAGATCTCATAAATGGCAGAACTTGGATTTAAAAACAGAAGGTTTGGCTCCAGGGTCCAAATTCTCAATCACTATCTACCATTGCTGTTCATTTATGAGACTTCCAGGGTGTGAAGACTTGCCTCTAACCTTGTATGTCTTTGAACTTACCCTCATCTCCATTCTAGAGGTAGTAGGGCTCCTTGGAAAGAGAGCCATGTTAGCAAGGAATTGTCTGTAGAAATTGGGGAAGACCATGTGGGCTAAACTGGAAATGTACTTTTTCATACAAATGCTTTTTAATATTCAAGCAGAATTATGATTTATTAAAATTAAATTATGGCTCCTTTTCCATCACAAAAGCTGTATTTCTAGTTGTTCAATGGAAAGATCACACATAAAGCAAAAAACAGGTAGTATTTGGCAACACTGGTCATAAAAAAGAATAATCGAAACATTATTTTTTAACTAAAATAACAGTGGAAAGAAGTTGGAAGACGGTGTTTTAGGAAGTTTTAAAAATCTTCTTTATAATCTTTTTTTTAACTCCATAATAATAAATATTCACAATATTTTAACAAAAAAATGTGTTTTTATAAAGAATCCTCCCACCATGGTGATAATAGAGAAACCTTGGTTATTGACTCTCAGTGACAGCTTATAAACGACATATAGAAAAATCTGAATAACCTGGAAGCTTCTTTTTTTTTTGTTTTTTCTTTGAGGTATATCCCTTCATCTGGCTCTGGATCCAGTCAATCCTACCTTTCAGAGATATCAATTTATAAATCACCTCTTCCTCATCTCATTCCCCTCTATCAATTTCTTCTCCTCAGCATTTTAACTTGACCAAAATCTCTGCCATCTTAAAAATACTTCTTTTGGTCTTATGTTTGCCCATATTGCCCTATTTCTCACTCATACTGAATAATATTTTGTAATATTAAAATGTTTATCATTTAAAAATTATCTAACATTTTATAACTAAATTTAACTCATTTATATTTATTAATTGAACATCTATATACCATTGCATTGGTATATTTCCTTTGCTAGGTACATTTTTTTTTAACTTGACTGTTATCAGTGGATTGGATTTACTTATTTTTGTGTTTATATAGTAGTTTCACAGTTTTATATCTTATTTCTATGTTTTGACATTTATATGTACACTTTAAATCACATACATGGAAAATTATCTACCCAGTGTATCTTGAGTCAGTCAGTATCCTCTGAGCAGGAAAGAAACGTTAGTATGTTTCACTTCTCTCCATTCTCACTTCCTTATCTATGATACAGTGACCTTTTGAAATTTCAATTCCAGAATCACATTAAAACTATTCACACTTTAGAAGCATTTGGCTTGGCTATGCTTCTATCCAACTTATCAAAGTGTGAATGAAGAGGTTGTATTAATTCTGCCTTCTTTAAAGGTCTATATCTTTTTTATCCTTTTATAAGGTTTTTATACATTTCACTATTATTTTTGTTGTATATATTTGAGGAGTACAACATGATGTTTTGATATACATTACATAGTGAAATGATCACTACGGGTAAGTAGATTAACATATCCATCCCCTTCCTTATTTGTCTCTTTTTTGTGGTAAGAGCACCTAAAATCTACTCTCTTAGAAAAATTTTAGTATATAATATTATTAACTATAGTCCTCATGCTGTTCATTAGATATCTAGACTTATTCCCCCTATCTACTTGCAAGTTTGTACCCTTTGACTTATAAGCTCTCATTTCCTTCTCCTCCTTGCTCCCGTAACCACTGTTCTACTCTCTGTTTCTTTGTATTCAACTGTTTTTTGTTGTTGTTTTTTTGTTTTTTTTTGATTCCACAATTTGACCTTATATTTTACTGGTTACTTGTTTTCTACCCTTTCTTGTATGTCATTTTCTTCTACCATAGATGCTTTGGTAATTTTCCTGTGGTATATCTTCAAGGAACTCAAGGAGACTCTGTGGATGGTAAGGTTTCTGATTTCTTACGTGTTAGCAAATAGTCAAGCACCTGTTTGATCAGATCCACTGTCTTCTAGTTTACAATGTTATCTAGCCCACAATGATAGCTAAAGACAATCAGAACTTTAGCCTTTAAAGGGAGATGACTTTAGCTTTTCTATTTTCAGGTTTTTATCTTTGGATTTTGTTCTGACATTTTATCATACTGTTTATAGGGGTGGGTCTTTTATTGCCATCAGTTTTTCTGTTGCTTAATGTTCAAAGGCCCCATTCAATTTAAAGATACTTCTTATTCTTCAGCTCTAGAAAATTTTCTTTTATTACGATTATTTGTTATGTAATTTTCTTCTTTCCTTCTAGAACTCGTTCTTGATAAACGGTGGAAATTTTGGATCTATATTCTATGCCTTTAAAATTATTTTTTTGCATCACCGTGAGCCAGGATCATCTCCTCATCCCAAGATCCTTAATTAAATCATATCTGCAAAGACCTTTTTTCCATATAAGGTAATATTTACAGGTTCCAGGGGCAAGGACCTAGTATCTTTGAGGGTCCTTATTCAGTTTCATAAGGGCCCTTTTTGTTCTTTCTGATTGTAGACCCTGAGGCTGGAGTTTTATTATGTGCCGGAAGTCATGACGTTGTCCTCATCCATCTGATCCAGCTTTGCTAGACTTTCTCACTTTCTCCACCCTGTCTCCTTTTTCCCAGCCTTTTGCTTCCTTTTTCCACCCATTCGATCTTTCCAAGTACTTACCTCTTTTCCTTTTTCTTTTCCACTCCCCCTTTCTCTCCTTCCTTCACCACCTTCTTCTTTCCTCTCACTTTTACCTTCTTTCCCTTCCTTCTTTGCTTTCTGCATTCTTTTTCCCTCTACCCCTCCTCATCTCCTCGGTGCCTCCCCTCTACCTTCTCCTTCCCCTTTTCCCATATTCTCACACCATATTCTCACAGGTTGTCTCTGCCTAATATCTCCACAGCTCCAATCAAATATTCTCACCTTGAACCACATCAGGAATTCTTCATCATTTCTCGTTTGCTGAATTTATTTTTTGTTCTTGCTTTCTAGGATCTTGATTCACTTACTTGTAAAAAAGAAAAATCAATTTCTGAAGTCACATTAAGTTTTTGCAGGTTGGCCGGGCACAGTGGCTCACATCCATAATCCCAGCATTTTGAGAGGCTGAGATTGGCAGATCACTTGAGGTCAGGAGTTCCAGACTAGGCCGGCTAACATGGTGAAACCCCCTCTCTCCAAAAATTACAAAAATTAGCCAGAGGTGGTGGTTCATGCCTGTAGACCCAGCTACTTGGGAGGCTGGGGCACAAGAATCGCTTGAACCCAGGAGGCAGAGGTTGCAGCGAGCCAAGATCATGCCACTGCACTCCAGCCTGGGTGACAGAGTGAGACTCCATCTCAAAGAAAAAAAAAAGTTTTTGGAGGAGGGAATAATATTCTTTACAATTTTAATACCTGGAAATGCCTTTTTATTTACAATATTTCTTTAGACTGTGAACTTCCCATAGCAAAGACTCTTCCATATTTGTTTTAATTTACTTAATGCCCAGCACATGGGGTTACTCTTACATGTTTCTGAAATGCATGCCACTGTGGATTTTGTGAAATGAAATGTATGTGGTTTTTTTTAACTGATCACTCAAGTTAATTAGACTGCCACGTCCCATGCGAAAAGAGGGTGCTCAGAAAGCCAGTGACTGGATAATAATTTGAGAATACTCAAGTTTCTAGTAGTCCTAGTCAGTTGAACCTAAAAATGCCATTAACCCTTTCTCAAAGAAGCAGATTGGAGGTGAGTAGCAGTTGCGTGGCTTTTTGGTATGCAGCTGTTCACTTTCAAAACTTAATTTAAAACAATAAAAAATGTACCTCGAAATCATTTTGTTTCCCTATTTATTTAATGTGATTTATTCTAAACGCGTTTCATATCACCATAATGTATTGGAGCTCAACCACCACCTGTTATTTTGTAGGTGTTATTATGTAGAAATAAACAAGACCTCTCTCATCAGATGAGTTAATTACACTGACATATTCACTCCTCCCCAGAGATACCATAAACTAAAATGCCGCAAAGCTTTAATTCAAACAAGCAGGCTGGAAACAAGAGCTATTGCAGTGGTATAATTTTCTTTGGGAGAATCAAAAGCCCAACACAGGCTTGAACTTAGGGGACGAGATAGCTGGAGTTGATCAAATGGAGGCTTGTCTAGGGTCGCATAATAAATCTGTAGGTGAGTTTAGCTTGAACCCATTTCTCAATGTTTTGGCACTATTTTCCAACCTTTGTACTTCTGAGCATCATGTGGCCATTTTTTAAACTGTTTCATCCCGTTATTTCTCCCTCCCCTCAGGTATTTGTCTGGGGATGGCTGTGCACCCGGAAGGCCATTTGCTCCAGGAAGAACACGAAGGAGGTACCTGGTCCTACCTGGATTCTTGGGTGTGCGGGCAGCAGCAGCAGCAGCCATAGTGAACTTCATCCTAAGGAAATTAAGCACATGTTATATGAGGCTGCTGTGGAGGTGCCAGGCCAGATTCTCCAGTGGTAGAACCTGAGATGAGGATTCATGGGCAAGGATTTACTGAGAATGTTCCCCCAGAAGAATTGTGTAGGGTGATGGGAGAAGCAGCCCAGGGAAGGGAAAGAAGCCAGGCAAGATGTGACTTCAGGCAAATCTCAGCCTCCGCCTGATCCTGTGGGGAGCTCAGGAGTATAAATCTCACCCCAGATTGTTTTCTCAACTGGCAGCAAAAGAAGTGGGCTTTCATACTCCTCCTACCATTGGTCCCTGGCTAAGAGCCACTGGAAGAGGCATAAACTCCCAGGCACTTTTGGTTATCTTCCCTGTAAGCAAAGCAGCCCTCATAGCCTGCGGCAGCTCCTTAAAAAGAATCACAGGTGTAGAAAAAAGCCCAAAGAAAGGGGGGAAGTGGGTATATGACCCACAAGACACTGTAAGAGGGATCCAAGGTGGCGTGAGAGGAGAACAGCAGAGTCTGCTGTCCCCAGGAAGGAGTATCAAGTACTCTGTGCCTACAAGGTGGAAGCTGGGGGAGGAGCCCCGCCTAAAGACAGAGTACCTACAGTCTAGATAGATTTTGAGGACCTCTAAAATATTGGAGACCTAAAAACTAAAAAAAAAAAAAAAAAAAAAAAAAAAAAAAATGATTGTAACAAAAAATTCACTTGAAATTAATGCATTTATTAATTCAACCAATATTTGTTAGCTATCTACTAGGTTCCATTCTGTTCTAGGTGCTGGGGTTTCTGTAGTGGATAAAACACAAAAATATCAGACCTCGTGGTGAAAAGAGAATGACAATAAACAACATAAATTAGATCTATGGTGTTGAGGAGGGAGGCGGGACTTTAGTCTGGAGACTGGGTTCTGATGACTCCAGACCAAATTGAAGACTAGCTAAAACAGGGACCCGACGGGACAGCTTTCCATAAGACACCTCACCCGTCTGCCATGTCAGTTTACCATTGCCATGGCAACACCCGGGAGTTACCACCCCTTTCCATGGCAATGACCCAAGGATCCAAAAGTTACCACCCTTCCTCTGGAAATTTCTGCATCAACTGGCCCTTAATCTACAAGTCATTAAAAGTAAGTGTAAATATGGCTGCAAAACTGCCCTGAGCTGCTACTCTTGGCACACTGCCCATGGGGTAGCCCAGCTCTGCAGGAGCAGTCACGGAGCTGTAATACTGCTGGAATTATAACACTGTCCCTTCAATAAAGCTGTTTTCTTCTACTCTACCACTGGCTTACCCTTGAATTGTTTCCTGGGTGAAGCCAAGAACCCTCATGGGCTAAACTCCAATCCGGAGTTGCCTGTCCTGGCACCAGCATCTTATATTCATAAGTTCCATAAAGAAAATAAGGCAGGGGAGGAGAAGTAAGTAGGTTCATGGTGGTGTGGGCAGTATAAGTTGTACTTTTAAATAGGGTGGTCAGGGCAGCATTCTCTGCTATACATAATGATTGCTGGGAACTTTTGGGCAAATGAATAACTCAGAACTAAATAAGTAGCTTAATAAACAGTCTTTCCGTTTGTTTTTCACAAAATACATTTTTAGTTCATATACAATGGAAGCAGGGTCACGTATTATACAATTCCAGGGAGCTCCACTCAAAACTGGGCTTGTCAACATGGCAACCCAGGGAATGAGTGCATTTTAATATTCTTGACATAACACAAGGTGGTACCTCCTATGACAAGAATGGCCAGGATTACAAAAGTAGAGCCCTTCTCACTTTGGTGACATAGCATTGCAGGTCTGCAAGTCAAATGACAGGGCACCCTAGGAAAAGTGGTGTTTGCCAACTGAACTCTTGGAGGTAGATTGATAAATCCACAAACCAATTTATTCATTTACAGCAGGCAATGTAGCCGGCACAATAACTCAATCAGTCTCTTTCCTGGTATTGACTTACCTGAGGAACCAAATTAATTATCAGAAGGTTGCTCTGCTAAGTATGGAATTAGAAAGAAAGGAAATTGGATGGTCTTAAGGGATTGTTCTTACAGGCTTGGATAAATCCTGATAAATTGCCTTTAAAGAGAAAGGAATGCACTGCTCTTTGAGAACCTGGCTCAGTTGTAACCACCTTCTCCTTGAACTCTGACGCTGACCCAAGTTTGTCATCCAAGGCTTTTAGTTTACACTTGTTCTTATATTACCTCGTTTCAAAAAAAAAATCTAAATTGCATTGTAAATCAATGAGATTTTAAGTGTGCTGTGTTCTGACTCTGTCCAGGGAGGCATTTTAATCTCATGGATAAATGGTAATCTTTCATCAGAGATAATTTCCTCTTTTTGATCTTTCTCTTTATTCCTTTGTCTGTCTTGCTTTAGGTCCTTTTTCTTTTTTCTCATCACCATAGCAAATGTCTTAAAAAACTGTGGTTGTAAAATATGCAGATAACAACCACGCCTTTATTTCATCATAGTGGTTAGGAGCACACACTCCAGCTAAATCCCGGTCCTTCTTGGTGGCTGTATGATCTTAAGTAAGCTCACTTTGCTTCAATTTTCTTATTTATAAAATGGGGATAATAGCAGCCATGTTATAGAGTTATTCTGATGATTCCAAAGGGCCTCAGAGACCTAGGATCCACAAAATCAAAAGTATGTTCATAAAAATATTAAGAAGTAATTTGCCTTTTCACTTAGTTGACTTTTGGAATAATGGTGCAAGATCAATGCTGGGTAGACAGTGATGCCTTAGTATGACAAGTGGTGGCACCAATTGTGCTAGCAGTCTTGGTATTCTGCACCACTTGCGGGGGGGAAAATGAAACTGAAGAACAGCCTTGATGAAGTAGTAACATTTCTTAATTTTATTAAATCTTGGTTTTTTAAAGTTCTGTGTGATAAAAAGGGAAGTGTATTTATAGCACTTCTGCTCTATAAGGTATCACGATGGTTGTTTCTAGCAAAACACTTGTATGATTGAATTGGGAGCTGAAGTAGACATGGCTTTCATAAAACATTTTTATTTGGAAGAATGACTGACAAATTATGGTAATTCAGTCAGACCTCAGAATCTGGCTGACTTTTTTTTTGAAAATGAGCAAAATGAGTATCACTGCAAGGAAAACAGCAAGTGGTATTTGTTGCCAATGATAAAATCCTTATTTTCAAGCAAAAATGAGAATTTTGTAAAAGTTGAACCCGCCACTGGGAGCTTGACAGCTTCCCCATGCTGAAATACTTTTCCGATAAGAATGGTGGTGATATGAACTATGTCAGTATCTGGAATATCTTCATAACCTGCTAAGTCAATATTTTCCGTATGACCAATGTGTGATGTTACAAAACCATGCATGCATTAAAGGTCTATTCAAATTGCAAGATAGACGAAATGAATTTTAATGTAGCAGAGTATGAAAAGTCTATTGAATATGATTTCATATTCCACATTGTAGTAACCTTTAAAAACTTATTACTTGTTGAGTTTTGGTGTAGTATCAAAGAAGAAAATCCTTACTTATCTGAAAAGCTTTTTAAAATACTCTTATTTTTTCTAAGTACACACATGTGTGGGACTGGAGTTTCCTCATATACTTGCCTTAACCAGAACATATTATTACAGACTGAACACAGGGAAGGATATGACAATGTAGCTGTTTTCTACAACTAGGCATTAAAAATGTACTTCTTACTAAATATTTTTTGTTTTGGAAACTATAGTTATCCTTTTATAGGCATATGTTGTTTATATTAACATGTAATGGATTCACTGTCATTTATTATTAATTTATTATTATTTTAGCATGATTTTTTAAATAAACATATTAAAACTTTCACAGTTTTAATTTCTACCATGGCAAATGTTGATTGTGATAAGCCATATAAACAAAAACTCTCTGGGAAGCTCACTGATTTCTAAGAGTATGAAGGCATCTTAAGACCTAAAAGTCTTGAGTGTCACTCATTTAGAACATTGCTTAGCTCATAGGAAAAGGCATATAATCCTTAACACTTTTATTGGCTAATTCTTCACACACCTAGAATTACTTGTTCCCAAAGTATGTATAATTTTAATAACGGTTAACTTTTATTAAAGATTTACTTTGTGTGTGCCAGACACTGTGCTATTTGCTTTGCATGTATTATGTAACCTAATTTTTAATAAAATGTGATGAGATAGGTACCAATGTTAGTTTTGTTTTATAGATGAGGGAAATGAAGTACAGAGAGGTTAGGTAATTTGACCAAGGTCACACAGCTATGAAATAGCAGAAATGAGACCCCAGGCAGTCTGATTCCAGACTGCCCCTAATGACTTCTTTTCTATGTGAGTTGTGTTTATATTATTTCCCCATTTAAATGCTCTGAGTCCCCCACTAACTTGATTGTGGGATCAGAATCCATTCCCCTGACTCAACCCAAGCAAGTCTCCCCAGTACTTTCTAGGAACTTCCAAAAGAGTACCTCTCTCATGGAGCCACAGTGAAGTCCATCAGCAGCCATCCTCCACGTTCTTCTCTCTTCCAATCACTCTCTGATTTCCACTGGTTACCAAACGAGTTGAAGTTTGCCATCACCTTCCTAATGATGCTCTTCATATATAAGCTATTACGTCACAACATCTGGGACACCAACAAGTGCTAGTTCTATCAAGACTGGCTATATAATTTGCAGGATCCAGTGCAAAATAAAAATGTGGGGCCTCTTCTTTAAAAGTTATTTAAAGTCTGCAGCTGCAAAGCATTGATCAAGTACGGAGTTCCATGTGAAGTGCTCTTTCAGTTGCATGCCTGGGGAATTGGCTCTGGGTTCTCTGCAGAGATGGGAAATACCACAGCCTTTCTGAATCTGTCACAGTTTGTGCCCCTTGGGCATGAAGGCAGGAGCCTCATGGCCCCACATACTTTCTTGTGAAAATGAGTCCTGCAGCTTCCAGTCTTTAGTCCTCTAGCCAGAGACCATCAAATCTAGTACACAGGGATGGAGGTGCCGATGCCTTGACACTCCTTCTGCTATCTTGTCTTTCCTCTCCTTCCAGCAGCAAAACCAAGCCTTTGTGCTCATCTGTGGTTGTGACCAGTTGGAGAGATATTAGGAGATGAGATACTGTGTTCACTCCTCAGAGCTGTACCAGGGACCTGAGATATTCCATCACTATTCTATGAGTGAGTAAATTTAATATGTAGAAAGAACTGAGAACTTTTTCTTAAAAGCATGAAGAGCAGGACTTTGTCAGGTTATAGAAAAATCAAACTATTTTTTTCTTAAGCCAAAGAATGACGCTAACTGCCTTATTTAACCAAGCCATGGGAAGGATAGAGCAGGCTGGTTTCAGACATAAATGGATCTAGGGCCCTTAGCCCAGTCTGACAGTCACTATGAGAGTCTTATCCTATTTCTCTGACTGGCCTTGACTTCAGACCCAGAGCTATCCCTGGACCCATCACTGTGGCCAAGGGAAATGGTGGGACTATTGGCCCAGATTGTGCCCACTTATGTGGTCAGGAAGCGGGCAGGGGTGCTATGACCATCTCTCACCATGGTGAGATGGGAGAGTGGAGTAGGAGCCATTTGCCCCCAAAAGTAGTAACTATTCTGGATAGAACCTTTATGGCAAAGCCATGGTTCTTCTAAAATAACCCTTTACAGAAATATAAACCTGAGTGTGGGCAGGCAGAACAATGAGAGCCAGGAAATAGGATTCAGTTTAAGAAAATCTGGTTTATTAGAAACTGACATCAGATGAGTGCTGATGCTTATATCTTCCACAGCAAAATGTGGGAACCTGGAGAAAGTGAGGTCCAATCAGCAGAACCTCGCCATCCTGAGACACACAGGGACTAATCCAGTGAATAATGCTCATGTGTTAGGATTTTTGGAGTTCCCACCAGTGGTTTTCCAGTGCCAGGGTATGAGAAGATAGTCTCCATGTCCAAACTCACAATTTCAGAACAACTTTCATCAAGATAAAGGTAAAAACAAACCATGACCTGGGAATTTTGTCAGTTAGATCACTATTGCAGAATTTATTTAGTGCATACCCATGTCTTACAGCAAAAGGCAAATATGCAAATATGCAAAGGACACTCAGGTATGAAAATCACCCTCCTCTGTGAACTGGTGGCCTGTGAAAGAGGAACCCAGAGAGGAATTGGCATACTTCTATTTCTATATTTCCTTTGTTTTGCACCAAAGGTAGTATTTTTGCAATATTTTGTCTATATTTGTTCTCCCAACACCGAAAATGAAGGGAGCTGATGAAGTAAAGGCAACCAGGAAGTGGGGAGGGTCACTTTCTTAGGGATGGGTGGAACCAGTGAGAAGCTGTCTGATTTGCAGTGGTTCAGTGATTTCTTAAAATTCTTTGCAGGGCTGACCTATTTCTAATTCCTCGAGCCTATAGTCTGAAAGGTCATTAATCTGGGCTCGGCTCATGGTGCTGAGGCTTAAGACTTCCATTTCTTAAATGCCAAAGGTGTGTCAGGTTGCCTTTTGAAATGCTGGTATCTCTATTCAGGCATGCAGTGGTTAGTAGAGAGGTACATCAGCACTTCCTTTTGTCAGGGAAGCATTCACCTGACCAAAGGAGCCACCTGTGTTTTCACTGTTTTTTTTTTTTTTTTTTTTTTTTTTGCCATTTGGATCTTTGCCATGGATTCAAAAGGCAAACCAATCTCCCGCACACACTTTCTTTTTTCTTTTTTTTGTCAAGTACAGGGACAAACAGGTATGTGTTTGCTAATGGGTGACAGCATCAAATGTACTTCCTGAGAGTCAAGTTGGAGGAAAACATGGAAAGTATCAATTTATTCTTGTCACTTTCTGTCACCTCATTTTCTATAGAATGAAATCTGAGCTCTTTGTTGTCACATATGAGGTTCTTCCTGGTCCTCTTTCTGCTTCCTTCACTGATATTCCTTCTTGCCTCTCCCCAAACTTACCTTTGACCTCTAAGAACCAGTCTTGTCTCGGTTCACATCAGGGCCTTTGTAAATGTCCTTCCTGGCCTTCTCACCTGGCGGATTCCTGCTGACCTTTCGATGGATGGTTCTTCTTTAGGAGGCCTCACCTGACTCCCCAACCCTGAAGGAGGGACTTCTCTTTGGTGTTCCCATAGCAACCAGTGCTTGCTGCAGGAACGCACTTCCTCTGCATGTAATTGCTTGTTTACTTGTCTTTCTTCCCTATTATGCCATTTCTTGTTTCTTTCTTTTCCTCTTTCTCCTTCTCCTCCTTCGTTTTAACGCATTTTCCTTGCATGAAATCCAAACATCACAGATAAAGAATGCCATCCTCCTGGGCCACGCGTCAGATCTCTTTCATGTCTCTCTAGACACACTTACCAGCCACTTACTCCCACAGTGCACTGGGAGCCTGACCTGGGGGTCTGCTTTGACAGGACTTTTGCCCTCCAGCTTGCTATTGGGCTTGGCCACTAGGGGCACAAAAGAAGGTGGTGGGAGGGAAAGGGTTTGATGTATGCGTCCCCTACTTCCCTCCCTGCCACATTCCCACTGCTGATTGTCACTAACTAAGGCTCTAGGTTTCCTCAGGTGTCCCTCTTCCTGCAGTCACCTCTTGGGCTCTGGTGGCGCTTTTTCTTCTTGTCCTTCAGGCCTGGGCTGGTGAATGGTTCCTGCTTTCACTATTCCAGACGTCCAGCTCTGTATGTTGCTGCTCTCCTTAAACCCTGCCTCTATGTAAGGTGTCCCTGTGTTAAATATTCCTTCCACTACCCAGTGTACGTGTGATTCCATCATGCTGAGAGCCTCACTGATTCTTATAATCACTTCCAACCCTAGTCCTTGCCCCTTCCTCGAGTTCACCTAGTTATAACTATGTCTTCTAGAATATCACAACCCTAGATGCTGGCACAGTATCACACACATAGAAGGAGTCCAATAAATGTTGACTAAATGCTATTATTAAATCTTGGGCTCCCGGGAGAAGATGGGTTAAAAGTTGCTAATTCCAGCCAAACACTCATTTCCTCGGCACATCATAAAGATAAAACAGGATCACAGTTGTTAGAGTGGAAAATTCCCTCACTGTTACGGCAGCAAATAGCCAGTATGTGTTCCAATGAAAGACTCAGGAATGGGTATAAAAATAATCCACTGTATACCATCAAAAATTGAAAGCACATTCTTTTTCTTTGAAACAGTATCGGCTTGTAGAAGCTTTCACTCCAACAACCGTCCATCTAAAACTTCTCTCCAAGGGCATAAGTAAAATGCAACTTGTTTCATAATAAGTCCCAGGAGTTTACTTTAAAGACATGATTACCCAGAAGGCAATGAGAGCTGTCTACAATTTCTTCTGTTTTAAGAATATTTCTATCCTAACGAAAGACAGGATAGCACCAACGTTTCACTGGAAATTTTGGCTTGTGAATTATACAGGAAATAGAAATTTTGCATATTTGTGATTGATCGTGGATTGGACCTCATTCCCCCAATTATAGTTGCTCAACTATGGAGCATAAGGCCCCATCAGAAGCCCACCTATCTGTCAGATCAGCAGTAGGCCAAGCTGTAAGCTGACAGCCTTTATTCTACCGTGGTTTCATTGCTGGAATCAGTGACTATTTCAAAACCAAGCTGGGGCATTGCATACTCGAGCTATTATTATAGCTACTGTTAGCAGTGCCCTTACCAGGTACTTTGCACGTCTTATCTCACCCAGGCCTCCCATCAGCGCCATGAGGGGGATGCTTTTAGCATCTCCATCTCACAGATGAAGACACTGAGGCTTAGCCAGATGAAGGGGCTTCTCCAGCTGAGTGGTGCAGGCAGTACTTCCTTTGCAGCCTAGGTTCCTTATCAGGTTTCCATTCACCTGGATGGAGGTGAGTCAAACTGCCTTTGGGAACCTCCAGCTTCCTGCTGGGCTTTGCCATTAGGGGCACCAAAGAAGATCGGAGCGTCGGAGAGAAAGGGTTTGCAAATTTGCAAATATGCAAAATTTCTATTTTTTGTATAATTCACAGGCTGGAATTTCCAGTGCAACTTCAGAGCTATCCTGTCTTTCTTTAGGTTAGAAATATTCTTGAAACAAAAGAAACTGTAGACAGCTCTCATTGCCTCTGGGTAATCATGTCTTTAGCATAAACTCCTGAGGCTTATTATGAAACAAATTGCATTTTATCTGTGTCCTTGGAGATAAATTTTAGATGGATGGGTGTTGGAGTAAAATTGAGTCCAGACTGCCTGTCTTCCGTGGTACCCACTTCTACTCTTGTACTTTTCTCATTTTGTTGCATTGATTGGCTCATACTCAAAGGCAAAAAAAAAAAAAAAAAAAAAATTGGCACAAGCCAAATTTGGTTCACAAACTACTTGCCCTCCAAGGTTCTTAAAGGGTGTGAAATTTTGCTGGATCACACTTCAGAGTTGCTCATAACGTTTCTGATTTTATTAACTGCCTCACTCCCCCATCTTTTTAGGTCCTTGGGTAAAACTCCACGAAAAAAAGAAAAATAATGACCCATTGACAGCAATCCTCTGACTGTAGCTTTTTCTGTTGTCTTTAGATTCATGGAGTAGACATTCAACTAAGCAGAGATCCTCCTCCAACCCCTACTTCTTCCCTCTCACCAAACATTCCCATGCCTGGCTCTTCTTTACCTTTAAAATGTCCTCGTTATCCGCATTAGTATCAGTTGGTTCCATTATGGCACAGATGTCCTCTGTGCAGTAATGCTACCTGCAATACAGTAACTCTGCACATTCTTACAATACAGTAGCAATACAGTAATGCTACCTGCAACTAATTGCTACCTGCAATACAGGTGACTCTGCACATTCTTACACATCAAGGCTCCTTGGAACATGTCCTGACCTGGACATTCTAGGGGTTTATTTCCCCACCAGGCACCGGTTTGGTAAGGTTCTCTTTATTCCACAATATGAGCACTGTTAGCATTTTGGTCCTGACAATTCTCCGTGGTGGGGGCCATCCTGGGCATTGTAAGCTGTTGAACAGCATCCCTGGTCTCTACCCATGAGATGCCAGTAGCATCTCCAGTTGTGACAAACAAAAATGCCTTCAGATATTGTCAAATATCCCCTGAGGCCAAATAACCCCTAGTTGAGAACTACTGGTTTAGTGAATGACAAGTGGGACCTGGCAGCAATACAGGTAACTCTGCACATTCTTACACATCAAGGCTCCTTGGAACATGCTCAGTGGTGACTGTGTCTCTCCCAGGAACAGGGGAATTAGAAGCCCCCAGGGTGAGGATCCCAGTGTTTTTTTTTTTTTCTGAAGCCCTTTCATATTGTATGCCTATAGTATCTCAGGGTCTTAATACATTCATTTCTGCATGGATGGGGTTTCAGGCTGCAACAAGATCTTGTAGGGGACACTATCTCTGGCTATTAGGTGATCACAGTTCTGTGCATTGTCTCACCCAGTCCTCACAGTAACTCCAAAGACAGGTTGTATTATGATCCTATTCTATAGATGAAGGAACTTAGGAAAGTCACACGTCCAGGTCATACAGGTAGAGAGTGATGGAGCCAAGACTTGAGGCGAAATCTTTTTGATTCCAGGTATGGATTGGCTGATTACAGCTGCTTCTTTGGTGATAAGAGAGGGTACTGGGACTCCTCTATTTGAGAAAGAAATGCAGTAAGTGAAGGAAATGGTGGAAACTCAGATGCTGGACAACACATCCAGGAGGCTGGCTCCTCTCCATGAATAAACCAAGAACAGTTGCTTAGTGCTGTCACTTCAGAAAATTGACTGAGAGAGGTCAGATAATGATCCTTTCTTCTCCATGTCTGTCTGCTAGTCTAACTTCTCAGTTCCATGTTCTTCTTAAGGGGCAGGAAGGCTTTACTCAATTGTACTATTGCTGTTCAATGAGTGTTGTCACCTAGTTTAGGTACAATCACAACATGATTTCATTTCATAAGCTATGTGAGGGCAGGACAATGTCTGTATTGCTTGCTGTTTTATTCTCAGCACTTGGGACTCTCAATGAGCATTTCTGAAATGAATGAATCAACGAATTAATGGATACATCTATCTTGAGAAAGGGTAGGTAAATTTTTACTTTTATTGCTTTTCTTAGATTTTTAATTCATGAGCAGGAATTAGTGACGGGTTTCAAGGTGACCAAACTTAATGTGGTACATACATTATTGAAGTGGAATCTTAAAAACCTCTCCTATCCATTATATGTACTGAAACATCACAATGTACCCTATAAATATGTACAATATTATGTGTCAAAGTAAAAGGGAAGAAAATATATACAAAAGGGTAAATCTGTGTTTCCAAACATATCTTTTGGATGACAGCAGACCATAATATGGCATTTCACAAAAGCAAGACAAAACACAACAAAATGATCTGTGGGTACATTGACTCATGATTAAATAACACTGACACTCCTAGTAGGAAAGATTTGCCCATTGGATTTTCTTTAGGTCCTTCTGTCTGGTTGGGGAGAAAGTCTCAGTTGGTGCTAGTGTAGTCTTTAACATCACACTATCACTTGTTAATCTCCCTTTTTGACAAAGGAAGAGCAGACTTCAGGCTCAGACCCTTCAACAGACAACAAGTCCAGATAGAATTTTATAGCATTTTAATGTTTATATTGTGACATAGTCAAGTTGGTCATCTATGTAAGGCAAACGACAGTTGGTGTTTTACATTTATGGTTTTTGTAAAATATTTCCCTTTTATATAAATCTAGTAAAACAAAAATGAAGGGAAAAATATTGAAAGTAAAGCATTTCATGTCTTTGTAACAGTTGTTGCATAGACATGGCAAACATTTTTGATGTGGTCCACAAGTGGATGGAATTTGAGAAATACTGTCACACCTATTAAGAACAAAGATGGAACTGGTTTTTAATTCTAAATTTACACCTTGCTAGAAAGGTGGCCTTAAAGGAAATTCTTTAGCTTTTCCAGGCCTTGATTGTCCTCAGATGGAAATGGGGATGGTATGTACATAATAGTTTTGTTATAATATTTTAATGAGACAATATGTGTGGAATACTTCATTACCTGGCATTTAGGAAAAACTCAAAAAATGGTTGCCATTTGTTGTTTAGATCTTGTTTCCCCATGAGCTGATGCCATTAAAGACTGACAATAATACCAGGGAATGAAAAATATGCCTTATTTTATTTTCAGATGGTCTGGCTTGATGATATCAAACCTGACGTGGCCTGAAGAGACAGATAATGGCTCTTGCTAGCTAATTATTGTCAGATGGATCAGCAGCCGACCAACACTTCTAAAACTATTGTTTTTGGCAAGTGTTCCTCAACATTTTCCTGGTATACAAATAATGATCCCTTGCAGAAAGTCACTTCCTTTAGTTTCCTTGGTGTACGTTTCACAAATGGTTTGCTTTGGCAGGTTCTCCAGGAAGTCACTTTATCATAGCTACAGGTGATTTGTGAAGAATTCATTTTGGTTAAGGAGGACACCTGATTACGCCTGCCTTAAACATTTTCAGGCCATAACTATTTGGGGAAAGTTACATTCTCATGGGTCTTGGCCGTCTATTCTATGTCTTGGGGCAGATTCCGAAGGAGATTCTGGGTAGAGTCTGGAAATTTTGGCTTTGGGTTAACTGGGTTATCTTCTGACTCCCATCCAAGCTTTTCTGTTGTTGTTGCTCTCTCCCTCTCCGATCATCTGATACTCCAAGAGTAAAGTCGAGTAACCAGTGTTGGTGAGATGGAACCAAATGGTGAAAGAAAGAGAGAGAGAGAATTTTAAAGGGCTGTTGATCAGGAAAAACATATGAGAGAGTGAGGTAGCTTGGAGAAAGGGAAGGGAGTGGTGCTTGGGGGAGGGCACCTGGATCCTGGGGGCCCATTCATCACCTTTATGGGGGCAGTAGATAGGAGGGTAATGTCAGAGGATTGCTTAGTATTTGGGTACATCTTCTTAGGGGCAACAAATTCCCTCCCCTCCCAACAGAGTTCTACCAACAGACCGAATTCATGAGCACAGAGGTTGACTGCTGTCACAGGGACCCAGTATGAGGCTGGCTTAACCAAAAGAGAAGCTCTTTCTTTCTCTAAGCCTAAGACTGCTATAGTATGGCAGTACCATGGTATCAGTCATCCAGCCCCTTCTTACTTGTTGCTTCTCTGTTTTTTGACAACTTCTTTGTTTGGCTCAAAATGGTTTACTACCATACCCACATTTCAGCTAGGGGGAAGAAGTAAGTTCAGAGGGGTGGGCAAGGTCCTTGAGAAGCCATGTTCCAGAATTTGCACACATCACCTCTCTTCACAACCCTTACAAATATTTACCAAGCACTTCAGCCTCAAGCACAGTGAATAAGGCATATTAGATTTCTACCTTCAGTTTAAAAGGCCAATTAGCATTCTTTAGGGACTACAGTCTCATTTCCTTGCCCACAAATATTTATCAAATTTTGAGAAAAACATATTCATTGTTTCCCATATTCATTGTTGTACATGAAGAACATTGCTGAGTTCTGTCTGAGTGCTGGGGTAACAGCAAAGACAGGCAGATCCTCCCTGCAGTGAACATAGTCTGCTGAAAAATAGTAATGAACAAATATGTGAGCAAACAAAAAAAGTAATTGCAGGCAGGGCATGGTTGCTCATGTCTGTAATCTCCACACTTTGGGAGGCTGAAGTGGGAGGATCACTTGAGCCCAGGAGTTCAAGGCCAGCCTGGGCAAGATAGTGAGACCCTGTCTCTAAAATAAAAAAATAAAAAAAAATCAAACAATTAGCTGGGCATGATGGCACACGCTTGTGGTCCCAGCTAAATGGGAGGTTGGGGAAGGAAGATCACTTGAGCCCAGAAAGTTGAGGCTGCAGTGAGCCTTGTTGGTGCCACTGCATTCCAGCCTGGGCAGCAAAGTGAGACCCTGTCTCAAAAAAACAAAACAAACAAAACAACAAAAACAAGTAATTGCAGATTGTGGCAAGTGTTTTGGGAAAAAAACCCAAACTGAATGCTTAAAGAGAAAAGAATGAGAAATCATGTTGTTTGAATTGATGGCTTCCAACGCTTTTTGAGGCAGTGTCATTAGAAAGCTTATCCTTGAGAAGGAGGGAGCCAAGTGAAATTCTGGGATGTTGGAATACTATACAGCAGTGAAGATGAAAGAGTCACAGCTACATGCAACCATGTGGATGCATCTCAGAAGCATACAGTTGAGTGAAAAAAAGTCACCTAAGACTATATACACTATGATACAATTTTTTATAAACCTCAAACACAAACAACCAAGTAGCATATTATTTCAGGATGCATACATATGGAATAAAACTAAATACAAAAAAGACATGAGAATAATGAACACAAAATTCCGAATAATGTATGCCTGAGTGGGAGAGTAGGAGAAAATAAGAGTATATTTAAGATAAAGTGACAGTTTTAAAGTTAGATTGTAGGTTCCTGGATGCTAGTTTTGTTGGTGTGCTTTCTAACTTATACACGTGTTAAATGTATTTTTGAATACATTTAACAGTGCTTAATACAACACATTTTAAAAACATAGCGGAGGGGCATTCAACTAAGTATCTAGGGAGTCCAGGCAGACAGTGTAAACTGGTGAAGTGGCTGAGTGGGTCCCTGGGGAACACCAGAGCACCTGCCTTGTCTACAGGGGCGCCATCGCCCAGTCCCTGCCCAGGGTTGCCATGTGAGCTTGCAGGCCAATTACCCAATAACATCCATCCAGAACTTCTGATTTTTCTTAAGGAGCCTCACATCTGATTTGTATTTTTACAAAACACTATTCCAATGCTGGCAACGATTCCAAATTTCAAAAACTCTGTGGGGGCAAACAATACCCTTTGGGAGGCAAACCAAGTCTCAGAAATAGAGGAAGTACTTGGAGGCCTATACTAATTCCATGCTCATTTGCAACAAGAATTCCTAAACGTATTTCTACCATACTGCGCTGCTCGAGTGCAGGCAGGAAGGACACCCATCCCCTCTGCGTTCCCAGAGTGTGCTATTTCCAACCTGTGGCTTTGCTGGGTTCCTACACTTCTCTCACTTGTGAGCTCTCACCTCTAAGTCTAGAATGTGTGAAGGTGGTGCCAGCGCAGCTGAGAGTGGGCGGGCAGGAGCTCGGGCTGTGTCTCCGCCCGAGAGCCTGATTTCTGCATAGCACCCTCGCACCCAGCCTTCCAGGCCCGGCTGTGCATGGTATTTGCAACACTCTCATTTTCCCCTAAAGGGCCATGGGGGAGGAATGGGTAACATGCAGCTAGGACCATGCTGCTGAGATCTAATGTACATTGTCTACTGTTGGGACTGAACACTTTCCATACAAGAGTATGCAGACCCCAAGGGACATTTGGCAATATGTGGAGATATTTTTATTGTCACAACTGGAATGGGGTCACTGCTCAGATTTGTGGGTGGTGGGTTGTGGGTGGAGGTCAGGAATGCTGTTAACCATCCTGCAATGCACAAGACAGCCCCCCTTCCTCACCCCAACACTCCAACAAAGAAATATTCCACTCAAGATGTCATAGTGAACAGTGCTGAGGCTGAGAAACTCTTTTCCCTCTGTCTGCTCCCACCAAAAGACAAAGGTAAATAAAGCCACGGGCTGCCCACTCCCTGTGAGTGATGAAAGGTGTGTGTTGGGGGTGGGGTATGGTGAGGGGTGTAACATGAATTTAGAAGATATGCCCTTTAGCTAGAGCTGGGATTTGTGGCCACTATTTTGTTTTTATTAAAGCGTAATGCTCACAAGCAGAAGAGGAGATTTGTTATTCTAAAGACAGTTGCACACCAAAGCATGCTATTGTATAATCTGGCATTTTCCCCACTAGGGAGCTATGGTGCATTACTCACGAGTGACAGAACCAACGAGCTTCATCTCCCAAGAGGCTGGTGCATCTGCTTAAAGAGAGCAGGCGCTATGCAGAGCTGCCCCTACCCCACCCTCCATGGCGGAGTGCAGTGGGGGAAGGTAAGCTTCATTTCAGTCACTGTGAGGATGAACCATGCATTGATTCTATGCCCGCCCCACTCCCACTCCCCAAAAGGAGAGGGTCAAGTCCAATCGTGTTCTAGTGGCAGGACCCCAGGAGAGGAGGCAATTATTCTAGGCTTCAATTCAATAAATATGATTAGAGAAGTCCTGGCTGTTTCTGTACCTCAGTTTCTCAGAAGAGCTATGCATACTGGGGCCAAGAGCTTGGGGCTTGGGAGTCAGCTGGTTGTCATCAGTTTGAATGCAGGTTCAGCGCTTACAGTGTGTGCCCTTGGGCCTTGACTTCTCCCTGAGTCTTGGTTTTCTCATCTAAAAAGTAGGGATAGTAACGCTTGTCTCATAGGGTCACAAGAGACAAGGATTATAAAGCACTCAGCACTTGCCAGGCAGGTAGCAAGGATCATTCCAGTATTCAGAGATAAAAGGAAGTCAACGCATATTCCCTTTGCACCTCGCGGAACAGTTGGGAATTGAAATGAAATTATGGATGGGAAAATACTTGGAAAACTTAAAAATGCAATTTCAGTGAAATGTAATGAAATCAATGTAAATATCAATGCAAATAGTGATAGTGTTTATTGTGCTGATCCTAATAAAATAGAAACATTATTACACATTGTAATTACAGCAAGTTAGAAGTGGAAGAAAATTAGGTTTGCATTAGTTTAATTTCTATAAAATTAATATTCTCCCCTTCTATTTTATAAGGGGAGAAATTGACTTTAGTGGCAAAACTTGCACGAATCCCAGCCTGGTGCCCTTTTTCCACTCCCCACAGAGTTAACTTGTAATTTGGCAGCTAGTTAGAGCATTGCTGTATCAGATGGAAGGTCTCTAACTTACAGACATAAGCCTCAGTTTCTTCATCTCTAAAATGGACATGATAATGAAACCCAACTCACAAGGTAGTGATGAAGAGTGAGATCATGCAGGTCAAATGTTTAGCAGGCATGCCTAGCCCATGAAAAGTCCTCCAGAAACAGTAATTATCATTATCCTTATTAATGGTAGTAATTGAGATGACATCTGTACATGTATCTCTCCCAGAATCTGACATCAATTGGTGAGGGGGGGAGGGGCGGTCAATATATATTCATTTGTGCGATTGCAGATAACAGTACCTCAATGTTCTGAGAAACATTGGTGGGGACACTAAGTCTTCCTGAAGAATTCACCATCATATTGTCTGGTTCCTGGACATCCCAGGGGAGGACCTGGACAAGTCAATGGCATCCTTTTGTAGCTTCAGAAACAATAAAAGCTGTCTGACAGTCTAGAATTCGGACAGGGATAGAATTCTGCAAGCCAAAGGCCCTGATACTAATTTTGTTCTGGTCTTTGTATTAGTCCTTTTTTACACTGCTGATAAAGACATACCCAAGACAGGGTAAATTATAATGAAAAGGAAGTTTAATGGACTCACAGTTCCACGTGGCTGGGGAGGCCTCACAATCACGGTGGAAGGCAAAAGGCACGTCTTACATGGCAGCAGGCAAGAGAATGAAAGTCAAGCGAGAGGGGTTTCCCCGTATGAAACCATCAGATCTTGTGAGACGTATTCACTACCATGAGAACAGTATGGGGGACCCTCCTCCATGATTCAATTATCTCCCACCAGGTCCCTCCCACCACATGTGAGAATTATGGGAGCTACAATTCAAGATGAGATTTGGGTGGGGACACACAGCCAAACCATATCAACCTTAGAGGACTTGTGAACATTTAGGGTGGGCAGCAGAGATCAGTCGCATGTTCTGATGGCCCTAGACCAGTGGTTCTCACATTTTGGCCTGCATCAGGATTACCTGGAGAATTGTTAAAACACAGGTTACTGGTCCCATGCCCTCTGACGGTCTGGTGTGAAGCCCTATATTTTGCATTTCTTTCTTTTGTTTTTGAGACGGAGTCTCACTCTGTCGCCTAGGCTGGAGTGCAGTGGCATGATCTCGGCCCACTGCAACCTCCGCCTCCTGGGTTCAAGCCATTTTTCTGCCTCAGCCTCCCGAGTAGCTGGGATTACAGATGTCTACCACCACGCCCGGCTAATTTTTGTATTTTTAGTAGAGACGGGGTTTTGCCATGTTGGCAAGGTTGGTCTCGAACTACTGACCTCAGGTGATCCACCCTCCTCAGCCTCCCAAAGTTCTGGGATTACAGGCGTGAGCCACCATGCTCAGCCTAAATTTTGCATTTCTAATAAGATCCCAGCTGATGCTGATGCTCCTGATCCAGGGACTGCACTTTAGAATCATGGTCCTGGAGCAGTATTGCTCTGCTTCAGTACTGCTGGTGTTTAGGGCTGGCTAATTCTTGGTTGTGGAGGGTACTGTAGGGTGTTTAGCAGCATCTCTGGCCTCTGTTCACTAGATACGGGTAGCAGTTTCGACAAGCAAAAATGTCTCCAGACATTGCCTAATGCCCTCTGTGGGGCAAAATCTGGTTGAGAACCCCTGCTGTAGACTGAGATGATTAGAATCGAACCCTAGTCACTTCTTGTCATAGTGGTGTGACTGCAGTCATATTACTGTGCCTCTCTAGGCTTCTTCATCCATGTAATGGGTACAGGGATGCCAACCTCGTAAGATCCAAGTAGAAACTAAGAGATAATACAGGGAAAGCCCTAAGCACAGTGCCTGTACACATTGAGCAGCTTAATTCATGTTAGTCATTGCTTTTGAGCCCTCCGTAGCAGATCTACTTAGTGCAATGTTTTTTTTTTTTTTTTTTTTTTTTTTTTCCTCCCATGAAAAAGTTTTCATATAGAAAGCATTTTCATGGAGAAAGCAGGTTCATATAGAAAGCATTGGCTGCTGGTTGGAGTGGAGAGGCTGAAGACTTTCATCTAGTATCGAGCAACCCCCAGAAAACAATTTTAAACATGTCCATTCAGACAAAGGAGTCCAAAACCATAAGGTCCTCTCAGCATCCTGAACTAATGTCCAGCTGTTATCTCAGTGAGTAGTTCCCAATCATTAGCTCAGAGGTGACTGACTACAAAAACATATTCCAGCTTTATGAGCACACCTCCTATTTGCTAGCCAGGGTTGATACTACAGAGATCTCTTTCCAGTTTTTAGAATTCAAAACAATGATCTGGGCACTCACATTTTCTTTTGCAACTTTGCTCTAAAAGTGAGCTTTCAAATCTGGAGCACTGCTGCATTCTGAGTTCCCAAGCAACTCCTGTCCAAGGGTAATCTATGCTGGTACACACAAGGGATCATGGATTTTTCTTTGGCTGTCAGCTCTCAAAATTACCCAGCAATCCCAAAATGAATTTCCACTAATCTGACAGTTTTGCCTCTCCTGACATGATGTACTGTATATTCAGTGGTCAGCAGGGACTATTTAATTGCAGTTAAGCCTCTGCTGTTCATTGTGGCATTTAAAATAGAGCAACGTGTAATGTGGCAACCCTTACTGACTCTCCAGGCCCAGATGGGTGGGTGGAACTCAATTTTTGGGGGAAACTTCTACCTGGGAACATTTAGTAATTAAGTTTTACTGGCTAGCAGCTTTAATTCTTTCATTTTGAAGATTTATAAATGTTAGAATCAAAACTAACATCAAATCTCTCTACAAGGTAGAAGGAACTGCAATATCAGATGAAACTGATGATGAGTTACAAATGGATTAGAAACTCAAGAAAGGAGAGATTAACATTTGTAGAGTACGTACTATATGCTTGGCAGTTTTCAGGTGTTATCTCACTTTTCTCTTAAGGCATTTCAAAGAGGCAGGGACGTTTTCCCCCCATTTTACAGATGTAGAAACTGAGGCCTTAAAGGATTAAGTTACTGCCCAAGACTTGTGAGTGTGTGCGCAGAGCCAAGATTTAAACCCAGGTTTGTCTGATAACAGTCTAGACTCTTAATGCCCCATGCTAAACTTCCCAAAAGATGCTAGATGTCATTTGTTTTTCAACTGTTTATTTGACAGGTGGAGAAACTGAGGTGTAGACAGTTCAAAGTGACTTGCTGAGAATTAAGTTATCTCAGGCTCAGGAAATTAGCCTGTGGGTATTCATAAGTCTGATTATTAAGAATAATGTGGGGCTTTGCCGCTTATAAAGTGCTATAACTTCCATTATCTCATACTAAATTTTGGTTTTCAAGCAATTCTGTTATATGAACTGATAACTCAAAAAGAAAAGCATTTTGATAAGTGCTCTTTTTCCCACTGTTGAATCTAATGATAAATATCTGCCTTATAACCACAAAACTGCTACTGTAAGGTGCCACGAACACATGAAGAGCAAAGACCTAAGTGGATTCACTTATTCAGCAAATATTATTAAGCTTGTAATATGTGCTAAACGTTATTCCAGGTGCTGGGAATACTGCAGTGAGTAAAATATTTAAAACTTTCTTACCCTAAGAGGGCTTACATTTTAGAGGGCACAAGCAGATAACTGACTAAGTCAATGAGTGAGATATAAAGCATGTCAGGTCATAAGCGTGAGCCAGCGAAATCAGGATGGGAAGGAGAGAAGGGGGCAGCGGAAGCAGGGATTAAGTGGAGAGGGTGATATTTGAATGAAGACATAAAAATATGAAGACAAGTTTTTTGAATATATTGGGAAGAGCATTCCGGGTAGAAGGAACAGCTAATGCTAAGTCCTTGAGGCAGTGAATATATCCTTTGTTGTATTTAAGGAACCCTAATGGTTAGCAATCTGGCAATTTTTCGTGGACTTATTTGCCATTCATGTGTCTTCTGTGGTAAAATATCTGTTCAAGTCTTTTTGCCGTTGTCGGTAACCGTGAGCGGAAAGGAAGAAGCGACGCTAAGAGAATGCGGGCGTTGTACGGTTTCGTCATGCCAGTATGAAACTCATATGAGTCCAATCTACTATCTCATCTCGTCTCCATCTAACTCTACTTCCTAAAATCTCCCTTTCCTCTCTCCTTTTCCTCTCCCTTTTCCTCTCCCTTTCCTCTCCCTCTCTCTCCCTTCCTCTCCCTCTCCCTCTCCCTCTCCCTCTCCCTCTCCTTATTGAGACAGGGTTTTACTCCCATTGTCCAGGCTGTAGTGCAATGGCATGATCTTGGCGCACTGCAACCTCTGTCTCTCAAGCTCAAGAGATTCTCCTGCCTCAGCCTCCCAAATAGCTGGGACTACAGACACACACCGCCATGCCCGGCTAATTTTTGTATTATTATTATTATTATTATTTTTGTAGAGATGAGATTTCACCATGTTGCCCAAGCTGGTGTTGAACTCCTGGGCTCAAGAAATCCACCTACTTCAGCCTCCCACAGTGCTGGCATTACAGGTGTGAGTCACTGCACCCAGCCTAATTAAATTTTGAATATTTTATCCCTATCAATGACTTGTCTTTTCATTCCTCTAACGTTCTTAATTTTGATCAAGTCCAATTTATCTTTTCCCTCCTTTATAGATTGTGCTTTTGGTGTTAGATCTAAGAAATCTTTGCTTTTGATTATTTTAAAAATTGATTTTCTCATCAAGTAAAAGAAAATGTACTTTCAAGTTTCTTTAAGTATATCTGTGTTACCTAGGCAACCAAGTTATTTATCAATAGGTGATCATTTGTAATGATTTGTGAATGAATTAGAAAATCTTGCTTTCCATGATCCTTAATCTACTTGCAAGACCTCATCCCCCTTAGTATAAGCTTATCCAAGGCCTACGGCCAACTTGGAAGAGAAGCAGGTGCAATTTTGTGGGGAAAACTTCCTGGGCCCTAGCAATAGGAGATTGAATTTTCTTTGTTCTGCTACTAATCAGAAGCTCAACTCTGGGTCAGTTGTATTCTCTTTTTTAGTTTACATTTCCAGTTGCAAAAAAATAAGGAGTTGTACTAGATTTTTCTGTGCTCCTGTCTAGTCCTAATACTATATAAATGTGATATTGACAGTAAATTGAACATCTTCAGGAGGTCCAGGACTAGAGTCAGGCAAGAGCTGCGTCTAGAGCACAGCTTCTAAGAAGCTGTGTGTGGCTGGACAGGGTGGCTCACACTGTAATCCAGCACTTTGGGAGGCCAAGGTGGGTGAATCACGAGGTCAAGAGATCGAGACCATCCTGGCCAACATGGTGAAACCACGTCTCTACTAAAAATACGAAAATTAGCTGAGCGTGGTGGTGCGTGCCTGTACTCCCAGCTACTCGGGAGGCTGAGGCAGGAGAATCGCTTGAACCCGGGGGGCAGAGATTGCAGTGAACCGAGATCGTGCCACTGCACTCCAGCCTGGTGATAGAGCAAGACTCCATCTAAAAAAATAAAAAAGAAAAAAAGAAAAAGAAAAAAAAAAGAAAGGAAAAAAAAAGCTGTGTGCTCTCAGGATTGTCCAAATTTTCATTCTGCATTTGCACAACCCTAACAAGGAATCACTTGCAAGACACTGGGAATGAGGGCCTCCATGAATTTTATGCCCTCCATAATTCTCTTGCTGTATCCTAGTTCTGGTCCTTCAATGACCGTATCCTAGTTCTGACCTTCAATGAGATAAGTGGGCATGACCCACGTGGGGGCTGTGATGAACTGGCACAGGGCATCTTGCATTTGAGTATGCATTCGAGTCCCCTGGGAATACTGTTCATTCTCATTCAGAGGGTCTGGTATGGGGCTTGTGATTCTGCCTTTCTAACAAGCTCCCAGCTGATGCTTGTGCTGGTGCATGGGCCACATTTTTCATGTCAAGGAACTAGAATGTGCCAGCTTTGTCCAAAAAAGCAACTCACCTTCATCCATGTGGGAATTCAGTCGCCAGAGTGCTTAGTGTCTTTTGTTTTGTTTTGTTTTTGGGACATAGTCTTGCTCTGTCACCCAGGCTGGAATGCAGTAGTATGATATTGGCTTACTGCAGCTTTTGACTCCCAGGCTCAAGCAATTCTTGTGCCTCAGCCTCCTGAGTAGCTGGGAATACAGGTGCACGCCACCATGCCCAGCTAATTTTTGCATTTTTAGTAGACACAGAGTTTCACCAATTTGGCCAGGCTGGTCTTGAACTCCTGACCTCAAGCAATCTGCCCACCTCAACCTCCAAAGTGCTGGCATTACAGGTGTGAGCCACCATGCCTGGCCCCAATTAGTCAAAAGAGACACTAGAAATCTGTGATGTAATATGAAGTCTCTGAAAATGGGCAAAGAAATAGCAAGATCTCAGAATAAATTTAACAATAAAGTCAACATCCCTGTCCTCACACCAGAAATGTTAGCCTAAAAAAGGGTGTCAGAGTTAGACTCAATTTCATTTCTCAGGGTGTCCTTGCTTGGGTTGACATGCAGTGATGGATCAGTGGCTCACCTATTCTCCTCTTCCATCCTTTTTGCCCACTGTGTCTCCACTAGTAATTTTCATCTTTGTTTTTCAGCATATCTCCCCTTCCTTTTCTCCACTCTCCAGCTCCTTACATGCCTCAAAGCTTCTCTGGAGTAGACAGCTGTCTCCTTTGTCAGCCCAGCATCCATTTGTTCTCCTTCTGGCATCAGCCTGTTTTGTTCTGAAGGTTTATTCTCTCCCACATTCAGTTCATGCAATTCAAACCAGACTGCACCTTCCTGCACCCATGGCTCCAGTAGGAACCACGCCCAAGTTGGTCAATCAGGGTATTTATTCTATCACCCCAGCTCCAGTGATTAGCTGAGGAATGAGCACAGTACCCAGGCAGGATGGATTACCTTTCTTGCCGAGCCTGAGTTATTGCGAAAAGGGAGGCCTTTCCCTTGGAATTGGTAAACTGGCAATAACAATATCTAACACTTACTGCATGTTTACTCTGTACCAGGCACACTTTAAGAACATGCTTTTACATGAATTATCTCTTTAATCTTCACAACAATCCTGTTTTGTATGTACTTTTATTGTCATCATTTCACAGATGGGGAAATTGAGGCACAGAGAGGTTAAAGAGAAGCGCCTGAAGCCACACAGCTTGCAAGCAGTGGAGCTGGGATTTGAACTTGTCAGTCTGGCTGCAGAGCTGAGTTCTTGGAGACTAGGTTATACTGCCTAGTAGCATGTAAGCCTGGAGCTGCTGGCAGGCATTTTGTAAGTTTGCAGAGTGAACCTCAATGAGCGTGAAGCAGAGAGGAAAGCAGTACTGAGAGATGCAAAAAAGTCTGTGTTCCAGCAAGGGGATCTGAAGTCCTGGATCAAACCTTACCTGGTGCCAAGATTTACCAGTCAGACATGCCAATTATAAGACCCAAATTTACCCTTTTGGGGGGATTGAGTTTGAATGAGTATTTTTGTTTGTTTTGTCATCAGAAAGATTCCTGATTAATACACAGTATGACCTTGACCAAGATGCTTCCTTTCTCTAGGACTCAATTTTCTTATCTGTAAAGTAAAGGGTTCATCAGCATTCGTTGGTTGAATCTTACCTGAAACATTTTTTTCAGCCTTCATCAATCTCATCTAAGCCTTTGTTTCCATAGAACAAAGCCATTTAAGGAAAGAGGGGAAAGTGTCATGGAGTCTTACTGTCCTGAGTGCAAATATGGTCTCTGTATTGTCCTTATCTGTTCGTTGTTTTGCCTCTCAGTACTAGAATGAAAACTCTAGAAGCGGAAGGAATTTTGTCTGTTTTCTTGCTGTTGTATCCTAAATGTTTTGATTTTCATGTATCTGTGTATATATTTGTTAAATGAGTGAAGAAATCCTTATACATCTTTATGGATAACAACCTGGTTTGGGCATGGTTTTCAGTGATGGGTCCTTCCTTTCGTGCAGGAGTGGTTACGGATGGTATTTGTTCCTCTCCGCTTCGTAATTCTCTCCTCCATTTTTGACTTCATGGATGGGAACAATAGATGAAGTAAATGGAATCATCTCTGAACAAAACACAGGGTTTTAATGCCTCTTAAATCCTGTAACGTATTATCACTTCTAAACTCACAGTAAGCAGTTAAGTTCTCATGACGGGTGAATTTCCAGTTTCAAATGATGTAAGAGACGACTGTGTCTTACTTTCCTTTCTATTGTATGTATATTTCAATATCTTAGTAGAGCTATTACCTGAAATTGATCCCCCAGCATTAGGAAACAGGATGCTGCTGACACTGTGATGTGCTATTATATAATGTACCATTATTTGTCATGTTTGTCATGACGTCCAGCCCAAGCTTCCCTCTTGCAAATAAACCTCATTTTTGTTTTGGGCGGCAATGTGCTCAGATCCAGGTAATAATAATAACTATAGTAGGCCTGGTGCGGTGGCTCACCCCTGTAATCCCAGAACTTTAGGAGGCCGAGGCGGGTGGATCACCTGAGGTCAGGAGTCCGAGACCAGTCTGACCAACATGGAGAAACCCCGTCTCTACTAAAAATACAAAATTAGCTGGGCATGGTGTTGCGTGCCTGTAATCCCAGCTACTCAGGAGGCTGAGGCAGGAGAATCGCTTGAACCTGGAAGGTGGAGGTTGCGGTGAGCCGAGATCACACTATTGCACTCCAGCCTGGGCAGCAAGAGCGAAACTCCATCACAAAAAAAAAAAAAAAAAAGTAATGAAATAAAATAAAATGACTATAGTAGCTATAACTTGAGTATTTTTTCCTATGTTTTAGGCACTCTTCTAAGCCAGAAACATGCATTTTATGTATTTGATATATGAAGGCGTGGACTGGGATTAGGATCAATCAGTCATACTGTCACTGACCCCAAATTCCAGGCAGCTAAGTGAGGCCATGATGTTCCCCTCCCCAGTAAGAGGCTATGCAGCAGGTGGACTGAAGAAGAAGTGGGCTTTGCTTTCGGCTTTGCAACCTTGGAGAATTTATTCAGTGTCTCAATAGCTAAGGTTTTTTTTGTTTTGTTTTGTTTTGTTTTTCTTTTCTTAAATCTCTGAAAAGGGGTTAATAATACCTCACAGAGTTGTTGCAAAGATTAGATGAGCTAACGCGTGTCACACTTAGAAAAATGCTTGACCAGTGCTTCTCAACTGAGACAAGTCTGCCTCCCAGGAGACAT
Source organism: Rhinopithecus roxellana (assembly GCF_007565055.1). NCBI lineage: Eukaryota > Metazoa > Chordata > Mammalia > Primates > Cercopithecidae > Rhinopithecus > Rhinopithecus roxellana. Next base: position 128,866,109 of record NC_044561.1, on the reverse strand, counting down.
TTGACAATGTCTGAAGACACTCGTGGTTGTCACAGCTAGGGTGGGAGTGGGGCAGGTGCTTCTGGCACCTAGTGAATGGAGGCCAGGGATGGTGCTAAACATTCTACAATGTACAGGACAGACCCTACCACAAAGAACAATCTGGTCCCGAGTGTCAGTAGTACAAAGTGGGAAATCATGGCCTAGACCTTAATAAACACTCGGAATATGGGAGCTCCCTGAGGGCTGCCTAGAACATAACCTCCAGAATAGCAGAGAGATGTTGCTTTTTCCCCTGTCCTATCCCTGGAGCTTAGATCAGTGCTTGGCACATAGTAGTTTCTCAGTAAATACGTGTTAAATGAATGAATGATAGATATAGTGACCCTTGGAAAATTTTTGCTGTCATGACTATTTCATCCTCCTCTGGTTTCATCCTACTTTGGTCTCAGTCATGATAAGTTCTTACAGGAGCCATTTACCACCACGGTACCCAACGTGCTGATGGAAGAGGCAAAGGCTAGAAGGAATCTGGGCCTCTGATGACCTTGTCAGCCACTGCATTGGCCTGGACTACCTGATGCCAAGGTTTTCAGCCTATAAAAAAATGGCTCCCTGTTTGTTAGACCACTATTATACATACAGGTTTCTGTGAAATGCAGACAAATACATTCATAACTAATAATCAGAAAGGACAGCATCTTCTCTTAGGTTTATGACATAAATTTACTGTCTCAAACCCACTGAAGAAAACAACCCCATTGGTTAGTTTACTTCCAAAGGCTCTGCTTATCATCAGATATGCTGAAATTAAATTTTTTGTATTTGGCAACTGTGCTCCAATATTTAAATACCAACACTAAATGCTCTAACAAAAGTGGAAATGTCGTACCACTTTTTGGAAGTGCTTGGCAGCTAACAAACTTATCCTGGCATAAACTCTAGGAAGTTGTCTTAATTTTCAAAATTACTCATATAAAGAAGACATACATGCGGCCAACAAGCATATGAAAAAAAGCTCAATATCACTGATCATTGGATAAATGCAAATCAAAACCACAAGAAGATACTATCTCACACCAGTCAGAGGTGGCTATGATTAAAAAGTCAAAAAATTTCAGATGCTGGCAAGATTGCAGAGAAAAGGGAATGCTTAGGCATTGTTGGTGGGAGTGCAAATTAGTTCAACTACTGTGGAAAGCAGTGTGGCTATTCCTTAAAGAGCTAAAAACAGAACTACCATTGGGCTGAGCCATCTCATTCATTACTGGATATATACCCAAAGGAATATAAATCCTTCTGCTATAAAGACACATGCACACATATGCTCATTACAGTTCTATTCACAATAGCAAAGACATGGAATCAACCTAAATGCTCATCAGTGATAGACTGGATAAAGAAAATGTGGTACACACACACCATGGAATACGATGCAGCCTTAAAAAGAATGTGATCACATCCTTTGCAGGAACATGGATGGAGCTGGAGGCCATTATCCTTAGCAAACTAATGCAGAAACAGAAAACCAAATATTGCATGTTCTCATTTGTAAATGGGAGTTAAATGATGAGGATGCATGGACACAGAGGGGAACAACTCACCCTGGGGCTTATTTGAGGATGGAGGATGGGAGGAGAGAGAATAGCAGACAAAATAACTATTGGATACTAGGTTTAGTACCTGGATGACAAAAGAGTCTTTACAACAAAACCCCATGACACAAATTTACCTATATAACAAACCTGCACATGTACCCCTGAACCTAAAATAAAAGTTTTAAAACGTTACTGATATATTTAACGCATGTTTGTTGAAGGCTTAGGATAGGTCCAAGATGGGGCAGGGAGTAGGGTATAACAAGAAGAAAACAGTGCTAAGTTCAGTTCTCCGTCGTTATAAAACTGACAGGCTGAAAGGAAATGTGGATCTGAAATTACCAGGGCCGTGAGTGTCATGAACAAGCACAGAGGTCTAAACAACACTTACTGGGAGTCTCTAAGCTTAGGAGACCAAGCTAAGGAAGCTTGGGATATTAGTCCTAAGCTTCCTGACTTAGGACTAAGCTAGTCCTAAGTCAGGAAGGGACTTTGCTGAGAAGGTGAGATCTGCATTACAATGTCAAGAGACAGTGTGAGACAGTGGTTATTAAGGCTCTAGGGTAAGATTATGAAGTTTTTGTTTGTTTGTTTGAGACAGGACCTCTGTCATCCAGCTGGGAATGCGGTGGTGGGATCATATCTCACTGCAGCCTCAAACTCCTGGGCTCAAGCCATCCTCCTGCCTCAGCCTCTTGAGTAGCTGGGACCACTGGCATGAGCCACCACACCTGGCTATTTTTTTTTTTTTTAAATTTTTAAAATTTTGTGTGGAGATGGAGATCTCACTATGTGTTCCAGGCTAGTCTTGAACTCCTGACCTCAAGTACTCCTCCTGCCTCAGTCTCTGAAAGTGCTATGATTACAGGTGAGAGTAAGAGCTTTTGAATTTCCCTATTACCTATTCCTAGATGGATGATCTTGAGTAATTAATTGCCAAAAGGCTTGATACCCTATTTATTAAATTAATACTTCATAGGGTTAGTGTGAAAATTAAATTGGATAATAGTGTAAACTTGCTGTAAGCTTCAAATATTATAAGCCTTCAAGAAGTGTTAGAGTGATAATTATTAAAAATTCACAGCCGGGTGCAGTGGCTCACACCTGTAATTCAGCACTTTGGGAGTCTGAGGCAGGCAGACCACGAGGTCAAGAGACCGAGACCATCCTGGCAAACATGATGAAACCCCATCTCTACCAAAAATACAAAGAATGAGCTAAGTGCTGTGGCACACACCTATAGACCCAGCTACTACGGAGGCTGAGGCAGGAGAATCGCTTGAACCAGGGAAGAGGAGGTTACAGTGAGCTGAGATTGTGCCACTGTACTACAGCCTGGCAACTGAGCGAGACTCTGTCTCAAAAAAAAACACAAACTTATTTTATGATTTGTCAAAACTTGTTTCTAATTCATTCCTTGCAGGTTACATCATCTGGAGACTGAGAACTTGAGATGCTCCTTGTTCGTCCAAGCATTTGAACAAATCCAGTGTCCTTTTTGAGCAAAATATGAGCCCCACCTTTAGAATTTGTGAATCTCCCCTTCAGATGGGAAAGCTTTTTTGTGGCTGAAATTAGAAACAGCCCAAGTGTCTATGAAATGATGAATGGATAGATAAAATGTGATATACCCACACAATGGAAAAGTATTTGTCAGTAAAAAGGACTGAAGTCCTGATACATACTCCAACATGAATAAATCTCCAGAACATCATGCTAAGTGAAAGGAGCCAGACACAAAGACCACGTTCTGTGTAATTCCATTTATATAAAATGGCAAAAAACCAAATTCATAAAAACAGAAAATAGATTCCCATTAGTGCCTAGAATTGAGGATGAAAAAAATTAACTGCATGATCTTTTTGGAGTGATGAAATATTCTCTAGTGGATGATTGTGATAGTTGCACAACTTCTTAAATTTACTAAATATCATTGAATGAATAAATTTTTATGTTGCATACATTATATCCCAATACATTTATTTTTAAAAAGATCCTTTATGACTGAGTTAAATAAACTTGCAAGCTCCTAAATTTGTATGGTAGGATGTTAATTTTTAGTTTAAGACATTTGGTTTCTAAAGATACTGAGTCTCCAGATAAGTCAAACGGAATATTAGCCATTGGGCTAATCTGAGACACAACCTTGATGAATTTGCTAGGGACGGTTGGGAGGGACATTGAACATTTGGAGCCAACAAGATCTCTGACTTCCATCCCTAAAGTGAACTTCGTTACTTTGGACAGCATTATCTCATCTACCTGTTGAAATCTCCTCTCTAAGTTGTTATCATCAAGATGGTTCAAATAAAAACCAATATTGCTGTATTTTGTCTTTTGTATAGCCGTATTTGAAGACACTGGCTGTTAGGTTTCTTAAGATCCCTAAAATGGGATTCCTTAGATCTCATTCCATGAAAATTATTTTCATCCCATGCAGAAAATTATTTTATGATTTGGAAAAACTTGTTTCTAATTCATCCCTTGCAGGTTACATCATCTGGAGACCGAGAACTTGGGACACTCCTTGTTCATCCAAGTGTTTGAACAAATCCAGTGTCCTTCTTCAGCAAAATATGAGCCCCACCTTTAGAATTTGTGAATCTCCCTTTCAGATGGAAAAGCTTTTTTTTTTTTTTTTTTTTTTTTTTTTTTTTTTTGCATTAAATAAACTTGATCCTTAGATCCACATGATCTTCAGGTGAAAATCTCTTTGTGGCCATGTAATTTTTACTTTTGGTGGATCATTTTCTCCTATGATATAGGGTGAGACATGTAGTTCAATAGGTTTCCTTTTTGTCTCGACCACTAGGAAAGTCAAAGTTACATTAAATGGCCAGTGTTGCTGTAGCTCTGATGTATAGGAATGCCTTACTGCTATTCTTTCTTCCCCTCTCATGGTTCTATATGTAATTGTCTTATTTGTATTATGCTTAATTTAGTGAACTACCTCACATTTTAAGCAGTGAGGGAGTTACAAATAAAAACAATGAATGTGGCTGGGTGTGGTGGCTCACGTCTATAATCCCAGCACTTTGGGAGGCCAAGGCGGGTGAATCATGAGGACGAGAGATCGAGAACATCCTGGCTAACACGGTGAAACCCCATCTCTACTAAAAATACAAAAAATTAGCCGGGCATGGTGGCAGATGCCTGTAGTCCCAGCTACTCGGGAGGCTGAAGTAGAAGAACAGCGTGAACCCGGGAGGTGGAGGTTGCAGTGAGCCCAGATCGTGCCACTGCATGACACAGCGAGACTCCGTCTCAAAAAAAAAAAAAAAAAAAAGCATAATTTTGTACATTTGCAATTATATTTTTCTGCTTTTGAAATTAACCAACATGGGCAACACCATTGGTGGTGGTTGTCATATACACACATACATATACAAGCATGTATGTGTTTTGATGTATTAGATATGCAGATATAGGTGTCAACATGAATTCTCAGCTGAACAATAGGAGTAGCTAGTGAAAATTTGTGGCTAGACTTAAATCTCTAGAAACTGTTCTTTAGAAAGGACACATTAATGCAAGGTAAATTTTACTAGGAAGAACTAAGTAATAATTTTCCTGTTATAAACCATACAACATTATAAGGGAGTTAAGTTTAGATTACTTTAAAATCCTTGTGGTTGGGGTTCTATGATTTAGACACAATTGTTTCTTTCAAAATTATTTCTCATGACCTCAATATAACTTCAAGGACATCTAATGCCTAAGGAATCAGATCAAAGATGCCACTTGAAATTTCAAAATAGGATACTAAGATATTCCACTGTAGCCTTCTGGCAGCAGTTACATGAGTTGCCTTTCTGTCTTTGAAAACCAGTCTTGCCATCTCATAAAGAGCAGTGTGAAATTGAACTTGCAATTAAAAAATAAGCTTCATTTTTCCCCTCCTCCCCACAAAGCTCTCGACACAACCAAATTGAGGGTCATCAGGAAACAGAAGGAAGAGAATGCTGTAAGATTTCAAAGATGCCTGGTAGGAATATTTCTTAATTGAGCCGTGCTTTCGAGCAGCGTGGAATTGTTCTTATTAAAAATTAAATAAGAACAGCAGAGAAGAACATGGGAAGCTCTTCGAGATTAGAGCTTCGTGAGATTTACTTAAAAGGCTTTCATTAGGCACTGGGGGTTCTGAAGCATATTAAAACTCTACCTACACAAAACATATGGTGCTCTAGCTTTTAGCCCCTTTTCCTAAGAAATATAAAACATGGCCGCTTAAAACAGGAATAGGAAAGGAATATTTTCACAGCGTTCTTTGAAATAAGGTCTATATGTTCAGATTAGTAAATAATTAAACCTTTTGTTCTTTTCCTCTCTCTTTCCCTTCCTTTGTTTTTCCCTGCCTTTGTCAATGCAGGTTAGTGCAGGTCCTAGCTGGGGTTTGGTTCTTTATTTTGTTATATTTTAAAAATCACTTTTCTATCTTGGGTGAATGGAGGAAAGGTTTTCAGCAGGGGTTTCTCAAACTTTATTCGCACTTGAATCGCCTGGGATCTTGTTAAAATGCAGATTCTGATTTAGTGGGTCTGGGGATGGGGCCTGGGGTTCCGCATTTCTAACAAGCTTCCGGTGGGTGGATGTCAATTCTGCTGATCTGTGGACTGTTCTAGGATAGCAAAGAGATCCAGTAGCCCCTAAATTAAATCGCATGTATCCAATTCCTTTAAAGAAGGTAGGGGTGGACCGACTAGGGGAAGAGTGGGGATAGAAAAAAAGGAGAAGAATAAATAAAAACAAAAAGTGCACCATATCCACAAATATAAACAGCCTAATTATCCACATTGCTTCAGTTTGATGATTTATCATTCCTGAGTAAGTGATGCCGATAATACAAATTTTGTCATATTTTTGTAATATAACTTGGCTTTTGGTAAAGCAATTGGAGTTCAAATATAGATCAAATGTAGATCCTTTAAAGTGCTGAATATGGAACATGCATGTGCATGTACACACACACACACACTTACACACACACACACACACAATGCTGCCAGTCAGAGCTGCCTGCTCTTCTATATATGTGAGGCCTCATAAGTTTCCCCGAAGGATACAAAGAAACATGTCGTTAAACATAATTGTTTTGGTATAGGCAGAGCAGGGGATAGAGGCCTGATACTCAACAGAAATTTCAACAATGTGGCCACTTACCTAACTTGGGGAGCTGGGGTTCAGGAAGAATTCCTTCGTCAAAAAGATCAAGTGAAAAGATTCATTGGAAAGTATTGGAAGTATTTTGCAAACTATGGAGTATCGGATGAGTGCTACTTGCTATTATTTTTTCCTGTTTGCATTTTATTTGCTGTATTTTATTTCATTTAAAATATCTTTTTGAGTTGTTGCAGGTTCATGCAATTCATGCTGGTTTTATTGCAATTTGCCAATATGCATCAAAACTGAAAATTAAAAGTCCAGTCTAGCACATTCATGGACTGAAATGAATTCTACCTAAACCCTTATGTAAATGTGGAGACAGACATGTATGAGGAAGGTCACTGCATTAGTGCTTGGATGGAAAGCAATCTGAAAATGCCTAAATGTCCTTCAGTGGGACTGGCTCCGTGTGGAATGGCACATCCACAGGGTGAGATATGCTGTTGCTAAAACCTCCAAATGAGGTGCAGCTGAGGTATGAGCATAGAAAGATATCCTGAATATAAATGTAGTTCGTTTAAAAAGAAAAAAAAGGAAAAAAAAAAAAAAACCCACGAAGATGTCCCGGAATTGGTTGTCTGCTTGTCTGTCTGTCAAGCTTTATTTTGTTAGCCTGGTAAAAGCTCCTGACAAAAATAACACTAAAAGGGTAGCAGCAGTGATCACCAGGAAAGGAATTAGAAGGAGGTACATTCTGTTTCTATTTTCATACTTTTTCTTGCTGTGTTTCTGGAAAACACAACATAAATAGAAAAGAGGACAGAATGGGCAAGTAACTAGAGGACTTAGATTTGGGTCCCAGTTTGGCTTGGCCGAATAATAGCTTTGGGCAAGTTACTTCACAAGTCTGAGCATTTATGTCCTCGAATGTACAGTGAGGATTGGAACAATGCCACCCCACGGTTTTATGTCTTTGGAAGACTGAATGAAATACATAAAGCACTTCGTCCTCCACAGAGAACCGAGAATGTCCTTGTTTCTTTTTGCTGCTCTAAACATCCTATGTGATTTGAGGACACTGGCAATCCGTGCTGATACATATCTGGCTCAATGCACCCAAATCCCTGAAGCTTTATACAGCACCCCCCACCACTTCTCCTCACCCTTGGACCCCTTCACAGACACTTTTCCCATCTCTATGGGTGTCCCCTAACAAAATGTCAGAAAAGCCCATGTCGTTGACTTATGCTTTTGTATTACCATAAACTAATGTGCTTTTTTCCCCCAAGACTATTTGCTCTTATATCTTATTCTGCAACATCTGCCAAAGGATTTTGTGATGAAAGAAATATCAGCCCCAAAGCAACAAGCCAGGAGGAATTCAGGTAGGCAAGAGTCTTCTTGGGGTGCCTGAAAGGACATAAAATAGTGTTTGCTGCTTGAGTCACTTCCAGTAAATATTGCTGGTCCGTGAACAACTTATATTATTTTTTAACTAATTATTTTCACAAACTCAATTTTAAACAACTTAAACATGCATGTTAAAAGAAAATAGTAATCAGTAATGAAAAATCCATATATAAGGTCTGCATTGATAAAAATAAATAAATGATAAAATGTTGAAAGTGTTCGTCTGTATACCACCTAAAACAGTGTTGTGTCCTAGAGGGATACATTTATCACCCTTTGGACAACAGGTGTATCAAATATCTCCAACTCATCCCAATGACTCCTATTCTTCGCATTCTCCCAGTGGACAAAAGACGCAAACGCATGAAGCACTTCATGGGTTTTTGCAACAGAAAAATCCTGTTGCTCCAGAGTGGAAGAGTCTCTTTTCCAGGAGGGTAGACAATATGCTTCATTCCCTGCTGTGTCCTTTGTGCTTAGTGCCTGGATGAACGAATGAAAAATTGAATGAAGCTGGGTGTAGTGGCTCATGCCTGTAATTCCAGCACTTTGGGAGGCTGAGGCGGGCGGATCACCTGAGGTCAGGAGTTTAAGACCAGCCTGACCAATATGGTGAAACCTCATCTATACTAAAAATACAAAAATCAGCCAGGCGTGGTGGTGCCCACCTGTAATCCCAGCTACTCGAGAGGCTGAGGCAGGAGAATCTCTTGAACCCAGGAGGGGGAGGTTACAGTGAGACGAGATTGGGCCACTGCATTCCAGTCTGGGTGACAGAGTGAGATTCCGTCTCAAAAAAGAAAAGAAAAGAAAAAATGAATGAATAAATGCAGTGTTTCTTATTCAATGCTGATGACTTTAAAAAACAGATTTCTTATTTTTGTTAAAAACAAGACAATCTTCTGTTTTCACTTGTCAAACTCTTTTGTCCATTTGGGAAAATCACTTAAAAAAAAGAGATAAATCCAACTCCTCCATTATCACAAGGTTTGAGTTTGTACAAAGAATGAGAGAATTGAGGCTACAGCTCAGGCTATTAGTGGAATCTGTAAAGGGAGAAAATTAACTGTTCATCATACATATATATATATATATATATATATCTACATATATATATGCAGTAATGTCTACTAGAAGCCTTTTGTTCTTATGTAATTGTTGTAGAGTCTGCCTGACTAAAGTGCTGTGCAGAAGTTGTCAGTTATATAAAATCAAAGGACTTGGATCCTGGCATTCTAAGAACTGTCTAATTTAAGACCATTGAAATTCATATAATATTGTTAATTCCTATCATGTCTCCACAGTGGATTTTTTACCAGATCTAAGTAGATCACAGGCTAAGACCAGGGAGAAATGAAAAAAAAAATGCATATATGTGTATATGTATATCTGTATACACACAGAGACACACAGTAGCATATATCATTTCAACATATTCTAGTTTGCAACAAATATGCAGAATACTAGACTGTGAGCTACCAAGTCTTCCAAATTCTGAGTATTATAATCCTTTTCTTGGTATAACTGACATAATTATTGTTTTCAATGAAATCAGAGATATTCTTTATGCAATCTTTTTTCAAGAAAGAGATAGATATGTGCAAGCTTACAGCACACACACACACCTATCATATAATTATATTCTCTCTGAGTCTTTACACTCTGCTGTGATTTCCTTTATGTCTTATTGGGGGTTTCATCCAGCAATTGAATGACTGGAGGGAAAAAAATAGAAATTTTTTGTCTGTCATAAACATCAGTGAGATTGGATTACAATTACCTTATGTACAAGTAGGTATTTTTTCATACTTTAAACTTTGCATTTTTTAGATCTCTACCATAGCTTCATGTCTATTTGTCGTGGATATTCAGTTTGCAATGTCTATGAATGGTTTTGTTTTTGGAAAACGAGATGTTTGGAGAAGAGGTCTATGTACGTGTGTGTGTGTGTGTGTGTGTGTGTGTGTGTGTATTTTCCCTGCTCCAAGCATTTCATTCACCTGATTTTGATAAGACAGCCTCAAAATTTCAGTTAATGAATCATGGCTCCCACCACCCTCTCAGCTAAGGTAATTTGGTTTTAATGGGCCCCAAATAGGGTTGCCAGATAAAATATAGAATGCCCAGTTAAATTTGAATACCAGATAAACAAACAATGTCTACTTTTTTTTTTTTTTTTTTTTTTGAGATGGAGTCTTGCTCTGTCACCCAGGCTGGAGTGCAGTGACGCGATCTTGGTTCACTGCAACCTCCACCTCCCTGGTTCAAGCAATTCCCCTGCCTCAGCCTCCTGAGTAGCTGGGATTACAGGCGTGCACCACCACGCCTGGTTTTCTTTTTTTTTTTTTGTATTTTTAATAGAGACGGGGTTTAACCATGTTGGCCAGACAGGTACTTTTATAGTATAGTTATCTTCCAAATATTGCATGGGATATATTACATCAGAAATAGTTCGGCTGGATGTGGTGGCTCATGCTTGTAATCTCAGCACTTTGAGAGGCTGAAGCAGGAGGATTACTTGAGCTCAGAAGTTTGAGATCAATCTGGGCAACATAGTGAAACCCTTTCTCTACAGAAAAAAAAATAGCTGGGCATCTTGGTTTACACCTGTGGGCCCCGCTACTGGCTGAGAGGCTGAGGTGGGAGGACCACTTGAGCCCAGGAGGTCAAAGCTGCAATGAGTGGTGATCACACCACTGCACTCCAGCCTATGCAACTGAAAGACACTCTATCTCAAAAAGTCAAAAACCCCACAATTCATCATTTATCTGAAATTCAAATATAAGTTGGCATCTTGTAGTTTTATTTGCTGACTTGGGCAACCTGAACCCAGCCTTCAGCACCAGGCCTGGACTCTCACTGGCCTGTTAGATCAGCAGTTCCATGGCCATCGAGAGCCAAGGCTAGAAGTTCTGTTGGCTGCTTGAGGGAGAAACAGGATTTTCTTCCTCTGGACCTGAGTCTGAGGATCTCATGATTTGGGGTTGGTGTTGTAGACACGTTGCACCATGGCAGATCAGCATGGAAGGACAGCACACAATGATAATGATTGATAATGAACATAGCAATAGTTATTGGGCACTTTCTATGTCCTACTCCAAGTAAAGAATTTTAGCTCATTATTCTGTCTATAGTCTTATGCTTGACTCTAAAGGTGAAAGTTAGGGTGAGATTTACTAGGTTGGAGCACAGCAATTTTCTGGCTCCATTTAGCAGTTTTCTCTCACGACCAGGTGAGATGGCTTAGTGATGACACCCAGGGACCCTGGCTTCTTCGCTTTTGCTCACTCACAATCCTTAGCATGAGGTTCTTGTCTTTAAGACCACAAGGTGGCTACTGCTCTTACCATGTCAGAACAAGGGGGAAAAGCTAGGTGGCCTTCTCCGGGAAGCCTGTGTCTTCTACTCAGGAAGCCATTCCCAATATATTGGGACATTACTTTTTCATAATTGCTACAATTATTGCTCCACTTTACCAATGAAGCACCTGGAGCACAGAGATAGCAGGTAACTTGTTCCAAGGTTAACAATTAGTGTGTTAGTAGGGTTTTCTAGGGCAATAGAACCAATAGAATGCAATATATGGAGAGAGAGAGAGAATCTATATATATATCATCTATATCCATATACATGTGTGTGTGTGTAGAGAGAGAGATAAAGTTCTAGAAAAACAGAACAAATATAATGAGAATGTGTAGGGGAGGGAGAGAGGAAGAGATATATTTTAAGGAATTGGGCCAGGTAATTGTGGGACTGGCAAGTCCAAACTTTGCAGGGCAGGCTGACCAGCTGGAGTCCCACGGAAGAATTTTGGTGTTGCCACTGGAGTCTGAGGGGTGTCTGAAGGGTCCTTGGTGGCATAGAGTAGGTAACTTGTTCCAAGGTTACACAATTAGTGTAGTAGTAAGGGTTTTCCAGAGAAACAGAACCAATATAATGTTCTCTATCTATCTATCTATCTATCTATCTATCTATCTATCTATCTATCTATCTACACATACACATACATATATATAGAAGATAATCTATCTGAGAGTTTTTATCTATATCCATATATATGTGTATATACATATATCTCTATATATGTCTGTCTGTCTATCTATCTATCTATCTATCTATCTATCTATCTATCTATCTATCTATAAGTATAATAGAGAAAAAGAGAGAAAGTTCCAGAGAAACAGAACCAGTATGATGTGTGGGGGAGGGAGAGAGATTTATTTTAGGGAATTGGGCCATGCAACTGTGGGGCTGGCAAGTCCAACCTTGGCAGGGCAGGCTGGCCAGCTGGAGTCCCCAGGGGAGAACTGATGTTGTGACTGGAGTCTGAAGGGCGTCTGGGGGCGGATTTCCCTGTTCCTCAGAGAACCTCAGTCTTTTTTCTCTTAAGACTTTCAACAGATTGGACGAGGCCCATGTAAATTATAGAAGGTCATCTGCTTTACTCAGAGCCCACTGATTCAAATGTTTATCTGTTCTAGAAAATGCCTTCATAGCGACATTTTGACTGATGGACCAAATATCTGGATAACTTGGCCCAGTCAAGTCAACACCTAAATGCGCCCCGCAGTTGGTATTTAGAGAAGCTGGGAATCAAATCCTTCTGGTTTCTCCACAGCCCAGGCTCTCTCATTTGCCGCCACTGATACGACTCACACAGCTTCTGTGAAGAAAAAGCATTACATGTAGGGAAGGCAATTTTTATCCTTCTTAAGAACACTGAATAGCAGATCTTTATTCTGTCCCTGCACAAATCACTTGAATTTACTTTTTTATTTTAAAATAAAGTACAGATACTGAAAGTCACATGAGAGAATTATATAGTTTAACGGACAATATAAGCTGAATATCCAAAACAGCCATCCAGCTCAAAAAAGAGAGCTTTGCTGGCAAAGAAACACCTTTGTGTATTCCATCCCAACCCCAGTTCACTTCCTTTCCCCAAAGTAAGCATGATCTTGACTAGGAATTGGCTTGACAGCTGTTTTTACAAATAAAGTTTTATTGGCACACAGCGACACCCAGGCATTCCTTGACTTGTCTGTGGCTGCTTTCACACTGCAATGGCAGAGTTGAGTGGCTGTAACAGAGACTGTCTGGTCCTCAAAGGCTTAAAAAATATTTACCACAGAAAAAGTTTGCTTGACTTTCACAGTGGTAATTTCCTTGAGTTTTAAAATAGTTTTATTATACAAGTGTTCATTCCTAAACACTATAGTTTAGTCTTGCCTTTTCTCTGTATGTCTTTTAAATCTCATTTAATCTATAGGCTCACCTTCTAGCCCTTTATTTTCCTTGCAGTTTATTTGTGGAAGACACAGGCCATTGAACCTATAGTTTCCACTCTAGATTTTGCAGTTGCATCCTCTTGGTGCAGCTTAGCAAGCTCTTCTGTTTGCTGTACCTCCTGCAAATTGACAGCTGAACTCAGAGACTTAATCAGACTTGGGTTCAGTCCCTCTGGCAAGACTTGACGGTGTGTTCACTCAGCAGTAGGCGTAGAACGTCTGTTCATCTCTCTTTCTGAGATGCCACAGCTGCCAAGGGATGATGCCTAGATGTGATCATTTATGATGATTTTCAAAATGCTGACATTCTGATTGAATCAATTCTTTTTTATGTATAACTTGCAATACTTTTAGAAAGAAATACTTTGCCTCATCTTTCATTTGAGTTCCTCGAAGTTCATTTAGGAAAAACAGGTGAAGTCTTCATTATTTTTCTTGATCAGTTTTTGAGATACTGCATTGATTCTCTATTGTTGTTACTATTACTTGCCTCATTATAACATAATAAGGTATGTAAGGAATTTCAATCCATGGCATGTATTAGCCTAATCAAAGCTCAAGTTATCCCATTTTTGCCAGTGAGAGCCTTTTCAATATGGCTTTTGAGTCTTTTTGAGATGACCCTGAAGTCTGATAGGTCTTTCACTGTTTGGTATGACAAGATGTTCTAAACTCATCTTCTACATTTTCTGTCCCAGATCTGGAGGAAACCTTCCTTTCCCTCTTTTAAGATGGTATTTCAAATAGAATACTACACAGCCATAAAGAAGAATGAGATCATGTCCTTTGCAGAAACATGGATGGAGCTGGAGGGTATTATCCTAAGCAAACTGGCACAGGAACAGAAAACCAAATACTGCATGTTCTCACTTATAAGAGGGAGCTAAACATTAACTACATATGGACATAAAGAAGGAAGCAATGGACGCTGGGGCCTACTTGAAGGTGGAGGGTAGGAGGAGGAAGAGGATAGAAAAACTACTTATCAGGTACTATGCTTATTACCTGGTTGATGAAATAATCTGTACACCAAACCCTCGCAACATGTAATTTACCTATATAACAAACTGTCTAAAATAAAAGTTTACACACACACACGTATGTGTGTGTGTGTGTGTGTGTATGTGTGTGTGTGTGTGTGTGTATATGAATATATGAATTTTGTTTGGAGGGACACAAACATTCAGATTACAGCAGTGCAAATATTTTTGCTTTGCATCTTTTGTAGTCTTACCCACTCAGGACTTGTGCCTCTTGTCCCCACCCTCTCATCTGAAATTTGAGGGTTGTAGGTGTTCTGATTTTTACCCTGAGTTCTTGCATGCTGATTATGCTTTGTGCCCTGTGTAATTGGAAGTCAGTTTTGCTAGTTATAAAATCCTCGACTCACAGTTTCTTCCCTTGAATAAGTATGGTACTCCATTTTCTACTGGCATACGGTGTTGCTTTCCAAAAGTTTGATGTCGATATTTTTTAATAAATAATATTTTCTTTTTACCTAAACGTCCAATTAATATTCCTTTTGCTTTAAAGTCCAATAGATTTCATTAGCTTTAAAGTCCCATATGAGGCCGGGCGCGGTGGCTCAAGCCTGTAATCCCAGCACTTTGGGAGGCCGAGACGGGCGGATCACGAGGTCAGGAGATCGAGACCATCCTGGCTAACACGGTGAAACCCCGTCTCTACTAAAAAATACAAAACAAACTAGCCGGGCGAGGTGGCGGGCGCCTGTAGTCCCAGCTACTTGGGAGGCTGAGGCAGGAGAATGGCGTGAACCCGGGAGGCGGAGATTGCAGTGAGCTGAGATCCAGCCACTGTACTCCATCCAGCCTGGGCGACAGAGCGAGACTCCGTCTCAAAAAAAAAAAAGAAAAGAAAAAGTCCCATAGATTTTATTTCTTGGAAACTGTCATTCCAGGTTACTATTCTCAGGTACCTGGTGGGCTCTTTCCATAGGCAGTTGCAAATATATTTTTTCAATTTCAGGAAAGTTTCTTAAATTATGTATCTCAGTATTTGTTCTGGTCCCTTGCATTGGTTATTTTACCATCTATTTTTGAATCTTCGCTGCCTATCTTCAATATTTCCACTTTCTCTTGAATTTTTTATTTTCTTGCTTCTTTTTAATTTTTAAATTTTTTATTTAAAAAAATTTTATTATGTTCAGGCATTATATATTGTATTAATTCTCTCTTGTAATTATCACATTTTTAATCTTGCAGTTTTTCCTAGCTTAGATTTCATTTTTTAAATGATTTTTTATTTCTAAATATTTCTCATGTTCTTTCACCTCATTTCTAAGCAATTGAATTCTGATTTGTGCTGTGTTTTCAGATCTTGTATAATTTTATTGTATAATGTAGTATGCTACAGTTTTGATCAGTTTGTGGGCATATCTTTCTGGCATGCTTTCATCTCTATAAGCATGTTACTGGTTTTTACTTCTCTTTTTTCCTCTTGTAATGTTGCGAGAGATCTGACCTCAATACTTTTCTGTTGTCATTTCTATGTGAAATTAGTTATCCTGAACTTTTAAAGGAAATGTGGTTCAGGGCAATTTTTTCTAATCACACAGAACTTCCTCATCTGTTTTCATATAGCATGCACAAATGGTGGCTTGATTTCTAAGATTTCTCTGGCTGTCATTCCAAACTCCCCCAACTCCACACTTTTATTTATTACCTTTAATTTGGATTCTCTTTCCAGGAGCTTCTTCTCAGTGTGGCGCCTGGTCCTGGCAGGGGCCTTTGGCAGTTGTCACTGAGGGCCCCTGTGGCCTGGACAGCTCCTGCCCCTTTCAGGACTCATACTGGCCTCTTGCACTCATGGGCTCCTAGAGTGGTCATGGCAACCCCATCTTTGCCTGCCACCTCAGCTGGCCCACTGTTTCCCATTACGTTCCTGTTGGCTATTTAGGGTTTCTCCTATTCTCAAATCTGTGCACTCCGTTTCTAACCTCTGCTTCCTCTGGGCAGAGTCTGACTCATGAGGACTTGGGGCTCTCATCTCTACCCTCCCACCTGAAATATGAGGTTTGTAGAGATGCTTTGTTACCTGCCTTTTTAAAAAATTCAATGTTGTCCATGAGTTTTGTTTTTCCTATTTAGTTACTATGTTTGTTTTTAATGTAAGGGGAGATTAATATATTACATGGTCACCATATAATCTCCCTGTCTTAAGGTTGACTAATTATTAGCCTTAGTTACATCTGCAAGATCCCTTTTCCATGTAAGGTAACATTATCAACAGAGTAACATCAGGGGATGAAGGTCGTGGGAGCCATGTTAGAATTCTTCCTACCACATCCTCATTCATTTATTTTGAATCCTAAGAGTTTATTGAGATTCTACGATGTTCTAGGTCCTTGCAATAAGGGTACAATGATGAATAAGACCATGGTTCTGGTGCTATGAGTAGAAAATGCTGAATGTTTAATGAATGGGTGACTAAATAGATGTGTAAAGGTCTAAATGCACATTCAGAAAAAGGCAACGGAAGACTGAGACTCAATATTATTGAGTATGTTTTAAAGGTCCATGTATCATCTTGAATGGAAATGTTGCTCAACTTCTGATGAGAAGACTAATTCATCAATATCTCTGTTATCATTGACTGATGACCTCGCATAATAAAAGATCTTGACTTGCGTGTGTGTTAACAATTAATGGAATGGGTAATGTATCACACAGAGTATATGGAAGGTAATAAAAAGGTATAAATGAGAATTACACGGGTTAGTTGCTGTCGTTAATGGTTCTTTTGTTCTGCGAGAGCAGCAGTATCTTATTCAGGAGACAGGGTTGCAGTTCTGGTTGCCAAAATGACTTAAACATGCCAATTCAACTATTAGTCCTTCAAAGGTGTTTTCCGTTGCAAAAACCCCTTGCCCAAGTGTATTGACGATGCTGTCTACTTTTGACCTCCTCACTTTTTTGACCCTTTCAGGGACTTTAACGACGTGGAGAGCCATTCACTTTGTTAGTGTATGGTTCCATTCGTAATTATTTGCATGGTCTTGTCATGCTTCTTTATCTCCCAGAAGGCTTCTTATCCTGTATCCAGCCCCTAATGAAATAAAAGGATAGTGATCAGTTTTACAATACACGCTACTACACATGGGGCTTCATTTATTTATTCAGAAATATATGTCATGAAGATTGAATGAGAAGCTAATATTCAGAGCTGGGAAAAGCAATGCTCTATATTAGGGAGAATCAGCATTTGTTAGCATAAGCAAAACTCTGAGTCTTGATTATAAGTGTCAGTGTGTTAAAAAACATTGACTAAACCCAGTGTGAAATTACAAGTCTGTAATGCAAATATACTTGGTAAAATGCGAACACATTTATCCATACATTAATTCATTCATTCAACAGCAATTTATCGAGTTCCTAGCCTGTGTCAAGTGCTCTTCTAAGCACTGGGGATACAGTGGGGAAACATGCAGAAAATGGCATTGCCCTTTGAGAGCTTATATTCTAGTATTGGGAATTAGAAAACACACAAAATAAATAAAGACATCTTTCTATTATCATTTATTGATAGAGAGTAATGATTTTAATGTTGACAAAGGAGTTTGAGTGAAATAAATTAGATGGTTT
Organism: Rhinopithecus roxellana; assembly: GCF_007565055.1. Taxonomy (NCBI): domain Eukaryota; kingdom Metazoa; phylum Chordata; class Mammalia; order Primates; family Cercopithecidae; genus Rhinopithecus; species Rhinopithecus roxellana. Next base: position 128,848,130 of record NC_044561.1, on the reverse strand, counting down.
GTAGTAGAAATAAAAAGAGATTTGCACTGTTTGCATATATATTTGTTCTATGGACATTTGTAAGAATTGCTTCATCTTGGTTGGATCAAACATTTTTCAACAGTTGGTTGAGCACTCAGTATATCAAATGCATAAATTTTACTGAGTGTAATTTTTATGCAAAATAATTATTATTGTAGTCGAATTTTATAAACATGTTTTAATTATGCCCTTGCAATTTTATCCTAGATTTAGTAAATAATAATATTAGTATTAGTAGTAATCACTGCTACAATTTAACTTTTAAATATTAACTTAATTGTCACCTCTTTAGAGGATTTCCTTGACCATTCTATTTATTCTATTTTTAGGTGTACTAATTGTTACCTAATACTGCATTCCTTTAGTTTCCTTGATATTTATCAACATGCATGCACTTTTATTTTTACATATAATTGCTTATCACCTCTCTTTCTCACTAGATTGTAAACTCTGGAAGAAAAGAGAATAAATCTCTTTTATCAATGTATACCCTTCATGATGACTGGCACACAATAATCCTTCAATAACATATATTAAATGAATGAAATCCACTCCCCTCTTTTCCTCCTTCTCTGACTTTCTTCCTTCTATGTTCTTCTTTTTCATTCGCTACTTATTTTATCTCTTCTTCAAGTATTCATATAACTTGCAATAATAATAACCAATTATTTATTGAGAGTTTATGATGTACCAGACACCAGCTAAGCAGAATCATTATAATACTAAAAAATGAAGAACTAATTCTTAGTGAATGCCTCCTCTGTCTGTATCAGGCACTGTGTTGGGCTCTTTTCATCCATTATTCTTTAATTCTCATAGCAACCTTGCAAAATAAGCATCTTTATCCCATTCGAAAGAGAACAAGCTGTGATTCTAACAGGGTAGATAAAATGCCCACAATCACAAAGATGGAGATGGGTAAAGATTGAACTAAGATGAAGAAAATTCTCTCCACATCACAGCCTGGGTTTTCAACTCATCTTTTCTGTCTCAAAATAAATTAATAGGATTTATTAGTTTCCTGGGTTGTGAGGATTAGCTGATGTGTTTGGATAAACAAGAGAGTTGAGGTATAAATTAATATCACTGTTGTAAGTCATATTGCACCTTCAAAATAAGAACATTATTTAATCATTGGAACTCCTCAAGCCTCAAATTTAGAGAGATAAATGACACTTCTGGGCACTAACTGAATACAAAAGTCATGACTGCTCCCATTTTATGTCATTAGAGACAACTTCTTTACCTCCCCAGCTCACCTTCGTTTTTCTTCCAGCAACTTTTTCCTTTTGAAGACTCCCTCCTTTCCCAGACTCAGTCCACGTGTCCTGGATAAGGATTCTCCCTCAGCTCCAGGTCCCAGGCCTCAGCTGACCATGCACTGTTTTCCTTTAGCCAGAAAGGTGAGCTCAAGTTCTCTGAGCTCAAGTTCAGAGTGAGCTGAGCTGGCCCAATCATAATAAATCCTGGGGTCTTTGTGGTGCAACCAGAAAATAGACCCTTAACCCCTCTGGATTTTTTCATGGGAAGATAGGTCTAGGGGTGCTACAGTTATTTTGTCACTACCTGGGCAAAGCTTGGGCTTCTGAAGATCCCCAGCACACCCTGAAAGTGAAGCCAACACAAAGCAGAGCCAAGAGATGAAGAGAATGTGATTCCAACTTACATTGTTTAAACTCTGGATCCAGGTCTGCTTGGATTCTTTCCTTTTTTGTTAAGCCAGTTTGAATTAGGCTTTCTATCACTTGCTTCTGAAACTATTTTAATTGTTATAGCAAGAGTGGAATGATTAGATATGTCAGAGCAAAGCTGGCCTATGCTGATATGACAAATAAACCCTGAAAATACAGTGGCATAACAACAAAAAGGTGGATTCCTCACTCATGTCACAGCTGATTGGGGGTTAGCAAGTCTCTTGCATGGCTCAAGATTGACTCAAGATTTGAGTCTCTTTTTAGTTTCACATCTGGAACACATATCCTTTGCGGGTGCTGTGGCAAAGCAAAACACGTTAGAGGGTGGAATGGTTTATTTTTAAGTGCCAAACATTGGCCCAGGTTACATCCTTTCCAGGATAATTCTCCAGTCACATGGCCCCAACCTAGCTGCAAAGGAGGCTGGGAAATGTGGGGCTCACATGGGTGTTTGGTGAGCAATAACAACTCCGTCACAGTCACTCTCTGGAGAACCTTGATAGTCTTTGAGTTTTATTATCTACAGTCAGAATAAAGGTATGTTATATGTGGAAACTTACAAATTCACTCAGAGGTGCTCTTGAGAATCTCCCCTCTTCTCTGATGGTCAGTTGGGCCATGATGCCACCCAGAGGTTTTCTCTTCAGAGGCAGAAGGCTTCAGCCTCTGATCATGACTCATGGGCGCCATCTTCTACCACACAAAGAGCTTCTTTCAAGGTCTCCTATATGAGGATTAATTTAGCCCAGCACATAATTACTATTTCTTACATGAAGAATCATCTCTAGTTTCCAGTATTCTTCCATACTAATGGGATAGAATTCTTTATTATATGATTTCATGGGCTGCTTGGCTACTTGTCCCTTCCTTCCCTTCTTTGGCTAATAATTACTGGGCACCTCTAAAGTGCCATGCATTGTGCTAGACCTTAGAGATATAGCAGTAAATAAGGAAGATGTCATTCTTCCCAGCAGATCAAATTGCCTGCTTTCATACTTCTCTTCCCTTCCTTCCTTCCTTCCTTGCAATATTTTAATTTGTAAGCTATTTCAATGTGCATCGTTGATTCTAAGATTATCGCATTTCTTTTCCTCATTTTTTGTCTTCCTGCTATCCGGATCGGTAGAGTTAACCTTTATATAATAGGACTATGAACTACATTCCAAACCTATGTCCCAGGAAAAATTTCAAATCCCCCTCTGCATTTCCAAGTCCCCTTGCCCATAATCACTTTCCTGATCTCTTTCTCTCTGACTTTTGAGAGGAGTGCTTGCTGAAACCCTGTAATTCTCCTTGTCTCCTCCCTGCATCGTATTTGGAGATATCTAACAGCAATTGACTGGGTTTTTATTAGTTCTTAGGGTACGTTTTCCATTTTTCAAGGATCTCTCATCAGGGGTTCTTTGCCAGTAATTACTACAGCACCGAAGACTTGAAGGAGCTTCCTCTCAGCGTTGAGTGATGGAATTTCTTAATGCTACTACTTTTTATTTTTGGAGGGGAAAAATTAAATTAAATGTGCTGTTTTATACCAGGCTTATTTAGCCTGCAAAGACGTCGGAATAATTTTGTTAAAATGAGCATGCTTCGCGATCACGCTGTCGAGTTATAAGAACATGAAAAGGCCTCTACGTTTTTATCATTTCCCTAAGGGTATTTGCCCAGAAAGGGTCTTAGACACATTGAGAGGACAAACACACATAATAAAGATAAGTGATGTTGAGGATAAGTCTTTTATTGGGGCATTACCTTAATCAGGGGTCAGCAAGATAGGGCCTTTGGGTCAAATGCAGCCGGCTGCCTCTTTTTGTAAATAAAGTTTTATTGGAACACAGTCATGCTTACTTGTTTACTTATTGTTCTGGCTGCTTTAGTGCTGCAGCAGCAGAGCTAATTGTTGCAACAGAGACTATACAACTCACATGCCTAAAATACGTATTATCTGGCCCTTTGCAGAAAAAGTTTGCCAACCCTTAACCTTGATGCATCTTTTGGTGTTCATTTTGGGATTTCCACACATCTAATTGTTTTACATGAAAGTACTCTTTTCAGCTTCACACATTACCATTTATTGGCAAGCTTAGCTGCAGAGTTCACATACAAGAGAAAATGTTTGTTCACAAGTAAGAGACCCATTCATTCTCTTTTATTTATATCTCGTCCTCAGTTTAAAAACAAAACAAAACAAAATCAGCCATGGAAGAATTAAAACATGATTTTTTTTTTTTGGTACCCTTTTCTGATCTGTCACAAGACTACCGATTCTAACATTACGGTCAGTGACTACCTCGGGCCGACACTGAAGACATGATTTATTTTAATTGACTTAAAGTGATTTTCCTTCAACTGAAAAATGCTAATGTAATTTTCAAGGCTAAAACCACTTTATTTATTTTTCAAATGTATGTATTTATTCTTTAATTGACATATAAAATATGTGTATTTATGATGTAGAGCATGAAGTTTTGAAGTATACATACATTGTGGAATGGCCAAATCTAGCTAGTAGCAGATGCATTTCTTCATATAGTTATCATTTTGTGGTGAGAACATTTCACATCCACTCTGTTAGCATTTTTCGAGAAAACAATGGATCATCATTAACTATAGTCACAATGCTGTACGATAGATCTCTTGAACTCATTCCTCCTTTAGCCTCTGGTATCTGGCACTCAGCAATCAGTCTAACAATCCTGCTGAAAACTTACCACTTCATGACTATTTATTCCAAAAACATGGACACTTTAAGTGAAGATCAGTTTCACAATTAGATAATTGGTGTATGTGACATTCGTCTACTGTTTCATTTGAAAACTGACTTAAAGTTGAGAAAAAATGAGCATTCCCTCTCTTTTTTAAAAAGGAGGCAAATATCAGAAGATTCCCCTCACATCCAAATTATTTGTAGTATGAGCTTAAGAGAATTCAGGTGCCTTGTGCTTATCTGCACCAAAGTATATGGTGAGAGATACATTGTTCCTCATTAGCAAGGATAAGAAATAATGTCACATGGAGAAAAATGACTTTCTTTAAATTGTTTAAAGAGTTAAAACTAATATTCAGAATGTAGAATGATCTGCCCCGGCCATGGTCAGTAAATAATAACACTAATAGTGATGGCTAACATTTATTGAGTTCTTACTTCATGCCAGGACTGTGCTTATGGTTTACATGCCTTATCTATTAAAGAATTCTCAAAACTCGTTGAGGTGGCTGATATTTATTCCCATTTTACAGATGAGAAAATCGAGTATCGGAAAAGTAAACTCAGATCTACCTGACTGTAGTCCAGTGGTTTTTAACTGGAGGTCATTTTTGACCTTCTTTTCCTATCCCTATCCCACCCCAGGGGACACTTAGCAATATCTGAAGACTTTTTAGGTTGTAACTGGGTCGGGTAAGTGCTACAGGGATCTGATGGCTACTCAAGGATGCTAGTAAACGTCCTGTGATGTATAGGACAGTGTCCCACAACCAAGAATCACCTGGCTCCAAATGTTAATGGTGCCAAGATTGAAGGATCCTGTTCTAGAAGTTGCAAAGCAATAGAGACTTCTAAGTATTTAGATTGAGAGGATGTTACAGGGGACTCTAGCTTCTTTCTGAATCCTAGGAAAGCAATTTGTAACCCATCCATCCATCTGTCCTGAGTGGCCTCTTTCTCCCTCTTAGAAAGCGTCTTAGATAATAATGTTATTTTTGTAGTAGCCACCAGTTCCACATTCTACATGCAAGGGACTAGAGAGCTCTTGCCCTTCCTCTGTGTGAGTTCTCATGGTCCTTTCATGGACTTTCCACATGATCAACACAGAAAACTGCGCTTACAGAATAGACGTACCATTGCTGAGATTCACTCAGTTAAAATCTTAACCTGTCAATAGAATTCCCTGCCCACAAAAATGAAGATACTTGCAAAGAAATGTGAAACCAGAGCCCACTTCTTCTCTAACCAAATTTATGGTTGTAACAGGTAGATGGTCTCACATACAGTGCAATAGGCTATGTTGTTATCTTTCCCTTTTCACCTGAACTTGCCTCTCTCTGGCCTCAATTCTATATTCTAGTCTACCTTTAAACCTCGTATGGTATGAATGGCAGATGTTATCCAGGGCCACTTTGAGCATGCAACTTTGTCCTTAGTAAGCTTCTCTGCACTGCTCCTTCAGAGGGGTTTAGTTCAAAATCTTCGATCTCAATCCAGATTAGAATTATAGAGCTAATGTTTAACAGTACATTGAGTTTATTTTACATTTCCTATCCAGTTCTACTCCAAGCATGGAAGTTTTTATAGAAAGAAAGCTTTCGGGAAAGAAATTATTAACAAATAGAGTACTTCAGAAATCTCTCTCCAAATTTCAACTCCTTTACTTACCTAGTCATTAGATAACTTGATGGTTATCTCAGTTCTGAGAAGGGGTTTTAGTGCTGACTCCACAGCAGATCAGCATATATCCAGTGCCACGTTGTGGGTGTGGCATGGTGCCCGGGACTGCGGGAGATCCACAGAAACATAAGGAAGGTCTTTGCCCTTAGGGGTTTTATATTGTGGTTGGGAAAATGGGACATATGTATACATATGGAAAATGAAATAACTAAACAAAAAGTAAATGATAATATGAAGCAATCATCCAAGAGGTGGCAGGAGGTATATCTGCTTTTTTCATTTTTTCAAGTGCAGCCCATTATTTAGGAAGAATAAAGTTTGCTATGACCTGGTTTGTTCAGAAGTCTTCACATAACAGATGGAATTTGAAAGAGGGAATATATTCTCAGGGAACCTTGGAGAAAGTCAGAACTCTGTTAAACGCTGGAGGGAAATCATTTACAATGGGCTGAAGCTGCTGTGTTGGCAAGCTGTAGTGGAGGGACCATCCTGGAGTATTAGGAGGTAAGCCTAACGGTGTAGCAGGGGCCAGGATTTAGAGAACTTTAAAAGTCACGTGATGGAACCTGAACTTGTTTCACAGGCAATGGGTAGTCACTGAAGAAGAATGCATGCAAATTAAAACAACTTCCTAACTGATCTTGTCCTTCATTCATGGCCCCCATTTAGTGTACTCTCCCCAAGTCAGGCAGACTGATTCTTCTAAAACAAAAAATCTGATCATGTTGGTCCCTCACTTAAAACCATCAGATGATATTCTGTGGCACCTAAATACAACCTGCATCTCAAAGTGCAGCTTACATATTGTGTTAGCCAGGATTCTCCAAGGAAGTAGAACCAATAGGATATTGTTATTGATATGGGTGTAGGTATAAATATAGGTATTGATATAGATAAATATAGGTATAGGTATAAGTATAGATATAAATGGATTTATTTGTCTTGAGAATTGCTTCACACAATTATAGAAGCTGAGAAGTCTTGCCATCTGCTATCTGCAAGCTGGAGAACCAGGAAAGCTGGTGGTGTAATTCAGTGCAAGTTCAAGGCTTGAGAGCTGGTGGTATAAGTCCCAGAGTCCACAGACCCAAGAACCAGGAGCTCTGATGTCTGAGGGGCAGGAGAAGGTGGATGTCCCAACTCAAGAAGAGAAAAATCAGCCCTTTCTCTACCTTTTTGCTATATTCAGGCCCTCAACGTATTGGACAATGCCTGCCTATACTGGGGAGGTTGATTTTTCTGTGCTAAGTCTACAGATTCAAATGTTAATGTCTTCTGGAACACCCTCATAGACATACTCAGAAATGTTTTACCAGCTATCTGAGCATCCCTCAGCCCAGTCAAGTTGACACATAAATTAACCTTTGCAATCCGGTCTCAGCCTCATTTTAGGCATCTTTGCACCAAAATCACAATGTTCTAGCTCCACTGTCTTCTTTCTTGATTACAAGAATCCTGTTTCTATCAAAGGAGCCCTCTACTTGCTTGACCTCTGACTTGGATCACTCTTCCTCTGCATTTTTCAATGATCCATTACTTCTCTGCATTCATGTCTAAGCTCATTCCACCTCCTTGGATTGCTGTCATATAATTCTGGTGCATTTTCTTCATAGCTCTTATCACTATTAAAACTATTTTATTTATATAGTTTTTCATTTTTTGCTTCCACACTAGCAACTCTGTCATGAGATATATATACACACAACATTTCTTTCTATATATGAGATATATATATAAAATTTCTCTGTATATATGATATATAGAGAAATTATTTATATATTCTCTTTATATATCATATATGATATATATCTTATTAATATCTATGTATCGATATATTATATAGAGAAATTATGTATATATTATTTATCTTTATATGGAAATAATATATAACATAATTATACATAATTATTTGGAGAACTTATACATAATTATTCAGGAAAGAAACTATTAACAAATAGAGTACTTCAAAAACCTCTCTCCAAATTTCAACTCCTTTACTTTTTATGTATAATTATAGAGAAATTATACATAATTATGTTATATATTTGCATAAATATATTTTTATATAAAATAATTTATATAGATAAATAAAATAAAACAGGACAGATAGAATTGCTAGTGTGGAAACAAACAAACTAAATATATAATATATACACACACACATTTAAAGAAGTATATATGTGTATATATACACATACATATAGCAATCAGTTGGGGGATAGTTGCAAGTCCGGTTGAGAAATTACTAAGATAGGGTAGGGGCAGAAAAAATATTTATACACAGAAGACATTTGCAGGTAGGATTTTTCTTGGTGATTCTTTGGATGCACTGTGGTAGGAGAAAGGGAGAAAAGGTTTTTTTTTTTTTGCCTTTCTCCCCAGCTTTCTGATTTTTAGGAAACAGATGGGCAGGTGGTATTATTCACGGAGGGAAGCAGGCTCCCAGCAGGAAGGTTAGTTCAGTTTTGGATATGTTGACTCAAGATACCTTAAGATACTTGAAAGTCACCATTTGTAGAGACGTCAAAGTGGAAAGTAATCAAGGAATGTAGTGATGCTGGCCGGCTCAGTGAGGTGTCAATAGGAACGGTGAACACAGGCACAGGTTTGCCTTCTTTCCCAAATGCTTTTAAATAACCCTCTGTTGATACCCCATCCCCCACAAGGCTTAGCTACAATCCTGGATATTAAACATGTAGAGAAGATTTCCAACCTTGAGTATGAAGGAAGGGAGCAATTTTGAAAAGATCCCTGTTTAACGTTCAAGCTTGTGGCAAGTTACTGTATTAAAAGGGAGAAAATATGACTTCTCAAATTATGAAAAATATCTTGAGTGTCATTTAAAAATTGTAATACATTCTCTACCCCCAACAACATTTTAGAACTACAGAAATTAGTATAAATGTTGCTCTATTTTATAGGGAGGCGAGAAGATAGGGCAATATCAAGACTTTATTAAATTCTGGACAAATTGGGGAGGATGTTTTCTGCTATTTGAAAGAAGTGACTGATCTTTTCTCCCTCTTTTCTCTTTTTTGATTTGAAAATGTTAAGGGAGAAGGGAAGCTGCAGAAATATCTTAAAACAGCTCTGTAGGGCCTTTGGCAGGAAGTGTGTGTGTGTGTGTGTGTGTTACATGGGGAAATTAAGGAAAAGGGTGACTTTTATTGCTGAAATTAATTTTATTGCCATACTAACTAGCCCTCTTCCTCCTCACTCCCTGGTATCACACAGAGATAAAAAGGCAAGAAGAAACGCCTTTTCAGATGCCGTAGCTTCTTGTAGTAGTTGGAAATTCTGGCAGCCTGGTGTTAGGTTTATAAATACATCCCAGAAAACTGCAAAGCCACAAACAGATACATAAAGAATGAGGAATCTGATTAAGAAACGAGCATTTATATTTTTACTGGGTTTTACTTTTAACATAAAACATCTTGAAAAAAGTTTTATGATTTAGCATTTATGAATGACTAGATTTTAAGAGAATTGTAATATTTTTTTAGGGTATTTCAGCTCCATGAGTTATTTCTTATAGATTCAGATAATGACATTATAAATCTTTCTGTGGAGGCAATTACTAAGGCAGAAATGGCCTATTCCCCATTGGCTTTTAGGTTCAGCTTACTGACATATTACAAGCAGGCTTACCGTGGTCATTAAAAACTGATCTGGGATTTATTGTACCTCTTTAAACTCTCAGTACTCTGAAAAGTATTGAACAGAAAGGAACACAAAGTGAAGTTACAAAGAGGGCCAGCAAGGCAATCAGGAGAGAAGCAGATTTAATTTATCCACCAAGACCACCATAAGTATGGTGAAAATATCTGAAATTGGAGCATGAGGTTTTTCATAGAGGCAAGGACATGGTTGCTAAGTGCGGATTTCCACCCGAAATAGTTTCAAATGTGGTTTTAGAATTGAGAGAGTTAAAGGGACATTGGTGTGAGATGCTGCACAAAAGGTGAGGTGGTTTTTTAGCCTTTCCTGATAGGCGGACTACCTGGAGACATGGAGCATTACAGAAGAAGAACAATAGTCCCTGTGCAGTACTGCGTCCACCTTCTCCAGCAACACAGGCCACTTAGGGTGTGGGTGCAGATAAATGGACAAGAGTCTGGACTTACCTTGTTCATTTGAATTTCCTGGTCTTGATTCTTCTGCTTCTCCCCAAATGATATTGGAATACCTTTTCTGGGAAAAGATATCCCCATCAAGGTTCAAGCAGGTGTGTTACAACAGCACAAAGGCACGAAGATGAGAGAAAGAGCGTTGGAATTGAAGACGAGAGTGAGTTCATCCCAGGCAAAGCAAGGAGAAAAATTTCCTAAGGAAAGTAGAATTTTGCTCTAACCCTTGACCATAAAAATTAATGCTGTCCTCTCGGGGTGGGCCAAGGCATTCCTTCTTTGTAGAGTTGCTTATTGAATTATGGGGAACTCACCTCCCTCTTTTGAATGAGAACACAGAGACGACTAGAAAATGCTTTTATCACCTCACACAGGAAACAAGCTGAAGGTTGAGTGTGTGTTTATTTTATCACTCGAGGCTTGCCTATTGTAGAAGACAGCTTGGCAACTTGTTCACCACCTTTAAGGCAATACTTTACTAGACACAGACAAACCAAAACCACCCAAATCATCATATCATTCTGTTTGTCCAAAGCACTTGGTTTCCCATGGCTGGCTCCTTATTGCACAGGTCTCAACTCAAATGCCACCCGCTGCCTTAGTGAGCTCTTCCCAGACCTTCTACTCAACTCCCTGCTGCAGTCACTTCAACACGTTGACCTTTCAGTTTCTTTACAGAGGTCAACAAACCTTTTCTGTAAAAGGCTAGATAGCAAATGTTCTTGATGTTGTGGGCCACACGGTTTCTGTTGCAATTGCTCAACAGTCCACTGTAGTGTAAAAGGAGCCATGGACGATATGTACACAAGCAAGAGTGGCTGTGAACTAATAAAACTTTTTATAAATATACAGGCTGTGGGGACATGGTTTGCCAACCCCTGCTTTAAGAGAATGATAGTGTTGTAGTGCCCTAAATTTTTGTGTGGATGTATTTACTTTCCAGATTTGTACGCATCTTTCTCATTAGATTTTGAGATGAATGAGGCCAGCAACGCAATTTATTGAGTAACCTACCATTGCAGATTATGGATGTCAACTACCACTATATGCTAAATACATAAAGGCATATTAGGTCTTCCGTAAACATGGGCTAAAGAAATGAACCAAAACGTCTCCCCTAAATGGTGGTTGTGCTATTGTATTCCACTGTTTTGTATTGCAAAGCAAATCAATAATCTCCTTGGAAACTTCGGAGAATAATTTTTTAAATGAAGATCTTTGGTTTATTTGTAAAGCAAAACGGTTGGAGTTAAAGAAACTGGAGTTAATTGAGGGGTTTTTCTTACAGTTTGGCTCAAACCCCTAGTTCAGATTTCACTCAGGCTAGGTTGAATCTGATTCAAAATCTTCACTTCACAATATATCCTTGTTTGATAAATATAATGCAAATATTAGGGGCCCTGGAACTGAGTTTTCTATCATCTGAATCTCTAATCTGTGGTGCAATAAAAGGCTGCTCTGCGCTATAGAGTGTTATGAACCCCAAAGGAGGTAGTCTCTTTCTACAGCTTCGTTCATTGTCTTCATAGCCTGTTAGCCAGTCCACACTTTGAACTGTGGCGCCTGATGGAGCCAATCTGATGGAGTGGGCCTGTTTCCTGATACTTTGAGATATTAAAATTCTTCCCAGAGTTTCAGATATTCTTTTATTCCCAATCATGTTGCGTTTGGGACGCTTATCGTGTGCTTTCCCAGTTGGGCTTCCAGTATATGTGTGGTGGTGGTGGTGGGTGAGGGTGACTTGAAGGGGATATCATTCCAACAGAATTAATTTGTACAATTTTGTTTGTAAACCTTCTTGGCTGAAAGTCTTCATGGAAATGCAGCTATTTGCACGAATGGTATTATTTCCATGTGGAAGCTGATTTAGAAACCAATATTTGGCATGTTTTACAGAAAGTTTACCGGATTCCTAAACTAACTGCACTCAACAGTTTGGAATTGGCTTCTATCAAAAATCACACGAGATTTACTCAGATACCTCCCTTTTCTTGGACTCAATTTACCACCAAGAAGACTACATTCACTAGAAGAGAAGGAAAGGTTCTATAATATAAAGCCCCAGTGATCTGAAATGCTCAGATTTTTCTGTCCACTAAGACTTACTTCTAATTGAGGAAGGCTCTTGCAGACCTGAGCTCTCTTCGACAGCCCTCCAGGCCAGTGCCGTATACATCGATTTGCACTTGAGCAGTAATAAGATTTCTCTATTGTTGGTAAGTATCGAATCCATCTGGGAGTCATTGGCAGGTCATAGAGAATGAAGAATGAAGATAAGTCTTCAGTGGCACTCAGCCTATGCATGATTGTGGTGGTTACACGTTAGCTTTTATCTCCCTGTTACCCGTTTGCAGGGTTGGAAGCCTATGCATGACTTGTGGTGGTTATACGTTAGCTTTTATCTCCCTATCACTCCTTTGTAGGGTTGGGGTGGAAGGAGCTGACCTCTGTTTCCTCATACCAGGTATTCTGGTGAGGATTTTAATTATGATCTTCCATTCTATAAACTGTGACTTCAAATGCGCCTCTACGAATAGGACCCATTGTCTTTGTCAACTTGTTAGTCTGGGCATGAACTATTAAACAGTTCATCTTTTTAAGGTCTTCTCTAGGATTAACAAATAGACACTGAAGAGAAGAAATCTTTTCACTGGAGAGATTTCCACTGGAGAGCTTTACCAGTGGATCCTAGAGGGTGGGGTATATGGGGTCATCTCTCCTATCACATTGAAGAATACATCCAAGCAAAGGTAACCAGGACTGCAAATAGAGGAAATGAGACAGCCTGGATAATATTGACCTTCTAGATGCAGCCTTACCTAAAGGTAACCCTACCCCTGGACTTCTCAACTGTATGAGCCAATCAATCGTTCTTTTTTAAATTGAAATATTTTATTTGGATTTTCTGTCACTTGCAACCAAAAGAATCCTGATTAATATGGCTATGTATTTCTGATAATTCTTAACTTTAATTTGTTAAATTACATATATATGTGTGTGTGTGTATGTATATATATAAAACTCTATATACCTGTATCCTATAGCTCTATGGAATAAATTTATTTTACTGTAAGAAAGACCTTTTAAGTTGCAGTTGAATGAATTCCCTGTAATCTTATTCTACATAATCATTTTTGGGGATCCAGATAAAATGTAAAGCATATTTCAATTGCCCACAGCAACCTAGTATCTGTATAAAACTGCTTTATCATTAGAGATATAGACCAGGACCCGTTTCTCTTGAAATACTGATTTATTAGATTTATTTGGAGTAGACCAAGTGTGTGCTTGAAACAAATAAACTAAAATCCCAGGTATGCCTGGTGTAGAACCACAGCTCTATAGGTTCTATGACATTTATTTTATGTCTATAGTATTTTTACTGATTCCTCAGCTCAGACCTTTCATATTATATTTATTAAAGTCTTTTTTGACAGACAAAAGTCTCAGGGAGGGCCAGGCATGGTGGTACATGTCTGTAATTCCAGCACTTTGAGAGACTGAAGCAGGCAGATTGCCTGAGCTCAGGAGTTCAAGACAGGCTGGGCAACATGGTGAAGAAACTACGTCTCTACCAAAAAAATATTGAAAAATTAGGCCTGGTGGTGCATGTCTGTAGTCCCAGCTACTCAGGAGGCTGAGGTGGTAGGATCACTTGAGCCCAGCAGGCGGAGGTTGCAGTGAGCTGAGATCATGCCACTGTACGCCAGCCTGGGTGACAGAGTGAGACCCTGTCTCAAAAAAATAAGTCTCAGGGATAACTTAGCATGGGTCATGTACTGACCAAAAAATATTCACTGTGGTCAGAGAGGAAGGAAGCTCTATGTGATGTGACTGGGGTCACCCATCTTTGAATCAAAGAGATGATGTGATTCACCTCACACTCCATATATATTTTGCAGGATCTATCTGTTGACTAGAGGAGGGCTGCCTCCAAAGAAAGGATAATGAGGAGACAAAGTAAATTTGTGTACAACGCTCCTATCTGATGCTTAAATTTCCTATAGAATAGTAGAATATTGGGAACTTTTTTGAGTGTTTTTATGTATCAGGCTCAGTTTCATTAATTTTACAGATTTCATGTAATTTTCACAGTAACTCTGTAAAGTGGGTACTATTAAGAGCCACACAGTAAAGATGAGAACACTGAGAAGATTTAATTGAAATTGCCTCAGATCACATAGCTAGTGACGAGTGTGACTAAGGTCAGGCCCAGGCAGCCAGATCCCAGAACACATGCTCTAAACCATGGTCAGCAAACTACACCTGCAGATGAAATCCAGCCTGCTGCCTGTGCTTGTAAATAAAGTTTTTTTGTTTTTGTTTTTTTTATTATTATACTTTAAGTTCTAGGGTACATGTGCATAACGTGCAGGTTTGTTACATATGTATACTTGTGCCATGTTGGTGTTAGAACATAGCTACATTTGTTTATGCATTTTCTTTCTCTCTCTCTCTTTCTTTCTTTCTTTCTTTCTCTTTCTTTCTTTCTTTCACCTTTCTTTCTTCTTTCTTTTTTTTTGAGATAGAGTCTCACTCTGTAGCCCAGGCTGGAGTGCAATGGTGCAATCTCGGCTCACTGCAACCTCTGCCTCCCGGGTTCAAGCGATTCTCCTGTCTCAGCCTCCTGAGTAGCTGGGATTACAGGAGCATGATGCCACACCTGGCTAATTTTTATATTTTTAGTAGTGATGGGGTTTCACCATGTTGGTTAGGCTGGTGTTGAACTCCTGACCTTGTGATCCACCTGCCTTGGCCTACCAAAGTGCTGGGATTACAGGTATGAGTCACCACACCCGGCCTGTTTATGCATTTTCTATGTTTATTGGTACGTTACAATGGCAGAGCTGAGTAGTTGTGAGAGAAACCACAAAACATAAAATATTTACTATTGGGCTTTTATAGAAAAATGTTTGCCTACAACCCCTCAGATCACTCAACTTCTCCTTAAACAGTTTTGAGTCAAGAGACACTTCAGTTCTTGCATAGCCTATTGCATTTCCAGATATATAGTGGACATTTGTACTGAATTTTGGTTGACCATAATCTCAATCTCTTTTGAAAGCTTAATGAATTTCCCATAATGTGTGTTGGTGAAAGGTAGAGCCCATATACCACATCTAAGCCCTGAAGACCAGATATTCATTTTTCTGGCTCCTTTGCAGCTAGGCTTGTAACATAAGCTCAAAACTTAGGCTTGGCCAATCATACCTATTTGAAACCATTAAGCCTGAAATGTTGCAAAGAAGGAACAATGTAGACCCTTGATTGCATTAGTCAGTAAGGTAGAAAATCTTATAGGAGATAATTTTTAGATTTTCAGAAAAGGTAGATTTCCCTTCAGCTCCTTAAACTAATTCTGATCTTGTCATTAGTATAAACACCGACAAATTATCAAGGGTCTGATAGCTCATGGCTCCCCCTTCCAAGAACTATTTTTAGAGGTAGGAAAGAAGGATACTTTGCTTTTCTGTGAAGTTTATCTCTAGATTTACCTTCTGGTATGCCACTGCTGTGGAATTAACAGATCTTTTTACACTAGCTTTTGTTTAGGTTTTTACATTCAGTGTTTGTTTGTTTGATACTGTTGCCTTTTGCATACATATGAGAATGATATGCATTATCATTTTATTGTTCATTTAAGAGAACTGAGAGAGACTCTAAGCAACTGGAATAGCACTCAGTATTCCAGCTACCTAGCTTATGTTTTCAAAATTATCATATTATTTATTTATTCCATGCGTATTCATTTGCCATTTGCATGACACATTTCATTTGATATAACTGTCCAAAAATTGTAGGTGTTTCTGCCCTCATGGAGCTTGGAATCTAGTTGGGAAGTTGAAGCAAAAGCTGATGAACACAAGACAGTCAAAAAAATAGTCATAAACTGTTCACTGATAGGAAGGACCAGACGGGATGCTGAGAGAGAGAGAATATGAGCAGAGGGTGGAGGTGGTGGTCAGGGAAAGCCTATTAGAGGCTGTGACCTCTCCATAGGGTGAGGAAGAACAAAGCATTGCAGGCAGTGGAACAGCATGTGAAAGGCAACCATCCACATGACAGCCAGAATAAAGCAAAAATTCCCCAAGCATATTATTCAACAGCAATTGCAAACCTGTGATACTGAGACTTAAAGAGAAAATGACAAGAGGTCTGGAAACTCATCCCAACAATGACTTCTCAGTGCCAGCGTGTGTGTATGTGTATGTGTGTGTGTGTTTGTGTGTGTGTGTGTGTGTTTGCTCAAGCAGGTTTGTTTTTCCACTTCTTCATTTTCCTAATGCCATCACAGGGCTGCCTCACCTGAATGCCAGTCGCTGATGAGGCAGCAGCTCTAGATCCAGGGAAACAAAGGAGAAGGTTGCTATAGTAACAGAGGCCACAAGAAGCCACCATGAGAGCTCCTCCTCCTGCTCTCCAGAATCCCTCTGGCCAAGGAGAGGCAACGGGATAGTCGGGATGGTCGCAGCAGGGCCTCCCAGCTGTGGGGCCCTCAGGTCATTTCCCAGGCACTCAGCTAGTTTGCCAACTATATCCCTTTTGACAATTTAGGAAAGTTACTCCGTCTCTATTACCTACTGTAGAAGAGAGAAACTACACAGTTTAGAAGTTTCTAGACTGGACACTCCTTTGGAATTATTTAGCAATTCTTCATTCCTTTGGCCCATTTCTCTCTTCATCAACCTCTATGTACATAAACTATGCATCAACTTGTATTTGAGACATGATACCCAACTACATTTACCAGGCAAAATTGCAGTGCTCCCTGCTGTACTTTAATGTGAGTAGTTGCTCAAAATTCTATGACTTGTCACTGTTCCAACCGTGAAGAAGAGTGATTTTTTTGAAATATTCACGTCCTGATCAATTTTAACAGATCAGGGCATCTATAAAAAGATAATGCTTGACAGCAAATGAATTGAAGCTGTTTTAATTGGACTGAAGTCTCCTTGTGAGAATTTAATTTCTTTTATTGACATTTCCAGGAATCCATCCCAGAGAAATTGGGATCTCCTTATAAAATACCATTCTCTCCTAGCTTTGCATACCCAGACATTACTCCTATTTTTGGGTACAGCTAAAGTCTTACTTAATTTGCTGTTTTTCCATTCTAGTCCTTAGTCATCTTGGATGCTTTGCTGGAATTTTAGCTACTATGTGGCCCATAGTTACTTATGATTTCAGTTATGTTCGAGCACTCAGTAAAGTGATATGGTTAAGAACTTAGAATTTAGAGTTGGGTGGAACTGTGTGTTAATGCTGGCTCTATCACTAACTGTTTTTTATTGTTCGGGTCAAATCTTGGCCAGGTTACTTGACAAGCCTCAGTTGTTGCATATGTGAAATGCATGTAAACATACTATGTATTTCCCATGGGTATCACGATGATTAAGTGCATCAGGGCACCTAAGGCTCAAGGCCAGGCATTATATCTGCTCTAATGAAGGTGTGAGGATGTCACCTTATCTGCTCAACAGGACTGTGGGCTCCCCAAGGACAGTAGACAGCACCTCTTCATTCTTTCCCCCCTTTCCAAATAGCATGTGGCAACCATAGACATATAGACATGATAAGTGATAAAAATGGTTTAATAGAATTAAATTTATTCTGTTAAGTAAGTAGTTTGTTCCCCATCACAATTATATGGCATATATAAGAAAGAGGGGGAAAACAGAGGAAGGAAGGAAAGAAAGAAAAAAAAGAAAGAAAGAAAGAAAGAAAGAAAGAAAGAAAGAAAGAAAGAAAGAAAGAAAGAAAGAAAGAAAGAAAGAGAAAAGAAGGAAGGAAGGAAGGAAAGAAAGAAAGAGAGAGAGAAAGAAAAAAGAAAGAAAGCAAAGAAGAAGAAAGAAATGTAAGTATCGGAAAACCTAGCTAGGAACAGTATGTCCCCTGCAGTCTCTCCACTTCAAGGTTCTGATGGAACTTTAAGAAAAAGTTCAATCATTTGGTTTGCGGCAGCCATGCCTCAGTGTTCTCATAAGCTTCAATTAGCAAAATACTTTCACATTTCCTATTGCCCCCAATACGAGGGCTTGCATTGTTGGAAACTGATGAGAAGTTTTTCATTCCACACGGAGTTTTCTTCACGACACCATCTAATGTGGTTTTGCTCAGCAGTTTTGAATTGCTGGTTCCATAGGGAATATTCTTCAGCGTGAGTGAAAAGTGATGCCAATATGTACATAAGGAAATACTAATGCACAGAAAATATTCTCAAAAATACTGTCTTAGCCTTTGGAAATGTTCCAAATGGTTATCTGGCTAGATCTTAAATGCAATACATTCTCGTTCTTCCTGTCAGTGCTGACACTAGTAAGAGCTCTAAGTGGGAAAGGAGACACACAGCATGCTAATCAAAGGCAAGATGGCCTTGTGGTCTTATGGCTAGTTCTTACTTAGGCATCAGGTAGAAGGAACAGATTGGTCCAACACAGATGCTTGATTCTCTGACTAGGGTTCAAGGACCCTTTGAGGTCTGAGAATATTTTCCTTGTGTTGAAGTGCTCCCAGGTTTAAGATACTTCCCTAATAAGTCAAATTCTCTTTCTGAGAAGGGAACAGAAGTATGTGTTCCAGTAGTAGTAGGGTGCTGAGGGAATCATCATGGAGATCTTAAAGATATTGCTAGAGGCTGGGTGCAGTAGCTCAGGCTTGTAATCCCAGCACTTTGGGAGACTGAGGTGGGTGGATAACTTGAGCTTAGGAGTGTGAGACCAGCCTGGGCAACATGATGAAACCCCATCTCTACCCAAAATACAAAATAATTAGCTGGGCTTGGTGGCTCGCACCTGTGGTCCTAGCTGCTCAGGAGGCAAAGGTTGCAGTAAGCCGAGATCGTGCCACCGCATTCCAGCCTGGGTGCGAGTGACAGAGTGAGATTCTCTCTCAATCTCTCTCTCTCTCTACATATATATATTATTCTTGATATATGTTCTTGATATGATATTCTTGATATATATATATAACTTGAATATATATATAACTTGAATTTGTTTTATAATGCAGAAGAATACTTTGTTATAATTAAAAATAAAGTATGTCATTCATATGAAGCTAAAATAACATTAGCTAACATTCATTTGAGCATTAACTCAACTGTCAGGAACTGTTCTATATTTTATTGAGAATACATACAGTAAAAAGCATAGGTCTTAAGTGTATGATCAATAAGTTTTGATGAATATATATATCCCTGCAACCAGCACCTAATCAAGATACAGAACAGAGGTTGACAAATTGCTATCTGTGAGCCAATTCGACCCTGTGGAATATTTTCTATTTTGTGTGTGGCCTGTGAGTGAAGAGTGTTTTTTTTTTTTTTTTTAAGATTTTTAGAAGGTTATTCTTTAGAAAGGCAAATAAGAATATACAATAAAAACTATACATGGACCTCAAAGCCTCAGCCCATCAAGTGGCCTCAAGTGGGGCACCATTTTCTGTTAATAGTTTGCATGAAGGGTCTGCAAAGCTGCCTGTGACTCTGTAATATGTGCTCGATTCATACTAGTTAATACCTTACATGGAAATGTCTTTTAGTTGATAAGCTGTACGGAAAATGAGAAGGTCTTTTCACAGCTGGTAAAGAATTCAAAATGAGTCCAAAAGCAGACTAGAAAATCTCATTTTCTCATGAAGACAGATGACCTATTTGTTTATTTATTTATTCTTTATATTGAGATGACATTCATATAAGATAAAATTCACCATTTTAAAGTGAGCAGTTCAGTGGCATTTAGCACATTTAGCACAATGCCATGCAGCCACCACCTCTATTTAGTTCCAAAACATTTTCATCTCCCCAAAAGGACACCTGTATCCATTAGCAGTCACTCTCCTATCCACCCCTCACCCCCTACCTTTCCAGGCTCCTGAAATCCCCTAAGGTGCTTTATGTTTCTATGGATTTACCTATTCTGTATGTTTCGAATAAAATGAATCACAGAATGTGTGACCTTTCATCTGGCTTTTTCCACTTCGCATAGTTTTCTAGGCTCATCCATATTGCAGCAGAGATCAGTACTTCATTCCTTTTTATGGCTGAATAATATTTCATTGTAGGCACAGACCAGACCACAATTCAATTATACATTCATCAGTGGAGGGCCCTTCGTGTTGCTTCTACAACTCTTTAGGTTATTGTGAATGGTGCTTCTACAGACATGCACCTGCATGGATTTCTTTGCATATCTGTTTCGGTTCTTTTGGGTACATATTAGCTTGATGTTTTTGAAACTGTAGTCTGTGGAGACAGGTGGAGATGTTCGATGCTTGGGTGGTGATGGTGGGAGGCTCTAGGATTTCTCGGGTTTGAAAGTCACTGTATATTTTCTTTATACAAAATATAACAGTATAAAAGTCTCAGCCAGGTGAGATGGCTCACGCCTGTAATCCCAGCACTTTGGGAGACCCAGGCGGGTGGATCATGAGGTCAGGCATTGGAGACCAGTCAGGCCAATATGGTGAAACCCCGTCTCTACTAAAAAGTAGAAAAATTAACTGGGCATGGTGGCGCACTCCTATAGTCCCAGCTGCTTGGGAGGCTGAGGCAGGAGAATTGCTTAAATCCAGGAGACAGAGGTTGCAGTGATCTGAGATAGCACCGCTGCACTCCAGCCTAGGCAACAGAGTGAGACTCCATCTCAAAAAAAAAAAAAAAGCCACCAACCAGCCAAACAACAACAACAACAACAACAACAACACAACAACAACAACAAACTTGCTTATCCATGTGGGAAAAAAGTGACCAATAGTTTATTTCAAAGCTTAGTGAAGCCTTTAGTAATCTGCTGAATAAAAATGCTCCACTGAGAGGCAGAGATGCCAGGAGACTGCTTTGGACAGTCAGTTTTCTCAAGCTTTGCAGAGCACTTGCTCCTGAGGTTTCATGTAATGTCCTCACTGGGTTAAGCTGGGCTCCTTCCCACCTTCTTTTTAGTTTAGGGCTACAGATAAAAAGCAAGAAGCCCAGTGGAATTTGAATTTTGCATAAGCAACAAATAACTTTTAATATAAATATCTCCAATATTGCATTATTTACGGTTTTTCTGATATTCAAATTTAACTGAGCATCCTGTATTTTTAGTCACTAAATCTGGTAACTCTATTTTTATTGCCCTGGGAGAGGGTAGCTGACTCGCAGTGAATGTAAAAGATACCCTATCAGCGGAGGTGCTTTGCTCACTCATTTTCCCGTGAGACAGCCATTTCCCTTTTTATATAAATAATGTAAAAATTTGGAGATAAAGTATGTGGGGCACAAGGAAGGTGAAATGGAGCCTTTACAAAGTAAAGTGCTTTCTCCCTGGCCCTAGTTCATTAGTGAAATCTAGTGATTTAAATTACCCAGCTAACCTCTTCCGCCATTGCAAGATTATAAATCAAGTAGGTGGCTACTATCTGAAGAAGTTGTAGGGTCTTTGCAGAAGGTTCTCATCAAGCTAAGAGGGGCAGAAAATTTCCTATTACTGTGTCATGCATAAATGGTAATGCCTGAACCTCCACTTACAGCATATTACCTCTATGCAATTCACTGGCTAAAATAAAAGAAACGAAATAGGAACATGTTCACTTCTTTGCATTACAGAGAAATAAGTAAGATGGCAAGGGTCTCTCTGCAAATGGGCTGATGCTACGAAATACTGCTAATGCTACCAGATAGAGACAGAAAAAGTATTCAAGGTATTTATCTGTCTGTCTTTCTCCCTTTATTTTTGTCTGTCTCTGTGCCTTTACTTTGTGTGAAATTTTGAGAGATGAATTCCATTTTCTATTAATTCAATGGCTGTCATATTGCATTACATCATGCAGCTCGGATCACAACAATGAGATGTTAGGGTTTAAATTAATAATATTGCAACACATCACTTGCTAAAGCGGTGTGTTTAATCCCATCTAGCCTGCGCAGGTCGCCTGACTTCTGCTCAGTGCCTTGAATCTGCAGATTGAGGTAGAATTACCCAAGTTCAGTCACAAACAACCTGTAATTGTGAGCTGAGGGCTTGAGCTTCATGGTAGAAAGCATTAATTTAATACACTGGTGAGATGTAACAAGTTTAATTTCTTTTAGTAAAATGGTTGTGGTGGGGGGAGGTGTGGGGATTTTGAGGTTTCTGAGCAGCGTTTTCTATTCCTAGAAATACCCTCAACAAATACTTGTGCTATGTACAATTGCCTTACATGGTATGTTAACTAAAGCCGCCAAGAAAGTGAGAAGCTGGAGGGATACAGGTAAGAGAAGATCCTTTGAGGAAAGCATAGATTTGGTGAACTGTTCAGAATGCATTTCAATAGACATTAAATTGAGGGCACACCCCCTCCCCAAATGACTGTAGCATGAACATTCAACCCAAACTGTTCCACGTCTGAAAGAGTAAAATTGGATGCACAGAGGGGAAAATGAGTCCAAAGCACATCAAAAATATTCCTTACCCGAAGCAGATTGTTCTCACAGGGCTTTTTTCATGTGCAGATGCTTTTACTGTGGAAACAGAACAAAATAATTAATGACTCTACTTTTCAGGATGCGAGAGAGGCATTTTGGAAATCCGAATACTGTCATAAGCTGCATAACGACTTTTTGGTCAACCAGGGATTGCATATACAATCTTTCTGCATTTAGATATGTTTAGATACACAACTGCTAACTGTTGTGTTACATTTGCCTGCGGTACTCAGTACAGTCATGCACTGCACAAGTTTGTAACCTAGGAGCAGGGGCCTAACCCATATAGCCTAGGTGTGCAGCAGGCTATGCCATCTAGGTTTATGTCAGTGCACTCTGTGATATTCACACAACGATAAAATCGCCTAACGATGCGTCTCAGAACCTACCCTTGTTATTAAGCAACACATGACTGTAATTATCACCAGCACTAAGAGAGAGGCATGTGAAGGGCCAGCACTTTGAGTTCCTGCTTCCTGGTTCCCTCCCAGTTTCCTATATTTCTCTGGAGCCCCTGATCGCTTCCTCAGGCAGTGTACATTTCCAACCATCACCAGCTCTGGGTAAACAAACACAGAGGATTTGTACGTGGCCTTTGTTAAGGTGGGTTGCCAATTGTCAAATTGGTTTCTGCCCAACCTGCCGAGTGCAAATGCAAATCCACCACCCCCGGCGCTGCTTCATTTGCAGTTATTGATTCATGTTTGACCGCGAGTTCAAAAAAAAGTTGTCTTTGAAGCTTCCCCATCTATGCTTGGTTTCCTGGGTCCAGGTGGCTCGGGGATCCCTGGCAGTCATTTTGATCTTTGTATTCCAAACACCAACGCAGGTCATTTCAGGTAACTTAAAAGCGAGATACAATCAGAAAGGATTTGGAAATGAAGTCTTTGCCTTGTCACATTAATGCGGTCCTATCAAGTGGCAGTTTATCAAGAGCCACCTCACAAGGTTTTAATGAGCATGCTGCCTGTTCTTGTACAATACTAATTAATCCCATTTTTTCACACTGCCGTGATTGCTTCATGAAACCCACATTGTTTTATACTCAGTAGCAAAGCGCCTCTTACTGATTAAATCTCCTTGCCTGCGATGGAGCCTGACAACTGAATTATACCTTGCTCAAAATAATAATGGGTATCAGCTAATAAATACGGTTTAACACACACAAAACTATGCAGCCAAAATCACACCACAAAATAGGAGTTTGACTTATAGGCTCAGCAGTGTTTCATTAAACATCTGTATTATAATTCACTGGTTTTCCAACTGATGTAATAACTTAATTGATGAGAACAAAGACAAGCTTATTTATTCACCCAATTGCTTGCTTCTTGACTAACGTTTTTCCTGGGTGTTATTGTGGAAATAAATATGCAATATTCTTTTTATAGAAGTCTAATTTAGGTCCTTCTTTTCCCCTATTGAGAAGTCAGCATCACCATCTGTATCTGACAAGTTCTTGCTGCTTTGCAACAGAAGCATTTCCATAAGATGGGTGGTGGTGTTTACCCTGATATTCAGACTGGCTAGCCGATATGAGAGGGGAAGCATGGGTCTCCTAGCCCCCTGGGTAGTGCATGATAAGTGTCCCCTGATTTCCCTCACAAGGCTGAAAATGCCATCTAATGGAATACACACACACACACACCCCTCATTCGATGCTTTACATTAATTCCACCGAAGTTGAGCTGATTTTGTGTGTCTCATGAAATGGCATGGATACACTCCAGCTTGTGTTTCCCCACCCCCATTTAAGTGCTACCAGAAACCAACCAATTTGGTGAGAAAATCACACCCAGAATTTTTAATTTGTATAAGGTCTGTTTCAGCTGGATATAGAAGCCAGTAACTGGTGTGATTTTTGTCATCTCTGTAGCTTTGGGCTGTATGTCTTTCAGTACCAGCTATTTAATAAATATGCAATGAACTCTCTGGGCTTCTTTTTTCATGAGGTAGGCTGTTGGCTGGATTTGACCACAACGTTTCTTCCGGTGATGCTTCTGGGAAGCCTAAGTGCTTTCCTAATCTCGTGAACTTTTCACTCTGCTCACACCGTAGGTAGTCGCCAGCTCAGTTTTCTGCCTCTGACCTTGGCTGTGAACTCTGTGAGGATGGACACTTCCAAATAATATTACTTGAGAGCTCAGTTATGTTTCAGAAACTGTTCTAAGCCTTGAGGATACTCTGATTAAGAGAGGAAGTCCTGGTGCTCACGGAGCTTGCATTCTACTGGGGGAGACATGTGAGAATCAGGCAAGTAAATGCATATATAATACAGAATATGGTATCCGCCACTGAAAAGTGCTATGAGGAAAAATACAGCAAGTGGACAAGTATGTTGTATGTATTGTTCACTTAGTAGACACTCATTAAATATTGGTTGAGTCAGTGCAAACTTTGTCATATTGATCCCACATGCTTGTGCTGTGTCTACTGCTCCTTCATGTGATGGTTCAAGAAGAGGTGATTCCTTCAAGAAATTTCTCTGGAGTATGCAAACATTCCTTTGCTTTGCCTTCATCAGGTGCACACTGGCCATGTGCATCCATTATTCACGCATACTCCTCTCTCTGATCTTACTACCATTCTCGAGTGGAGGGCTGATTATCTTTTGGCCTTGCATCTTTTGTAGCAGTCATCAGAGGGCTTACCAGTTCTCCAATATCTACATTTCCTGCCTCTTACATAAATTTTGTTTCCATATTTCTCAGTATCTACAAGATGTCAGTGTGGAAACTACACTGTTATTTAGTTTAAGTAATTTTCTACATTGATCTCTTGTGTCACCGTATCCCAGAAGATGCCAATACAAATTCAACCTCCTTCCTGGTTTCTGAGAATCCGAGTGTGGCAAAGGTTCTTCTCCCAGATCCTCATTCTTCCAGTCTTGGAGGTTATACGACCTACAGCCAATTATGATTCATTCCTCCCTTCACTTCTCAAGTCCATTCTGTCCCCAAGTCCTGTTGACACTTCTGTACATGGATGTTTCCTCCTTTCTTTTGACTCTGTCTGCCTCTAAGTTGGCCAGGACCTCATTATCAGACCAGATTTTGAAAGCATTTCTGATTTTAGCACTTTTTCCCTTACATACAGTCTCTATGCTATTCCTTAAAATGTTACCTTCAGCAAATCTCTCCTGCTTCAGAACTTCAGTTTCTAATGACTTGGTAAGAAACATGGGCCCAGAGTTGCCAGATCTTCTAAGTTTTTTTTTTTTTTTTTTTTTTTTTTTTTTTTTTTTTTTTAGTAAAGCCCCAAATATAGATTTTTACATGAAATCTTATGAGTTCTGAATATTGGCAACTTATTCAAAGATGTTTTAAGCCCTATGTAGACCAAACAAAAATACTATCAAATCTTCAGGCAATATTTGATTTATTTTAGAATTTTAGTATTCAGATCCCGTTTAAATCAGGATCCAAGTACAATTCACATATTGCAGTTGGGTGACATGTCTCTTAAGTCCCTTTCAATTTACAGTTTTCTCTTTTTCTCTTTTTCACCTGAAATTTGATCATTTATTTTGCAGTTTGCCCTGCAGAGTTTGTCACAGTCTGGATTTTACTAATTTCATCATCATCATGTCTGATGACATGTTCCTCTGTCCCCTGTATTTTCTGTAAGTTAATCAATAGGTGAGGGGCTTAATTTAATTCAGGACCACTTCCTTTTAGGGGAGGAAGGACTATGTTAGAGATAGTGTTGGTTTCTCCATCAGGAAGTACATACTATCCGGTTGTATCTATTTTTTCTGGTATAGCAGCCATTGATCATCTACTAGATTCATTCTTTCATTCTTGCAAAATGGTGATATTTAATTCAAATGAACCTTTTGAAAACATGAAGACTAAGCAAAATGATTTATTACCTTTATACTTATTTCTCGAACGAGCCTAAGTTACTTACCAATACACTTGCCAGGAGCAGATTCATTTTTTCATTCACATGTGCAAGGAGATACGCTGGTACCCAGGGTGGAAACACAGAAGACACTGTTTCTGCTCTGGAAAGACACCAACTAAAGTGGCAGACAGAGATTAGTGTGGGAGACAGATGTAAGAACAAACATTATAATCACATTCCTTAAGAATCAAAGAAATATGGCAGTAGAGAAGAAGAGATGAGTAACTTTGCCTATGAAGGTCAAGAAGACTTCCAGAGAAGGGCTTAACCAGATAAATCAGGAAGAACAAATACAAGTTTACTAAATGAAGAAATATAATAACAATAGCCACAACACTACAAACAAGCTAACACTTACCAAATATCATCCTAAGCATTTTACAAGCATTTAACTCATTGAATCCTGACTAAAAGCCCCAAATTCAAGAGATGGAAAAACTGAGTCACAGAGTGCTTAAGCTTTACGCTCATGGCCACATAGCTAACAGGCTACAAAGCTTCAGAGAAATATTTTATAACATAAAATAAGATGTTCATGGTTTACAGATACAGTTTTCTCAGAGGCAGCCTTATTGTGTGAAGTCAGAGTTTTATATGCTTCCTAGTCAAGACTGGGTTCCTCATGACCTAGGAGTCGATTCCAATTTCTCCTCCCTAACTACAAGCCATATGAAACGGCATCAATAATAACCATGAAATAAAAAGTGAGATGGGCAAGGGAATCTTGTCTATTATCAATGAATTATACATTGATGCAAAAAAAAAAAATCACACACTAAAAAAAGATTTGAACTTTTATGTATGGCAGTATTTCATTAATCGCATGAATTATAATTCACTGATTTCCAAAGTGATATAATAACTTGATTGGTGAGACTAAAGGTGAGCATTTTTTTTTTAACCTTTCACCTATTAATAACTAACTTAAGTTTTTTTTCCATAGTTATGGGATAAATTAATGTATACTCTCTTGTTTATTATTTAAATTCTGAGAATGGGGATTTGGGGGTTTTATATCCCACAAACATACCTAAGAAGGAGTCTGAAGAGACTATTCAAAAAGTTAGTGACAACCAAGTCATGAAACAATGGAAATGAGAGGTCATTTGGTTCTGCCCTCTGCCTCTAGGAAGTTCCTTTTGCCTAAGATCACTCAGACTGTAGAGCTGTACTCATTAATCAGAAAATACATATTATATTCCTGTTGCCATGAACCCTGGGAAAAGAGTGTGTTCACCTAAATTTGCACTTAACCAAGTCAAAAATGTTAGAGAAATATGTGACAACATTTGATGAACTTCAGGGAGGCAGCAATGAGCTCCTTTTTCCCTACGGATATTCTTCTCATTTTTCAATTTAGGTATTAAAGTTATCTGTGCACTTAAAAAAAAATCAGAGTTAGAAGTCTTAAAGGCAAAAGGAGCTATTTTTTCCTTAGGTAGTTGGACCTGTTAAGGAGTTCTGCAAAATGTAAAAAGACCTACATTGAAATTATCCAAAGCATCCATCTATCTTATTACAAGCTTTGATCATATAAAGTAGCGCTGATGTTAAGAAAAAAAGTACCATTCCATTGTTCAGATATTTTTCCTTGAGTTTTGTTCATTGATTATAATTATGATGTGTGAAGTAATGAGCCCATACATGATGGGTAAGACAGAAAGATGATTTATTGTTTGGAAAAGATTTATGCAGGAAAAATATGCAGACAACAGAGAACTAAGTCGCAGGATGTAATTTATTAGACAAGACGGGGATCTAGGTCTCTTGCCTTGACACGGTGTAGTGGCCTCCTGAATCACACCGGTTGATTTAGGTATTTTGAAGCTAACAGGTATATGTAAAAGTTGGATGTTTGCTCCACGTATGTATGTGCCGAGGGCAATTTTAGATTTTGTGAGTTAGAAAAGGGCTGAGTAGAGGTTGGAGGAGCCATGGGGATTGGGAAGTAGATTAGGGAGAGGGTAATGTGTTTCAATTTTATTGAGAAATATTACTTTACCGTGATTATTGCACCGTATTGGGACGTATCATTGACTAAGTGTCTGTATGGACAATGGGATACAATCCAGGTGATGTTCATCTCTTCTTTTCTCATTATTAGATTTGACTGCCTTTTAGTTTACAGGTGAACGCTCACATTCTAATCAGAGAAGATGATTGGGATACAAAGCATTCTCAGAAACCAGGAAGTATGCATTTCCGAATTCCTGGTTCTCCCTTTGCACATCACTGAATCATTTTGTCCTTTCCATCTATTGCACCTGTATGAATTTGAAAAGCATCTAAAAAGACTCTTACTCATGTTATTTGAAAACAAGGTAAAACAAAGACATTTAGTTTTATAATTAGGTAGGCTCACACTTTGTTGATGATTTGTGGCCCCAGTGAGTGGCATTTGCTGACATTCCTAACTCTATTTCTGGTATTCTATCCTTACTGGCCAGCATCCCATAAGAAATCCTTCATGACGTCTCATAAACCTTTGTGCTAAAGTGTGCCACAAAATATCCTCTTCTCTCTATGTCCACTGCCCTGGTCAGCACTTAACCTTCCAACTGAATTCAGCTTCTCCTCTCCTGCCCCATAATCGACATACTACCTAGCAGCTAGAGCTATAGTGCATTATCATGTGTTACCCAGGTCAAACGTTAACTAGATTAATCCCCTGCTCAGGATGCTCCCACTGCTTCACATTTCAATTAGAATAACATCCAAGCACCTTTCTGTGCCCGCAAGATCCCATAAGCTCTAGTCTCTTTCTACTTTTCAGAATTCTTGCCCTCTCTGTTCTAGCCATGCTGGTTTATTTGTGTCCCTCGGACACACGCTTCCTTGCCTTGGAGATTTTGCAATTGCTAGACACTTGGCTTAAAAACAATTCTCCTGTGGCTGCCTTCATTTCTCCACTCTTGTTTCAGGCTTCCCCAGAGAGGCCTTTCCTAACCAGTCAATCTAAAATCTTCCCCTTTTTTGGTTACTGTCATCCCATTAATCTTACATTATGACATGTTCTTATCCTTCAAAAGGCAGGGTCTTTGGTTGTCTTGTATACTGCTCTATCCCCAGAGCTAGGAATGATATCTATTACATGGTAGGGACTCTAATATGTGTTACAAGAAATAAAACCCAAATCTAAGTGATTATGCAAATTACCAAACTTGGTCTATTCTGATACTATATGTCAGTGTAGTGAAAGAAATACAGGAAAGTTCAAACCCGAATTTGATCCTAAACTCTGTCACTTGGTTGCTGCATACTACCTTGTTTAAACTCTCTGTAATACATTAAAAACAGCCAAAGATTCTTTGCCACACCTTTCAATCAGAGGTATAGGCTAAGTGCCTATCAAGATTAGCCTTGGGCTTGATTATGTGACTTACTTTGACCAGTGGAACATTACTTTCTATTGGGATAAACTATGCAAGCTGAGGCTTGACAATCACTAGGCCATTGGTGCTTGCCCTGTTGGAACCTGCCTGTTGGAACTCTGCCCTGAGACTACCATGCTGCAAGGAAGATGGTTTGGCTCACATGAGAGATGACTTGCAGTAGAATCGAAGTGATCTAACTAATAGGCAGCAGCAACTTCCAGGCTTATGAGTGAGGCCACTTTGAGCATTACAGCACACCTGCTCATCTAGTTGAATGCAGTTGTATGAATGAGCCCAAATAAAACCACCAGAGAAACTATGCAGCCAACCCAGTGAATTGTGAAAATATTCCACGATTACTGTTTTAAGTCACTACATATTATGGGTGGTTCATTATTCAGGATTATTGGAAGACCCAATGAGACAATAAAAGTAGTCTCCAGTGCATTTTCAATTCATAATAGGAACTCAGTTCTTCTCAGTTCCCTGCCATTATTCTGGCTCTGAACATGGCTGGCAAAATTTCCTTAGTCAAAAATCTGAGTGTGCCTTCTGCTCTGATGTGACCACGTAGACAAATGATATTTGCAAAACATGTCAGGAGATTGATTCAGTCATGCACAGAAGAGGTGGGACTTTAGGTCAATTAAACTCATTCTATGGCCATTTCTCAGGATGATTAAGGTACGAAATTGAAGCAGGTTAAAAATACATGTAATATAAAATAATGGCTGTCATTTAAAGTACTTACTATGTGTCTGGAACCATACTAAAGCACTTTATACACATTGTCTTCTTTATTTTTGACATCAACTGTATTTTGCAGAGGAGAAAACTGAAGTTTATATACGTTAAATAATTTGCTCATGATCTCATTAGTGAATGGCAAAGCTGGGTGTTGAACCCTGGTCTAGCCTACTCTGGATCTACTATGAAGCTCAGCTTTCAAAAAGAGGTTAAAATCACAGTGTGGGAATGGGGCCAACCTTTGGCACAGAGAGAGGTTGATCTATTGGGAAGACAAATAATTAATGCAGATAGTTTACAGCTCAGAGCCAATAAACATTGCTTCAATTCTAAGTGTTACAGAAGTTCAAAGCAGGACTATTCGGGCCAGACTGTCCTCAGAAATTAGGGCTCTCTAGAGGAAGGAGGATTGGAGAAGGGGCTCAATGACCTACTACCTGTAGTGGCTAGCATACACTGTGAGTTTAGGCCTTGGGCTTAGATTATTATGTGCATTCTTTGTTTCATCCTCTCAATGAGATGTGGATGATTGTGATCCCATATCAGATGAGGATAAGCCTTGAGGCTTACAAAGGTTAAGTTACTTGCTCAAGATTATACAACCAATTTTTTACAGACCAGCTGGTGGTTGGAACCCAGGACTGTGGTGAGGGATTGCTCCTGGAGAGTGCTGCATCCAGAAGATGAGTGATATTTAGGGAAATTAAAACAGCACTGGGCAGAGGAATGAGCAGTGTGTGTGTATCTGAATGTGTATACATCAGCATATACATGTTTATGAGTATGTGTCTAGGATTAGAAATCAGCCAGTTAGGCCAAAGTTGGGGGAGGGCACAGTAAACATAAGCGATTCCTAGGATGGGGCAACTTTGAATGTATAAAGAGTCTTGCAGTGGGCATTTGTTATTGTTGCTTATCCAATATCTTTTTCCTATTCTTTTGGGAACAGCACTCTGACCTCTTGGGAACCACGTATCTTACATTCTTAGAGCTAGTGACCTGACCAATCAGAGCTCTGAACCGTCTAGGACAGGGTCCCCCAGCCCTCAGGCCACAGACCAGTGCTGGTCCATGGCCTGGTAGGAACAGAGCTGCACAACAGGAGGTGAGAGGAGTGAGTAAGTGAAGCTGCTTCGGCTGTATTTACAGCTGTTCCCCATTGCTGGCGTTACCACTTCAGCTCTGCCTCTTGGCATATCAGTGGCAGCATTAGATTCTCATAGGAGTGAGAACCCTATTGTGAACTGTGCATGCAAGGGAACTAGGTTGCATGCTCCTTATGAGAATCTAATGCCTGATGTCATCTGTCATTGTCTCCCATCACCCCCAGACGGGACCATCTAGTTTTGGGAAGATAAGCTCAGGGGTCCCACTGATTCTACATTATGGTGAGTTGTATAGTTATTTCATTAAATATTACAATGTAGTAATAGAAATAAAGTGCACAATAAATGCAATGCACTTGAATCATCCCGAAACCCACCCCCAACCTCCAGTCCGTGGAAAAAAATGTCTTCCACAAAACCAGTCTTTGGTGCCAAAAAGATTGGGGACTGCTGCTCTAGGACATATTTTTAGTTGACAAACAGGCTTATAAAGCAATCAGACCAATGAGGAAGGGCTCCTTTCTGTTGGAATGAAACAGGATGGGATGTAGGCCTGGAGGGGCTGGCAGCTATGCTGATATCATATGGAACCTGGGAGGGGAGCCAACCTGGAGAGGAGCTGTGCTGAAGGATGGCACGAATCATATTCTGGGGATTCAAAGACATCAGTCAACAAGGCCCTGTTAATAATTAAGCCAATTCAAGTTAAAGGTTTCTGTTATTGACTACAGGGCGCAGACGAGTGAAACACTTGATATAAGATTTAAACAAATTGAAAATGTTTAAATTAATTATTATTATTTTTTTTACAGATGCACTGAAACCTTTATTCACAAATGTAACTCAAAGGATCCTAATTTAAGACATAGCCAGGGAGCAAAAAGAGTGCACAGTTAAAAATTACCATCTTTAAAGTTAGTAGACCTGAGTTCTAGTCTTGGCTCTACTGCTTTATTTTAAGAATATAGTCATTGATTCAGTTAATTAGCCAATATTTTTTGAATGCCTGTCCATATGCTACAAACTCATTTCACCTGAGCATGTTATGAAAAAAAAAAAAAAAACTAAAATTTTTAGCCACGTAATATGTAATTTGGAGTAAGTTTTTTTTTTTTTCATTTCTGTAAACCACATTTTCTTCGTTTGCAAAATGGTAACAGTAATTGTAATCGCAATAGCCTTATCACACATGAATGATATTTTGAGTCATACTTTGTCTTTTGAACATATACAATTATTTGAAGAAAGGTCTTGAAAGGCGTGACTAGAAAACAAAGATACATTTGTACTTGGGTGTAAACACTCCTGTCTGCAAGGGTCTAGCTCTGATGAACTCTGAAGGTCATTTCCAAGAGAGCAAGATTAGTTAGGATGCAGAAAAGGTTGCTGCTATATGAAAACACAATGGTTTAAATGAGCAGTAAGTGGTCTTTCTCTGAAGGAACAGTGCAGAACATCATCCAAGGTCGGTAAGGTGACTTAAAACTACCAGGGACAGTTGAGTTTTCTGTCTTACTGCTCTGCTGCCTCTAGGGTGCAGCTCTTGTCCACATGGTATAGATCTCATCGTCCTGGACAAAGACGCCTGCGCTCCCACCCTCAGGGAGACTGGAGGGGAGAAAGGGAAGGGAACCCCTCCTTTCCTGTTAAGGACATGACATGGAATCTGGAAACTTCCACCTCCTCTCACACCTCATTCGCCAGAACCTAGTTATATGGTTACACTGAGGTGCATGGGAGCCTGGGGAATATAGCCTTTAGCTGGGCGCCTTTGTGCCGAACAAAAACTGTTACTGTTGGACAAGGGGAGAATAAGTATTGGGGGCACCCGACATACTCTGCCACATCTATTATTCCATATCAGACGGAAGGAACCGCACATTCATTAGCTCCAAATCTGTTCTTGGTTCTGGGTTTCAGCCATTCCTTGGGCAGCCAAGTGGGCCTGCTTCCATCTGGCCTGTGCCGTAAATCCTCTTCCCTTTGCAAAAAGCATTTCTTGCATGTGAAGCGCAGAAATCCAGGGCCATCAGCCTCTCCTGGCGGTGTGTGTGTGAGTGTGTGTGTGTGTGCACGGGTGTGTGTGTCCAAAGTCATTCTTTGGCGGAAGGCTACCTCTTTGTGAATAACGGGCCCACTTATATTTTATATTAGCTTCTGCTTTATTTCATAATTTTTAAAGGGAACACTCTTTCCTCTCATGCAGGAAAATCTAATTATGCAGTGACAGCAGTTGGCTGACTCGGGCACAACACAACATGTCAATTTTCAGTTGCTTACACGGTCTCACAGAAACTGTTAGAAATTGTTTTGAAATCTGGCATACATTTCAGTCATGTTAATTCCTACAACTGTGCCAAACTAGATGAAATTTGGCTCCTCCAGACTCCAGGGAAGGTGGGGGATTGAGAAAGGCGAAGTTGTTGTTGTTTTTTTTTTTTCCCCGGCAGTGACATCATCTCCTCATCCTCCCCTTATGATGAACGGTGTCCTCAAACAAGCCAAAAAGTAATATAACTTTATATTTACAAGACCGAGTGACAAAATGACGGCCAGAGACTGGAGCTGTGCTATAAAACGATTGAAGAAATACAGATGGCATGATGGTTTTTTTCTTCCAACAGATTTGTGCCAGATGTGTGAATATTGATAATTTCTCTGGAGCTCAACTCAAGGCACAATATAGATTTCTGTTTGATGGAGGAACAGGAGAGTGAGAATTCATCCCAGCGATGGTATTTACAGGAAATGTTTTGCCTCTTCTTCCAAATCTGTCAAAGCAGAACCAGAAATCCCAAATTTCCAAATGAGCCTCTGAGTCACCCTTTGTTCTGGACCCAATTTTTATCTCCCCAGTAATTGACAGACTGGAAAATTCATTTGTGAAAACATGTGGTAGGATTCTAAAAGTGGAGCCTCTCAACTGGCTGAACCGATCCCTGTGCGTCAATCCAGGGCATGAGTAGTAGCAGAATCTTAGAAAAGCATCTTAGAAAGGTATCCATTTTATCATCACATCTTCTCCATAGAATCTTAATAATAAAAATATTTTAATAGAATGATATTTTTCAACACTTGGGATGGAAAAACTTGAAAAAAATATTTATTTCCAAAGCTCTTCTAGGTTTCCGTTTTATTCTTTCTAGTGTTCTAATACCCTTGAACCCATTTTAAAATAAGATTCTGGGAGCCAGAAAATTTCAATGAAGTTCAGTTTTTTAATCCAACTTTGATTTTGCTTAGTATCAGACAGAATTATTGAAAAGATTTTTTTAAAAAAACAGAAATATTTATCATTCTTAGAAAGATTCAGCTTTGATCAAATAATTAAGCAAGTCAATTTCAAAATCAGTGTAAAAATGTTTTCGTATCTATACCTTGCTATTTTCTGTGAAGCATTTCAAATGACTTTAGAGGAAGGCATCTATAATGGAAAAAAAAAATCAGTAGAGAAATAAGGAAGAGAGGCAAAAAGACAGAGAAAATAAAGAATTAGAAAACGACCAATGAAAATTGCCCAGGACATTGGGAATACCTTTTGTCTATAGTTGAAACTTGAATTTGCCTTCGAGCTTCTTGGTGGCCATAGCAAAAATGGAGACATGATCACTTACATCATTTTCTTTATCAGAAAGAAAGGCCTACATCAGTTCCTTAGGGGAAGAAAATTTATTTCTAACATTTAGGTATTAATGGTGGTTCTCAACTGTGGGCAGTATTACCCCCTGCCCTGGAATATTTGGCAATGCCTTGAGGCATTTTTAGTGGTCAAAACTCTAAGAGGAAAGGTGCTGCTCACCTCTAATGAGTAGAGGCCAGGGATGCTGCTAAAGCCTACAAGCACCCTCACAACAAAGAATTATCTGGCCCCAAATGTCAACAATCCAAGACTGAGAAACCCTGGGTTATAAAATAAATTTT
Source organism: Rhinopithecus roxellana (assembly GCF_007565055.1). Classification (NCBI taxonomy): domain Eukaryota; kingdom Metazoa; phylum Chordata; class Mammalia; order Primates; family Cercopithecidae; genus Rhinopithecus; species Rhinopithecus roxellana. Next base: position 128,812,405 of record NC_044561.1, on the reverse strand, counting down.
TCATGTGGATATTCATAATGTTCTCAATGATATTCCCACAGCACATGGCTTTGGAACCAGGCAGATCCAAGTTTAAATTCATGCTCCACCACTTACCAGCTGTGTAACTTTTGGCAACATGGTTAACTGTTCTAAGTCTCAGTTTCCTGGAGATAATTATGTAAATCCTATAGGGTTTTTATAAGGATTAGAGAAATAATGTTTATGGAACATCTAGCACAGTACTTGGCACATAGTAAAAGCTCAGTGAATGTTAACCATTAAAATACCATTAAAATAATTTCATAGGCAGAGAGAACACTAAAGTGTTATTCCCTGAAGATGGTTATGGTTTGAGAGGGGCTGAAGGGTGAAGTTCTATTGTGAACTGTTTCATCTATTGATAGCCTTAAGAAAGCGGTGGCTCATGCCTGTAATCCCAGCACTTTGGGAGGCTGAGACGGGGGAATCACGAGGTCAGGAGATTGAGACCATCCTGGCTAACATGGTGAAAACCTGTCTCTATTAAAAATACAAAAAATTAGCTGGGCGTGGTGGCGGGCACCTATAGTCCCAGCTACTTGGGAGGCTGAGGTGGGAGAATGGCGTGAACTCGGGAGGTGGCGCTTGCAGTGAGTCGAGATTGTGTCACTGCACTCCAGCCTGAGCAACAGAGCAAGACTCCATCTCAAAAAAAGAGAAAGCCTAGAAACGTGGATGAATATATACAATGACCTTCCATGGATATCACCAAAGGGATAGTTTGAGGCTGAACCCTCTGCCAGGAGTTGAGAGTGCTGTTATTTGTAGTTATTGGTTGAGAACTGTACCACGTTCTCTAGAAATCAGATAAGCAGGAGGTAGAAAGACATATTAAAATACCTACCTATGCTAGTCACCAAGATGTTCAGACACTCTTTAATAGACTCCTTATGTAATACAAACAACACAGAGCCAAGTCGCATCTCACCTGTTAGAAACATTCAAGGTTCACCACTTCAAAATTTAGTTGATCTCTTCTGAAAAACAAACAGAAAACAAATAAATCTGAAATTCTAGAGCATAAACAACAAGTTTTGCTACCATTTTAACTTATAATGGGTCACTACATTAGTTGGGTTATTGCTAGCTGATGAAACCAGTTTCAAATTTCCAAGGCTTAACCCAGTAGAAGCACATTTTCAAGCATGCAACAGACCAATGTTGGTGTTCATGGTTTGCATGTGGCTCGCTTGACTGCAGGAGGTGGTTCAAAATTCCAACTTACTTCTAGTTTATGGCTCCATCATTCACTTCCCCAGAGTTCTCCATTTCTAGCAAGAAAATGAGAAAAAGAGACAGCAGAGCAGACATATGGGTTCCATAAAACCTCTCCTTGCATGTGACTTAGGTCGTATCTGCTCACATTTTATTGGCCAGAGCTCATCACTGGGACTTTCCTGCATGGAAGGCCAGGAAACGGAGCCTTGCTGGCCAGATGCCTCTGCGTGGACTGGGAAGGAAAATGTTAGTGGATAGTGCACCTTCTGCCATTACTGCCAAATACACACTGGTGTGGTTTGGTTAATCAACTTCTGTTCAGCAAAGCATTTCCATTTTGAAAGCAAGGACAAAATACCCATGTCTAGAAACCACCCATAAGATTTAGTTCAGTTCTTTTCTTTTCAGCAGTAGAAAAAAAATGAAAGAAGTGGACATGTGACAAGTTTGATAGACTGGTGAAAATCTAAAAAGGCCATTATTCAAATATTTATGGATCCTTTTAGCTAATGGATTCAAATTTATAGTGCTGCACTTGTCAACAAGATAATTTTGCAAAAACATTAAAGGCTGAGCAGTTCGGTCCCTTCTAACCCTGAGGCCTCTTCGCCACAGCAAATGAGCAGCTGTTCTCAATGAAAATAGACCTCCCATGCTCATTGTGTTCTGAGACCCAATGCACGTTGTGTGCCAGTTTCTAAGCTGTGCTTTGGAGAGGAATTTGGCATGTTATGAGATGTCCAAGACTAGGCTAAGGCATCCATTTTATCAAAAGAAGAAAAAAGGCCACATGGTGTTGCTACAAATACCTTGGACAATAAGGTAGATTATTGTAGTTGAAATTGAATAGTAAACCACTATTCATGATATAAGACACTGACTGTCATCCCCCAGGGCATCCAGGGTGATGTTAAAGAGGATTTGACATGATTTTTGGTATATGTGTGTTATAAAAGAGGAAGAATGCTATGTTATGGATAGTAATGGTCATGGAGCAACAAATAACAGGGTTAAACAGTATTTGTGGAAAAATAGCCCTTGTAGAGTAGAGAGGTTCTGTAAGTAAGCACATATGTTTGGAAATAGTTTATATTTGGACTAAATAAACTGTATTGAATCAGCAGAATTTAATGCTGTTCTCTCAGTGAGCATAATATTTTCAAATACAAAGCAAAAAAGGGAGGAGACTTTTTAGTTGTACTCCGATCATCACCAGAGAGAATGAGAAATTATGGTGAAGTTTTGGAAAGAGTTTGTTAAGAGAACACACAATAAAATTGCATGTTTATTGCACACAATAAAAGTGCTTGTATGTTCAGGGCCCTTGAGTCTTTAGAAATATTCTGAAGCTCAAACTACAGAGCTTTCCAGATGCAGTTCTCCATATTGTTTTTCATTTTAAGAACAATCAGTATAAATAACCCAAGTTCTAGGAGATCCATATTGACTGGCCGGTCCTGCCTGCCAGCACTATCAGCAAAATCTGTGCTGAGAGATGCCATCTCCTGGTGCTTTCCGTAAGCAGACCTGGGTTGCTAGAGAATGCAGTTGTAATGACAAGTTCTCCATGCCCCTTATTACTTAAGTGAGTATGATACCAAAATGTACCTAGGAAGAGTGCTCACTTTGGAGTCAAACTACCTGAATGCATCCTTCTGTCTCTGTCTGACCATATGGTCATGAACAAACTATTTCATCTCTTCCCTCAGCTCTTAAAAAAAATACTGAGATATCTCCTTCCTTTCTGAAGAATACAAAAGACAAAATGAGTTCTTATTCATCAATAGTGAAAAACTCAATGTCCAAAAAATGAAATACTAACTAAATCAGTGTATATTCATTTGATGGGATATTTTACAACCATTCAAATTCCATTCAGGAAGAGTTTTAATAATCTTTGGAAATTTTAATAATTTTATTATAATATTAAATTAAAAACCAAAATAAAACATTGCACAGCCAGCATGAATATAATTATACAAAAAAATGTTACATATAGGGAAGATTCTGATTCTGGAGGATTTCTGGTTAATAGGGCAAATTCAGCTGATGTATGAAATTTCCTGGTCCCGTTTCAACATAGAAATTCTGGAAAATTATATATTTTAAATACATAGATAAGCTTGAAGGGGAAATCCTTAGAAGTCTCAAACAAAGTGTTTATTCAATGCTGGAGGTTAATGTCTCTGTGGGAATGGGAGAATGAAGCCTTAAGTTTGTATGGTGGGTGGGAGGCGGAAATAAGCTTCCTCCATAATGTCAGAAACCAGCAATGAGTGAAAGGAGAGCTCAAAAAACTCTCCTGCCTCCCAGGGCCATTGTAAGGAAGTTCACTTATTAGTTGCCGGTGAAAGAATCCAAAATGAGAACTCAAACTCCCAACCCTGCATCACATCATGCATGGATGTAGGGTCCTTGGTCACACTATTTATTGAGTGTGAAACATGGAAACCACAAATTAACCTAGAACTGGTCTGAACTGGAAGAAGCCATTAGGTTCCAGCAGAGGAACATGTAAATCCACCCACAGGGAGGTGTTCCTAATCAAAGGAATTCCCTGAACTCACTGCCAAGTGAGTTTAGAGTCAGAAATTACAATTCTCACAAGGAAGTAAACAACCATGAGAGAGAAAGCATACAAAAAGTGACAGAATTTGTTTCCTAAATAACTACAGATAATAAAACAATCTAAAAGAGACTTTAAAACACTGTGGTAAAATATTCAAAGTGATGAAGCCACATATAGATTTTATAATGGAAGTTTATAAGAAAAAAGTGAACTTAGTTGAAAGGAAAAAAAAAATCTAACAGAAATTCTAGCAATAATACATGACTAAGTAAAGTCGTTGTTTTAGTTATTTAGTGCTATGTAACAAATTACTCCAAAACTTAGTGGCTCAAAAAATTCAAACATGTATTATCTTGTGGTTTCTCTGGGTCAAGAACTTGCAAGCAGCTTAGCTGAGAGAATCCAGCCCAAGGTCACATAAAGTTATAGTCAAGATGTTAGCCAGGACTGCATCTTGGAAAGCTCTTCTTCCAAGATGACTCACTCACATGGCTGGAAAGATTCTGGTTGTTTGAGACAGGCTTAGGCCTAAGTTCCTTCTCACACAGGCCTGTCCTCAAGCTGCTTGATATCCCCCGCAGTATGGTGGCCTGCTTCTTTTAGAATGCACAATCTAGATGAGTAAGGCAGAATAAGTGATGCCTCTTATGACTGAGCCTCAGAAGTCACACAGCATTACTTCCTCACCTTATTCATTAGAATCATATGACTAAGTCAGGCCCCCATTGAAATCAAGGAGAATTAGGTTCTGTATTAGTCAGTTCTTGCACTGGTACCAAGTAATACCTGAGACTGGGTAATTTGTAAATAAAAGAGGTTTAATTGGCTCACAGTTTACGCAGGCTATACAGGAAGCATAGTGACTTCTGCTCGGCTTCTGGGGAGGCCTCAGGAAACTTACAATGATGGCAGAAGGTGAAGGGGAAGCAGGCACATCTTACATGGCTAGAGCAGGAGGAAGAGAGAATGGAGGAAGCTGCTACACACTTTTAAAACAACCAGGTCTTGTGATAACTCATTCACTCGCTATCATGAGAACGGCACCAAGGGGATGGTGCTAAACCATTCATGAGAAGTCCACCCCTATGACCAAGTCATCTTCCACCAGGACCCACCTCCAACATTGGGGATTACATTTCAAGATGAGATTGGGTGGAGACACAGATCTAAACCACACCAGGCTCTACCTTTTAAGTGAGGAGTGTTGAAGGACTTGTGAACACTTAAAAACCAGCAGCATTACTGAAATAAAAATATGTTTATTTGTAATAGTAATGCTTATCTCTGGATGGTGAAAGAAACGTGATTTTTAAAAATCTTTTCTGTTTTTTCTTAAAATTTCTATAATAAAAAATATTTTAACATTTCTAATGAGAAATAAGATATCTATATATATCATGTGTGTATATGTATATTTATATGTACACTATCTGTTAAGGGGCAGAAGTATGAACAGTTTGGGGTACATATTCTGTGCCAGGCAATGCTTCAAGGTATTAATTTATTTAATCACTACCATGATAACTCTATGAGGTAGACACTATTTTCATCCCTATTTCTAAAGAAGAAATAAGTACAATTGGTAAATAAGTCTGGTAAAGAACCACGATTCTTTCTACATCTGGAGTCTTACGCATACAATTTTGTCATATGCTGAGGCTTATAAAACATCTCACAGAATTCAATGAAGTGCCCAATGTGTAATGATGTCACCTAATTTTGCTTGCTATTTTTGTAAAACTGCTTCCTGTCTTTGCCTTTTGGAATAATAAAGTGCTCAGGTGTACTACTGGGATGGTATTAATTACCATCAACCCAACATGAAGAAGTCTTAGAATTGCCCAAAAGGCATTTAAGAAGGCTTAACACATTTATAAGGGCTCCCTGGCTGGGTCCAATCTTTCAGAGATTAAACATATTAAAATTCACAAAAGGATTTGTAATTATTTATTTCTCTAAACAGGCAGAATAATTAAAAAAAAAAAAACAATGCTGCATTAGATAGTCATTTTACCTCTTGTTATGTTCACTACCAAAATGAAGTGTCCTTGTTTTCCTTTTCTCTGAGTCTAATCTCAATTCCATTTGATTGACTTTTAATTTTCACCTGAGGATTAGACAGGAAACCGAGATAAATCACTTGCTCATTCAACATACACTTCCTAAGTTTCTACTGTGTGCCTGGTATTGTGCTAGGAACTGTGCAGAGAAAATCAGACAAATGCGGTACCTTGTCTCATGGAGTTGAGAATCAGATAAAATATTAATAAAGGCAATTAATTAGTAGAATAAATGTGAATAAACAAGACAACACCCAGCTATACAGACCATCCAGAATACAGCAGATATACTGTGTTGCAGACTAGGAAGAATGTTATTTGACTTTTAAGCAAGCTGACATTTCAAAACTAAATATTTGGAGTAAAATTTTATCCCCTCTTTTTGTGCTATTTTGTTTGTGTGTTTTAGGAACTGCATTCCCTTTGGGCTTCTTTCATGATGATTAGAAGACATTCTTACCGGCATGTGAGAATCTTATACTCAACTAAGAGAAGGATTCACAATATTACGTATAGTACAATCTAAAAGCTGTGCAAAAAATGCACACACAAAGGCCATTTAGGAACACACCAAAATATTTAAAATTGCTATTTTTGGGTGACAGTGTTTGTCATGCTTTAAAATTTTTTTCTTCTTCTTTGCTTTCTGTGTTTTAAAAATGTTTTTAATGAACTCGATACATTTTGCTTTCTTTATTATAAAAATAAGTGCACTGTTGGATAGATTCAAAGTGGCACGCTTGTGGTTCTACCTTTTGGATAAAGGATTTTGGTTGGAGAACATATGCATGTTCTAAGGATGATTTCCAACGTTCATCCCTGATCCCAGGGCATTGGACATGACAGAATCAATGGCATATTGCATATTGCACTGAATTTTAACATAGAAGAGAAGTTGGGCCAATGCAAAGGTGATTGCAGAGGGGTAAGAGAGAATGAGAGGATCTGAGAGAGAATGGTTCAATGTTTGACATATTGAAAGACCATCATGTGAGTTCAGAGAGTGGTCATGATATGGAGAGAAGTTTGGAGAGGGAGCTTAATAAATAAGTAATGGCCACCGAGGGTTTAGACAGTTTCATATTTAAAGAGATATTTATGAACTATTGCAGGACTTGTAGTGGCTCTCCACTTTTCTCTTCCCCTCTCATTACAGTCGAAGGGAAGAAATGAGGTCTAAAGAAAACTGCAGACATACTTAGAACCACAGACGACCTGTTCATTAAAAGTGAATGTAAGAGTTAGCACAAGTTTATACTGAAAATTTTATTTTTATCTCTTCCTCTGATAACTGCTTCAGAAAAGTATCCAAAACGGGTGCAGCTAAATGCAATACCTCCTGTCACAGAGTGCCTTTGATATAGAAGTTGTGTTAGGCATTTAGATGAGATTCCACACACCCAAACACTAAATCCTTCTCTGTTTCAGGGTTCCAAGCTGTTTATTAAAGAGACAAGGGGTAAATGCAGCATCCTGCTATTACCATATTTGCATGTTTTGTTTCACTTTGTTTATTTCTAAATTAAGGCTTGTTGACAGCCACCCTGAAGATTATTGCTGTGCACAATCATTCAGTCCCACTATTTCTGCATTCATGCGTTGTCTGAGACATCCCAGAATGCAATCTACAAACATACATGAGAATCTGGGAGTGTGAACAAAGACACAAATTTGTACACACGTTTTGTGTGTGAGATGAGATTATATTGCATAATATTAAGAATACAATGTCAAAGTGAAAGAGAACCAGCTTCACTTACATTCTCCTCTCCTTACTAGTTCTGTCATGTTGTGCAAGGACCTTATCCTCAACAAGCCTCAGTTTCCCCGCCCATAGAATGCAAATAGTGATTACTTCCACATCAAATTGTTGTCAGGAATAAATTAGATAAGTGATATGGCTTGGCTATGTCCCCACCCATATCTCATCTTGAATTGTAGTTCCTATAATCCCCACGGGTCATGGGAGGGACCCAGTGGGAGGTAATTGAATCATGGGAGTGGTTTCTCCCATGCTGTTCTCGTGATAGTGAGTGAGTTCTCACAAGAGCTGATGGTTTTATAAGCGTCTGGCATTTCCACTGCTGGCACTCATTCTCTCTCCTGCCACCCTGTGAAGAGGTGCCTTCCACCACGATTATAAGCTTCCTGAGGCCTCCCCAGCCCTGTGGAACTGAGTCAGTTAAACCTCTTTTCTTTATAAATTACCCAGACTCTGGTATTTCTTCATAGCAGCATGAGAACGGACTAATACAATAGGCTATGTAAATAATCTAGAATTTTACCTGGCACACAGTAAACATTCAATAAATTTGTCTATTATTACAGTTGACTTTATGTAAATATGCATCAACACAAACAAATGTTGATGATTATGAAAATAGTAGTATGATCTGCATTTTAAGTGTATTCTGTTATATCTGCATTCCTATTCCCAAACAAGTAGATTGCTTATCATTATTTATGGTGAATTCTCTCCCCACATTGCTTTGAGCCCGTTTTATAGAATGAGAATGGTCTTTTCCATTTCCCTGTCACATGACTCAGACTCCATGATGGGAAAGGCAAGGGGAGTCCAGGATGAAGATGACTTTTTGTTAGATTTGACAACCTTTCTTCATTTCCTTAAGAAGGGAAGGATTTACTTAAAACAGGTGTGTAAGCATCCATCTCTGCCCTAGCCTATCACGGTGGATGCAGCCATAATCCCTCTTCCTGGGCGTTGGAGACACTTGTATTTCATGATCAGTTATCTGCAGACAGGTGTCTTAGAAAAGTGCCTTGGCTTCAAATTGTCTGTTCCATCATCCTGTCCGTGGAATAGTACACAAAACGATTGTTGAAGGGGCACACACACTTTTCTTTAAGTAAATTAGCTTTTCTTTGAAAGGTGTTCTCAGTCTTCCCCATGACAAGTGTGACTCCCAAAAGACATAAAGTCCTCGGAGATAAGTAGTTTCATTCAATGATAAATGTGCTTCACCCTCTGAGCATCTGTTGGACCACCTGTGGGTGACATTTCCTTGAGTCCAAGTTTGGCAGAATGAAGAATATCAGTGCCCTCCATGCCCACTCTACCACCGCACCATGTCAGTGCTCCAGGCCTGCTAAGGATTAGGTGGTATTGCGTTGGGAAAATCAGGACATCTTTCTTCCAATGATGATTTTAAAGGCAAATTATTTCATCTACAGAATCGGATAATTTGAACCCCTGGAGAGATTTCTAGGCCAAATCAACTTCCACTGACAGTCAACTGTAAGCTTTCAATCTGTTTGCAGACTCAGTTCAATACAGGCAGTTATACTGAAAAGCTCACTTACAACTTGGGGAAGTCTTATTAGGGCCAAGGATGCTATTTTGGGTCCCAGATTTCAATGTAGACACTCCGACATTTTTGCTAGAATTGTATGAAAACTTTCACTTATTGCATACATGTAAATGGGCAAGAAGACAAGAGTTCAAGCAATGACAGGAATAATTTGGTGAACAAAAGTTCTTAGAGGAATATTTTGACATCAGACAGAAATGTGTGGAATTAGGACAAGGTGAGATAAATGAGCAAAGTGATTTCACTATAAGTTGAAACGGGTAAGGAGGAGGTGATGCTTAGGAGTAGGATACTACTGTGTGTAAATTAAAAGAGAGAGAGCATTTATTGATCACTTTCAATGTGCTATATTCTGTGCTAAGTGCTTATACATACCTGATCTTGTTTAATAATCACAAGACCCCATGACACAAACAGCATAGCGTAATGTTTGGAGCATAATAAGCTCTAAGGCAGCCTAGGTTTGCCTCCTGACGTTACAACTTACTAGCTGCGTCAGCCTCAAAAATCTGTTAAATCTGTTAACATCTCTAAACTTTGGTTTTTGCTTGTAAAAAATAGTGTCCGCACCTCACAGAGATTTCGAAAAGATTATGTAAAATAATGCTGAAAAGAAACCACGTATCTCGGCTCACAATAAATTCTCCATACTGTAAATGCTCACTTTGTCATGAAATCATTATCACAATTTTACATTTGAAGAAACTGAAGCTTGGGGAGATTAAGTAACTTGTTTAAGACTGCACAACTAATAAGTGGCAGAGCCAGGACTTGAACCTGGACCTATGTCATGCTAAAGCCTACGTATTTAATCCTATGTAACTAGGGTCTGAAGGTACAGAAGGAAGGTATGATTAGTTCTTTGCTTCTGTATCTTGAAACTTGCCAGCCTGAATGAATGTGCTTCCATCAGTCAATGGGTTAATAGACAGAAAAAAGACGAACAACAAATGCAATAAATCTCACATGTTAAGTTCTGAGACTTTTTAAGGTTATCCTTACTGGTAGTCCTGTAACAGATTCTGCTTGCTTCGACATCAGGTACCAGGTTGATTTGCAACCTCTGAAAGGCATGGCTAGTATAATGTGAGGAATTACAACTTGAGGAATAAAAACAGCCACATCTCTTTTATTAGTTCCAGTTAATTACTAGAGCTCCCATAAACACTCATAAGTAGAAATGTTAGTATATTTCTCTTGCCATTTTCCCTGACCTCATGCTCAGCTCTCATGCCCACTTGGATTGGTTCTGAATCTCAGGGGCTGCATTCATTTTGTAGAGTCACCTTTGCTTTAAAAGCTGGCCAGAGGGAGAAATGGTGGGTTGAGAGGTCTGGAAACTAACCTCAGGTCCCAGCTGCTGCTGTTTCTGGTGCTTCCCCACAGTGTTACTGTTGAGAATGGGTCACACGCAGCCTCTGCTGCTTTGCCCACCTCGGCAAGGATGCCTTTTGCTGCTCAAGATCCTAGCTCCCACCAGAGTGGTAGCTTAAACTTAAAATCCGATAGTTAAGCCCCACTAGGTTTTACTTGTGTGCTCAATAATTTCTGTAAAGTATGCCATTCTGTGTTGGAATGGCAGGATCTGAAGTCTCTCCAGCCCTAGTCACATAGAATATGTCCTGGACAGGTCTCTCCAACAGATCTTTAGGGACTGATATTGACTCTGGACCACCTACTGAAATGCTCTTTGGGGCCTGTCAAGAGAATTTGCATAGGAATACCTCAGTCAGAGACGGTCTCAAAATAATAAGCATCAAAAGGAAATAAGTCAGGAACCATTTCTTTGCATCAGGCTCCCTGTGCCCTGTGTAAATTGACCATCTCTTGAACAGTGACCAACTCTGATGGCCACTACAGATCAAAGTCCTGCAATATCTTCTTGAGGCAAATGAGTGCCTGTTGGACTTCTTTGTGTGGCTAAGCAGTGCTCCCCCAGGCAGTTCATTTGCTACCTAGCCCCCTCTAGCTCATGTGTTGCCTCTCTTTCCAGATGCCATCACCTGTGCACAACCCCAGAATTACCAGTTTGAACAAACTATGCTGTTTCTGAGGATATTTTCCTCTGGTTACTACTTGGCTAAAACAGTGTACCCTTGCCACATGGCTGGAATACTCCTCCTAGCTCTTAGCGTACATCAGGGTCTCTCAACCATGGCACTATTAGCATTTGGGTCTGGATAATTCTCTGTGGTGAGGGCTGTCTTTTACACTGTAGGATGTTTAGCAGCCTCCCAGGGCAAAGAAAATCCACAAATATTCCTCTGTGTCTTCATAGGCAGAGTCACTGCTAGTAGTTTCTCAGGCAGGAAAAATAAAGGCATCCCTACACTGTCACTTTTTTATGTGATTATTCATATTTTCCAAACCAAAAGTCAAGGTCCGGAGTGTGACAAATGGGACTTAATCTCCGAAACCACTGAGTACTGAAATCAGAGCTGCTTAGTCATAAGAAAGGGAATTTTTCAAGTCCATGTGACCCATCACTGATAGCATAACAGGAAGGAATGGTGGCCTTGTGCCTTTCTTCCCCAAAGCTGTTCATTCATGAGACTGGATCTAAGAAACTCATTGCTGATGAGGCATAATTAAGAGCTGGCCTTACAGTGGATTGTTAGAGGCTGAAGCATTTATTCAAATGTTATTTATTCAAATAAAATTTATAGTTGCCTCTACTCTCATGCTGCTTTTAATGTAGATACTGAGTAGGAAAACAAACAAAACAAACCCTGCACCATACAGTGTATGAAAGGCACAGGGCGCCACAGCGGGGTGTAAGGGAAGAATGGTTGGAGTAAGCAGGGCAGGCCTCACTGAGGATGGTGCATTGAAGTCAAAGATAATGAAGAGATCAGTTAGACCAGTGGTTCTCAGCTGAGGGTGACTTTACTCACAAGGGCACCCTTGGCAATGTCTGGAGACACTTAGGGTTGTCACATTGAAAAGGTAGGGGAGGTGCTATTGGCATCCAATGAGTAGAGCCCAGGGATGCTGTTAAACATCCTACAATATAGAGGACAGCCTCCACCACAGAAAATGATCCAGGCCCAAATATCAATAGTGCCACAGTTGGGAGACTCTGATGTAGGCTAGGAACTGGGAGGAGTATTCCAGCCATGTGACAAGAATAGGCTGTTCAGCCAAGAAATAGCCAGATGAAAATATTATCAGGAAAAGTACAATTCTTTTTTCAAACTGATAATCCTGAGGTTGTCTTTGAAGAAAGGTGAAGTTAAGTTTCCCAAAGCAAGAGAGACAACTGCATGGATCTTGAAATCCTAAGTGGGTGAAAGAAAGGAGTGAACCAAGCAGGTGTGTGCAAGGGAAATCGTGTTAAAACCAAAGAGAGTCACCAGCTCTGAGGTTCTGCCTGTCATCACTAGGAAGAAAGGTAGATTTCGAGTTGCTAAACACTCTAAGTCTTAAAAACAAGTTTGCATCTTGAAACTTTATATCTTGGCAAATCCTTTATTTGACTCACTTTTAACACTGTGCATACCGAGAAAAGAAAAAAAAATATTGCAGGTGAAATTTTGACCTGCAGAGATTAAATTTGCAACATCTGGGTCAAAGACACAAGGGACTGAGCAACTTCCTCATCTATAAAGAGAGGTGCTTGCACAATGTGCTTTCTCAAGTCTTTTCCAATTCCACACCCCATGACCGTGGAAAAGCAAGACACCCAGGTAGTTGGCATGCCACCTTTTTATGGTAGGGAGGTCCTTTCCTTCCACCTCATCTCTTTCCCTCTGTTTCACTACATCTTCGAAACCCAAGCAATAGTCAAGTCCTAATCGTGCCATCAGCAGGACTCACTTAAACAGGATGGAAGGGAAAGACAAAAATTCTCCTTAATCCCAGTTGATATGTGACTTTGCTTAGCACTTTGAATATTATTAAGTGTTTGAATTTCTTCCTGTGTCTTTTTCACCAAGATGACTGTCTTTCTGTTTCGTTGACAGCCTCTGCAGGACCAAATTGACAGCTCTTTAAAGGCGGCTGACGAAAAGCAGCATTAATTAAGTCATTGCCGGACTGTAATTGTGTTAAGAAGTAAAAATCTAATATGAGAAAAGGTTAGTGAGTCCTCTCTTGTGTCAGATTTTCTACTCCCTATGAATATTAATGTCCTTAATGAAGACAATCTTTGCCTCATCAAGCCGTTGTTCTGCATTCAGGTGCCAAATGCCTGTGCCATTGATTTGTTTTTAAAGAACAAATATGTCAGGAGAGAGTGACTGTCCTGTTTCTTATCAACATCATAGAGGATGCTTTTGTATTCCCAGGAAGAGTTTATAGATTTTGTGTGCATGTACAAGCTCTTGTGAAGGGAGGGGGGAGAAAGCCATGTGCAGGCCGGGTAAATGAGTTACGGTAATTTAATATTACTGTTGTGTTTGATCGCATTAGCTCCTTTTCCGTGTGTGTGAGCAATATTCATATACAAGTGGGGTTACAATCAGCAGTTTTAATAAAATAGGAATTCTCTCCAGAAAAAGAGAGGCCTGTAGTTTAAGCATTGAAATGGGTTCCATGAGGGAATCAAATTATCCTCTGCTGATGGTCCTCTTCTTACTCTGATGGAGCTGATGAAGGATGGGTCTTAAATAGGTTGGAGGCCTTGTTCTCGCTCTCTGTCTATCCCAGTATTTACTCCTGCCTCCTACAAAGACAAAATCTCACCTCTCTTCTCCAGAATTCTTGACCAAAAATGAAGCAACCCTTACATATATGATATATACATATTTATGTATAAATATATTTATATATGTATGTATGTATTATCTATACATACAAATATATACATATATACAAATATATGTATATTTATGTATAAATATATCTATACACATATTTATATATGAAAGTATGTATAATCCAAGTTATACAGGTATGTATGTATAACTCAAGTTATATATATATGTATATACATAGTACATATATATTTATATGTGTATGTATAATCCAAGTTATACATGTATGTATAACCTAAGTTATACAAATATGTATGTATGACCCAAGTTATACATGTGTATTTATACATATATTTGTTATAGCCCGTTATACATATATACATATATATGTGTGTGTATACATACACGCACACAAACATATACATATAAATTGGGTTTCTCTGTTCCAGAAAGTCCAAAGTACCCTGCTTCTGGACATGAAAGTCAGCATTGTCAATTTTTTGGTTGGTGAGAGCTTGATGGTGAGTCAGTAAACTGAATGATGTGCCAATTTACATAACTGATTTAGTCAGAATTAATTTGGGCTGAAGTAACAGAGCAACTCCAGAAGTGTAGCTTCATCATGAGAGCCATTGCTTCATACATAAGTCCTGGTTGGTGTGGTTGTTCTGTGATGGTCAAAGGCTCCAGGCTCCCTCCAACTTTCCACTCATCATCTCTGATGTGGCTCTTGTCCTCAGTGGCCAAGATGGCTGTTGGGGCTCCAGCCATCACATTCACCCTCAGAGCAGTAAGTGGCAGCCTCACATCTCAAAGGAAGGAAGGAGACCAAAAAATTTACTGCCAAAACACATGTGCTAGACAATTCACCTATATTATTTTATTTTATTGTTATGTCCCTATATGATGTGTCACTATCTGGGTTAGTTTTCTACGGCTATATAAAAAGCTAACACATGCTTAGTAGCTTAAAAAAACACAAACATTATCTCGCAAGCCCCATGAGGCAGGAGTCAGGGTATGGATTAGCTGGTCCTCTGCTTGGGGCCTTCTGAGGCTGAAATCAAGCATTGGTGGATGCTGTGATTCTCATCTGAATCTCTGGTCTGCTTCCACACTCATGGGTTATTTACTTATTTTAGAAACAGGGTCTCACTTTTTCACCTGGCTTGAGTGCAGTGGCTTGATCATAGCTCATTGCAGTCTTGGATTCTTGGGTTCAAGCAATGCCCCTAACCTCAGCCTCCTGAGTAACTAGGACTACAGGCATTTGCCACCACATCTGGCTAATTTTTTTTTTTTTTTTTTTTTTTTGTAGAGACAGGTCTTGCCCTGTTTCCCAGGCTGTTTTTGAACACGTGGTCTCAAGCAATCCTCCTGCCTTGCCCTCCCAAAGTGCTGGGATCACAGGTGTGAGCCACCTTACTTGGCCTCTCGCTGGTGTTTGACATAGTTCATTTGCTTGTGGATATATGATTGACACCCTCTTTTTGTGCTAGCTCTCAGCCAGAGACTACTGTCACCTTCTAGAGGTCACATACGATTTCTTGTCACGTGGCCCCCGAAGCAGCTCATAGCACATCAGTGTGCTTTTTCACCCAAGCCAGCAGGAACTCATCCCTCCGATGTTCTGTCTCTCTTTTTTTTTTTTTTTTTTTTGAGACGGAGTCTCGCTCTGTCACCCAGGCTGGAGTGCAGTGGTGCGATCTCTGCTCACTGCAACCTCTACCTCCTGGGTTCAAGCGATTCTCCTGCCTCAGCCTTCTGAGTAATTGGTATTATAGACGTGCACCACCACACCAGGCCAATTTTTGTATTTTTAGTAGAGACGGGGTTTCACCAAGTTGGCCAGTCTAATCTCCAGCTCCTGGCCTCAAGTGATCCATCCGCCTTGGCCTCCCAAAATGCTGGGATTACAGGCGTGAGCCACCTTGCCCGGCCGCTCCGTCTTCGTTTAAAGGCTCCTCTGATTAGGTCAGAGGCCCATTCAGATCATTTTTCTTTTGATTAACTTCAAGTCAACTGATTAGTAACCCAATTATAAGAGTGATATCCCATCATATTCACAGGTTTCATCCCCACTATGCAGGAGGAGACTATGCAGACTGTTGAACACCAGAGGGAGAGGGTCTTGGGGGTGTCTTAGAATCCTGCCTGAGACTGAGAAACTACCCAGGTTCGTCAGTGTAGAAGTCAGAGACTATCCATGTGTTTCTGACTCAAATTTCTACCGGAAGTCCTGCCACTCATTGTCAACATTCCTAAAGAGGTTAGCCATGCCCTTGGTTTTGCACAATGTCCTTTAATCAAGGATCTATCGGATGTAAAATATTCATTAGTTTATTCAAGAAGTATTTAGTGAGAGTTTTCTATATGCTAAGAACTAGATAGGAGAGATCCTGACATGAGGCAGAATGGAAACCTGGAGCCGGATGGCCAGAGTTTGAAGTGTGCTGCTGCCACATGTTAGGGATGTGACCTTCTGCAACTCACCTAACCTCAGTTTTCTCATCTTTAAAATGGGTATGCTAGCAGTAGGACTTAGTTCAGAGAGTTGTTGAGATCTGTGGTACTCAATCAACATTTGTCATTATTATGAAACATTTGCGTCCATATTGTCTGTTTCCAATTGCAAACTTTTGGAAGTCATGGGTGGAGTGTGGAAGCTTTTTGTTGTGCTATCAAGTCCTTCCATCAAACACGCAGGCATATCAGAAAATTAATTACTATGGAAGATGCTGATAGCACGTTTCTGCCATGAGGCTTATTTCCCCCATCTTAACACGCACGCCTGGGCATTTGGAATAAAGAGGGGAAAAAAAGGCACATTTTACGAGTTCTCTCCAAACACAGTACAGACTGCTAGGCTGTTTCTTCAGAGGGGGAGAATCAAATTGGCTCCAGATCTCCGCTCGGCTGCCAGACCGTGGGAAGTGAGAGAGAATGTCAAAGCTGGCAGTTGACAAACAAGGAGATCGTTCCAAAAGGAGGAGGATTGGCCTAAACAATATCCTTCACAAATGTTTTTCTCAGCTTTTGATGAAGGAGAAAGGAGGAAAAAATCCCACAAATCCTCATAAGATATTCTAGAGCACTGGGGTCACTATTTGCAAAGATTTCAAGTCTAGGAACGTACCAGCTTTCAGTGTGTAGGAAAATTGCAAGTTATAGATGTAACTGAAGTACGTTCCTTCTAAAAAGAAATGAACAATATGAATAGTAGTAAAGGCCCCTTGGATACCATCCTCATTTTAGTTCTCTTCCCTTCCCCTCAGGAAACCAGTTATGAGGTTTGAAATATAGCCTCTGATTTCATTCGAATAATTAAATTGCATCGATGTTCTACTCCCTGAGAAAATGTATATCATTGTTTCGTTGTTTTTACTCAAAATGTGTAGAGTTACTTCCTGTTCTTTTTACTTTTGTATAAAGATATTATGATGCATGACTATTCTGCAATTTACTTTTTCCTTTCAACCGTGTTTCTAAGGTCCCTCGTGTTGATACTGATCTTGCTCATTCCTTTTAAACAGTTAAATATCCTACATTTAATTTATCTAGTCTCATGTAGAGGGCATAGGTTGTTTCAAACTTTTCGGTATAAACGGTGCTGCAGTACACGTCTATCTTGAAAAGTATGACAATCCTGTTTTGTCTACTACGCTTCACATTGGTCACATGGTGCCAGAGTATTGTCTCTTGGAGTTCCCTGTCGTTTTTGTTTTAGTTTATTTGTTGGTCAGTTGGTAGAAGACTCATTCATTCACTCAACTGTGACCAGCTCACCCTATGTCAGTCACTCTGCCAGGTACTGGGGAAATCAGATCAAATCAACTAAGACATTCACGCTAGTCCTCATCAAGCAGCTGAAGTGATAAATTCTGTGACAGAGATGTGTTCAAGGGATGCTGGTGACACACAGTAGGACGTCTCCCCCAGATGTAGTGATGGGGAGTTAGAGAAAGCTCCCTGGAAAGGGGTTGTCAATTTGATTCCAATCTTTTGAATTGTGCTTCAAAAAGCACAGGCCTTTCCTTCCAACCTTAGTAAAGACAGTGTGTGGAAGATAACGTGATCTTGTACGAAGGCTATGGCTCACATTGCTAAAGGTATTCTTATTTAAGACTGTGAATGGTGAGAAGGTAATAAGCAATAGGGAGAAGATTAATGGATTGTAAATGTCTATTGACCCAAGATGTGCCTTGGAAATTTTGAAGGATAGAGTATATGAATGTGTGTATATATAGACGTGTGTGTGTTTAAGGCAGGAAGAAATCTGCTGCTCCTAGTTACTCTAGTGACTCTGTTAGCTAGATTTCTCGTCATTGAGGTTTCAAATTGGAATTTTTATAATTAAAAGTCATTTTTGGTTTTCAGCTCCAAATTTCCTGTCATAACCCTAGGGCCTCACTTTATCTCCACCACGTTCTAAGCCTGTAATGTCAGTTTCTCTTCCTTAATTACTTCTGATTCTTAGATCTCGGATAGTGTGTTTTCCTCTGAGTCCGCCAGTAGGCCTGCCCCACACAACGGCAGAAGGAAAGGTCAAGTTAAGTCAAGGGCCTGGCATGCATGCAAGTAGGGAAGATCGAAATATCTTAGGCAGAAGGTGTCTTCCCGTTGTCATTGTTATTCTTGCAACCTTCTCCAAAGTCTGGCAAATTTCAGCATCACATGTGCTAAAACCCCCATGCGCTAACATGACATGATTTCCTCAATGAGAACATATCAGACATGGACCTGTGATTTGAAACTTCTTTCCCTATTTTGAAAGGGCTTCCGTGATTTCTTACATTTGTGAACTTCCTTTAAAAAAAAGAAAAACGTGTTTTTATGGGAGAAATCAGAGAAAATACTTTCTGTGGCGTGTTTGTTTCCGTTAACCTTAGCTAAATAGAGTTGAAGTAAAACCAAGATGCATGCCTGTAACTACAGATTTTTGACCATTTGTTTCTTTTATGTTCAGAAAAGTTAATTCAAAGTAAACCATTTGCCTTTATGAGGGGGTAGTCGACATCAGAAGAGTAATACATCAAAATGTAAATATGTACATTTTATGCATGCAAGTAAGAAAGCCAGGATGAGTGAGAATTTGTTTTTGAAATAGAAGGTCTATTATATATTAAATTGACTATGGGGCACCTACTACACACCAGTTACATTTCGATTGGTACTGCTTTTAGATGGATGAACACTAAAACAATATTTGAATAGGTGTCCATTTAGATAAAAAACACACACTCTTCAAGGAGAACATTGAAATGTATTGCACTCAGGGATTTTTTTAACTTCCCCCTTTTAAATGGAAAGTGAGGATTTCCATTTCCAGAAAGATAAAGTATATATAATTTTTCCTATTTCTCCCACTAAGTCCAACTATTAAAAATCTGGACCTTATAAATATGTACACATATGTAAGTGTATATATTTTATATATGTATGTATATATTACATATATACGTATGTGCATGTATTACATATGTGTGTATTACATATGTATGTGTGTACATGTATTATATATGTGCATGTGTATGTTTTATATATATGTGTATGTATTATACACATGTATCATACACATACATGTGTATGTGTATGTATTACAATGTGTGTAATTGTATATATTATGTATGTTCATGCATTATACATGTATTATATATGCATGTGTATTAAACAAGTATGTGCATGTATTATATATGCACGTGTTTGTATTATATATATGTGTATTATATATGCATACGTATGTGTTTCATATGTATGTGCACGTATTATATGTGCATGTATTATACATTTATGTGTATGTAGTAGATATTTATGTGTACGTATTATATATTTGTATGTATTATATGTGTATGTATTATATATGTCTATGGGCATATGTTTTATATATGTATGTATATGTAATATATATATGTATATATATCTCAAACTAAAAGGTGGAGAGAAGACAGATTGGCTAGGGTTATTAAGACTCAAAGAATTACATGGTGGGGAGTTCCCTGGGTTTTCTCTGTGCTGCATACATGCCAGACTTAGAGCTGAAGAAGCCACACACCAACAGGTTAAAAAAAAAGCCGTAATAAAAACCTGCTATTTCTAACCAAGGGGCCCGGAAAGGGGCAGCCTACTAAGACAGAAAACTTTTCAATAATAAACACATTCTACTTTAGCCAAACAACACAGAAAAAGAAAAAATATATGGCCCGAACCTACTCACGCAAGCCAAGGCCAACTGGAAAGCTAAGATTTCCCCTCTCACGAGACTTGCAGTGAGGCACCCCAGTGCCTCCACTTGGCTGGTGTCAGAGAGACCCAGGGGAGCATTCAAACTTCACCATTGTCCCGAAGTAACAAGTGCATCCCCTCCCCTGGAGTGTCAGTGCAGGCCACAAGGGAGCAATAACAAGGTGCTTCTACCCCTCCTACCCAGGAGGGGAGGCCTAAGGGAGATCTAGAACCACCCTCAACCTAGCAGTAGTTAGGGATCCCAGAGCCCTCCTTTCTGCTGTCATCGGAGGCTGAGTAGGGAGCCTGGACTTCCATTATACCTGGGACAGGAGGGAAGTGACGATGAAAGGGCAGCATGAGGGGTCCCTGTGATGTTGGAAATGTTCTGTGTTTGTATCAATGTCATTGTCCTGGTAGTGACATGGTCCTACAGTTTGGCCACATGCTACCACCAGGTGACACTGGGTCAAGGATCTCTCTGTGTTATTGTTTGACAACTGCATGCGAGTCTACAATGATCTCAAGATACAAAGTTTAACATAAAAAGTGAAAAGTGGAAAAAATAAACATACTGTCTTCTGTTCTTCATTCACTATTTTTACATTCATTTATTCATAAAAGTATTCAGCAAGGACTTCCTGGGCACCAGGCAGTGAGGATCCTAAAATGTGTAGTTTTAGTTCTTGCCCTCAAAGATTTATTAATTTTTCAAGAGGACACCAGTACGTAAAACAATAAAAAAGAAATAAAAATCCTTCTTAAAATAAAAATGGGTCATTTGAAGGCTCTATATTTTATCACCCTTCCTCAAGCAGTAATGGTCAAACGACCAAAAAAAAAAAAAAAAAAAACTTTATAAAATACATTAGGACTTTCATGAGTTCCTATCCAGAGTAACCCAAGGAATTTGCTCAGCAAGAAATAACATCCCACTAGTCAGAAGGCAAAATCTATCTATGCGATGGATAATTGGAACATATTTATATCTTGCATTTCTACCTCTATGAAATCTACCATAAGTATCATCATCCTTTTCCATCTTATAATGGTTTAAATAAATAACATATTTTCAAGGTTTTAGACTGCATTGGCTTAACTCTCAAAGTACCACTTCTGTTTCTCTCTGTTCTGATCCAAACTGTTAAAGTCATTCACTTCGAACCTTGATCATCACTCTGTCCCCATCAATGTCAGTCTATGATGGGCGGTCCTACAGCTCAGGCAAGGTTTCAAAACCTCCCCAGTGTGACTCCAAGGTAAGACCACATTTGGTAGAAATAGACCTGCAAACACTGAAAAGGAAAGCCCAGTTTCATCTTATTCTTGTCTCCTCTTCCCACTGCTTCAGCTGACTTCCACAGCCTCACAGAAAATCCTTCCTTGAACACCAGTGGTCTCTCCTCTCATGTGTGAACTCTTTTTACAGTGGTTTTTGAGTGTGTGTCATTGTCAGATTCAATGCAATGTAGACCAATGTTTCCCCAACTCAGTTTTGTATACTGGTGACAGTCTGTGACCAAGTTTCTGTTAATACAAATATTCAATGAAATAAAGGAAACACAGCACACATTTTACAAGGCAAACACATTCAGTTTAAACGATGGTCTTTTATCTAGATGTTATGTTTTTCTCTATTTTGTTAAATGACTTTTCTATGTAAAGGTATTTATTATGGATGGTAGTTACATTTTGCTTTTTAATGATCTTTGCAAAATGAAAAGTTGATGACCCTATGATGGTCTATGCCCCTCTTTTCTGCGACATATCTATGGTTGAAAACAATTATCAAAAATACTGGAGACTATAAATATACATTTTTTAAAAGGCAAGCAAATCTTGCCTCGTAACAGAATGAATCTTCTGAAGTTCCATGGAAAACTAAGAAATGTTCACATATTCTTTGAGAGTTACAAAGCACATTTGCATTTTTATAGGCTCTGGGAAGTACTACTGAAAAGACATTTTTAACTTTGTGTACGATGGAATTTTCTTAATTTGCTCAATCATAGAATTCTTATATTTTCCACATTATATATTTGTTCCATAGTGCACATTTTGGGAAATGCTGTCATAAATGAAGTATGATATATTTGAGTGGAGAAAATTGTGGGAGAAAGAAATCTTGGTAAGATCAATCAGACAAACGTTTCTGGAAGTGTTGCATTTGGGACAAGATTATTTGAAAGTCACAAGGACTTGATTTGGCTCCAGAAAGAGGCCAAAGATAAAGATCAAATTAATCTATATAAGAGGCTGCAAGCAGAGATGGCAACACATCCCAGGCAGCTGATCTAAATGCGTAAAATGGGCAAGGATAAGGTATTGGGGAATGGTGGGGAGTGTGGTAAACTCTAAGCACTGCCCTGCTGCTTGTCTCAAGTGGACTGTCATCATTTGAGAAGGCAGGCATGATGCGGGTGTCATATCTTTTGGATTTTGAAGAGAAGACAGAGATCCAAAATTTTCCATGAAAGATTTCTCTATTTTTATTTTTTAATTTTTATGTATTTATTTTTTTGACACAGGGTCTCGCTCTGTCACCCCGGCTGTCACCCTGGCACAATCATAGCTCACTGTGGCCTTAACCTCCCAGACTCAAGCAATCCTCCCACCTCAGCCTCCTGAGTAGCTGGGACCACAGGCACGCATCACCATGCCAAGCTAATTTGGTTTTTACTTTAATTTTTTTTTTCAAGATGAAGTTTTGCTCTTATTGCCCAGGCTGGAGTGCAGTGGCACGATCTCGGCTCACTCCAACCTCCGCCTCCAGGATTCAAGAGACTCTCCTGCCTCAGCCTCCCGAGTAGCTGGAACTACAGGCGTCCATCACCATGCCCGGCTAATTTTTGTATTTTTAGTAGAGATGGGGTTTCACCATCTTGGCCAGGCTGATCTCAAACTCCTGACCTCGTGATCCACCCGCCTTGGCCTCCCAAAGTGCTGGAATTACAGGCATGAGCCACTGCGCCCAGCCTGTTTTCACTTTAATTTTTTAGAGACAGGGTCTCACCATGTTGCCCATGCTGGTCTCAAACTCCTGGGCTCAAGTGATCCTCCTGGCTTGGTTTCCCAAAGCACTGGTATTACAGACATGAGTGACCATGCCCAGCCAATGTCTCTATTTTTAAACATTCACAATTCAAAGCTAAAACCAAAATGTGAGCCTAATATATATGCATATGTATCAATTATAGATGTATATATGTATGTAACCATATACATATGTATATATGTATGTGCATGTATACTTATATATATGTGTGTACATATATATACACATACATATGTGTGTACATATTTTATAAATATACACATGTGTGTGTACATATTTTTATATATGTATACACATATATATTTGTAGGTGTCTCGTTTGCAACCTAGACCAAAATGTTTGTAATTTTGTGACATTTATTTGAGATATAATAATAAAATATACTAAATCAAAAATTGGGGTAACATTGGGAGTGTAAAGCAAAGTAACCATGAATGTTTAGTCGCAAGATCCAGTTAGGCCAAGATGGCATTGTTGTGAATTTTCATTCCCAAGAGGTCATATTCCCACTGCTTCCTTGTTCATTGAGAAGACAGAATGCACCTGCCTGCCGCATTCTCTTCTATTTCTCTCTTTTTGTTCTCCCCTCCGGGATCCTCTTGGCAAAGAATGGCACCCGTGTGTGCACCTGCTTCTTGTACTGCATCTTGCTGAGTATCAGCAAAAAGGCAGATTTAGTTCAGCCATCATGAAGAGCAGAGAGAGAATTCAGAAGTTTCTTATCACATCTGATCTCTGAACGGTGTGGGAATCAGCACTCAGACTGTATTTGTGCCTGAAAGTGTTAAAAAAAAATCACAACAACAACTCCTCAACTCCAAAGAGGGCACAGAACTCTCAACGTCAAATTAAATTTCACAACTTTAAAAAGTTTATCTCATAGTAGAAAAAATTACTCTCCATAATGTTACTAGGAATTATAACACTGTCATCTTTGATCGGCACCCACATCCCAGTGGATGCAAACATACACACAGTGATTTGAATTGAAAAGTTGGCTACTAAAATCACAGATCGCTACACATTTATTTGTGAGAACAACTGCTTCCAACACCTAAAAGTTATCACAGAAAGAAAAGGAGGTGGCAGCTCATGTCTGTAATCCCAGCACTTTGGGAGGCTGTGGAAGGAGGATCTCTTGAGCCTATGAGTTTAAGACCAGCCTGGGCAACATAGGGAGACCCCCCTCTCTACAAATAATAATAATAATACAATTAGCTGAGCATGGTGGTGCATGCCTATGTCCCAGCTACTTGGCAGCCTGAGGTGGAAGAATCACTTGAGCCCAGGAGCTCGAGGCTGTAGCGAGCCATGATCGCACCACCGCACTGCAGCCTGGGCAACAGAGCAAGACTGTCTCCAAAAAAAGAAAAAAGGAAAGAAAGAAGGAAGAGGAGATTTTCAGTGGACGTCAGTACTTCTTTACTGACGGTGATTTTGCTCATCCTTCTGTCCCCTACCCCTAACAATTGTCAGATATGTTTTGGTTGGAGAAGTACATGCTCTGGCATCTATTGTGTAGTGACCAGAGATGCTGCTAACCATCAATCACACAATGCACAAGGCAGTCCCCACAACAAAGACTTCTGACCCCAAATGTTGATGGTGCCATCATGGAGAAGCTGTGCTATGTGCCAAGCTAAAGAAATGCTGCTTTGCATTAGCATATCACACATGCTGAGGCTTCCTGCAAAGCTAGCAGAGGGGGTGATTTCATTGTACATCGTTCCTTGCCAAATTGGGCGACATCTTACAGAACCACTGCTGCTTTCAGGGTGGAAACAATCTTAATCTAAGTACCTTGCAGCACATTCATATGGTGGGTTATAATGTGTAGCTACTACCTGGGCCAACACTTTGTATTTCTGCTTCTCGGTACATGTGGGAATCAATGGTGTCCTCTCGAAGGACAACTGTGTGTTCTGAATTCATCTTTGAAGAGATTTAAAAAAATTATCACCAGCACCTAATACCTTACACTGGCTGCTTCTCCAGTTATTCCTGGAGTCTACTGTCAAACACAGGTTGAAGGAAACAGCAATGAGAAAGGCAGACAAATGTGGTCTTCACCCTTGTGGGTCTTCTGGTTTAGACCACAGGTCAACAAACTTTTTCTGTAAAGGGCTAGATAGTAAGTATTTTAGACTTGTGTACCACAGGGTCTCATAGTAACAACTCCTCAACTCTGCCATTGTAGCGCGAAAGCAGACACAGGTAATATGTAAGTCAATGAGTGTAGCTGTGTTCTAATAAAACTTTATTCATAAGAAACAAGCCACTAGCTAGATTTGTCCCATGAGTTGGAGCTTCCTGATCTCTGGTCTGGATTGGTGAGACAGACATTATTCAGATACATGCTTGACTAATTATATTTTCCAAACCATCTGTCTGGTATTCTGTCCCCTGGCTTTCTGCATGATAATTCCTTTGTTATATTCATATGTCAGTGTAACTGCCACCTTCTTGAAGAACTCCTCCCTCACCACCTATGAAAAATGGATCAAAAATCGTCCCTCTGATAGTTCTCTATCACACATCCTGCATTATGAGCTACATGATGCATATAACCCAAATTAACTTGTTCATATATTTGTTCAATCTTTCTTTTTATTTTATTTTTATTTTATTTTATTTTATTTTTTTTGAGACGGAGTCTCGCTCTGTCGCCCAGGCTGGAGTGCAGTGGCCGGATCTCAGCTCACTGCAAGCTCCGCCTCCCGGGTTCACGCCATTCTCCTGCCTCAGCCTCCCGAGTAGCTGGGACTACAGGCGCCCGCCAGGTCGCCCGGCTAGTTTTTTGTATTTTTAGTAGAGATGGGGTTTCACCATGTTAGCCAGGATGGTCTCGATCTCCTGACCTCGTGATCCGCCCGTCTCGGCCTCCCAAAGTGCAGGGATTACAGGCTTGAGCCACCGCGCCCGGCCTCAATCTTTCTTTTTAAATAAAAGCAGAGACCCTGTTTGTCTTTACACCTCTTGGAACCTCAGCACATTGCAGGATCCCCCCAACCCACCATAACCCACAACTGTCACACTTGCAGGCTATAAAGGAAACTTATAAGAACATTCTCAATAGTCAGACCTAACTGGTCCTGGAGAGGATCAAGTTTTATACTTGATACTAAAAATTATCACTGATGGAACTAGTAAGTCTAGTAGCTAACAGGAATTGAAGAGTATTATGCACCAGGCAATGTTCTAAACATTTTCGTGTATTAACAATTTGACGAAGAGTCAATATTATCGTTCATTTTATAGATAAGAAAAGAACTCATAAAAAACTTGCATGAGGTTACTAGTAAGTCTGGGATTAGAATCCAGAAAGTCTAATTCTTGCTCTTAGACACTGTAATATGCTGTCTCTACTGTAGCCCCCTACTCACCAAAAAATTTTAAAAAGTTAAAATCCCATAACCAGAAACCAAAAACCTGACTATACTGAAAGGGTCACATTGTCCTAGTGTATCAGAGAGAGAGCCTAGCAAAACCAGTCCATTTTCAAAATGTGAAATTTCCACCTTTGGATTGATTTTGGGAAATTAAAATTCTGAACCTACAAAAGCCTGGGGTGAAATTGGGTATGCTAGTCTTCAAGCTATCTGGAGGGGGTTGACATCCTTCTGCGTGGGGCTGCTTTCTGCAGCAGGGAGGCCAGCCCAACACACTGCAGGACTGTAATGGCGACCTTCCAGGGTGGAATGAATCCATTGAGAGTACGGCTTTACGGGGCCATGCAACAAATGCATCAAATATTTATTGCCAAGAAATATTTATTGCCAATTACATGAATGTGAAACAAGACATCATCTCTGGCCTACAGAGCTCTCAAGCAGGGAGATGGGTGAACACGAGGCTGCCTTGAGATGCGGGAAGGGAAATGCAAAAGAGGGGGATGATTCCAGGGTTTCCAGGGGGAACAGGGCTGGTGCATTTGTGTCTGCATGTGTGGCAGACAGGCGCCAGATTATGACTTTGTGAGTGACATGTGGCTTTAGGAGAAAGTGCCAGTCCTAAAGTGCCATCTGGACGAGCCCTAATGTGGTCCTGTGTAATCTTAATACTCATCATCTGATAATGACTGAGTACTTACTTGGCACTAGACACCACCCTAAATGTTTGAATATATCATCTCACTGTGTTCTCACAACAAACCCCTCAGGCAGCTACCTTTTTATTGTCATTTTCTATATGAGAAAACTAAGGTGTATAGGGGTTACATGATTTTTCCAAAGTCACATGGGAGAGCAGTGAATAGATCTTAGGCAGATTGGACTCCAGGATCCATTCTGGTAGCCACCGTTGCCAGCACAGTCATAACCTGGCTCTATCTCCATTTTCTACATGGAGAAAACAAGGCTTAAGGAAGTGCAGTGACTTCTCTGAAGATTTGAACCTGAATTTGAGCTCATGGTCTTTTTACTACTCTAAGACAGTAGTTGTGGCCCCAAATCCACTTTACCGAATATCCCTTTATGAGACCTTCAAAACAATTACCACTCTAAAAAGAGTTAATGAAAACTGATCTGGGTTTCTTGGGCTTGAGAAGGGACAGGAAGCAGATGTGAGAGACAGATTCAAAAAGACTTAAAGACCACCTGGCCATTAAGACATAGGAAAGAGCCGGGCGCGGTGGCTCAAGCCTGTAATCCCAGCACTTTGGGAGGCCGAGACGGGCGGATCACGAGGTCAGGAGATCGAGACCATCCTGGCTAACATGGTGAAACCCCGTCTCTACTAAAAATACAAAAAACTAGCCGGGTGAGGTGGTGGCGCCTGTAGTCCCAGCTACTCGGGAGGCTGAGGCAGGAGAATGGCGTGAACCCGGGAGGCAGAGCTTGCAGTGAGCTGAGATCTGGCCACTGCACTCCAGCCTGGGTGACAGAGCGAGACTCCATCTCAAAAAAAAAAAAAAATGACATAGGAAAGAGAAAAATTCTGTTGGTGGGTGCCTAGAATCTTGGAAATGCCACATTGCAGAGACAAACAAGACAAAAGGAATAGCTTGGAGAATTAAGGTAATTATATTACGTTATTATCCATCATAAATAATGTCAAGCGGGCATTTCCCTCTCAAGAATTCCCTACTAAATTCTGGGAGGTTTACTCTCTCCCAGTCACACTTCAAATATGATATTTTAAATCCAAAGACATAATATTTGATCACACACCCTAACCTTTTGTGGTGAAGACATACACTCTAAATTTTAAAAGCCTTCTTCCAGAAATATTTAAAGCTAACCATCCCATTAAATAAGTCCCGGATATCCAGACAGTATGACTGGGATAATATGGAATTATTTATAAAGATGACTTGCTCTGAGAAAATTGTTATGCTGAAGAGAGGGAAATCCCACCTTCTGTCTTTGTTCATGAACTGTGATTAAAACCAATTTATTTGAGATGTATCAAAGAGAACTAATAAGTAAAGTGGATTTGGGGCCACCCGGTTAGGTGACGGGTCTTTTGGTTGCTTTCATGTGGGATACCACCTCCGGTTACACAGCAGCACATTCTCCTCTCCTCACTGTGGAATTCTTGAATTTGGAACTGGCTCGGTTCACTTTGTATAACTGAAGCCTCTTATTTTGGGTTGCCTAATTCTTGTCGTTTATTTGCATGCAATCTTTTATCATTAAATGATGCTTGAGTGGATCAGGATAGAATCCACTTTGTTCTCTAAACTAAGAACTCTTTTTCATACGACCTTGAAAGTAGGAGGTTGGATCAACCATGCTTCTCACTGAGCTTGTAGTTAACACATGCACATATATGTTCCTGGTTTGCCAGGCCTTAGCCAGCCTGGCCCCTGTCCACCCCTCTAACTTCATCCCACTCCTCTCTCTTTTTCTCTCCAGATTCCAGCCTCAGGGACTCCCTCCATTTCCTTGAACCAATAAAATTTCTCCCTGCATATTCCATTTGGGGGACTAACATGTTCTTTCTTCTGCCTTAACCTGATTTGTTTCAATTCATTCTGTCCATGTCAGTCTAATTGTTACTTCCTCAGGGAACAACATCCTCCTCCCCCGAAACTGGACCATTTTCTTCTGTTACATGTCCTTACTCCACCAATTTCCTCTCCTCTAGATAACTGACATCAATTAAAATTAAATGTGTTTGTGCTATTATTTATTTAATGTTAATTTTTTCAAAAAGCTACAACTCCCTATAGGCAAGTCATCTAAGGTATCTTTAGTGCCTAGAAAAGTGCTTGGCACATAGCAGTTGCTCAATAAATCAAAGAATAAACTAGTGACGAATGAATGAGTAAATAAATGCTTAGTCAGTCAGTTGCCTAATCCCATTAATTATGCTCTAAGGATGTTGCAGAAAGGCAGCTCAAGGTCTTCAGAACTAAAACTCTGAACTCTGATTCTTATTCTGAGGTTTACATAAAATTTCTACATTATTTTATGCAAGTATTTCTTCTATTGCTTTTCTCAGTCTTAAAAAAGGTTTAATTTTTTGTCATTTATCTCTATTGCATAAAATCTACTCATTAAAAGCATACGATGTTACCGAAAAATTAGAAATGAAAAATGAAAATTTGTTATGGCAACATTACCCAAAGTGTGGTTTGGGAGTATGAGTTTCACTGAATATTAGAGGAAAAAATGTTCCATGATCAAGTGCAATTGGGAACCTTAAAAAAGCAAAAAGATGGCCGGGCGCGGTGGCTCAAGCCTGTAATCCCAGCACTTTGGGAGGCCGAGGTGGGCGGATCACGAGATCAGCAGATCGAGACCATCCTGGCTAACACGGTGAAACCCCGTCTCTACTAAAAAATACAAAAAATTAGCCGGGCGAGGTGGCGGGGCCTGTAGTCCCAGTTACTCGGGAGGCTGAAGCAGGAGAATGGCGTAAACCCGGGAGGCGGAGCTTGCAGTGAGCTGAGATCCGGCCACTGCACTCCAGCCTGGGCGACAGAGCGAGACTCCGTCTCAAAAAAAAAAAAAAAAAAAAAAAAAAAAAACAGCGCAAAAAGATTCTGTTTGTTTACTTTAGTGAAGGACTCCTAGAGCCTTAAATATGCTAATGAGCATTATGAAAACCAAAGAGGAGGATTTAAAATGATATGTTTTCTAAATATATTTGACCATAGAGAATCATCTGGTCATAGACCATCTTTTGGAAATACTGCTATGTGTAACAAAAGACAGGTTAATATTTCATGTTTATGCCTGCTTTGGGAGAAAGAACTGTACTGATTTTAAGAGGAACTCCGCTTATCCCACAAACCAAATTTTAGGAACTATGCTTCCTTGCACTGGCAAGCAACTTCCAATTAAACGCCAACTCTGGTTTATGGTTTAAACATCATTAATAATTGTATCATTAGAACGGAGACCTGGAGTTCTCATTGCCACACTCCACATGGAGCTCTCATTGGGAAAAGCGAAGGGCAGTCAGTTTAGGAGTATTTACAAAGTAGAATTCGTATTTTAAATGACACTATTGGTGGGAGATCTCCATAGAAGCAAGGAGTAGCAGTATTCAGATCTGGAAAACTAATCAGATTCTAAGATAGAGGCTCAAAACTGGACAGTCAAAAGAAACTTGCAGAGGTTAGCTTCTAGCAGGAGACAAATAATTCAGAAGATCAAACCAAGGCTGTGTGTTAGTTTGAATCTTGATACAAAACAAATAACTTCAAAATAGTTCAAGTCTGAAATTCAGAAGAATATGGGCTCCACCAATGTGTGCTTGTCAACCCGTAGTGAATAATATTTCTGTTATATTTAATGACTATTGGGCATGACTCATGAATTTGATGGTAAGCAGGGTAGTCTTGTGGCCTCGGGTATTTTTAAGCATCTAAGCAGAAAGGGGGAATATTTAAGGTAGAAAAAGGACATGAATTTTATAGTAAAAATAGCATGAGTGTTTGGTGGATGGAGTTTAGGTATCTCTATGGAATATAGAGTTAAACAGATTACCATATGTTTCCTTCAGGAGCATTTGAAAAATGAAGACCAAATGTGTTTTATAGAATGATGTTCTTCATAACGCAGATAGCCACTGATTTGAAGCTGCAGCTAAAATAAATATGATACCTTTTGAGTGCTATTCACAGACACTAGTGACCTATCAATTTCCCTATCTCGGGAAAAGCGAACTGGAGGATGACAGCTCACTCCCAGAAGAGTGGTTGATATATGTTAAGTGGCTGTGTCTCTGCTTCTGATTATTAATTGTGGCTAATATAGAGAAAGAAGATGTCCCCAGACTATGCAGATGCCTCTCGGAATGGGGATGTCTTCAGGCATAGTGGGAAGAGGCGCTGCGATAGTCAGAAACTCCAGATCTGGTTTCCAGTTGTGCTGATAAACCTTGAGGCCAAGCAAGCTTAAGCTTCTTAGACTGTCACATTTCAGGCCCTGGGAGGGTCCTACCAATGTGTTGTCATGGTTATATGTATCTCTGAAATCTGTAAAGCATAATGTTTTAGGCACCACTGGTTAAGATGCTATCTTTTCCCACTCCTACTTCCCCTCCACTATACTTCTCTTCGAATTAGACGGCATTAGAATGGCCACTGGCATTTTAAGATCAAGTTACTGGAAAGGTGAGTTGAGGATAGGTTTATACGGGGAGCAGCAGGATATATACATGTGGTGGTCCATCACTTTGATTTATGGTTAAGGTACTGCTAGTATCCTGGTATAGGAATGACTTCTAGGAACACTCGTGTACCCACTAGGCCTATGAACCCAATGCTGCGGTGGGCAGGTGCAGGGCCAATGGCAGCACAGCAATATAAACATATCCTAAGGTGTCTGTACTGTCAATGAGAAGTAGAGGAGAAAACGAGTTTGGCATAAAAGGAGCAGAAAGCTAACCTGCTGAAAATTCTTCTAAAGATCAGATGTGTGTGCCCTTGTAAGTGGCGGATTTGATTCTCATCAACACTTAGTTAAACTGGAAGTTCTCTTCTCTCTAGAGTATACTCATTAATGCAGCATGCACAATTATAAAGGTACCACATATTATTTTTCTTTTTTGATGGAAATTTAAGAAATTATCATAATTCCACTGTTTAAATTTCTTGCTGATTTGACATAGAATACTAACATAGATGAAGAGAACATAAAACTCATAATACACCATTAAGTAAGTGTATAAGTGACAAACTGGTAACTGGGGATCCTTAATTCAAAGAGTATTTAAGATTAGTCACTACACAAAAAAGCCTGAAATTTCCCTGAAATTCTGCAGCTCACGTATGAAAGAAATTTGATAGAGGCTTTCCCAAATTTGACAATTCTAAAAATGTCTATGACATTACCAATAATGTGTTATGGAGTTCACATAAATATTTGTAAACTATCAATAGTAGAAAAGGTTTTGATCAACCATGCTAGGGGAAAAGACTAGAATTTTTTTTTTATTTTCTCTATAGAAAATATTTTATAAAATCTTTGTCACGAAGAGGTGATCAAAGAGTATAAAACAAAAAATGTCAGAAAAATGTTTTAGAGATGTCAGGCAGTTAATAAAATATGAAGTTATTTTTCTAGATTTTGTGATGTTTGTGGTTTGTTGGCTTTTTAAAATTTGTGATTTGTCTTGATTTATTTTCTCATTTCAAATAAATATTCACTTTCTTATCTAATTTTGTATCCATAATTTTGATTCCTTTTTTAAAGGAGAATCCAAATTGAATAAGGTTTAGAATCAACAAAAGCTGAATCTTACCCTGCAGCTCTGTGACACTGAACGCTTCATCTGTGTTGGCCTCTGTTCTCTTATCTGTAAAATGGGGAGGTAATAACACCAGCAGGGTGATTGGGAAGAGAACACTACAAGCATAAATCACCAGAAAGGACTTGTATACCGACATTTTAATGCAAATATGTAGACTCTATGTAGAGTCTACAAAGGCTCTGGACTATACTGAAGGTGTCACGTACCCCTTTATCCTCAATTATGCTGCTCAACATCAAGGTAGAACTTGCTAACCCATCCATATGAGTCTTTCTGCATTGGCCACCAGAGGGTCACCTTTCCTACTTGGTAGTCATCTGGAAGTTCTCCATCCTTCTTCATCTTGTCCCATTTTGCATTTTTCTAAAAACAGAAGACAGGAGGGAGCCTGAAGTCACACCCCTGCTGCTTCTGTGTTTTCTTCTGGAAAGCAGTCATGGAAAACTGGGGTTCCCATGGCCATGTTAAAAGCGATCCCAGTATCCAGATTCTGGTTTGTGGTGTGAAAGGTAGAGTACCCAGCATCTTTCTTTTTGGCAGTTACAAATGTTGCAGGCACAAAGTGGCTCTGGGGTCAGCCACTGTGGAAGCAGCTTCTTAATCCTGAATCAGGAAGTGTTCTTGAGGCCATAGTGTTGCAGTGGCAGCTTTCTGGTCCACCTTATTTCTGATGTTTGCAGAGCTCACAGTTTCCTAGTGGGCCATTTCTGCCATGCTTTTCCAGTCACTCCTAGAGGTGATTTTTCAGGCCTTCCAGCAATGATCAGGTGCCCCAGTACATTAAATATTCTCTGCATCCAAATCTTACTGATGCAGGAGGATAGGCTGATAGTTCTGAAGCAGCTACAAGGGAACTTCCCCTACCATGTTGCAAAGTGAAGATAATCAGAAAGTTAATTCCATTCAAACTTGGAGAATCAGGAAGTGGCAGGATAACTGATAGGAATTTGCATTTTGTGGTGAGGACAGAGCAGCTTTAACTTTCATGATCAAGACTAAACGAGGACATATCACTGGATACAAGTACAGAAAGCAATGGTGACCAGTGACCAGAACCCCAATCTCTAGAATGTAAGACTCAACCTCAAGTAAAGGGGGTTTGGGAGACTCCAAATTAATTTTATGCCACCTGATTAAAAAAATGACAATGAAGTTTGTAGACAGAAAAGTAAATGTGTCTTTTTGCACCTTAAGCATTTGGATTAAGATCAAACCTACTACTGAATAGAAGCCACCAATAGGAGTGTTTGCAGGTGCCAGCCACAGGGCTTCTCAGGCTTTAATGCACTTATTCCACTTACTCTTCACACCAGTCCAAGAAGGTGCATTTGATACATGGACGAAAGGGAGGCTCAGAAAAAGTAAGTTACCTGACTGTCCACCTCAAGGGGGCGCCAATCAGAATTCAGGTTTAGGATTTGCATAGGGGGAGCATTACAAGTGGATAACGAATTACGAGAAAAAGACAAAGATTTGGAATAAGAGGGAGGGCTGACTGATTCTTGAACAGTCATATGCAGCATGAGTCTGTTGCATGGAAAAGGGAGGGAAACTCTAAGAGAATCCAAAAGTGACAAGAGACTCATGTATCTTTTCTAAGTGAATATGGGATCATCCTCTTCTCTATTCCCCTAGGTCATAATGGCTGCTGTGCCAAACCCTTTGCTCCCATCTCCACCCATATTAGTCTGTTTTCACGCTGGTGATAAAGACATACCCGAGACTGGGCAATTTATAAAGAAAAAAAGGTTTAATAGACTCAAAATTCTATGTGGCTGGGGAGGCCTCACAATCGTGGTGGAAGGCAAAAGGCACGTCTTACATGGCAGCAGACAAGAGAGAATGAAAGCCAAGTGAAAGGGGTTTCCCCTTTTAAAACCATCAGATCTCATGAGACTCCTTCACTGCCAGGAGAACACCACCACGTGGGAACAATGGGAGTTACAATTCAAGATGAGATTCGGGTAGGGACAGGGCCAAACCATATCACCTCCTAGGTAGGTGCTCTGAACAGCCCACAGCAGATTGGGTTGTCTAAAATCAAATAGGCCAAGCTCACATTCACTTATTTTGGTCTTAATAGTGGGCTCAGAGAGACGCTCCCCACCTCAATTGTAGTGGAGAAAAACGGGGCATTTTCCCTGGTCATGAACCACAAACAGATGCATAGGAAGATGTCTCCCTCCAAGTGGGGTCCAGATGGCCACTGCACTACTATGGGTCAAGAAACACAAGAAGCAGGCCAAAGGTGAGGGTCACTCCCAGCATCCTTCCCAGTTCTGAGTCAGGTGCAGGCCAGGCACTTGCATGGGAGGCTGCCTCTGCCCTTGTTGGCTTCTTGGCTCTCTCCTTCACCAGCTTACTCACACCCTGGCTCCTTTACTCCGCTTTGCACTTACTGTCTTAAAGCACTGTGGTTAAGACAGTGAGCTCCTGGATTTGCATCCTGGTTCAAACACTTATTAGTGACACATCTCTTGGTCAAAGATTTCACCTCTCCCTATCTGTAAAATGGGATGGTTTTTGCTCACATGGCTATTGTAACGATTCCATGAGTTAAAACTGGTCAAGTGCTTAAAACAGTGCCTGGAATATAGCAGATGCACATGAAATCTTGGGATGTTTCCCTCATTTATTTTAGAACCATACGTTCCCAAGCCTCACTCACTGACATACCAATTTCATGATTTTTGCCACATTCAAGTACCTTGTGTAATAGTACAGTATTTGTTTACTACTTTATTTAACTCAAGTTGTTGTAAGTAATCATATTAAGGATAGAAAGGATTTAATATGTGAGTTTATTTTTTTCCAACATCTATTTCTTCATTCCTTAGAGACTAAAATTTAAAAGTTAAGTTATCTTAGGCATATACCATCAATGGGATTGGAGCTACACTTTAGGAAAAACTTGTGTGAGTAATTGTTTTCACACTTACTTTTGCTTATGTTATTACTAGTTTATTAATTTACTGATTTCTCCAGTCATTCAACTACTCATTGGGTCACTAACTAATAAAAACACTTTTCAGAGTCATTTACTGAGGACCCAATGGCTTATGTCCTGTGATGGATGGAAGCTGGAGGCTTGCAAATAACCAACCAGGTAAGTCCTTTTCCTGGGGTGCCCAATGGGAGAATAAGCCACACAAACAAGCAATTATATCAGGAAGTTAGGTTTGGTAGAAGATTTGGGAGCCTAGGGGGAGGAAGACTATTCCTGTCGCCTAGGGGAGTCTATGCTCCTGTAGTCAAACGATTCTCCAGGGCATACACTCAGCCCTTCCCTCTTCATGATGCAATCATCCCGGGTTGTTGCCAAGTGGTGTGAATGTTCATGAGGAAACTCTTCTCTGTTGAGTTAAATGATGGAGACAGCACTAGGAAAGGATTCTGCCCAAAATGAAGATGCTTCATGCAGTCTTTCCTTCATCGCTTCCTTTCAATACATATTTACTGAGTAGCTATTGTGTGCCTGACACTCATAATCCAGTCTCTGCCCTCATGGAGATTAAAATCTACTGTGGCAGCCAGGTATTATTGTACAAGCAATCATACAAAGAGTAATTTGCTTATAATGGTGAGTGTTGCCAGGAGAACATCTATAGTGTTATGAGAGCATGTAGAAAGCTCCGATTAGATTAGGGAGTTAAGGCTGTCAACTCTGAGAAGGTAAAATTGAAGGAAAGACCCAAAGAATGAGAAGGAATTTGCCAAGATGTGTGGGTGGTGGTGATATAGTTGGGAAAAGCAATGTTACAGGCAGAGACATGTCAGCATGCAGAAGGGCTGGACATAGGATGGGCTTGGCAGCTTGGAGGAACACAGTTTTGACAGATATTAGGAAAAGATCTAGACAGTGGGATACAGAAGATGAAGCTGGGGAAAGATGGTGTTCACGATCACCTGGGACTTTGCAGGCAATGTATTGTCTACCTTTATCCTAAGTGCAATGGGAAAAAAAATGTGAAGATTTTAGGCAGGGGAGTTTCCCAACTAGATTTACATTGGGGAACTCTCACTCTGACTGCATCATGGAGAATGAACTGGGAAGGGGCATGAACTTGAGCTGAATGCTCAAGCCAAGGGTAGGAAAAGTGCAGAAGAGGGCTGATGAAAGTGACGAAACAGAGGACAAAAATATTCTGAATGGATCCTGTGAATTAATTGCCAAGGTGATCCCCCCGAGACCAAGCAGGAAGAGGACACTGAGAAAACCAATGTCACAGTCATATTTAGAGTTTCCTTTGAAGCTCACACTCTGGAAAAAGTATGGGCTCTGGAGCAAAGCAGGCTGAGGTTCGTATCCTGCCTTTATTTCTTTTTAATTTTTGTGGGTACATAGTAGGTATATATATTTATGGGGTATTGTCTGTATTTCTTTTGCAGCTTGACCTTAACCTCTGAATTTGCTCCCATTTCTTCATTAGATAACAGCACTGCCCTCATGGCATCACCGTAAGCCTTGAATAGAGTCCACAGAAATTCTGGCACATAGTAGGTGCTTACTAAAGTGCAGTATAGAAGTAGGATTGTGTTGTGTTCTTTTTCTCCCTAGATGCCGCAGGGAACCAAGCGTTCTCATCAGTTTTACAGTGTATTCTAGAGAAACAGCTATACTGTAAAAATATTCTTTCTGATATGCTGCACATTATAGCAAATGGCATTATTCATGGATGTGTCAAAGCCATAAAATAGGAGATTTTGAGAAGATCACAGCTGTGAATGATTAATATTTTCATCCCAAGATGCCACAGAGGTACCAAGGCTATGTTAATTATTACATGCCTGAGCCTCGTACTGTGGGCTTCCTCCCCAAGTGCCTGTTAATTTGCTCATATGCTGTGCAGCTGATGGGCCTAGAAGACTCTCCACTCAGAACACACAGTGGATCTCTGGCAGTTCCTTATGTCCCTAATAACTGCTTTATATTTCTGTGGAAGAAAAAAAAATGAACAATCTCCAATCCAGCAACAATGATGGGGTTTAAGCAGAAGAGAAATGCTAGTAGAGAAATGTTTTATCAAAGACAGCTTCAAGCTTTTCTTTGTGTTTACAATTTATTTATCCATTTATTAATATTCTTCTGAACATTTTGGATGCTGCATTGCAATCATGAATATCTGTACTATCATCTTTTGAATTATTTTTCATCTTTACTAAATTTTAAATTTCTCTGAATTATTTCCTTCGTAATATTTAAATGTATTTTTACATGTATCAATTGTTTTCTTTAACAAATACCTGCCTCTCAGATGTGAGGAAAGCAACTCCATCTCTAGGAATATTTGTGTAAGTTTCAGTGTTGTGTGTCTTTATTTTTGAGGAGGTTTATTTCATATATTCACCTTCTAAAACCACTTTGTAAAACATAGGTGGACTTTTTTTTTTTTTTTTAAAGCAAGGACCAAGAGCTGAGTCCTCGTCCTCGAGGTAAATTTGTAAATTTCTCTAAACCCTAGTGTGCTCTTATACACTGAGCCAATTCCTTCTGCAATTTCCGTAAATCTCTCTATTCATACGATTTCACTAGGATCAGTCTCTGTTGAAAAATCTAGTTTAAGCTGCCTGGCAGTCTGAAAAGAGGAAGATCTATTAATTTAATCATTTGTATGAATCATGTCTAAATGATCTCAGCAGAGAAAATGTGTTAGCCATTTAAATCCCATCATTACATATTATATAATAATTACTGCTAATTCTAGTTTGGATGGGCCACAATTTGGCTTTCCATTCCCTAAATGTGGAGGGTAGGATGACCTCACCGAATTCAGCCTCTGCAGCTTCTAGGCTTTCTCTTGCCTTCCTCGTTACGAACTTAATAGCCACATTCAGCTCCAAGCGTCCAGTCCCCGTAAAGTCTGTTTTGTGCTCATAATTAGTATTCATTTTGTGATCACGGAGTTCACCCTCAGCACAGAACGGAGCCTAATGTTAATCACTACTGTGTCTCCCTCCCTTTGACTCTGATCTGTCAGCATCGTGTGGCTTGTCCCATACCTAATTTTTTGCCCTTACCAGCCAACAAGCACCTCCACATCGCGCAGTGTCAGAATTAGAAACTTTTGACAGATCTGTAATCATGCGGTTCTCATCAACTCTATGCATGCTAGTCATTTCATTTCCACATTCGAACAGTTAATATGCCTTAATTTCTCTCACTTTGTGAATATTTAATTCCTCCCTTTTCAACATCATTTTTAGGTTGTGTGAATCATTTTCAAAGCCTTTGCTCTGCTCCCGCACGATCATCTGCATATTTTATGAAATGGCACCGTTGAGTCTCGGAGGGCCCTTGATAAAAATGGAACTGGCAGCCTGCTCATTAGCTGTTTACCTGGAGCTGTATGAGCCCCCGATAATGGCGAGCTCCCATTTGGATTCGAATTAGGATTCTCTGACGAATCACCACCAGCAGCTTTCTCCAGGACGTCCGCTCCTCTTCCGGTGCCCTTCTCTCCCCATTGCAGAGAGTTTCCAGCAAACTTGCTTTGGGGGCTGTCCTAGGGAACGCTACACCCTGGCATCTGAGGCAGTTTAATTTTTGAAGCGGAGACACAGAAGCTTTAGCAAATTAGCACCTCTAAGGATGGCAAAATTCCCCTGAAAGGGCACAGTCTGAAGGTCTGGTTTGTTGACCTTCCGGAGCTTTACAGATGCCAGAAACCAATTCCCTGCTATAACGAGGTGACCAGTTGTCCCACTTTGCCTGGGACTACAGATTCCCAGAGCATGAAACTTAGCATTTTGAAATCAGGAGAGTTCCAGACAGTTGAAGATGAGTTGGTCACCTTCGCTATAACTCACTTGAGAGCTTGTATCATGTTCTCAGCCTCTGAAGTAGATGGGAAGATCTTCAGTGGCTTTTACAGACGGGCTGAACCACTTCCGTGATTTACCAGGAGGACTAGAGAAGAGCACAGGCATAGCCCTGTGGTCTTACAAGGTTGACTTGAAAACCAGAACTGTTTTGATGGACTTTGAGCTTGCACTTAAAAATCAGGAAATTCGTATGTAAAAATGCAAGATTTCTGTCTCTCTTTGAAAACCAAAGACATGGCTCTGCGATGTGCCCTTCTTTTTGGAAATGATTGATCAACTGGAGCCAAACAGGGACTGTCCCTTCAGATGGGGCATCTGCTTTCTGGTTTTATAACTCTCCCTTTATTACCCCCAGCTGGATCCATTCATTCTGTGTACCTATGTGGTTTCTGTTTGCATCTGATTTTGTGCTTCTGGATAGAAGTTGAGAGTACTGGCTTTGCAGTAAGATGCAAGTCTCAATTCTGTTATCTTTTAGCTGCCTGACCTTGGCTAAGATAAGCAAACACACTGGGTCTCAGTTCTGTCACCTGTAACTTGAGAATAAAAGTACACTAGTATAGCAATATCTTATTATAAATATTAAATTAAGTAAGATATATACATTGAAGAAATGCATATAAACGGCTTAGAATGGGCCTGGATAGTAAGCATTCATTAAAAGTGTTCGGTTTTTTTCTTTTTCTTATTTTATTATTATTGGTTTTATGGAAAAATAAACTGAAACCCAGAATTCCCTGGTGAACTATTTAATATATAAATAGAAGCTATGTGAACACAAATAATAAAAGAATATGACTGGCATTAAAATATTTTGTATTTTATAATGTATCTTAGAACCAAATATTGAGGTATACCCAAAGCAATTCCAGGTGACCACCTGTGTAATTAATGAGGCAATTGACAATGCTACAGGAAACAAAACATTCCATTCTTGATGTATGGATAATCTTGTCTTCCTTTTTGCATTAGTAAATCCTCCAACACCTTTTTGAATTCCAGAAACCTATCTTTTTGTACGAAGTGAATTCCTTTGTAGTAGAATCTGTTTCCTTAAGATTTCCTCTTGCTGAAATGATTTTATCCTATAGCAGCCTTGTGTTACTGGGGATTTTGTTGCCAGGCAAAAGTGATATACTATTAATACCTTGGATTTACACAGCAATTGTTCTTTTGAATAGTTCAAAGGTACTAGATGATTCTCAAAGATATGGTATTTGATATTAATGAGGAAGATGTTATAACACAGGAAGCAATTACTATTTTTTTTTCTAATGTTTCCCCTTTCCCTTTTAAAACAGAGTGCTGTAACACTACATACTCAGAGTTTTTCTAAGGAGCTATTTGGGAAGCGCTATTGTTGGGTGAAAAGTATTTTTGATTCTGGGTCATTGAAACCTGGATTTGAATCTCTGGTCCCTGATGCTCTCTGGGCCTGGCACCCACAAAATGCTGAGTTTTGAAGAGAGTTGAATAAGGGGACTATGTACAACGCTGTGGACAGGATATAGGGAACATGCCAGGAATAGTGGAGCACCAGAGGGGTGGTAACAGGGGGCTCTTTCACTACCTTTACATCTGAAGGGGCAAGAGGAAGGAGAGATAACCAGACTTAGGAGACAGAGTGCTGTGTGGAGAGGGCTGCCCTGTCACAAGAGGGTCCCAGTTGACTTGTTATGACCCCTTGGGGTGGGACCAAGGGGGAAAAACATGGTGAGATCACACTGTCCTTCTTCCTTCTAACTTCCTGGCAGAATTCCCCATTGGTCAAACCCAACCAGAAGCTTCAGAAAAAGGAACATAATCTTTTTGGGAGTTTGTACTGCTTACCCTCCTAGGGCACAGAGAGCATGCAGACAGTACAGGAGGAAACGGAACCAACCCAAAGTCACCAGATGTCTCTGAACAAGTTGTTCAACTTCTCTGAGACTCTCTCAGACTGAGTTTATTTCTTAATAAATAAAGCTACATAATACCTACCTCAGAGTGTTATGAGAGAATGAAATGAGATAATACATACATTATCTGGCACAGTCCCCTGGCACATAGTAGGTCTTTCCGAGAAGGATGAAACAGATCAGTGCTTTGCCCAGGCCATTTCATCAAGGCAACATGAGTTGAGAAAGGCTTGGGTGCTAGAAGTTTTGTGAAAATGTTTGAGCTCTGAAGATTCAAGTCATGATTTCAAAATATAAAATTAGACTCAACAATAGTCAAATCCCTAATTGATTTTATATGAAGTATGATCATATGTCAGTGAATCTAACTGTAACCTACTCTTACTTGGTTCTATGTCACTAAAAAGTGGAATGTATTTGCTGTTATGCTGGCACTTATAAAGTTTTTAGTTCATTTGTTTCACATACTGGCTTTCCTGTGGAGGGTTATGTTTAAAAGCTCTCTGTCAATTGCCATCTTAATGTTGTTGAGTGAATAAAATAGCCTAGCTCTAGCTAGATGGAATATGAGAGAAAATATAGACTCAGCAAGAAATTTTTTTAAAACTTGTGATCTGTAGGTCATACTCAGTCTTATGATCCTTTCACATGTAAATTTAAATTTTTTAAAGTATTGGTAATTTAAAAATTATAACTCAAAGTGTCTTAAAAAGAAATCAACCTACTATACTTCATTGATTGCATAAAAATACTTTTTCTTTCTATATTTTAACTTCTCAGAAATTAAGATGCATCTTAAGCAATGATATCTTAGACTTGATGAGATACAGTGGTGACTAGCATTAAAACATCATGAGATTTCATGTAGAAACTGATATTTCCAGTTTTAAAAAGCTGGATGATCTCTCAGCCTTGGACCTGGCACTCATACAGCCCCTGTGGTGGAGGGGCCTAGCTCTGCGCTCTTGAAAGAGGAAGATGGCGCTCAGAGTCACCTCATCCATACCCATGCCTTCTTCCGCTTTTGGAATTTGAGGAACCTCATCTACCAGCCTCCACCTTGGGCTCTGGACCTGTAAGAAGCCCTTATAGGAAGGAATAGAGGTGCATGGGCTGATTTTAACATTACAGACCACTAATGGGCATTTTACCTAGGGTAAATCAACAAATCAAGTGTTGGTTCGCTTGAGTGTAATAATAATGGTTCTCTCCTAATCAGAAAGTTCTGATTAGCAGTTGGAGAGCAAATAGAAATAGCAATAAAATAAGAGGTGAGGAGCATTAGGTCCATCATGTAGTAAATGGAGTGTGACAGATAGGCACGAATCTCTCAGGAGGAGAGGCAAAAGGGAGGGGAAAGGGAGTCCTTGGCAGTGGAAACATAAGGAAATATCACTCCAGAGACATTTAGTGACCTGTACAGAAAAGCAAATGACTAACTAAGAAGTAGCAGTTCTCCAGATATTCAATCCAGTATTCTTTGCATTCAAACTTCATTCTCTGCAGTCAAACTTATTGAAAAAATATGTTCAGACTCCATAGACAAACACTCTCTAACAACACGACTTTCAGAAAAGAGATTTTCTCTCTTTCATCCAGGCATA
Organism: Rhinopithecus roxellana; assembly: GCF_007565055.1. Taxonomy (NCBI): domain Eukaryota; kingdom Metazoa; phylum Chordata; class Mammalia; order Primates; family Cercopithecidae; genus Rhinopithecus; species Rhinopithecus roxellana. The sequence continues at coordinate 128,769,208 of NC_044561.1, read as the reverse complement.
CACCAGCAAAAGACCTGAATAAAAACAACTCTGCTACATTCTTCATGTGGAATATTCCTAAAATACGTGTGAAGATATTAGGGTTTATCCTCCCTGCATTATTATTTCTCGTGGAAAATCCTTTCTGTATTATATTTTAGATTATGTGCTATAATATGCCTGGTAGATTATAGATAACATCTCTGTCTTTCTGAGATTTCACATTTGAAAATTTGAGATTACAATAAACTATGTGCGAAAGTGACCAGAGATATGGAGATAATATATGTGAATATTCTTTAAGCTCTTTGACTGAAAGATATGTTATAAATATGAGCAATTATTCAATATTATACTTGAAAAAATATAGATCATCCAGTCTTGCAAATAAAAGATAATTCCACAGACGATGTTCTCTATGTCACCTTTCTAATCTTAAATACTTCAAGTGAAGAAGCTTCCAGGCCTCCGCTTGTATGACTGTTTCACAATCTAATTGATCTCACTGTCTGAATTGTCCTTTCTTAATTTCACTGCATTACTCATTTACTGTGCTCGCTGTTCAGATATCTGTGAGAGGTAGCAGGCCTCCCCCCAACCTTAGTCAATTAGACAAGCTATTGTTTCTGATTAAGATATCACATCCCGGAGAATAATAGCAATTAGAGTTGGAACGGAGACCCTGTGGGTCGTACAGTCCACTTCCCTGCCGGCTCGGGAGAATGTTTTACATTACACAGTAGTTTTATGTGGTTTTCCTGATGTTGGTTTTAAAAAATCCAAGCACCCGTCAGTGTTAATTATATCCCTGTCCTGCATCCCCACCATGACTTAATTTTCTACTTTGCATTGCTGATTCTCATAAATTGCCATTGAATGATGGCTTCTTGATGATATCATCTCATCAAAATACAGGGACAATGGACCTTTTCTTTTTTTTAATAAGCAGAGAAAGGAAATATTATATCGTTTGGTTTGTTTTTTGTTGGGAGTTAGAGATGCAATTTTATATAGGTACATTTTTCTGCCAGGGTTCCTAGGTTTCAAAATACCCCCAACATAGAAGTTTTTATTTTATTTTATTATTTTATTTTTTTATTGACTACAAAAGTCCCTCCTCATCCAAAGGGGATACATTCCAGAACCTCTAATAGATGCTTGAAACCACAGATATTATTGAGCTCTATATATTCTGTTTTTTCTTATACATACATACCTATGATAAAGTTTAATTTATAAATTAGGCATGGTAAAAGATGAACAATAATAACTTGTAATAAAATAGAATGATTATAGCACTATACTGCAATAAAAGTTATGTGAATGTGATTTCTCCCGCTCTTTCTCTTTCCAAATTTCTTATTTTACTGTACTCACCCTTTTTCTTCTCTTGATCTGTCGATCTGATAATCAAGACAGGTATTAAGTGACTAATGGGTGCATAGTATCTACAGTGTGGACACACTGGACGTAGGGATCATTCACGTCCCAGAAGAGACAGAGCAGGACAGAGTGAGATTTCATCAAGCTACTCAAAAGAGTGTGCAATTTCAGCATATGAATTGTTTATTTCTGAAATTTTCCATTTAATATTTTTGGACCTCAGTTGACTGTAGTTAACTGAAACCACCAAAAACAAAGCCACGTATAAGTGGGGGGACTACTGTTTTCTTTTTAAAATAAGTCATTTCCATTGCCAATTATCCAGAAAAGATTATCTGTGGGTGTAGAGAATGGTGTCTGTAAGAAAGAAGTTCAAATTTCTAGAAACTTTCCTTTGAGCCAGTTCCTCCACTGCATGGTCTTAGTAGGGGAAAATCATCCTAAATGTAGTTAATATAATATTCTTATAAAGAATTTGATGACAATACAATGATTATTATCACTACGTACTTTTGAACCCTTACAACATGCTTGGGCATTGTGCAAAGTACTTTGTATGCATTATCTTACTTAATGCTCATTGCTATCCTGATGTAAGGACTGTTAATACACTGAATTTACAAATGAAGAAAGAGAGACTGAAGAAGTTATAAAACCTGCCGAGATTACCATGCTCATGAATCATGGTGACAAATAATAGTTTTATTTTCATAAATGTCTTATTAATTAAATAAATTACAATGTAATTAAATCAACTGTTCAATACAAGTAGTAAAATAAAATTGTATTTTATAATTAAAATTTTATACATATTTTAAAAATTTAAATAATTTGTTTATTATTATTTGCCTTTTAAATTATGGTATTTCCTTTTTTAACATTGGTTTCTGAGAACTGGAAACTCTTCACCTTACTGGTGGCAATCTGAATGGGAAACAGCCATGGTTGCTGTGATTGAATTTGGGAATTTCCAAACCTGTCTCTGCATCATAATGACCTTCACATTATATTAAAACACAGTTTTTCATTAAGTATTTTATTTCTCGAAATCCTCTTATGTAAATCAACCTCAGAGTGATTTGGCAAATAAATGTGTTTTGAACATTATCATTTTTTAAATTTTGCGAATAATACAAGCACATTATTTGTTTTAAATTAAAGAATATACAGGAGGGAATAAGGTGATAGAATGGCCACTTCGTCGCCAGTGCACAGACTCTATTCCAACTCCCTGACATGTCTCCTACTGGCAGTTTCTTCTGTCTTTTTTCAGAAAGGTATTATAAATATGTAAGTAATATAAGTTTTGTGTATGTTTTCTAAAACACAAATGGGATGACCCTATGCATATTGAGCCAAAGTTGTTTTTCTAAATATAGATAACAGTGATGAATAAATAACATGTTTAATATATGCTACGTATTATTTTAAGTTTTTTATATACTACCTCATTTAATCCTCCTGACAACCCCATGAGATAGATATATCTTTATCCCTGTCTTACGCATAAGAAAACAGAGAGATAGGTTAAATAAATTGCTCAAAGACACAAGTTTTTAAAGGGATGAAGCTGGGATGTAATTATACCTTAAAGATCATTCAATATTAGGGAATAGCAATGAATGTTATTACTTTTAGACTCTGTATAATATTTCACCACTTACCAAATGAGCCTCTTAAAATGGACATTTAGACATTTTTCTTCCTCCTAGTTTAAATAGTATTGCAATGACTATCTTTAGGTATACACAGCTTTGTGTACACAGGCAAGTCTTTTTGGTTCAAATTCTTACAAGAAGAATTGCTTGGTCCAGACCATTTGCATTTAAAGTTTGAGAGATAAAGCCAACCCATCCTTTGGGGAAGCTGTTCAGGTTCCCCGCCCCCCCCCCATTCCAGATGCCCCTTATTACGTCATTAAGGCATGCCTGGTTCTCTCCTCGGTGTGTGGAATTGAGAATTGTGCAACAGCCTATGTGTGCTGACACTGCTGTGCATGTACTCACTCCCTAACATTAGCAGGGAGTATGGTTTTCTCCTCTACCCCACAGCTTAAGCTGTTAATATTTAGACTTGTGGCTCTCAATGGGGGATGATTTTGTTTCCTAGGAAGCTTTGGCAATGTCTGGAGACATTTTTGGTTGCCACAACTGACTGGCAGAAATGGTGCTACCGGCACATAGAGTGTAAAAACTAAACACCCAATGATGCACATGACATCTGCTCTCCCAGAAAGAATTATCCAGTTCAAAACTTCAATAGTGCTGAGGTTCAGAAACCCTGGTTTGGACTCCAACTCAATTATAACCCTTTCTGTGATACCTTTAGTAAACTGCTCCCCGCTCACTGGTGATGCTCTGTCCTTCAGGCTGTCAAAGATTTCATTGGATGTTCTCTTTATTGTGTTGTGCTGTAATTGCTTGATTACACAGCTATTCCCTCTAACAGATGACTTACAATGTGAAGGTTGACAGTATCTTATTCATATTTGTATTCTCACCACCAGCTCCATTTCCTAACCTATTGCCTGGTATATATAGGAGCTTAACAAATATTTTCTAAAGGAAAGGAAGAAAGATGAAATGAAGAGGGAAGAAAGAAAAGAAAGGATAAAGAGAGGGAGGGAAGAAGAGAAAAGATGAAAGACTGAAAGAAGAAAAGACAAAAGGAAGGAAGAAAGAAATAATGAAATAGATGCATGAATAAATGAGTTAGGTTTCAGGGGAGGATATCCTGAGGAAATACCTTTGGAGTGCTCTTGTGAAACCTAGAATACTTCACTCATTTATTTAAAAAAGACATTCACTCATTTCTTTAAGACAGACAAAATAAAAAGCAAGCAAGGGTTGAGTGTGGTGGCTTATGCCTGTAGTCAAAACACTTTTGGAAGCCAAGGAGGGAGGGCTGCTTCAGCTCAGGAGTTCAAGACCAGCCTGGGCAACATAGTGAGACCCCATCTCTTAAAAAACACACACACATACAAAAGTAAACAAGCCATAATGTGAAGTGAAGGAAGGGTCAGTCAGGACCTTCTCTATGAAGAGTGGGAAGGAGGTGCATTTGAGCTTAAAAGAGATTAGAGATTTATGTAACAGTAGTCCTTAAAGTATAAAGAAGTCATTCTGGAAAGTCTAACTGGAAGAATCCAGGCATGGAGCCAATACAGTATCTGGAAGGTAGAAAAGAAATTTTTAAATGGCAGCTACAGGTGCAGAAGCTGGGTTGGTAGCTGTGCTGACTGACTACAGCTAACTCACAGAAGTTTTACAAAGTGTGTATTTGACTTTCAATATGGGGAGAGAAAGACCATTAAGAACACCAAACCAGGAATGCATGGAAGTCCTCTTGGAAGCCCCTCACCCTTGACTCTGGTGTCACCTTTGACACAGACATACAATCATCATGAATTTCAGACCCTCGTTATCTCCTGTAACACCTTCCCTGCTGTTCTCCCTGTTTCTGTTCCATTGGTTCTCATCTATGGCCACATTATCAATCACTTGGGAAGGTTTTAATAAAATCAGTACCCAGGCCTTGCCACAGGCCAATTGAATCAAAATCTCTGAAGAGGGGCTTTGAGTATTATATTTTTCAAAAGCCCCCTAGATTATTGTGATGCTTGGTTGGATTGAGACCCTCTACCATGTTGCTGCAAGTGTAAAACTCTTAAAACTCTGACAATTTCTTGCCCATCTTAGAACTGTCCATCTTCAGTGCTTACAGGATTGAATACCTTCTCCATGGCTTAGATTTGCCCTAATTTTCCAGCTTCATTTATTTGGATAGCCCTATGCTCCTGCTGTGTGGATCTTTCCTTTTGTTGATTGGGCCATGCTCTTCCACTCCTCTTTTTCTGAACATTGGCTGTTCCTTCCACCTACAATTCACTTCCCACCACCTTCACTTGGCCCTCTCTTACTTGTGTGCCATGACTCAACTCAAATATGTTCTTTCCACGCATCCATACCCAAAGCTAGTTACTCCCTTCCCTAGTTCTCATGGCAACTGTACTGTAACAGGTTCAAATGTTTACAGTCTCAGACTGCACTGCAGAAATGCAGATTCATTTTCTTATGACTAAAATAAAATGTTTACTCAAGATCACTTATTTCCACTAACGGCTGAAAATTCTTAATCTCATCACCTTAGTCACTTCCAGATTACAGCTCATGTACAAACTTATATACAAAGTTCCCTATCCATGCTCCTTCAGGACAGTTCTGCAGGTGGCCTTGCTTTGACCCAGTTCTCTCATTTTTTCTTGCTTGTAGTTCTCAAGAATAACTATAGAATGTGCTGGGACTGCAATATCTTGAGACAGAGAGAAACTTCCTGAAGTTGAACTTCCTGAAGTAGAGCTTGTTCTTGTCCCTCCTAGGGAATGTAAGATCTTGAGTTAGAGAGGAACTGCCTGGGACAGCCTGGGTTTTGTTTCTCCTTCCTCTGGAAGCAGAATGTTCTTCAAAGCTTTCCCCAATGACTCACATGGCCCCTGAGGCACATAACCCAGGGCAAGCTGTCTTTTGGGGTCTCTCACCTGCAGTGCAAATGTGGCATGGGTAGTCAAGACTCCATTCTCCCAGGCCAGCCTTGTTGAGCCTTAGGAGACTGGTTCACAGTTGATCCTATGCTCCTTTTGTCCCTTGCTGCCTATCTGTAAATAATAATCCTGTTTCATGTAACTTGTTTCAAGTGTGTGTGTCCTGTCTCATCAGACTCAGACACTGGTAACACTGCAGCCCAGGATGTTATGGGCAGAAGGGTTTGGATCCTGATTCCTGGTAGATGGTGTCATGATGATATCTCTGCTGTCCTCCATGCCTTGGAGGTCCTCCTTTGGGATTGGTTGTTAGTGAACCTGCTTTACACACCCCTCACTTCCTTGCTTCTATAATTTGCAGAGCATTGAGGTATAATGGGAAAGCCATCCAGGCATTAGGAGAGAAAGCTCCAGGGCTCATGCCATCTGCGTGCTCCACTGGCCCCCACTGCAGCTAAGTCACACTTGGTGTTTAGGAATCATATTCTAGAATATCCTAGTCGCATCTGGTATCACTGAATTTGTTGTCTGTTCTCTGCAGCTGAGCCACTGTTCCTTGGGAGGAACTGTTGGCTGGTTTCCTCATACCACGTTGACACAATCAGGACTCTGTATCTAGAGATGTCCCTCAGACCCTGCTAATGGACTGCTTGGGGGCCATGTTTCTCTAGGGCTGTTTTGCTGCAGCACTGTGCTTAGGGAGAAGAGGCCTTTCTATGAGACTTTCAGGTTGACTGGGCTACACAGGAGGAAATGAGTTACAACTCTCCTTGGCCTAGACCTATCTGGTCATTTATTTCATTCCCAACATCTTCCACCAAAGGTTGCTCACATGAAGAGAGAAAGGGAAAGAAGAACTTCCTCTTGGACACCCACCAAAGGCTTTAGTCTTTTTCAAAACTCTTCTTTCACCTGTTCTCACATTTTTAATTTTATTTTCAGGTGAGAATAAGGCTACCACATCTTCACATATGTGCTCCTATTTTGTGGTTTATTTATGATCCATGGTGTTTACCCCAGTCCTCCAAGCTCTAGCATTAATACTTGAAATTCAGACAACCAACCAACCAACCAACCAACCAACCAACCAACCAAAAAAACCTCTTTTTTTTTTCTCTCTCTCTCAACAAAGCTTGGCTCTTGAAAATCAAAAGCACCTTGGCTTTCAGGGTATTAATTGTTCTACATGTTCAATAAATTGTAAAAAATTTTTGTCCTACTCTGTATCTAACTTCCCCTCATGGGGGTTATAAAAATGTGGTAAAAAGCATTGGAAACCAATAGATTTTAATATCCACAGTTTTCTCCCACTGCAAGATCTGCAATTTAACTATGATCCCACTGCATTGTCATCTTTGCTTACCCTTCACACCTTACCTGGGAGCTCCTCTGGGAGCATTTCTTTCATCATCTCAGGAGCAACCCTCTTGGTGACACACTTTACAAACTCAATTTATCAATAAACAAATATGTATTGAGCACCCCTTTGTGTAAGACACCAGACTAGGCATTGAGGATAGGCACTGATCAATAGAGTCATGGCTTTGATGGAGCTTGCGAGCTAACCAGGAAGGTAAGTATTCAATAAATCATAATACAATTAGTTTATTAAATGTAATTGTGATCATTGTTCTTTATTATATGTTCCTCCTTCTGGTTGTGAAGACATATCATGGGGGTTCCTGTTTATTTTCTGAGGAAGGGACACTTGAGCAGAGATGTGAAAGAAGTAAAAGTTAAGTAGGTAAGCGATAGTCAAATGGAGTCAGAATGGGGAGCATTTAATTAGGGGTCACGGCAGAAGATTCTGAGGAAGAAAGAAACGTAGCTTATTCAAATCACTAGAGAAGATCCATTTGGCTGGGGGACAGAGAGAGAAAGAGGGTGATCTGCATGATGAGTTAATGAATGGACAGGGACCAGACCAGGCATTTTCATGTTTGTTGAATAAATGAATAAATAAACGAGCTCAGAGCAGCCTGAAACTTTGACTTCCGCTCCAGATTAAAAACTACCATTGCCTAGAGTCTGTAGTTATGTGACATTGACTCATGCAATTGTGCATGGTGTAATCATAAAACAAACCAGAGATAAGGCTTAAGGCAGCATTGATGGAAGTGTCCTAAACTTTAAATGGAAATCAAATGAGTAGCATCTCTTCTACAGTGACACCTTTAGAACGAAGCTGTTACAGAAGCATTTCTCCCTCACCCCTTCTACCTGATTGTTTCCAGTTGAGTGAAGAAATCATTGAGAAGTAAACCGTTCCAACACCGTGTGTCCAAAGTCGAAGTATAGCCAGGCATCTGCTGAAAATGGAATATTGACTCAAGCTCCAGATGGGGAACATTTGAAAAGCACTCCGACCAGTTCTTAGCAGTGGGAGTTGGAACAGAAGGAAAATCAGGGATGTGCAGGCATCCTCAACTGATGGAGAACCAGGATCGATGGGAAAGGAATTGACTCAGGGCTAGTAGGTGCCAGGCTGAAAGGCAGAACTCCAGCAGGATCAAGCCAGTAATCACTGCTTTGAGTCAGTAACCTGGAGATGTCAAGGGGATCATGGCAAATGCCCTGTGGGTTTGGTTTGTGGCAACCAGCCAATCAGAACAAGGATTTTACTCTCACTGTATTATCCGATAGCTCTAATAAAAGTCAGATGGAAGAGCTAATCAGATCGTTCCCTTGGCCTGGACCCTTTTAAATCAAAGAGAAGTCTATTTTGGCTCTCCATGTTAAGTAGACCCAGAGACCTGACATTTTGTGTTTATTTGAAATGATAAACTTAATCATGAGCGAAATGTTAAGAGATGACAGAACTGGCCACAGTAAGGTCACATCGTGTCCCTGCCAAACATAATACAGGCTTTTGCCTTCACTGGGTTGCCAATTCCTGCCACAGGGGGCCCGAGGCACTTGCAAATGGGGACCGGAGTCTGTCTATGTGATAATTAATCCATGGCGCTCAGCAAATGCTGCCAAATCTGCCATATGGTAGTTTTATGATCTGGACTGCTGTTATCTCTGGAGAAAGCTAACATCATAATCTCATTTACTTGTTATCTGTGATTAGGACTTGTACTTCTACAGGGTAAAATGCAGGCATGGTGGGGAAGCCCAGGGTTCCAGAGTCCTAAGATGCTACTACTCAACTTTAGGGCAAAAGTGAGAGCACCATTGATATATGCAGGAAAAGACACAAAACTCTGATGTGGGCACCTGCGTGTGTCCTGACCTCACAACACTTGTGTCCCATGAAGAAATCTGGCGTATATTTTATAAAGACTCACTGTATGTTTAATAGAAACACCCGAGAAACACTCAAGAAAGTCAGAGGGGCTGCCTCCCAAACGTATTGTGGAATAGAATCACATTGCTTCCTCTTTTGTATTTTTTAGGGATGGGCAAGCCAGGCGTTCTTGATATTTTTGTTCCATGGTGACATTCATTTTGGGTGATAGAGTCACCCGTACAACTTTCAGTGGTGAGTTAGACTTTGATGAACTCTCAAAACAATTTTGTTGAGAAGTAAAGCTTGAGAGTGATTCATGCCAACATAACTACAAATGACACTGTAATAGTTTCTCACTGGAACTCCACCATGGAGAATAAAGGCTGTGGTTTATCCCAATATCTGTGTGCTCTGTGACTGCGTCCTTTTCCCTCCTACTCAACGAACATCATTATCAAAGCTGAGGTTGATGCCGATCTGAGACCAGACACACAGTTTTCTACAAGACTCATAACATCTCTGATGTTCTCTAAATTAATTTCTATTGTAAGTCTTGTGGCATACACTACTGATTGATTTTCTAATACACACTCTTCCTTTCTTTCTTTTGTGATAAATATTTCATTTTTTTTTTTGTGGTGGGTGACAATGAGCTAAGCAACATTTCACAGTCACCCTTGAAGTCAGCATTGGCCATGTAACACATTTTGGCCAATGAGATGAAAGTGAGTTGGTATGTGGGTGTTTAAAGTGGGACATCTAAATGTTCTTTGTTTTTTTCATGCTTCCTCTCCCCCTTTTTTTTCTGGACTGCTGATGCAATGGTTGGTGCTCTAGCAGCCAATGTTTTTAGACTCCCAGAAAGATCCTGAAATTGGAAGCCTCGTGTTAAGAATAGAAGAACAGAAAGAAAAAAATCCTAAGTTTCTACTGATGTTGACACTGTCATAGCTGCCCCAGAATGCCTATCCACAGGCTTTGCTTACATGAGGGAGAAGTAGTTTTTATCTTATTAATTGTTATCTGGATTTTCTATTATATACTTCTGAACCAAATTCATAGCTGATGCAAATCTCTATTATGTTAAATGATAGAAATAAAATATTTCAGTTCATGGTACTCCCTTTTCTCAGGGTTGGCTTTAAGTTCAAGGAGCTTGGATAGGAAGCAGAGGTGGGTGTGGGTGGGGTCTGGAGTCATGGATTCACGCTGCATTCACTGACTTGTCCTTACTTTAATCTGGCCCTAGGCTGTCACCCATGCAGATTTCACCTGCATACTCCTTGTTCTGATCACAGAATGGCTTTTATTTTTCCATCTCTGGCTGCCATATCTGCTCCTGGTGGCCCAGGTAACTTTCCACTTTTCCCAAGATGTTTTTGTTTGAAGTAAAATCCATAAAATTGCCTCGGGCCCATCTACCTGGACCCTATTCGAAGATACCCTTTCCTTCCACATATGTTAGGTGTTAAAAACAGAGATTCCCATAAACTTACCACGTGGATATAGTCATGAGTCTGCCATGAATGTGGTGGTGAGATTCATATGTGGGTAGATATAAGCTTGGATCAATTCTAATTCATTGTTATATTTTAGGTTATTATAAATTCTAGTACCTTACTACTGGCAATGATTAGCTTGCAACTCACTTCATAACAGACCATGACATGCCAATGTGTATATACACCATGGCGAGAAATTCCTGGAGTAAGATGTTCTTCTGGGAGCCTGCAGATCTTGGAGCTGCTTCATCATCATTTAACGTAGGGAACAGAGAACCCCTGTCCTAATGCCCCAAAAGTCATAAGCCATGAGGATCTGCTAGCTTCATAGTCACCCTGTAAAACTCACAGGGGTAGGACCATTTAAGCTCCAAGAGATCCTCAGATAGGGAAGTTGCTGTCCCTTTTTTAAGCAAATTTACTTCCATGTGTACTTTAGAGCCATTCTGAGAATAAGAAGCAGCAGCCAGCTGGTCATAGACATTACATATACATATACATACACATATACACCAGCACACATATATCTGTATAGATATATCTGTATAGATATACACACAAATATAGATATGTGTATAAATAAATAAACAGATATACAGATATATGTGTGCAGGTGTATGCATATGTATATGCATGCATATCTCTATTTTTATGTATGCATGTATAACTTTATTGTTTTTACACATGCACATATATATGTTTATTATTTTTAATTATTATTGCATTATAGGCATGTATACATTGCTATTTGAATTATCTCCTTACCTGCTATACAATTTTAAAAATATGTATATCAATTGAGGTCAAATTCACATACAGTGAAATGCACAGATTTTAAGGGTATAGTCCCATGACTTTGACCACTGTATATGCGCTGTGCGACTACAACCCCAGTCGAGAGAGTACGTTTCTGCTGCCCTATCAGTTGCTAGGTGATGTATGAAGGAGGTCGTTTAGGAGGCTTGCAGATGCATGTCTCCCTGACAGCCCGAGAAGGCTGGATAATGTCCCATTGTGGGTGGGTACTTGCGCTGGGTGTGTCTGGGAAAAGAGATCAGGATGTTGTAGCTCGCAGGAGTTTGTCACACTGTGGCCTTCCTCCTATCAGTCTTTGACGTGGTCATCCTTATCCAGAAATCATGTCAGGCTGTTTTCCCCAGAAATATTCTGATTATGTGAACTAGATCATGTGGTCTGCGATAAATCACCCTCATTGTCCCTTGGTATTTTGAAAACTGATGAAACCGCTGATTCTTGGCTCCTTACTTTGTATGCAAATGATGAATTATAGATGGGAAATAAGAAAGAGAAGGCTGTCCCTGGCTTGCTGGTTTGAAGCGAAGTGGATTAGAGAAAGAACAGTGCTACTCTTGACTATTTATTGTGACATTGCTCAGAAAAATTCAAACCCCAAAGCCTCCACATCTCTGGGGACATTGTTAGTCTTCTGCAGGAATTATTAAAATGTACAGAAATGTAGGAGCCGCACTTTATAATAATTAATCAGGTCTGTTGATTAATAAAGCTCATTTTTTAGTCCTGATGATTCAGAGTATCATCCAAAGGACAGTGTCCTTGTCATTTTGATTAAGAAACCAGACTTTGCAGTGGAAAGAAGTACAGGAACATTCGTGCTTCCTCCATCTTCCCATAAAATAAATATTGAATGAGAATATTAACTCGTTAACCTTGACAACAATTTGTAATTTTCATAAGGGGGAAAAACTCGCATATTCAGCAAATAAATCGCTGCAGGGATTTCAGGAAAACAAATTGGAGAGAATGAAGAATGCTACCATATGAATTCTGTCATTTTTATGGGCCAGGGTGATTAATTTGTTTGTTTAGGTCCCTCAATTAAGGCCACAAATAGTGTAAGGTGTCGAGAGCAAGTTAACTGTTACGTCTGGTATGAAACAGTCAACTAGGAGTGAAAAAGAAAGGTCGCTTGGGGGAAGTGCGTAACTGGGCCCCAACCTTGAGTCTTCATACCTTACCAGAACCACTTTACCTGGGGTTAGCTGCTGAAGCTGTAATTTCACTCTATTAATAGTTTAAAGCTTGTTTTAACAGATAACCCCTTTCACTGGGCAACTGCGAGGGAAAATCATTAGGTGGAATTAGCAGTACCAGTCACAGCTTTTCTGGGGTTATCTAATTATTTTGAACTCAATTTAACCAGGAATAGAGATAAAATAAATAACCCATGAACTATTTACCTTGCTGGTTAGAAGGCTTCTTTTGTCCATTAAAAGAGAGAGAGAGAGAGAAGAGAAATCCAAAGCACATGAGGCCAGAATCCAAGCCCTGTTTTCTTAATTTTGCAGTCATATAGGGGCTTAGGATATATTTCTCTCCTCCTCTGACCTTTCACACTTCTAACCCTGAGATATTTATTAAGATATATGCCATTAAGCATGCACTAAGTGTTTTGTTTGCTCCCAGCTAGCTTGGCTTAAAACTTCCTGCTTAGGGACTGTGGATAATCCAGTTTAGGGACTGTGGATAATCCATAGTTTTGTTTGTAAGGTGTGTTTGCTCACTTTGTTGGCTCCCTGACCATCCCTCTGCAGGGAATTGAAGATTTAATATGGTTATTTAAAATTTTACTTGAACACTGACTTTTTGAAGGAGAGGCATGGATTAGTATGTCTGTGGCTGGTGAGGTGAAGAGTCAAGTGAAACAAATGTGTTCCATATTTTGCTCAGAACAAAGTGAACAAGAAGCAGGGAAAACAGTCCTTCAAGTCAGTGGGAAAATCTGAGACTTTGTGCAGCATGTTGCTATAATGTTCATCCTGGTTTGGTCAATTTCTAGCAGCATGATCTTGATCAATTCCCTTCTCTCTTGCATCCTGTTTTCTGTTTAAAAAAATGGAGATAATGATAGCACCTACATTGTAAGGTTGATGTTAGGATTAAATGAAACACGTATGAAGTGCTTCTTACAGCACCTGACACATAGTTAAGTCTTCAGAAAACGTTAGCTATTGGTAACAATGAGGGTGGAGTGGTGATGTGGATGTGTTTGTCGGTTGAAAATGACAGAAGAGTAAACACACAAGAGAGATGGAACAATTAAACAAAGTTAGTCTCTAGGATCATGGGAAGGGTATCAAGAACAGAGATGGGGAAACTGGCTTTGGATTACAGGAGGCCGAATGGAAGAGAGTAGTGGTGGAAGTACATATATGTAAGCTGCAAATGAAGGACATGGAAGATGAATGAGTCCATGCATTAGATTCTTCTTTCCAATTACATGGTATTCTGGTGAACAAGGTCAATGCTGAAAGAATAGACACTGAGGAGTATGTGAAAATCAGAAATGAACACGCTAAGGAATGAAAAAGGGAGCTGACCTGAATCACTGGACAATAGAGTGGAGGAGAAACTCTGGATCTCACTAAGAAACCAGTGAATGAATGGGTGTTATTGACCTCACCACCAAGGACTGCTTTATATGAAGAGTCATGGAAGAAAACCCTTGGGCAACTTGGTTCCATGATGTCATCAAATGCTTGGTCATGGACAAAAGATAAGAAACAAAAAGGTTGAACGCTGATTGCATTTCTTACCTGCTAAAGAGCACCATCTCATTGTGGTACGCACAGTAGGTGCTCAGCAAAGATTTGTTGGGTGTTGACTCTTCACTGGCTTCAGGTACCTCAGGGTTAGGGGTGGACATGGTTTTATTAACTGTCTTCATTGATGTTCAAAGGCAAACAAAATGAGCAACAAAATACAGTAAGTAGTAGTGGTTCAAAGTACAAAATAAATACCTGTGAGTCTCTAAAGATATAAGTACATGATTGAATAAACAAATAAATATGGAAGAGTAGACAAATATTACATGAAGAAGAACTCAAAATAATTTATGTAGACACACTACCTTTCAGGAAGTGGAGCATAGTTTCCCACCCCTTAAGTACGGAGTGTTCACAGTAAATTCCTTCCAGAGTGCAGTAGAAAAAAACGACAAAAAAAGAGTAACCCTACAGTGGAAACACCTGACAAAGACTACCTCAGCCAGATGATGAGGGTAAGTATAACAGTGGTAAGTTATATTGATAGTGTCCATCCTGGATGTGATGTGTTGAATATGGCACTTTTTACCTCTTCAGTCTTCTCCCCCAAAATTCATAATCTCAGTCTGATAAAGAGAAAAACATTAACCAAATCCCAACTGAGGAACATTCTACAAAATACCTGACAAAATACGCCTCAAAACGGTCAAGGTCATAAAAAATAAGGGAAATCTGAGAAACCATCCCATCCAAGAGGAACCTAAGGAGACATGATGACTAAAGATAATATGGTATCTTGGGTGGGATCCTGGGACAGGAAGAGGACATTAGGGAAGGACAAAGGAAAGCTGAATAAAGCATAGACTTCAGTTGATAATAGTGTTTTAATAATGGTTCATTAACTGTGAAAACGCACCCTACTAATGTAAAATGTTAATAATTATGGAAACTGAGTATGAGGTGTATCGAGAGTCTCTATACTGACTTTGCAAATTTTCTGTAAATCCAAAACTATCCTAAAGTGAACATTTCATTTAAAAAAAAAGCAAACAATCATACATTTTCACAGAGGGCGATGAATGAGGAGTGAGGCTAAGGATTAAAGTAAGCCCTCTCTGTTTAGCATATGGGAAGATAAGTCCAGCTCCAAAGGGAGCTCAGAAATGTCAGCGTGCCACCGCGGCAAATGGCAACTCTTTCTGTTGCTAAAACAAAGGTATACTTCGGGAAGATTCTAAAATACAACAGAGAGATGTACGTACCTAAAAACATTCTGGGCTGTCAGCCAGAGAATCTCTTCCTCCTCCTCTTTCTCTTAAGTCAACTTACTTAAATTCCCTTTGGATATGGCACTTACCTTCCGTGGTTCTGGAGTGATTTCGAGACCATTTGTGCGAATCCCTTAAAACAGCATCTCGCTCACAATTGTATTATAAATGATAGTTTTCACAGTTCCCACTTTTTCCTTAACAATATCATTCTAATAATGTTGAAAATAATAGATCTAACATTGTTGAAGCATCCCTTCATTGTAAAGATATTTAGTTAATGGTCAATTTTTTGATCAATATGTAAAGCTTTGGTTAATATCTTTGTACATAAGGATTAGTTTCTCTGATAAATTCCTTTGGATAAACTATCAGAAGTGAAATTATTATAAAGTCAAAGGACATGAATGATTTTAAGCTTCTTGATGCATATCGTGAAACTGCTTTCAGATAAAGAAGAAACCACTTTATACTCTCACAGATCATATAAGAGTATGTCTTTTAGTAGCGCATATATGCTCTGGTCACTTTTTTTTCTATATACCATAAGCCTCTTTCTATGTTTAAGGAATCCCTTTAGATTCAAGGTCAAGGCTGCCTCCCCGAGTAGCTGCTGAAGCTGCCTGTGCTCACTTCTCCCTGCAGCCTTGAAGCTGAGCTGTCATCCGGTATCTTCCAATGAGAGGGGCTCAGGCCAGCCCAGAATCGGAATGGGAGTCAGAATGAGGAAGCAGGGACCTGCAGAGCCATCTCCCTGGCAGCTGTGGGGTTCTGAGCTCCAGATCAAGTTCCTGGAGGAGCACTGGCCGGAGGGCTCAGGCAGCAGTCAAGGCCCGCACCAAGGGGGTATCAGCAAGCCATGCGGTGGCACCTAACACTGGATCAATTTTGCATGTCACCTGAGGCCACGTGCACGGCTTCTAGTCCTGGACTTAATTCTCCAGCTTTTCCAGGAATGCTGTGAGTGACCCAATAACATTATAATAAATTACCTTTCTTGCTGAAATCAGCCCAAATATGTCACTGCTGCTTGCAGTGAAGACCCCTAATGTTCATGAACATCACTTTATCATCCCTTACACAGCGTATTAAAATAGTTTTTTACCTCAGTCCAAATGTTAGGTGAAAATCTAATAACTCTTTGTTTTAATGATCACTATTGAGCTTAAGAATCTTTTCAGATGTTTACTCATCAACTGGATTTTGCATTCTACTTTTCTTTCCTATAGCATATGCTCCACTTTCTCCATAGTAAAGAAATCTAAAGAATCTCAACAGAGGAAGAACATACAAAATCGGAGATCATAGCTCTTTGGCAGGAAGTGTTATTTTATTTTCTTTCTTTCACTTTTCTGCATTTTCTTTTATTTTTCATGGTGTCATAGTAATATTTTATGTAAACTGACTGTGTGCTAATGGATTTCCCAAAGGCTTTCCATGCATTATTTTATTTAATCCTTCAAAAATCCTAGGAGACAGATAGTATTGTTATCCCCATTTCATGGATGAGAAAACAGCCACAGAGAGGTTTTACTCAAGTGAAACTTTTACTTATGTAAAGTTGCCCATCTAGCAAGAGGTGGAGCCAGGAATGAAACCCAAACAGCCTACGCAAAGAGATGGACATTTTGCCCTTTTCATTTAGGCTATACATGATTTTTAGGTTGATTAAAAATTACCAACTATTATAAAACTCTAAGACGAATGGCTATATAAATGAATCATTGAAATTACTAACAAATCTGTACCAGGACCTGTCTGTTATGGTGGCTGTGGGCATATGATCTCTCAAGTTCCACATTTTAGTTGAAATTCAAGGTTTTCTGGAGATCAATGGAATCTGCAACTTTTTGTATGTATCCTTGCTATAGCGTATTAAAATGAGGCAGTAGGGAAAACATTGGGGAAAGCAGTCATTCATTTACGGCGGATTTCATTGACTAATGCCAGAGACGGTTTGTGTTCCACTTTTGTTTCTCAAAGTGCTAATAGCAAGATTCTGTCCCTGAAATCCTATTACTGGTGGCAATGGAATATAATCAGGCAGTACCTGCCGGATAAGTCAAAAGATTAAATTAAGTTGGGATTTGAATCCCCACTAAACATAGAATCAAACAAAGATTAGATTTCTGGACCCCAGTCTCAGAATGGCTTTCAAGGGCTTCTCTTAAACAACAACAAAAATATATCATTATTCACTTTGACCACTGGCATGTTAAAAGGAAATGCAGACAAAGAGAGATGAGGGAGGGAAGGAACTGCAACACTATGGAATCAGTTCTTTATTCCCTAAGTACTTTCCGACCTTGCAGAGCTTGTTCATTTCCTGACTGAGCCTGGAGAAGTCCTATGTTGAATTCACATGAGACACCCATGGACCCCGGAATCCTGTCAATCTCATCCTCATCCACCACTCTGCTCCTGACATTTCGGCATCTGAAATCGAATTAGCACAAGGTTTGTTTCGGTTTGAAAAAGCCTGTGAGAAGAAATTTGAGGAAATCTGCAATTGAGCTGTATTGGCAATAAAGATGTGAAAACTCAAAAAGTGGAGTTGGGAAGGATTTTTCTCATACTTAGCTTTTTCTTTTTTCATTTCCTGTTTTTATTGGTGGTCTTGCTTTTCCTAAATATACTACCTCGTGACCTTTTAAAAGTTGATTGATGATATGCAATCAAGTATTAACTGTGATTCCTTTTTTTTTTTTTTTTTTTTTTTTTTTTTTTGAGACAAGGCTGCCCAGGCTGGTAACTAAAAAATACATATATTTCGTAGAGACAAGGTCTCTTAACACTGATTCACGAAGTTGGAAATACTTGTTAAAGTTCTTCCCTTTCTCCTACAGTGACTTCCATTAAAACCCATGTGCTTCTTGAATATATCTTTACTTCAAACTGGCTTTTACAGTTCTGCTAGAGATTTCACTCGTATAGCCCTTTTTATAAAGAAACCGGCTTCATCACTTTATTAAATTAGGGAACAAGAAAGTCATGCTAAAGTGAAGACACCAGTTGGTGCCTTCAAAAATATACATATTTCTGCACATCAATAATCTTCAAAGCCAAATTTGAGTCTGACAACACCAAGAGCCTATCGTAAAATATGAAAGTCAATAATATCGGTTACATGATTGTACGGATAACTAAAATTTATTGATCACAATACAAGTTAGGCACATGCATTACCTTGTTATTACATGTATTACCCTATTTGATCCTAATCAAATAAGTGGGCTGTGTGATAGTGCCTAGTAACCGTGTTCAGTGGGAAGGGGCAGACAGCAGACACCAATGAGATGGGAACTCCTCTTTCTGTTGTTAATACTTTATTTAAACACTACTTAGACTACATTTGACTGTTAGGTATAAAAATGCAAAGCAGTACAGTCATGGGTAGAAACGGGATTTTTTTTTTTAATATTGGAAATTTAAGGAAGATTGGAAGTCAAATATACAAAATCTGCTCTTCAGCATCCTGTGTGGATGTAAATTTACTATGTTGGGACTCTACATTTGGCTCTATGTCAAACAAATCAAAGCACTAAAATATACTTATTTCACCAAAACGGCCACGGCCAGTCTGGCAGTGCTTGGCCCCACAGCTTGGTGACATTGTCAGGATGCGTTTCTCTCCATCTCTCAGTGCTGCTTCCCTCTGGGTTGACTTTACACTGAAGCAAGTCACTCTCTTATTGGCTGTCCTCCACACTGTGACTCACAGCCTATCTACTAAAACTCCTGGTGACACAAGAGCACATCTTCCTCCACATTTCTACCCAGGGTCTCAAGTGTGTCTCATTGGCCTGGCTTGGGTCACATGATCATCTCTAAACTAACCAACACAGCTGAAGGGATTTCTCTGACTGACTAGGCCTGGGTTATGTTCTCAAGCTTGAAGTCAAGGGAGGAGCCAACCACTTGGAGTAACACTGGAGAAGGAAAGGCTCCCTAGAGGAGAGCTGGGGTGCTGTTACTAAAAGGGTAAAATGGAGGACTGGGCAGACACAATCCACAGATACCACCTCTATTCACTGAGGTAGTACTCATTGATGGTGCTGAAGAAGATTTTGACAATGATTCCCATGGCGAAGAAGGCATACAAAGAAGTATGACACGAAGGGATGAGACAACTTGGACAAGATTTCTCACGTAGAAATGGGGTGACCCACCATCCCAGTGTGTCTGAGACTTTTATTGTCCCAGGCACACCAGGATGAGTTGGTTGCCCTATCTGGACAGTACTTGTAGACTCTGTATGGTGATCTCTTTTCTCCTTTCTCTGACCCTCATGCCCCAGTCACTCACCAGACTTTTCCTGAGCACAATGCACTGAACTAGGCTGGACCCTGGGAATTCATAGACAAAAGACTGAGTCACTTTGGCCAAAGAGGGAGAAACGATTAGACAATAACAAGATGGTAGAAGACTATTAATGCAATAGCCACACCATATTATGCAATCATATTGAAAAGTGAGCTACCCATGATGGGGGTTGTTTATGAGTTTAGGCATGAGAACATTCCCAGAGAAGGTAACCTCTGATGTCAGCACTGAAGTAGAAATCGGATCAAACTCAAGATTCCTGATTCCAAGTAAATGGTGTTTCTTTTAAGCTGAACTGTAAAATGTGGGTTACATCAACAGAAATACAGAAAGGTACTTGGTTCTCCCTAGGAATGACTTCCTTTTGACTGACGACTTAAAATATGAAATAAGAATGAAGGTGCACAGATACAGGGATGCAATAGAAATGTGTGTGTTCATCTGAATTTTAGAAGGCTGGTTGATGTCTGGCTGTGTCTTATCTTCCCCAAGAAAGAGAGCAAACATTTGTGCACATTTTCATCCTATCTGTCTCTGCTGTTGAGACTCCCACCAAACCCCACTCACAGAGCACACATAGTGCTGTTGCACACACATCGCAAGGGCTCAGAAGCTCCCCTGCTACCAAGAAGCCTCCCCAATGGTCTTGGTTCCTATTTGGGAGCAGATGAAGGTTTTCTCTCATGACAAACCCCAAATGTCAGTTTCTCCCAGAAACAAAAACATAAACACGCATACACGTACACACACACACACACACACACACACACACACACAGAGTGTATCATTCTGAACACCCTTCTATTTCAAAGAGATTGTACATAAAAGAAGATTTGAGTCAGGGAGAAACCAAAGCATTTTGTTGCATAAATGGAATTGGTGTGGGGGTTGATTGTTTTCTCTCCTGAGGGATAAACATTTTAATTTAATAACAGTCAGAAAGTGCCTAAATGTTCTTGAGGAAAAAATATGGTGTTTCTAGAAGGGCAGAATCTATTCACTTGCTGAATAATTGGAATGAAGCATTTCATAGCAGTGTTACTCAAAAATACCAAGCCAAAATTTCTGCGCATCAGATTTTCTTAATAAAAATAGCAATAGTTATTGGGCAATTTGTGTCATAAGATATGTGTCGTATCTTATGTGGCAGATGCTTTATATGTGTTATCTCACTTATTCCTCATGTCAAGCTTATGAAGTGGGGGTCATTATAATCCCCGTTTTATTGGTGGGTAAATTGAGGCTAATAAAAGTTAGTTAACTTGCAAGTAAGGAACGGAGTAGGAATTCAAATTCAGGTCTGTCTAACTTCAGTCTGTATTAATCATCACTTACATAGCAAGTGCGTCTGCAACACCTTCCAACAGAGCTGTCTGGGGTAGGATACACAGATTTGCAAGAGAAGAGAGGATTGAAAAAAGAACCAACGTAGAAAAATGAGTTTACACAGTATTTATTAAGAGAATGCCACCACAGCTGAGGCAACAGACAGCGAGGTGGCCAGGCCAAGAAAATAAAATTATATGTGTGAAAAAAGAAAACCACACAAAGGGAATCTTCACATAAATAGAATTTGGTCATATTTGTGGTTGATTGCTTGTTTGTTGCTAGACCTTTGTGAAGAGTCTGGTGGTTTTTCCATGCATCCATATGAAATAACAGCTCAGAGGGGCACAGAGAGTTTTAAGTGATTTGACTCTTAGATATAAAAATGAACTTAGGTATAAAAATGAGTTCTCGATGAACTCTGCTTCATCTAGAGCAAATCTGTTTTTCCTTCATCTTCTTTGCCTCAAGCCATAGCCATAGACATCCCATTCAAGCCAGTTTTCATAAACCATTAAGATTCAGTAAACAAGTAAAGACCTATCCTATATTAATAATAATAGTATCTAATATTTATGGAGTGTTTACTCTATGCCAGGCTCTAGTCTAAAGACTGTATCTATTAAAGTCCTCACAACAACTCCATGAGGAAGGTACTCATATTTTCTCTATTTCTTAGAAGAAACGGAGGCACATAAAGGTGAAGTCACTTACCCAAGGTTTCACAGCTAGCAAGTGTCAGAGCTGGGATTCAAGCCCTAGTGGCCTGTCTCCAGAGTCAAAACAGGCAGTAGGTTAAATTTATTGACCCTTGGTCTAGACTGTGTTGTTATACTATATACAATGGCTGGGATTTTTTGTTTCTTCTGCTTGAGACATTTCCCTTTGCTTTGTTAGGTTGATGATAACATTGATGATGATGACCCTTGCTATGTTTATGAGGTATTTCTATGTGCCAGGTGTAGTGTTTATGTCTCACCATCATTACCTATGTCTTCACAACAACTGCATGAGGTTGATATTGTTATCCCCTTTGTACAAGCAAGGGAGCTGAGGTCAGGGAGGTAAAGAAACTTTACCATATGGCAAATGTATGAGAACAGAGCTGAGGCTCACAAGCAGAGGTGTCTGACTCAAAAGAACCTCATCTTACCTACTAAGCACAGTTTTGTAAAATGTGGTTTATAAATCACCTGCATCAGGATCCTAGGCAAGGAATTGTGAATTTGCATTTTAACAAGTTTCCTAGGTGATTGTTAATGTGCATTAAAAATGTGAGGAACACAGCATTAACACAAGGTGGCCAACCACTTCTGGGATGCTCTCTGGACCCTCTAGGCCAAATCAGAGTTTTGTCTGGGTCTCTCCACCTCCTGTGACTCTTCATTTCTTACTACCATTTACCCTGTATTGTAATTATCTGAGCAATTGTCTGTCTCTTCCATTAGTCAATCATCCTCAAAGGTCGTGAACAGTGTCTCAAGTTTACTGTTCTACAGCAACAATCCATCATGTAGTTGGAGCTCTATGTATATTTACTAAATGAGTGAATAAATTAATTAATAGAAGTACTGACTGCAGGGGTTTTTAAATGATTTT
Organism: Rhinopithecus roxellana; assembly: GCF_007565055.1. Classification (NCBI taxonomy): domain Eukaryota; kingdom Metazoa; phylum Chordata; class Mammalia; order Primates; family Cercopithecidae; genus Rhinopithecus; species Rhinopithecus roxellana. The sequence continues at coordinate 128,746,532 of NC_044561.1, read as the reverse complement.
CATAACTACATTTACGAAGTCTACTGCATGATTTGTATTGTTTTTCCCTGAATTTCCTTGTTCTTATTTCTTTTGCTACTAATCCCTTGGTTGAATTTGAAGTATGCATCCACTCCCTCCATAAACAAAGTTTTCATTTTTATTTTCAGTTTTGCCTTTTGTTGAATGTAACTGAAGAGAGCTAGGGAATATGGCTGTCCAATAGAAAGAATATTCTAAAAAGAAAGCTTTGTTTATATGTAAATTTATCAATGATCATTTATTGGTATTTGCAATGATGCCAGTGAGGGATTATCAGAGTTCCTCCCTTCAAGGAGTTTTTAATACAGTTGAGAAAATAAGACCCAAAACTCTATACAATGAAAAAGAATATATGTAATTCTGTGCTAAATTGTATTATACTGAAGCATCCTTTTGTGTCCTAATCAGCTTAGTTTTCTATAGAAAATTCAATAGACTGGGTAGCTTAAACAATATGCTTTTATTTCTCACAGTTCTAGAGGCTGGGGAGTCCAAGATCAAGGCACTAGGAGATCTGGTGTCTAGTGAGGGCACTATTCCTGATTTGCAGATGGCCATCTTCCCATTGTATCCTAACATAGTGGAGAGCCGAGTGAGAACAAGCTCTTATGTCTTTCATAAGGACACTAATCCCATTTATGGGGTTCTATCTTCATAACCTAGTTACCTTCCAAAGTCCCACTCCTAATACCATCACAATACAGCTTAGGAGTTCAACAAATAAATTTGGGTGGGTGAAGGGGAAAACACCCAATCCATAACAATTTGTTCAACAAATAAATATTTGTTAAGCATTTATATTTTCTAGTTACTGTTCCAAGTGTCACAGATGCAGTAGGGAGCAACACAGGGTCCATGGAACTTAGATTTTAGTTTGGAAAGACAAGGCCATAAACCAGAAAGACAATACATGAACAAGTCAATTGCCAATAGTGGCAAGTGAAGGAAAAAGACCAATACTGGGTGACACAATAGAGTGGCTGGGGTGGAATATTCTGGAAAGAGTAGTTAGGAATTTCTGAGGTGAAACTTAAGGGTCAAGAAAAACTAGAATATTAGGGACAGAGCATTCCAGGCTGAGGTAAAATGAATTCAAGAGCCCTTAGAAGGAACAAGCTGAGTATGCTGTAGGACATCTCTGGAGCATAGGTGGACAGGGGAATGTTAGGAGGTGGAAACTGAAAGGTAGATGTAGCCCGGTCCTACATAGTTGCATGGTAAGGAGTTGGGAGACATTCTCTATGTATTATGAAGTCATTGGTGAGTTTTATGTAGAAAATTTAACGTGATGTGTTGAATATCTTTTAAAGACACCCTTTGCTGTTGTGAAAAGAGGATTGTCTACTAACAAGAGTAGAAGTAAAGAGACCAGTTAGGAAGGCAATTGCAATAATCCAAGTAAGGAGCTTTGATTTGTGGGAGCAGAAATGAATAAAAGTGAGCAGATGAGGGATATTTTGGCAAAAAAAAAATTTAGAAAGTTCTTTTTAAGATGTTGTTAATTTGAGATGCATGTGAGAAATCAAGTATGTAGTTGGACACAGGAGTAGGATCCTGTGAAAGAAATAAGAGCTTGGGATACAATTTGGAAGTCACTGACCATAGATGATGTTTAAAACAATCTCATAAGGCTAAGTGAGATTGACTAAGGAAAGAATACAGCTAGGAACGCACAGAGAACTTAAGAAACCTGCCCTGGGACAGGACAACATATTAAACTTTTGAGTCATGCTACAGATAGAAATGTGATAATCCTCAGAAGCCAAGATGTTAAAGAATACTTGATCTGGTATGTTGAATGAGTTCAAACCTTCAGTTGCCATCACTTAAGTTATTTCCTTACCAACGTTCACCTTTCCTAAATGTGAAAGGTGAATATGTTTGTCCTGATGTAGCACATCCTCTATTCTCAGTTAAGTAACAGGAAGGAATTGTGTTGTCAATGCCTACTGTATATGTTCATACATACATGTTTATGATAGCCATAGACACACCTCCTTTAAAGCCCATCCATCAGTTAATTCAGACTTTTTTAAATAGTTAGGACAAAAATAGTTTAGAAAATAGTTAGAAACAAAAGGCCATCCCATTTTGTCCATAAACCAGCCCAAAGAATACTTACTTGATGTCCTCAGAGTCCCTAATGAGGACAGCAGCCATCTGGCAAACAACCCATTAGATTGAAACTAAAATGTCAACACAAGCAAAATATGTGAAGTTGTTGATCATTGACAGACAGCCTGTTGATGGGCATCTATTTAGCTTTCAAAGCAGTCTGGCAGATAGATTAAAAAAATCCATCAGACCTGAAAAGCCTTAACAGGCCAAATTTCCCCAGGGGGCCTTTCTATATGGTACTGATCATTTTCAGAGCAGTGATAGCTCTGATTGTCCCAGGCATCATTAGCCTAAATAGAGCAACAATGCCAGGGTGGGCGAGTCGTGTTAAACACATCATCTGGGACGTGTGCGTGCACACGGGGGCGTGTGTGCGTGCTCGTGCTTTCGACCCTGTAACTTGTTGGGGGTGTGCTAATTTCCATGGCTTCATTAGAGCTTTTCACTTGGTAATTATCTTCCTGCTGTCACCAGGTCCTTCATGTGAGCACACAGAGGGAACCAGCAACCCCTGTATCCACTTGAAGGCACGTGCACGTTGTCCAGAATCTCACCCCACTTCCATCAGCCATCACCTTCCACTAAGAAAGTGATCCTTGTGCAGTTTCTGTGCCTGATGTAACTGTCTCCATATTCACTTGGCTTCCTAATTGGGCCTTGTACCTTTTGGAGAAAAAAAAATATTGAAGTTGCCGCCAGCTTGGCAGAAGCTAAAGTGAGAAGCCATGCAGATGTGGTTTCTGAAGAAGCAATTGATTTGTTTCACACACCACCTACCTTCCTTGAAAATTAAAAAAGCTCGCCGACAAAGTGGCAATTGGTCAGGACCTCAGGAGGGTGAAAATACAGAAAAAAAATTAATTTCAAACTGTGAAACTCAGCCAGTGAGAGCTAATAGCCTCACTCCTGACACACAGCATTCACTTTCTAGTAGACTCAACACAGCCTTGGTGTGCGTGTGTCTGCTGATTATTTTCCTTTTTTCTTTTTTTTTTTAATTGGGGGAAATCTGTGAAGGCATATTCCTCTTACCTTGATTTCGTCACTCCCGTACATGGACTAAACATCATCAACGTCTTCCTAAAGGACTGTTCACAAACCCCAGCTCCCATGATTTCCCCCACCACTGTTCTACCACGGAGCAGACAATAGTTTTTCCCACAGTTCTCTCTAATGGTGGAAACACAGTAATTAGCCACATCCTCTCAAATGTTGGTTGAATGGCTGGTCCCTAATTTGTCTACTTTCTGCAGAGGTTTCAGTGTCTCATGAAATTTATTGCCATACTGAAGTCACCTTTTAAATTATGGATCATGATATTGGTATGCTGCTAAAAATGTTCACAGCATTGTAATTTTATGCACTGGCAATAAACATGAAAAATGCATTTTGAGGTTGTTTAACATTAAAAGTAATATTTTGGAAAGCAAATTTTAGGAGAAATTTAGTGCCAGGGAAAAGGACCATATTCACAGTCTCAGAGACACAGATCCACAATCCAAAGAGTACATTGGATGGGGACCAAATCTGCAGCCCAGATAGGTCAACAGTGATTCACTTAGCCTAGATTGGATTTAGAGGGTGGTGGGATCCACATCTTCCTGCCAACTCCTAGACATCAAGGGCTCCCCCTTATTGCACTCTAAACGGTAGTGGGGTTTATTTCCAGAACTGGCAGGTGATTGCTAGACAATTGGCAGCATGACAACAAATCACCTAGTTTGGGAATAAAAATAATATGGCACATGATGGATTTCTGAAGAGCTCTTTAGTTTGGTCACTAGGGGCAATAACTTGTGGACTTAGCTTCGCCTTGAGAGTTAATTCAGTGACTGAAGCCATGGCTATGACACTTGGCTTTACTAATGGATGTATGTCTTGTTAATGGAGCCAGTGACCAACCAGGAACAAGTTATCTTGACAGACATCATGAGTCTGATTACCTAAGTCTAAATCCTATCATACGTCTCACTAGCTGGGTGACCTTAGGCAAGTTACTTATGCTTCTGTTCTCTATTTCACCATTTGAAAGGTAGGAATAATGGTAGAACATGATCCTAGGGCGGTTTTGAGAATTAAATGAAAAAACACACATGAAAGCACATGTGCAAGGCATGTACTAAGGAACCAATAATATTGTTGATAATGATGTTGATGTTGATGATGATGATGATGGTGATGGTGATAGAATGAGCCTACCCCACATTGCACTATATAAAAACTGTATAAAATGGATGATACAAGCAGCAGCAGGAGTGGAGTCTAGAAATAATAAATTTATTCTCTGCATCTGCGCTCCTTTCTCTACCTGGTAAAATTTCATTCTTCAAGGCTCAGTCTAGCAGGTGAGAAACCTTGCTGTGTAGCCTTCCTTTACCTCTCCTGCTACCTTGTCAAGGGAGATGGAATGGCTCTCCTATTGGACATCTCCATAGATTTTTCCCAGGATCCCTTGTTTTTCATTCTGTACTTTATTCTGTATTTAATTGGTCATATGACTCTTTCACATTGGACTTCAAGCTGCTCTGCACAATGACTCCATCTTATTTGTCTCTATGTCCCACTGTGCACAGTGTCACTTATAAATCAACTTAAAAAGCAACAATATACTTTAAGGATATTGAAAATCGTGTAGAAATATAGTGGCTATGTGGGCATGGTGGTGGGCGCCTGTAATCCCAACTGCTTGGGAAGCTGAGGCAGGAGCATCACTTGAACCTGGGAGGCAGAGGTTGCAGTGAGCCGAGATCGCGTCATTGCACTCCAGCCTGGGTGACAAGAGTGAAACTCCATCTAAAAGAAAGTAAAAAAGAAAGAAGGAAAAGAAAAAGAAATATAGTGGCTATGTTGTTAATATTTAGATACTTACGAATTCCTTTAAAAATATTATCTTGTGTTAATTGCCCCTGCCCAGCCTGAAAGATGCTGTCTTAGCAAGCATGCTGTCTGTTGGAACTCCTCCTCCTCAGGAAAACAAACATGTGAAAGGTTGACTTACCATCTACCTGCTTTTTAAACCATGTGGGAAACAAATAGGAAAATCAAGGGCATGCAAAGGGATGCCTAACCTTGGCCAACATTGTTACTTGGACCTCTCTGAGAGTCAGAGACGGGTTGAATTGCCTTCCAATTTAAGGCATCTGTAGAATCCATACCTGGTTTCTTCCTATACTGCAGAGGAATGTTAAGAAATGATACCTGTATGAATCACCTCCTGACCACTGTGGGTTTCTGAGCTCCATTTGGTTTTGTCTATTAACTCCCTGTCTTGGAGACTGGCAGGAGAGTTCACAAGCCCAGATATCAACTGACTCTAGGAAAGGAGGGTATGTGGAAAGGCCACTGTTTCCTTTGTTCATGGTACATATCTATAGAACTTGAAAAATATTCCAAAATCATTGTAGTGATATTTTTATTAAATGACATAATGAAATGATATAATGATATATGAATGATGTAAATGTCATAAAATAATATAGGTTGGGTATCCCTTGGGACCAGAAGTGTTCCATATTTTGGATATTTTTTGGATTTTGGAATATTTGCATATATATAATGAGCTATCTTGGGGATGGTATGCAAGTGTGAACACAAAATTCATTTATTTTTCATAACTATCCTATACATATAGCCTGAAAGTAATTTTATATGGTATTTTAAATAATTTTGTGCATGAAACAAAGTTGATATATACTGAACCATCAGAAAGAAAAACGTGTCACTACCTTAGGTTGGGGCTCAAAAAATTTCAGATTTTGGAGCATTTCAGATTTTGGATTTTGGATTTTTGAATTTGGGTTAGGGATTCTCAACCTACATAATGAAAATCTTCATGGTTCGGTGTTGGGCCAAATGTAAAACAGAAGATACAGTGATGTTGGGTTGGGGAGCAAGCAAACATCTATTATCACACTTCAAACAAAGCAGGTAGAAAGTGGTCTAACCCAGTCGTTCTCAAATTTTAACAGGCAGCAGAATCGCCCTTGAAACTTGTTCAGAATGCAGATTTCCAATGCCAGCTCCCAGAGGTGGTTTCAGTGGGTCAGGTTGGATCCTGGAGATCTACACAGTTAATCAGCCTCCTCCATTTAATCCTGATAAAGGTAGTTTGCAGCCCATACTCAGAGGAAGACGAGTGCAAGGCAAATATTTTGACATTAGGAAATTTTTCAGCGTGCACAACCAATATGTGTTTGTTTATAAGTTTCCTTCATGTACAACATTGCAATATTATATATGTTATTAAAATTCACAAGATAGAAGTAATACAAGTATATAAAAGTAAATAAATGTTTGTGATTTATGGTCCCCGGTGAAGTTTCTTGGACACTCCTTGGGGTAAATGTACCCTACTTTGGAGATGCATACCCCAAATCAGTGCTTCTCAAATTTTACTGTGCATAAAACTATCCCAGAGAGCTAGTTAAAATGTGGACTCTGATTCCATAGGTCTGGGGTGAGGTTTAAGAGTCTGCTTTTCTAACAAGGTCCCAGGTGATGCCAATACTACCCACCAGGGAGCCACACTTTAAATAGTGAGGATCTATGCAGTAGCTTCTCTACGACTGACCTAAATCCCAATGCAAATTACAGTTTTAACTGATCAGGGCAATGTGCAGATGGTGTGCAGAGGCTGAAGATCATCAACCTGCTCCCCCAAAAAACAACAAGCTAGAAGATTTCTTTTTTTTTTTTTTTTTTTTTGAGAAGGAGTTTCGCTCTGTCACCCAGGCTGGAGTGCGGTGGCCAGATCTCAGCTCACTGCAAACTCCGCCTCCCGGGTTCACGCCATTCTCCTGCCTCAGCCTCCCGAGTAGCTGGGACTACAGGCCCCCGCCACCTCGCCCAGCTAGTTTTTTGTATTTTTCTAGTAGAGACGGGGTTCCACCGTGTTAGCCAGGATGGTCTCGATCTCCTGACCTCGTGATCCGCCCGCCTCGGCCTCCCAGAGTGCTGGGATTACAGGCTTGAGCCACTGCGCCTGGCCAGCTAGAAGATTTCTTGTAATTCTTTTAAACTTCACTGATATGGGTAAAAAAGTACCCTAAATAAGGATCTCCCATCCTCGGTCCTTTATGTACTTTTCTAGAAGGGTTCGCTTTCAGCTTCTCTCTTAAATTAACAAGACATTACTCCCTGAAGTCATAAACAATGACTTTCCCGGATGCAACAGTGGGCAAGATTATTCTCCCTGATTAAGCCTTTGACAGGCAGCATCTTTGCAGCAAGCATCATGCCAGGTTTTATTAGTAGATTGGCCCTACAAAGTTTTTTCTTACCTACAGATGCCCTGGCTCAGCAATCCTTCCGTAGATTGGAATGAACACATTTAAGAATGTTGTGCTTGGAGGAACCAAGAACCACAATTAGACAAATTTGCAATTCATAAAGGGATAAGTATAATGCACTAATCTCTGAAGATTATTAAGTGGAAATAGGAAATTTAAATAATTAATTCCTAAAATCATCCCAAGAATGCTACATTCTTCCTGGTGCACAGACATTGCCATTAGGTTACAGTGACAGGCTTACTTCAGATGAAACAGGAATTCCTCAATGTGCTTGTTTAATAGACCTGAAACATGTTATAAGGAATGATTTCATCACCACATCTTACCGATTTGAATGAAATCACAACTCTGGAATATGCTGCCTTATGAGAATTCCACAGCGTGCCACACACCAAAACCTTAGGTGGAGGTGAGGCACACAATCCGCTGTGCATACAGAACCAACATCAGAAGTCCTCTCGATGTATTTTAGTAAAACAGGGAAGCACCAGGATTTTGCACTAGTCATCTGCATGTCACTTATAAATCAACTTTAAGAAGCAGCAACATACTTTAATGATATTGAAAATCATGTAGTAATATAATGGCTATATTGTTCATGTTTAGATATTTATGAATTCCTTTTTAAAAATTGTCATGTACTAATTGATCCCACCCAATTTGAAAGAACATATTTTACCAAGCACGCTGTCTATTGGAATCCTCCAACAAAGCACACGTGAGTATTTGTAGAGAGGAAGCTGCTTTTGGTGTCCATGACTTATGTTTTATACAACTTGGTCACATTGCCAAGTCTGTAGACTTCTTGTAGACTAATTTCCCGCACATACAATCAGGAAACTAATAGTTATTGTCCTAAAGAATGAGCTTCAACTCCAATTTGTTTTAAAGAATATAACAAAAAGGTACTCCAATAAAATAGTAATTTACTAGTTTATTTCTAGATTCTACATTAGGTTTTTCTATGTTATTTATATACAGAAATATTTCTATCCTCTCTCAAACTAGAATGTGTTGTGAATGCAGTATTGATGAAAGGGAATCATTTGGTAGACAACGTTTCCAATATTCATTTAGACATGTAAATTGAGTTAAATTAGTAAACTCAGGTAAAACAGAAGCTTTGAAAAGACCTTGATAGTCAGTAAGAAATGGATGAGAAACAAACCAAATAGGAAGACTGGGCCTGACGCGGTGGCTCACACCTGTAATCCCAGCACTTTGGGAGGCCAAAGCTGGCGGATCACCTGAGGTCAGGAGTTTGAGAACAGCCTGGCCAACATGGTGAAATCCCATCTCTACTAATAATACAAAAAATTAGCCAGGCATAGGGGTGCATGCCTGTAATCCCAGCTACTCAGGAGGCTGAGGCAGGAGAATCGCTTGAGCCCACGAGGCGGAGGCTGCAGTGAGCCGAGATCGCATCATTGCACTCCAGTCTGGACGACAAGAGCGAAACTCCATCTCCAAAAAAAAAAAAAGAAGACTGATATATCACAGAATGTTTGCCATATTATGACTGCAGAAGACATAAGCCACACGTACCACTGGCCTCTAACTAAGAAAGAGAGGAGAGGTCTCAGTCTAGGTGGACTTGCACTTAACCACTCCTGGTTTCCCTGGCAGTGGGGCCCCTTCTGTAATAGAAACATAAAAATAAGAATATCTACTTGCAAATGAAGCGAACAATAAGTAGAGGAGCCACAACGCACTGGAGGAGACTGGCTCCACATTGGGCAAACAAAGTTCAAGAAAGCAATAGGAAAAACTTTATAACACAATGGAAAGGAAGGTGTTTTTTGCATTTAACTTCACCTCTTGCACCTCCAGCTGACTTTGGTGATGAAGAAAATAAACTAAGTAATTTTCACTTCTGCTTTGCCTGACCTGACCCTTAGACTGCCAGCCCTTCATAGAAGGAACTGGAACAAAGTAGGAGAGTCCACATGTGTAAGCTTGTGAGAAACAGGTTGTCTTACACATGACTTATGTTTAAACATTTGTTGACAATACTGTAATCAGTACATGGGGCCATTTATGCCTCTAAGACAGTGTTTTCGAACTTCTCTTTTATTAAGCCTCACAATGGTAACAGGCATGCCACCACCATCACTGCCATCACCACCAAAAAAGTCCATAATTACATAAATTTAGGAATTATTACTTTCCATATCTCCATATGGGATATTCATTTAGATTAGCACATGAGAACTGAGCAGTTCTGCCGTAAAGAAGCATGCTTAGGTTTTTGTTTTTCAGCTGGTCTAGAATTTCTCAAATGTAAATGACCACAGAATGCTATCATAGAAAACAACGAGCTTTGCTTTATGGAAAACTAGTGTCTTTCCTCCTCCTCCCTGCAACAATTTCTCTAGTATGCCTAAGAGGATTCGTAGAGTCAGCCCTGTAATGTCTATGCTCACCAATCCAGCTGCTACTGAAAAGTCCTGCATGGGAGAAGAGTTCTTGAACTTGCAGCCTTGGTAAGTCTGATAGTCTGGACCTTATTATGCTGGTGATCATTTAGATATCTTTATTCATGCTAAATTCTGATGGGGAGGTAGAAGGAAATATCATGCCATATATCGAAAACACATATGAAGCAAAATCTGATATCATATACTCAGTACGTATTCCCTTGTACAAGCAAGAGACAGAACTGGGGTCAGGAGTTGAGGTCTTCAGAAAGAATCAGAAAATGAGGAATGAAGGTGGATATTCTGAAAGGCCCAACTGTGCATGAATGCCAGATACTTTCTTCCATTAGATATTGCCTGCTGATTCTAAGGTGAACTAAGTTTTGTTTTTATTTTTTCCACTTTTATATAAACTCTTCATTTTATAAACAAATTTTGGATTTATGGAAAACTGAAGCTATTATAGTACAAAGTGTTCCTTCCCATTCACCCCACACCCAGTTTCCCCCATTATTATCATCTGAGTATAATACATTTATCACAACCAATGCACCAATATTGATACATTATTTTTAACTAGAGTCAATGGTCTATTCAGAGTTCCTTTGTTTTTACCTAATATCCTTCTTCTGTTCCAGAACCCCATCCGGGATACCACAATACACACAGTCATCATGTCTCTTTAGGTCTCTCTTGGCTGTGACAGTGTCCCAGTCAGCTGTGCTGTTATAAAAAGCAAACAAATAAATAAACAAAACCCGGCGACTGTGTAATTTATAAATAATAGGAATTTATTTCTTATCATTCTAGAGGCTGGTTCTAGAAACCAAGGCAATGGCAAGTTCTGGTGAAATATCTCTGCAACCAAGATGGTGCCTTCTTGCTGCATCCTCACATGGCAGAAGGCAATAAAAGGTAAAAGGGCCCAGCTACTTCCTTCTCACGCTTTGATAAGGGCATTAATCCCATTCATGAGGTCAGAGTCCTCATGATTTAATCACTTCCTAAAATGCCCCACCCCTTAATACCATCACCTTGGTGATTAACTTTCAATAAGAATTTTGGAGGAGTACCAACATTAAAGCCATAGCAGCCCATTTCTCACAGTTTCTCAGACTTTCCTTGTTTTTGATGACCTTGAGAGTTTTGAGAAATACTAGTCAAATATTTTGCTGCTTATTCCGCAGTTGGGATTTTTAAAAATATTTTTCTCATCGTGACTCTGGGGTTATATGTTTGGGGGTGGAATATCACAGAGATGAAGTGCCAGTTTCATCTGAACATATCAGGGGTACATGGTTTTATTTAGAGTCAATAGTTTATGACTCATCACCATTGATATCAATCTTGTGCACTTGGTCAACGTTGTGTTTGTCAGGTTTCTCAACTATAAAGTTACTCTTCCCTGTTGTCCCTTTTCATGCTGTATGCTTTGGAAAGAAGTCACTCTGTGTAGCACACGCCAAAGCAGGAGGCTCCCCCTCCTTGATGGTTGAATATCTATATAAATTATCTAGAAGTATTCTGCATGGAATATTAGTCAATTATTCTGTGCATGCATATGTGTGTGTGTGTTGTGTGTTACCCATCCAATTATTTGTTTTTATCAGTATGGACTTATTTATGTATTTATTTTATCCTTTGTGTTGTAATCCAATACCACATTATTTATTTTTTGTTCAAATTGTTTTATTTGTAGCCATTGGGCTTGGGGGAAGTACAGTGGGAGAATGTCCCCTCTTCTAGCTAGAATAAAGTTCTTAATTTTTGTTTTATTTTACTTTTTTATTTTATTTTATTTTTTACGGAGAACATGCAGGGCTTACTTCATAATGATTGCTATTCTATCCCACTAGTGAAAGCCAGAAGGCAATCTGTGTCAGACCATGAGAACCTGATGTGGTTCTGGTTCTTAAAGATAAAACCCATGATGGTGTGGGCTCTCTCCTAAGACTGAACCCACAGGAGTTCTTATCCTCATGCTAGTCCACACTCAGCCTCCAGCAACTCCTAAAAATTAGCATTTAACTGTTCCTGCCAGTACTTGGCTCTTGCCGCTTTGGCTTCTGGGTAAGCCAATCTCAGCTGACTGCATTTGCCTGTCTTTCCAGATTTCATGGTGGTGGTTTGGCCTGTGACATCAGTGCTCCAATGGGTCCAAAAAAAATTGTTGATTTTTAGTTTGTCCAGGTTTTTTATTGTATGGGTAGAGGTGATAATTCTCATTATTTAGATATCAGTGCTGAAGCTGGAAGTCAAGATGAGTGTTTTTAAAAAAGTGTTTGGTTTATTAGACATGAGCATGCTCATGTAAGAGGGTGTGACTCATCAGAATGAACTTCCACTCACTGTCAAGAAATAAAGTGCCTTTCACCATGCCACAAAGATGGTGGTGCTTCAACACATACTGAAAAGTCATGTGCATAGAGTGCCATATCTCTATGTTCGTAGTTCTTTCAAAAGAAAATGCGTAATCATGTTGGTGGGTTTTAAATATACCTGAAGGTAGCTGATACAACTTAATGACTTTTTGCAGCCCACTGATTTATACCTTAGCCTGGCATTTGGGAAAATATACTGACTTTGGGTCAATCAAGTGGTTGGGGGAACAAATATGTCATCTGCACAGGGGCAAACACTGTTCCTCTGAATTTTCTCTGCCTGTTGAATGGCACAGAGTCTTATATGTGGGATAAAGCACGGACTCTGGAAGTTTCTCAGAAACTTACAATTGAAAAGTATATGGCATTAAATGGTGAGATTGTTTTATTATGGCAGCATGATTAGTGTATTTCCTGGGCTTCAGTTCTTTCAAAACAATTTTCAAATTGTTTCAATATCCACGTGACATTTATACTAGTCATCCCTAAATAATTTGCTCTTTGCTTTCCATAAGTTTTCTCTGAATCAGTTAAATACACTTAATATACTTGTTAAATGTGAAACCACTCTTCAAAATCTTGATGCTCTAGTTACATGGTTGATCATGCATTTGCTTTATATATAAATATACACCCAAGGTAATCACATTAATATATTTATATCTAAATATCATTCAGTGTTGTAACAGTGATACAAAATTTAGGAAAACACAAGAACTGTTTAAAAGGTTATTTAGCTGAAAACTGAGGCCCCTGAGGATGAAATACAAGATAGACAATTTTAACGAGTGGAGTGGATAATAGAGGAAAAAATGGTATTGTTGATATTAATATGCTTGATTGGGACTTTAATGTACATCTTGGGGAGAACTGAGTTGGCGTTTCCCTGATTGAAATGTGATCAACTTGAGGAAATCCATGCCACTACGTTTTTGTGGGAAATGACCAAATGGGAGACATAATCTCTTATGATTTTGACTAACGCTCATCGTTTGATTGCACGCTACGTACTAGAACACTTGCTAAGGAGCAGAGAGCTTCCTGTTACAACAATGATGGACAAAAATGGGAATAAAAAGCATGAAGATATTTTGGCTAAGATCCTCTGCTCTGTTTTCATTTTTCAAAACTGGAGTCTAGGCTAAATTGTGCTGTGGGGATTCTGGTTCACCTGTTAGCAAACATGAGTTACCAGTAATCCACCACTCTCCATTTGTTGTTTTATTCAGTACATATTTATTGAGCACTTGCCATATATTAGACGATTGTGATTGTGGCAGATGTGGTGATCCACACCATCATGGAGGTTACAGTCTCTCAGAAAAGACATAATAAGCAATATCTTTTCTTTCAAGTTGACAGGTGGAGTGCATGCTACAGGCTAAATTTTTCTGTATTAAGTCTCCAGAAAAGTAGAAAATATGATTTTTTTAAAGAAAGGAACATGAAATATTACCTGCGTCTCACATAAAGGTAAGAGATAGTCTGTTCTTACAACTGGATTTCCATTAAGGGTGTTTCATGCTCAGAGGTGGAAAAAGAAAAAGACAGAATCGATGATGAAATGACAAGGTAATTCATTGGAGGACCAGGTCAAGATGACTGACCCTGCAACTTTCCCGCTTAAGCCAGGCAATAGCTGGGAAGCATCTGCCTGCAGGTTAGAGGAGGGGACATGGGAGTTTGACTCAGAGTGGTGGGGAATGCTCAACAGAGCAGGTACAGAATTGCCTCTGCTCCTCAGCTCTCATCAAAATTAAAGCCACAACTCCAGGTCCTGTTTCAATAGGTAGCACAAGCAAATGGGTAATCTCAAGTACACAAATGGAAAACAACCAATCACCATTTGAGGAATGTGAAAACCATAAAACAGAGAGAAGTAGAACTTACACCTGAAGAAACAGAGTGCATAGAGCAATTTAAGAGCTTACTGGCAATGAGAAAAATGCAAAACAACCTTGGTGAAGAGAGTAAGGAAAGCTGGGGAAGCATGTTCTAGGTAGAGGGAGCAGTACATGCAAAGGCCTAGGGACAAGAGTGAGTGTGAATCCTCGGAGGAACTAAATGTCCTTTTGTGTTATCTGGAGTAAAAGTGTGTGGAGCAGATAGTGGAGAGGTGAAGTCAGCATGGTAGAGAGAGGCCAGCTTGTAGATCTTTTAAACTCCATTTAACATTTAAACTTACGGGAACAACAGCATGTCATTTAAGGATTTTAAGCAGAGAAATGGGAGTGGCCTTGATTGAACTACAGCTGTAGATGAAGAGTCAACAAATATTGTCAATGAAGGACCAGATAAAAAATATTTCAACCTTTGTGGCTCATAAGGTCTCTGTACGACTACTCAACTCTGCCACGGTAGCACAAAAGCAGCTATGAACAATATGTAAATGAATGAGTATAGCTATGTTTAAAAACAAACTTTACTTATAAAATCAGGTAGTAGGCTGGTTTGGGCCCGTGGGCCAAATTTTGCTAACCCCTGATATAGAAGTAATAAAATCAAAAGAGAAAAAGAGAGAGAGTTTTTTTAATCCTTTTTTTTTTTTTTTTTTTTTTTAACAAAGTCTGAGAGACTAGCATCAGAAAGGTTGGAACTGTGTTTGCCATTTTTCTTTATTTCTTATGCTGACAGGTTTAAAACCGGAGAAATCTTGCATTCTACATGGTAGCCTCATTGCCCCCTGTCACCTGAGTAACACCTTTCTCCCTGCTGCCAAAATGGCCACTTCTGAGACTGGGTCAGACCAATTATTTCCTAAATGGTTTATATTCATCTGCACTTCAAATGCATGGCTTTGAGGTGGGGGGAATAATCCTGTCTGGCACTCATTCTACTCCACACATCCATTATGCGAGCAACATATCAGTCTGCCCAATTAAAGAGCCCACGACTACAAAGCAACTGTATATCACGTGTATTGCTGCTCTGCCACAGACACTATTCAAATATCTGATTTTGAGAGTCCTTTTTTGCTGAGCTCTGTACTTTATGCTAGTTTAAAAATAAATTGCAAAAAATATCAACAGTATTCTTTAAGAAGTCTTCCCATATTCATTCATAACCATGGTTTACAGAAATTGTTTTGAAATAATTTCTTTCTCTTTCTCTCTCTTTTTTTTTCTCTCTCTGTTGCCCAGACTGGAGTGCAGTGGTGTGATCACAGCTCACAGCGCCTCAATCTCCTGGGCTCAGTTGATGCTCCCGCTGCCTCAACCTTCCAAGCAAGCTGGGACTACGGGCATGCGCCACCACATCTGGCTAATTTTTGTTTTTTTTTTTTTGTTTTTTTTTTGAGAGGGAGTCTCGCTCTGTCCGGCCGGGCTGGAGTGCAGTGGCCGGATCTCAGCTCACTGCAAGCTCCACCTGCCGGGTTTACACCATTCTCCTGCCTCAGCCTCCCAAGTAGCTGGGACTACAGGCGCCGCCACCTCACCTGGCTAATTTTTTGTATTTTTAGTAGAGACGGGGTTTCACCGTGTTAGCCAGGATGGTCTCTATCTGCTGACCTCGTGATCCGCCCGTCTCAGCCTCCCAAAGTGCTGGGATTACAGGCTTGAGCCACCGCGCCCGGCCACATCTGGCTAATTTTTGTATTTTTTGTTAAGATGGGTTTTTGCCATGTTGCCCAGGCTGGCCTTGAACTCTTGGGCTCAAGTGATCCTCCTGCACTGGTCTCCCAAACTGCTGGGATTACAGGTGTGAACCACCACGCCTGGCCTCTTTCTCAAGTTTCATTTTTAAATTGCCTTTGACCTTTGAGTGTTAGGATGATAGTCAGATTTGGGCAAAAATGGCAGTTAGTCTTAACTACTGCCTCTTGAAACTCTCCTGGTATCTCTCAATTCTTTTAGTAAGTATCAAAATGATGATTAAAATGCTAAGAATAATAGTTAACATTTACTGAATGCTCATTCAGAACTTTTCTTGAAGTATCTCATTTAATTTCACCACAAGACTATCAAGAAATTACTATTAAAATTTCTGTCTTACACCTAAGAAAAATGAGGATTTGGCAGAGCCAGGCCTTGGTCCCTGTGTCTCCAACTCCAAAACTCACACTGTGTTCTGTGGACAGCGTCACCTCATGCTCCAACACCGCATGCTCTCTAACCTGTGGCTTATCCGCCAAATAACCTTTCCATTCATGAGACAGCTGGATAATAATTACAAAAACAATGCTTTGGTTCTGTATCAGACTTTTCACGTTTACACATATTGTTACATTCTGTTATCCCAAACAGATAACGTGGGTTAAAATAGAAGTAAAAAGAAACAGAAAAGGAAAACATGGTTTTTAAAGACGCAAAAGTGTTCAAGGCCTACAGGTAGAAACCAGCAGAGGTGGGACTTCAATGTCAACCTTCTAATGCCAGGTAAAATGCTCTTTCTAGCTAGTGTTGTTCCTGACACAGTCTTTCTCAGGAATTCTTCCTCCCCAAGCAATTCAAAGCCTCCCATGATTAAAATACAAATGTTTTGACTAAGGCCTTGAGAATGACTCTATGGTGGGCCTAGTGGTATATTCCTAGGATGATCATTTTGGCTAAGGAAGACTTCTGCACCCCAGACCATATGGCCTACTTACATAAAGAGCTGATTCTAGTTTTGGAACCAAAATTAATGCACTGTCTGAACAGTTCCAAAAGAAACCTCTGGAAATATTTTTATGCATTAATTTTATGTATACATTTTGTATCATTATATTATATACCTGTTTTGTCTAAAAACTTCTTTCTGAAACACTTAAAAAGTTGTCTCATGACACTATAAAAGGATAGACCAATGAAAGCCATCTAATTACAAGCTGTAAAAGATGCATGTATGACAGAAGTCTAAAATCAAGGTGCCAGCTGGGCCAAGTTCTTTCTGGAGGCTTTTCTGGACAAACGATTCTCTCACCTTTTTCAGCTTCCAGGAGACACCTGCATTGCTAGGCTCAGGGCCCCTTTCTGGCATCACCCCAACCTCTAGTTCCTGTCCTCATATCTCCTGGTACTCATTTCGATCCTCCTGCCTCCCCATTTCAAGGTCTCTTGTGATTACATTGGATTGACTGGATAATACTGTATAATGTCCCTTTCTGTAGATCCTTGACATAATCACATATGCACACTCCCTTTTGTGAGGGAAGGTACCTTATTAACATGTTCTGAAGATTAGGTCTTGGACATCTTGGAGGGCATTTTTCTGCCTGCCACAGATTGTTAGAACATCACTAACAGTCATTTTTAACACAGCCACCACAAATAAAGAAACCAAGACCTGGAAAAAGATGCATGTATTAGAACCCTTGTGGTCATTTCACAGAGAGAGATAGACCACACCCAAAATGTGGTTGCTGTCAAGTTGATCAAGACTGATGATGGCACATATGCAGAGAGGGTATGATACTCACTAATGAGGCTTTCTAGGCGATCAGGGCACCCTCCCAAACAGGTCTTCAATGGCTAGAGAGCAGTGAGGAGTGATTGCCTTGGGGTGTTATGGAAGTTATGGGGCAGGGCTGGGGTGAGGGCTGCCTCCTATGTGTTGGAACTTACAAGGTTAAAATTTCCCGTCAGAAAAAATTGGAAGAGCACCCACGCTTTACTATGAGCTTTCTCAAATGTGGGGCAAAAGAAGGGGCAGTTAGGGAGCTTGAAAGCTTTCAGGGGTCAAACAACAAAAATGGAAACAGACCCTAACATCACCTCTGCATCTCATTTACTTCTTGTATAGCACTAATAAGAATTTGTCATTATACATTTATCTCCTTGCTTTTATCCCTTTCTCCACTCAGCTGTGAACTCCATGGGGCCATTATTTTTGTCAACTTGATTCATTAGTAGATACCCACAACTGATCATAACAACTGGCACGTAATAGGTGATCCAAAACAGTCATTGGTTAAATGAAGTTATGGGCAGCTCTGTGCTAGATGCCAATATACAGAAGTGACAGGTCATGGTCTTCCACTGAAGTCCCTATGTTTTCCACACGACCTTAACAATGAACTTAAATGGTTTAGCCAGAGTTATATAGCTAGGAGGCAGAAAAAAAAAAAAAGATACACAGATCAACAAATTATAATATGGTGTGACAAGCACTATAAAATGTACATGCTTCCTTTTACTGTGGGCCCACACCTGGACTCCTTACCTCCTCCCAGACACCACGGTCCTGCATAGCAAGAGAATCAGTCTTGCAATTCATGTAGAATGCTGGTCTAGGTCTAGGTGGGTGGATTGCAGAATAGAGTTCAAATCCATATGTGGTATCTCTTTATATGGGGAAAACAAACAAGCAAACACACAAAGAAACATTAGATTCCAGAGGAGCCTCCCAGGAATTTCTGAAACTGTGTAAGTCCTTTCCTCTTTTTCCCCATCACTTCACATAACCTCTCGCCAGACACCTACTGCAAATAGTAAGTGTGAAACAGTACAGCAATCGAGAAAAAAAAAGGGAAATGCTGACACAATCAGATTTTTATGCTAAATTGTGTTTTTTTGAAGTGACTCTCATCATTTGTCATTGCCCATTTTAATCTCCTTTTGAAACTGTCCCACACAGCAGCTTTTTAAAAGCAGGTGGTCTCAGGAATGCTAGTTTCACATAAGCTATGTGAGGACATGGATTCACTGGTCAAATAAATTTCAAGAACTGCTGTGTATTCTAGCTCCCTCTTGGAGAGTCATAATGTCCATAGCATACTCCACACCCTGGGATTCCCTGCATTTTCCAAACTTCCATGACTACTGAATACTTTCACGGCATACTTAAATTCCTGGGGAACTAGTGTTTGCAGAATATGGTCTGGGAAATAGTGCAGTGAAGAATAAAGTCTAGGCCATCAAACACAGGCCTTATATGATTTACTTATCTGGAATCAGTCTCTCCAACCTCATTACTTGACTGACTTTCCCTTTCTTCTATCTATGTCCTTTGTTATTGAGTTGTTTATGGATGCAAAATTCTCTTTTGCCTCTAATGCTTGCTCATGGCTGTGTTTTCTGCTTTCTAGCCACATAACCTTGGCTAAGTCACTTAGTCTCATGTGGGCTTCAGCTGACTTATTTGTAAAGTACAGGGTGTAACAAGTGAATGATTTTTTGGTGTTTGTTTTTGTTATTGAGACAGGGTCTTGCTCTGCCACCGAGGCTGGAGTGCAGTGGTGCAATCACTGCTCACTGCAGCCTCAATGTCCCTGGCTCAATCAATCCTCCCACCTCAGCCTCTTGAGTAGCTGAGACTGTCGTGTCACCATGCCTGGTTAATTTTTGTAGAAACAGGATTTCACTATGTTGCCCTGGCTGGTCTCAAATTCCTGGGCTCAAGTGATCTGCCAGCATCAGCCTCCCAGCGTACCGGGATTACAGGTGTGAGCCACCAGGCCCAGCCTGAATGATCTTTAAGATCCCTTCACACTCCATCTTTTACCAATCTTGTGATTTCTTCTCACTGGTCCTTGAGTGCACTACTTCTTTTCTCTAAGCCTCACTTTATTTGTCTACAAAATTGGGAGAATAACAGAATACTTTATAGGATTCTGTGGGAAGAAAATGGAATGAGGAATACAGAGACTTGTTAGTACAAGGTTATCAATATGTCCATTAACAAAAATCAATCATAAGCCCTATTTACCACTTATAAGAAAAATATTCCAGAGTCGCCTAGGGTTGTCCTCCTTGAGAATGATATATCCTATGTGCTCTCTAGCTTTGAAAGCCTTTCACAGAAACAACCCTTAAAATGTTCTTAACAGTGTAATTCAAAGAATGTTAATGTGCTCCAAGGCCAAATAAAGGGAAGCTCAATTGCTATAAACTTAATTTTCAAGCATCCTAAATAAATATGCATTTTCCCTGAGGGCAAAGAGTCAACTCTCATCAGACTCTTGAAGGGCAGAATGTGTCAGGACAAACATTGCGGTCTTCCAGGAAATTGGATAGAGAAACTCAAAGCCCTATTAAGTGATGTGACTTTGAAAATAACGTCTGTATATAAGAGACTTTAACTTTACAAGGTAGTTTTCCTTCATGAGTTTAGTTGATGCTCAGAGACAGGTGAGGAGATAGAACAGCTGTGACCATTACCTTTGGGTACAGTTCAACTCAGCATGTCCAAAGCCAAACCTGCTGTCTTCCAGTTACAAACTGGACTCTCTTCCTGTCTCAGTTGGACTCCACTATTTAACCAGCTTAACCAGCTGCCCAGGCCACATACCTGAAGTCGTTCTCGCTGCTCCTGCTTCTTTACTTTTTACTATCAACCAGTCTTCAAGCTCCCTCAAATCCAGTTCTAAACCCCCTAACATTCATACTCCTAATCTTCCTCACTGAACTTCCTTTTAAACTCTGTTCTACCTTGGTTAATTAACAATTTCACTCTTTACACTGCTCAGGCCCCAAACCTCAAAGTCAGCTGATTCCATTCTTTGCCCCCCGCTCCATGTCCAATCCATCAGCAAACCATGAAACTCTCCATCTTCAACTTTGTGCAGAATCTGACTACTGATCCTCCCCTCCACTGCTCTCAGCTGGGTCCAAAACACCTTCTCAAGTCTATATTTTGTTTGCTCGTTTTTGGCAACTTCTTAACTGGTCTCCTGCTTGCTGCTCATTTTCCTATAGAGCAGGGTTTCTTAACTGGCATTACTGACATTTGGGTACGCATAATTCTTTGTTGTGAGAGACTGCCCTGGGCATTGTAGGATGTTGAGCAGCATCCTCGGTCTCTATCTGCTAGATGCCAATAGCACTTACCTCCTCACCAACTGTGGTGCTGAAACCTCCATAGGAGCTCCTCTTATCTCTCAGAGGAAGGTTCTCAAGTTATGTAAGTGGCCACAATCGCCGCACTGTCAGGCCTCCTGTTGCCGTTCTGATCTCACTCTCCTCACCTTTCTGCCTTGTTTATCCTGCGTGAGCCACACCAGCACACTGGGTTTGCTCCCAGCACCAAGCCTTTGCACTTGCTGTTCCCCCATCTGGAAAAATGTCTTAGTAGGTATCCACTTGGTTTATTCTTTCATCTCCTTAACGTGGCACCTCCACGTATTCGTATAAAGCTCTATGTTGCACCCAGCCAAATTATGCTTTAAACTAACATTGTATGACTTAGGTGTATGTTCCCAAAATATTGTTAGATGAAAAAACAAAGATGTGAAAACAAAGCATCTAGTATGGCCCTCAGTTTGCTAAAAGAAGCATCGAATGCCTATTTATGAACATGCTGCTATCGGTAAATAGAGAGGAAAGAACACCAGGAGGTTAGACACAAAAATGTTAACTGTATTTATCTCTGTCATAGTAGCTATATAATTAATATTTTCTGACTACTCTGCTGTATTGTCCAAATTTCTATACTGAAGATGTTTTCATATCTAAGAAAAACAATAAACACTATTTTAAAATGGAATGGTGTCATAATCCTAATATCTCTGAGATCCAAAGACCAATTGGGAAAATATGGCAAAGTGGAGCACGGTAAATTTGTGTGTCCACTCTGGCCTTGCAGCACCGTTACTGAAAATCAAGTGCATCTTCTTAGATGCTTTAAGTGAGAGAGAGAAAGGGAGGGAGGAACTGAATTAAGTGACCTAGAATGTTTGCATTTATGAGGACCTTGGCAATCATGGAATATGACACCTTCTTTTTTAATAAGGTAGGCGCTCCAGAGAAATCAACTAACCCAAAGTCACATGGTTAAATAGTGGCAGAGATGGGATTGTTCAATTATTTTTTCATCAAACATTTATTAAGCTTCCACTATATGCTGGGTGCTAGGGGTATAGTGGAGAAAGATAAATATAATCCCTGCTCTTGAGTGCAATGGGGAAGAAACCCATAGGCACAACCAAATAGTGTAGAAATGTGCCATTGCTATGGCCACACGTGGCTATCCAGCACTAGAAATGTGGCTGGTTCGAACCGAGAGTTATGAGGCCTGGCGAGGTGGCTCACGCCTGTAATCCCAGCACTTTGGGAGTCCAGAGCGGGTGGATCACCTGAGGTCAGGAGTTCGAGATCAGCCTGGCCAACATGGTGAAATCCCATCTCTACCAAAAACACAAAAAATTAGCCAGATGTTGGTGGCAGCACCTGTAATTCCAGCTACTCGGGAGGCCAAGGCAGAAGAATCACTTGAACCCGGGAGGCAGAGGTTTCGGTGAGCAGAGATTGTGCCACTGCACTCCAGCCTGGGCAACAAGAATGAAACTTCATCAAAAAGAAGGAAAAAGGAAAGAAGAAAGAAAGAAAGAAAGAAAGAAAGAAAGAAAGAAAGAAAGAAAGAAAGAAAGAAAGAAAGAAAGAAAGAAAGAAAGAAAGAAAGAAAGAGAGAGAGAGAAAGAAAGAATAATTGAGGGATATGTAAATATAAAACATTCACTGGAATTACTTAAAGGATACCATTAAATATGCCATTAGTATTTTTCATATTGATTAGATATCAAAATGATATTACTTTGGACATATTCCATTAAAGAAAATATGTTAAAATTAGTTTTACTTGTTTATTTTTACTTTTTTCAAATGGCTACTAGAGACTCTTAAATTCCATATACGGCTTGCATCCATTTCCACTGGACGGTGCTGCATATGCACCATGATGCAGACTTGCTAGGATGTTAGAAATGAGAGTAGATGGTAAGGAGGTTCAGGCAAAGTTCCTTACTCAGTCTTGGGGACAGAGAAAGTCTATGAAAGAAAGCGGCAGATAAATTGTAATCTGTATAGTAAGTGCGATTTAGGCTAAGAACAAGGTAAGGTTGGAGTGGGGGAATGAAATAAAGGCAAAACCAAATAGTTAGAGAAGGCCACTAGCTGCTAAGTCAGACTGTTTCCTGATTCTCTATTTCATTAAACAGCAAGTTGCAATCCTCAAAAAAAAATAAATAAAAAATAAAAAAAATAAAAAGGCTGGGTGTGGTGGTTCGTGTCTGTAATCCCAGCATTTTGGGAGGCTGAGGTGGGCAGCCTAACCAACATGGTGAAACTCTGACTCTACTAAACATACACAACTTAGCAGGGCATGATGGCGCGTGCCTATAATCCCAGCTACTTGGGAGGCGGAGTTTGCAGTGAGCCGAGGTCATGCCCCTGCACTCCAGCCTGGGTAACAGAGTGAGACTCCATCTCAAAAAAAAAAAAAAGATTTTCTCTTCTAATGGAAGACTTTGACAGATCCTTAATTCCAGGCTTGAGAGTGGAAGTGTGGACTTCAGGAACTCTAACTTCACCAATATTGTTCTCCTTCCACTAATATCTTATTATGGGATAAGCTCATTTCAGGGAAGGGTAAATTCTGCCTAGACCAGAGAAAAATAATGACATTGACCGAGCTAGATAGATGGCAATGAGTAATCCGCATGAAATTCTTAAATTTGGACTGGGAAGGGAGATTCAGTATTGGTTAGAGTGTCTCTGATTATGCAATTCATTCTCAGCCAAGAAAATGAATGTGCTCTATAAAATATTTCTGGAATAACCTTTTAGCGAAAAACAATAGAAATTTTAAGACAGATTAAGGTTTAGTGTCGCAGAAGATTATAGTGTGAACAGACTGTCCTCACGGGGACCTGTTTAACTGTTGACAAGCTGGAGGAGGGGAGAACTGTAAGGATATTTGACATGAAAAATGTGAATTCGCTCTCTGAGTGTTTACTAGCATTCACAAGTAGCAGGAAATGAGCCGTGAAATGTATTGTCAAACATTCAGTGTTCAAAACATAATGCATTACTTTAAGTTGGGCTTTTTGCTTTCTGGGATCCTCATTCTCAATTTGCCCACCTCTAGGATAGATGAGCTGGCCTTTAATCCTGCCCTTCCCAAACCATAATGATAAGCTGCAGCGGACACTGGGAACTGGCTTTCCAAAAGCCAATTACAACTCCCTTTTCCTTGCCTTTCTGGATTGCAGAGGCTTGGAAAACACAGATGCATGCCCCTTTGCAGTGAGTAGTTGTCACGTGACCTACTTTGGCCCAGTGAGATTTGGGTATTAGTTTCTAGGGAGAATGTTCTTAGGAAATCAATGCAATGCCCTGCTAAAAGAGAACCCCGCGCCCTTCTTCTTCCCTCCTCCTTCCACCTGAATTCTAGAAATGGGACTGATATTCAGCTGCTACCACAGACACGGCGGTACAGTTGTGAAAACGCTGAAAGACTTTCACGTCAGTTTGCAAATAGCAACTTTCCTGAATTCGCCAAGTGTCCCTCTTGGTTTAGTGCCTTGCCCAAACCCCCTGGATCTCCCTATGATTCTGAAGGGAAAAACTTCTGGAAGAGCAGGGGCCTCCAGATCTGTTCCATTTGTGAAATATTTTAGATATCATGTCCTCCTAGAAGTAAGGGGGCCACCTTGTAACCATGAGGTCTCCTCTATGCACAGGATGGGGATATAGTGAAGCCACAGTACCAGCCCAAGATGTACTCCCACCTGGCAGCAGCCACTGTGGTATGCTTTTCTCTTAATCCATCTCTCACATCTGAAAAATGTATTGTTAGGTTTGATAGTTAAGCAAGAATATTTCTCAACCTGGCTTCTCTCAGACACACTGATGTGTGAGGTGTTTTTTTTTTTTTTTTTACTGTTTCTATACAAATTTTTTTCTTTTTGATCTCACTGTCCTTTCTTTATGGTCTTCACCTTTAAGATCCAGCCTTCTCTGATCACCCCAGAATATAATGTTCAGACAATATTCACTAGAGGATTAAACGAATGAAACAAACTAAGATTAACTTTAAATGTAAAACACAGAGATTTTTCTATTTTATATGTTTGGCTTTTATAATCCATTTTTGCTGCCTTAATTAGAGTCTAAGATATTTTATTTCCCCTTTCCCATCTTTTCCCTTCTTCTTTACCCTTCCTTCCTTCCTTCCTTCCTTCCTTCCTTCCTTCCTTCCTTCCTTCCTTCATTCCTTCCTCCCTCTTCCCTTCCCTTCCCTTTCCCTCCCTTCCCTCCCCTCCCCTCCCCTTCTTCCTTTTTTCTTTTCTTCCTTCATCCATTCATATAATTAATATTTATGGAGTAACTAATATTTCCTGGGTGCTATTCTAGGCTCTGTGGATGCAGTGATTTATGAACTAAACAGCTCTCATCTTTGTGGAGCTTACATTCTAGTGTGGGTACAGGAATACAGAAGAGCTAACAAAGCAATCAATCATAATATTAGGTTGTGATAAGTATTATAAAGAAAAATACATACCACTGTTAGGGGATAAAAAGTGATAGGACTGGCATTTGGGATGGAATAGCCAGGTCACTCTTGAAAATGGTGACATTTCAACAGAGGCTTGAATGAAGGAGTCTAGCAAGGGCTGAAGGGAAGAGCAATTCAGCCAAAGGGAACAGCATATACCAGGGACCCAGGGTGTGAACTTGTTGGGCAACAGGGAGCAGACCAGTGGGGTCAAAGCAGAGTGAAGGAGGAAGCAGAGGGAGGGGATGGGTTTGATGAGATAATCAAGGGCTTCTCTTGCACCTTTCTTCTCTTCCCACCTGTTATCATTCTCGTTGCACAACAGAAATTTCTGGAAAAGAGTAAGCCATCAGGTAAGCTCAGAAGTAGACCACTCTGGTTATATTTCAAGTTCTCTAGCACCCGCCCCTGGATTTGCCTCTTTGGATTGCTGGAAATACTGTGCAGGCTCAAACTCTTGCTCTCAATTTAAACAGTCTGCAAGACATCTCTGGGGGTCTTCTTACGCGTAGTGGTGCCCATTGTTCTAGAGTCTATACCTATGTTGTGATCATTCCCCATATCCTCTCATTATTTGACTCTAACTCATTTTGGGGTTCATTTAAAATTTCACTTGTTAGAGTGCCAGTTGCAAGCAGCAGAAGTTACTCAAGCTCTACTGTAGATGGGTTTATAGTAAGCACCTAGCATAGTCTGTTTGGAGTCCAGTTCCTAGCCTTAAACCTATGTGTGACCTTCCACATCTGGCCATAGGCAATTATTAATACCAGGCTTTACCTGCCAGACCTCATGGGGAGAAACTGCCCTCCTCACTGCAGATTTGGGGCACAGCTGACACATTGAGTCTCTGAGGGGAGTTGCAGTCAAGCACTGAGTCCCCCCAGGCAGCCTTGCTCTTATGCACATCCACATTCCTGGCCCAGGTTCCTCTGTTTGGAGGCCTCTTTATCACAGGCTTTCTGCAGAGGCCTATCTTAAACACCTCTGCAGGGGTCACCTTATCAAGGAGAAGAAGCGGGGAGCCTTGGAGACGTTTTTCTCCACTCTGACTCAGTGCTCAGTACTTTCACACTCATAGCCCTTCCTTCTCCCCGCCCCCCAGCTCCAGGTCCATTTGATGGCGGGAGTCTTTTGTTCAGGGGTCCCTCAGCTGTGAGACAATCCCTTGGCTTCAGTGCTGATTCAGATCCTCAACGAGGGCTGGTGCCCTGGGGAAAATGGAATGGTGGGGAGTCAGCACTTTCTCTGGTTTAGTCTTTTGTGCATACTATTGCAGTAAATCACTAAAGCCTTCACTGTTCATCTTGGCTTGTGTCTTAATCAGCTACCCTGACACCTGGCAGCTCAGCTCTCTTGAACTCAGCTTAGCTCCTGACACTCTGGTGGAGTGATATGAGGACAAGCAGTCACCTGAGCCTCAGAAGAAAGAAGAATCCAGCAGGCCGCCATTTTGTCCTCAGTGCCCTTGGCACAACATGGCTGCCTCAGACCCCCCAGCTATGTATGTTACAGTATTGGCCCCATAAAGACACCACTTGAATAAACATAGACCCTTTGTTCCTAAATGCAAATTCCACAGTGACAAAAAACACACCGGGTAAGATGGCCACTTCTGTTTTGATCAACCGCGGCCAGGGACGGACTAGGGGAGGAAACCTTCATTTGCTGCCTAACAGCCACAACGTTAGTTTTCAAATGCGAAACAGACTATGTTAACCTCATGATTAAAATTCTCCAGTGTCTTCTCATTGCATTTATTTAAAAAATTCAAATTATTTTCCATGTCCTGAAGAATGCTGTCTGACCCAGTCCTTCAGATCCTTCCTGCTGAACCTCACACCCCTCTCCTCTTCCTTAATATTTTTCAGCCCTGGTGGCCTTTTTGTCTGTCCTTTGACCTGAGCCAGTCCTGCTCCCAGCTCACAGCCTTCATGCTGGCTGTTTCTTTTGCATGAAACATGTTGCCATGTGATCTTGGCATTGTTGGCTTCTTCTCATAATTCACATGTCAACTCCCGTGAATGTCACAGTCCTGGAGAGGCTATCCCTGACCTGCCAGCCACTCCCTATCACATGATCTTAAAATTTCTTTTATTTTGCTTTTGTGTTTAACATCTCTCATTCTTCCCCAACCCTCAACCCCCATGAGAAAATGTCAGCTCCACAAGAGCAGAGATTTGGGGTTGTCTTGTTCACTATTGTATCCTGCTGCCTAGAACTGTGTCTGGCTTATATCGTGTGATTAATCAATAGAAGTTGAAAGAATAACTGCTGAAACCCCACTCTTGCTTGTGAGGGTCAGCGGAGAGCTGAATCACAGAGAAAGAAGTCATTGGTTCTTGGATGGGAAGACACGATATTGGTGGAAGGCAGTCGTTCATGACATTAGACACTATTAACTGTGTCAGTATTTCCTTATTTTTGTTTTTGAGATGGAGTCTTGCTCTGTTGCCCAGGCTGGAGTGCAGTGGCCCGATCTCGGCTCACTGCAAGCTCCGCCTCCCAGGTTCACGCATTTCTCCTGCCTCAGCCTTCTGAGTAGCTGGTACCACAGGCGCCCGCCACCATGCCCAGCTAATTTTTTGTATTTTTAGTAGAGATGAGGTTTCACCGTGTTAGCCAGGATGGTCTCGATCTCCTGACCTCGTGATCCACCCGCCTCGGCCTCCCAAAGTGCTGGGATTACAGGCGTGAACGACCACACCCGGCCAACTGTGTCAGTATTTCTAAAAGAACTGGCAATGAGTGGATTCCAGGAAGATGAATAAATGTTCTTTGATAAATTTGAGATATAAGGTTCATCTTCACATTGCCCCTACCAGCCTGGGGACATTCACTTGCTGAACAGGAAACACAGGAAGTGTACACATAAAGCTCAAAGCTGTTAAGTATCCCACAATTAGTTCTTCTGGTTAAGTTTATTTCAGTAGAAGCTTCTTTGAAATGTGACTCTTCTCTACCTCTTATCCTCATAAAAACATCAGTTATGCACATAGAAATGCCAATATTTCCATAGGCATCACTTTTTTAGTACCAATTAAGATGATTTGTTAAGTGAGTTTTACAAAATCCATGGCTACGTTGGTTAGTTAGATGGGAGTCAGACCAGATAAACTGAAATACCAGGTTTTAATATTCAACTGTAATTTCCTCATGAAAACATAAAAATCATTTCACTGAATCTCCCTCAACAGAAGCTGGATGCATTGCTGATTTCTGCCAGCTTTTCATTTAGTATCTGGCAAATGTAAAAACAAAACAAAACACGTAATATGTTGGATGTATTGTATATATATATATATCATCTGCAAATATGCAATATACAGATCCCTAGGTGTCTGTAGAGGATTGGTTCCAGGACTTCCCTCAGATATCAGAATCTAAGGATGTTCAAGCCCTTGATATAAAATGGTGTAGTATTAGCATATAACCTATGCACGTCTTCCTGTGTACCTTAAATCTTCCCCACATTACTTATAATACAAATACAATGTAAATGCTATGTAAATTGTTGTTATAATGTATTGTGTAGGGAATAATGGCAGTTTTTAAAAAGTCTATTCATGTTCAGTACAGACACAATTCTTTTTAGAATATTTTCGATTTGGGGTTGGTTGGATCCACAGATGCAGATCCCAGGCGTGTAGAGGGCTGACTGTATAGGTGTATATCCATACACACACTAACTCTTCATAATTCTGCATCTTACATTCCTATCCTCACAGAGAATTTCTCTTCTGTGTAAGGAAATTAGTAAGGGTCTCACCTATATTTTACTAGCAATCTCTGGTTGTTATTTATGGCCCCATATCACAAATGTCTCATGTACCTAAGTGATTTGTGCTTGATGTTCAGGAAGCCTCCAACTGCCAACCACTTCAGGGGTGATGGCATCCCCATTTGCTAAGCAGCTTTCACACTCATTGGCCTCTAAAACTGAGCTGTTACCTAAATCATTGCCCTGCTGCTGAGGTGGATGGTTTCAGGATGAAGATGACTGAACAGAAGCCTTAGTGGATGAATGTTCCCCATCTTTCCTTTGCAAGGGAAATACACGTTCTTAGGCCATTGTTCTTCTTTTGGAGGAATTACAGATTTCACAGTGAAAAACAAATGAAGTACAGCCTGGTGATAATATCTTGTGTTAGTATAATGCTTTTTGATGCACATGAATTTCCTGTATGTAAACTTACTTGATCCTCGTAAGAATCCTGCAATGCAGGCAGAACAACAATCATAATTGCCCTTTTACAGGTGGATAAGAGAGATTCAGAAGAGCCAAGTGATTTGCTTAAGGTCACACAGCTATTAAATTGCAAAGCCAGGAAGAGAAACTCAACCTTTTATGAGCTCCTCATCCAGTAAGTTTTTCACTAGACCCTTCATGATGCTTTTTGTTTGAGCAAAAGGCACGTTATTTTCCCATCATTACCCTAATTGCAAATTTGCTAGCCTAGGAACACATTCTTTCTGAAACCTGAAGTGCCTTTTCATAACAGTGTGCAGCGTTTTAGTTTCTAGGGGATACCTGGCCCCACCTGCTTCATTTAGGACTCAGAAGGCTGGGTTGGGAGAGGAGATGCAGTCTGCTCATTATCCTTCCCTTTGTAAGCATGTCAGCAGCAACATTAAGTTGCAAATGGAAAACACAGCTTTGGCTTGCATCTTGTCCTCACTCTCCACAGAGCTGTGTATAACCCAGCTGACTGCATTACTCAACCACGCCCCCTCCTGTACATTACCCATCAGCAAGTGCACTGCCTCTCTTCAGCTAGGCTTTGTCTCCTACAAAGGTTTTTTCTCCTAAAAGAATGCATTGCCTTATTTTTCACAAGAGGCCACTGGGTGTGAAGCAAGGTCAGTGTGCAGCTACCTCCAGAACACTACAGGTGCTCTTGGCTTTCCCTCTTTGCAGATTTCTCATGCATTTCTTCCCTGCATAGAGACAAATATCCAACTTGGAAATGGAACTCAGTATGAAGTTAGGGCAACGTGAGAAGGAGGAGCAAGAACCAGGGACCAACAGGAGCAGAATTCTTTGAGGGCCGAGGTAGTGACCCAGTACAATTTTAAACACTTAAAGAAATCCATGTCAACTGTATATCAGAAATGAATTTTTAAAACCTTACACTGCCCAGGGCTGCCAATAGCAAAGAGTCCCTCAGGGCCAAAGCAGTTTAGCCTACAGTGCTCCCTAAGCTAAGAAAATCAAGTGTCTAAATGCATATCTTCACCTCCCCTAAAAATGGAGGATACGTAAGCCAATTTCTATTTTTGGTCATCCCACCGAAGTCAGCCAAATATGAGTTCCAGTTTTAATGTAACATTTCTTCCAATAAAAAAGGTACTTCTACTGTTATCAGATGTATATGAATATAGAAATATTAATAATATCAAGAATTACTTGTTGGAGGCCTATCTCTTCCAAAATAAATTTTGGAATCTAAGATCCTAGTATTTTGGGAGATAATTCATTAAAATTGCTTTTAAAAGTGAAGTGAGCCATGCTATGAAAATAGAAGATGCAAGATCATTGGTGCTGACTTCTTCCCTTGATAAGTGTTTTGTTAAGTGACTGGTTCTTGGCTACTTTTGTTATGATGGAGGGATTTCAAGGTCCTCCAGTTTCACTGTGGCTCTTCCATGTAGGAAAACTAGTGAAAATGAGTTGATTTATTGTGGTGATACTAATAGCTTGTGTCAGACAAGAGTTCAGATGTGAGTGGCTGAGATCCAGTAAGAGGTGTGAGGAAGGGTAGACTACCAATCTCTCTCTTCAAGAGGAAAGGGGGAAAATACAAAGTTTCTTCCAGCCTCAAACACAGTCCAGACTCCTGGCTCACAGTACTCTGTGATTTAACTTTATCTTGACCTTTATGCCTTGTATCCCCACTCACCCCATCAATTCCTTATCAGTCTTTTGCCATATCCCTTACAGACCTTCCTCTCTGATGCAATTAATCTGATTAATTAATTGACATCAAACATTTGTGAACATTACCTTAGTCGGCTGTCATGTGTGCCCCCCCACATAGGAGGTACATGTCTAGTGATTGGAACCCTGTGTTTGCCCCATCATCATCCATTCAGGAAGGAGGACGTTCCTGGTTGAATCCACGCTGCCCCACCAGCAAGTTGAGGATGTAGCATATGATCATAATCAACTATTTTGTAAATTTTGAAGCTGCTGCCATATCCATTCTATTGTGTATTGCTCAATTTCTCAGCACCTACCTGTTGTTCATCATAAAAGTTTGTCAAAATCAGAAAGATGATCTTATCAGGAAAATGAAGGAAATGACTGCTTTAATTCAGTGAATGACTAGTGGTGGACATTTTGAACAAAGTCCAGATTATTTTTACGTGGTACATGAATGTCTAGTTATGTATAGTTGTAAAATCTGCCTTTTTTTCTTTCTTCCTCCCTCTTTTTCTTTCTTCCTCCTTCCCTCCCTTCCCTTCTTCCTTCCTCCCTCCCTTCCTTCTTCCTTCCTCCCTCCCTTCCTCCCTCCTTTCCTTTCTTCCTCCTTCCCTCCCTTCCTTTCTTCCTTCCTCCCTCCTTTCCTTTTTCCCTCCCCCTTTCTTCTTCCCTCTTTTCCTTTCTTCCTCCCACCCTCCCTTCCTTTCTTCTTCCCTCACTCCTTTCCTTCTTTCCTTTCTTTCCTTCTGTACTTTTCCCTTCTTTTCTTCCTGTTTTTCTTCATTTTTTCCCCAAATTATTTGTAAATCTCCAGTAAGGTATTCCTATAGATTAGAAAAAAAGAGTACTGGACTTAACAAGTCAGAAGGCTTAGGGTTTGAAACTCAAGGCCCCATGCTCATGAATGACATTGGACAAATCATTTAAATTCTCTGTGTATCCTTGAGGATCATCCCCATCTTACCGATGTGGAGCTAATGCTCAAAGAGGGTCCTGTGGCTGAAGGTGGCATAACTGGCAAGTGTGGAGCTAGACACAGATCTTCTGGCACCAAACTCCATCTCTTAATCACCATTCTCTAATGAGAGTAAAGTTAGAGTAATGAACACTGAAGACCTGGACTCTTAATAAATAGCACTTAATCCATGTTGAACCAGATACCTTCCCTACCTCTGCGTTTCCAGGCGTGTTTCCACGTCACCCCTCTTATGGGTGTTGTCTGAGCATTTTTATTCCTCCATTTAAAGTCCTCTGGATCAAGTGTTTGTCTGCATCCCAAATGCACTGTCTTCAGGAATGGTGCGTAGAGCAAGGCAGCTGGAGCCTGTGGAACTGGAGCCACCCCTGTGTTTCAACTGTGACATTCCCACTTTCCTCTCTTTTACTTAATGGGTTTCTACACATAATTTAGCTTGAAGAAAGCCAGTTTCTGCTTATACACCTCCCTCATCCCCCACAGAAACATATTTGAAACTCATAATCTTTGGCCAACCTTTACTATGTTACTTAATAAAAATCTGAAGCCTGAGAGGTAACTAGAGAAAGAGAGTAAGATTTGGAAACTGGAAGGATCAAGCCAATAATATAGCCAGGGAACCTGAACCAGGATCAGACACTGACGTCATTTAGGAGTGGGCAGGCTACATAACTTGTCCTTCATGTCTGGACTGAGATTCCAAACGGCAGGATCTTGGTGATCAACAACGGGTGTCGTGATGCCAGGCACGGGTTAAAACTATGCTATTTGAGAAGGGTCTTTCCTCTTTGTTTACTGGATATATCAGTGACTCTCACCTTTTTAAAAAAGTTTTTTAATTCTTTCAGTTCCTGAAAAAGTGCTTGCATTCTTGAGAAGAATAAAAAACTCAAGACTATGCTAAAATAGACAGTTAATAATTACCTCTTGATTATCACTCCAGTACACCATGCCTCTCTCTGTTACTGTTATTCAATTTCCCTTGCCACCTTGACACTGTGTCACTCATGGGTAGAACTGTTTGCTTCCCTGACTGAGTTCTCTTATAAACTCATGAGACAAAGTTCTCAAATTTTCAGTAGACCTCTTCTTTTCACAAGCTTAACTCTATCTAAGCCTCTAACTTATCACATTATTTTTAAACAAGTCAGATTTTTACCTCTCACATAACAAAAAGTCTGGAGGTAAGTGGCTAATGGACCACGGCTCATGGACTCAAGGGTATCTGGCATTGAAGTCAGAGTCTCTGAGATGGCCTTCCTCTTCCAGGGTTTGAGTATAAGATGGTAGCCACAGTTTCAGTCCGCACACCCTCAATCAAGGCAGGGAGAAGGGCGAAGGGGCCTCTCTTACTTATTATCACTGTAACTTGTACCCTGCTGCACACTGCAGTGGACATTCTTTATACTCCCTCGTTGCAGCTGACAGACTTTACCATAAGTATATGTGTCCCTTGGTGTAGCAATGGTAAATTTTACACATCAATCAACATTGAGCAATCTATTCATGCCCCAGAACATCACTGCTTATATTACAGTGGTATTTCTTATTGTCCTGAAAGTGGAGTGATATATGTGACTCACTCCAAAAACAAAACAAGCAAACAAGAAACAAAGGAAGGCCAGGCAAGTTTGGGGATGCAGCTTAGGTTCGAAAGCCTTTGCATGAGCTGGTTCTTGTTGACTGCTCTGATTCAATTCTTATCTTTCCTGTAGTTGAATGCCATTTTGTCACACCGGATTGCTTCCTGCCCAAGCTTGTTCTTGACATACAGTCTTTATACCTGCCATCCCCATTGCTTGAAATGTGCTTCCATGATGGTAACATGACTGGCGCTCCAGCGTTCATTCTCAGCTCAGGTGTCACTTCCTCTTGGACACTCTCTGTGTTTATGCCACTCCTAACTTGCACTCAATCACAGTACCTTAGTTCATTTCTTCATTTCACCATGTGAAATTTTCTTGCTTTTTTGTTTTTTTCTCTCCATCATTCCTACTAGAGTCTAAGTTCTACGACTGCTGGAACAGTGTCTGATCTATTTATTACTCACCTCAAGCACTTACATGAGCACCTAAACATGGGTTGAATGCATGTGAAAATGAACCAACAATTGTCATCCAGAAGATGCCCAAGGTTTTAGGTGACTTCAGGAAAGGTGGAGACTTCTTGAAGAGCAGCATTTATTTATGAAAACACATATAACACCCACAGGCCATAACAATGTGAAAAAGGTCTTAGGTTAACTCACTGCTCTGTGTGTGCTGGTCAGGACATGCTTAATACGATCTCCTTTGCAGAGGTGGGTGGAACAAGCCTATTATTTCAGGGTCCTTGATGCAGCCATTTGAGCTGTTCTTGGCAGCTAGTTTATGCATTCATGATTTAAGACAGAATGACAAAGCCATTTATATATAAAGAAAAAAAAATCCTCAATGCTCTTCAGTGTATTGTTTTCCAAAAGAACCCTTAGTTCTCACTAGCTGCCAAACAAGAGCTAGCACCAAAGAGATGTAGAAATCAAAGACTCAAAAGGAGTAATAGAAGAAAGGATTAGAACGGAGTAGCATTTCCTGATTGCAGCACAGCAGGCACAAGCTTTTGGCCACTTTGTTCTTTTCGGTGAAGACAACGCAAGGACCAAACAAAGATGCTGTGATTCATTGAAAACTCAAATAAAATGGCAAGTCATTTCATCCAGAGTAGATCATCTGACAGAGTGATATCTTTCTAATCATGAAACTTTTAAGCACTTCCCATAAGCCAAATGAGCTCTTCACAGTTTTGTTACCTGAGCAATTGTCCATTTATGAGTCCCTTTCCATGAAGAACATGTTCTCTGTATCCCTGCCAATGTGCCAGAAGCAAAAGGCAACATGCCTCCTGTGTGGCAGCAAAAGCCAAGAGTACTGGCCATCTTGGCAAACAAGAAGCTATTGTCTATATCTAGGAGCTTTTTAGCATTTGGTGCCTTCATTGAGCCACAGGCGAGTGGCCATGCAAGTGTCCACATGAAATAAACAAAAAGAACAAAACAACACCATGTACCTTGATTTCTTCTTCCACACCCCTTTGCGTAATCAACTTTCACCCAAGAGCACTTTATAGCAAAACAATGTCCTCAACAAAAGCAACAATAGCATGTAATAAAAATTGAGCTAGGACTACAAGATGTTAGCTTAAAGGGAAAAGCTGAAAAGGAAAATAAAAAAAACCACAAACAACTCTAATGTCCTTTTGAGTTCCAGGGCAGAGAATTCCAAAAGCAAGTATAATTCTTGGATAGGAGAATTACTATCCAAGTGACAGTAAAAGTGACAAGATCAGCCAGGTGTGGTGGCTAATGCCTGTAATCCCAGCACTTTGGGAGGCAGAGGTGAGTGGATCACTGGGGGTCAGGAGTTGGAGACCAGCCTGGTCATCATGGTGAAACCCTTTCTCTACTAAAAATACAAAAATTAGCCAGGTGTGGTGGCGGACACCTGAAATCCCAGCTACTTGGGAGGCTGAGGCAGGAGAATCGCTTGAATCCGGGAGGCAGAAGTTGCAGTGAGCTAAGATTGGGCCATTGCACTCCAGCCTGGGCAACAAGAGTGAGACTCTGCCTCAAAAAAAAAAAAAAAAAAAAGTGGCAAGATCAAGACGTATTGTGTTTCCCTTAGTCCCACGAAGGAAAGAACAAAAATTGCTCAAAGGAGAGAAAACAAACAAAAACAACAGAAAAAAATCACACAAATATGGTTATAAGACAGCTCTTAATGGAACTGGGCAATGAATTTGTTGCTAGGATTGGGGACCATAAGTGAAAGTGAGAACTGTCACGTGAGAGGAGGTTTCATCACAAATCCTCAAATGCTTGAGGTTACACATATTTAAACTTAAACAGTTTAAAAAATATATATGACTAAGAATGTAATTTTTAACTTGATTTCAAAGATCAGCACATGAGATTTTATAGCCTAGGGTAGGGAAAGGAGAAATTGTAACTTTGTCAATTGTAAATGATTCTGGTAATTTTGTGATGTGATTTGTATGCTGGTCATTTGCATGCTTTTGTTTGCTTAAAAGAAAAAAATAACAAAATTCAACCTCCCAATAAGTGCTAATGGAAAACATTGGTGAAGGAGGAGGAAAAAAGGTGTATAGACCATTTTGTCTCCTTAGCTACCTGTTCTCAATTCCCATTTTTCTTCTCAATAAAAACTCCAGTCAGGTTGTATTTTGATGCCTGTCACTCCACATTCATGAGGTGACAAGACTGTTCTAAACTAATACATTTAGCTCTGGATGTGTGGCCTGAGGAAGACTCCAGAATCTTCCCATTTATGCTGAAATTGGGGCTCAGAACCTCACCTAATATTGCCCTGTTTCTGTATGTACCAGTCTCCTTGCATTATTTCATCTGGCAAAGTCAATGTAAGAATTAATAATAGCTTTCCAATCTACAAATAAAAGTATGCCACTTTAAATTTTTGGCAGTGAGCTGGCATTTTGTCATTTAATCATTTCACATCATTACACTGCAATATGGAATGTAATGACATGACACTCGTAAATGACAAACACTTGGTCTCCCTTGTACAGAAAGAAATAATGTAATGGGAAGCAAATTATATCCTTAAAGGTTGCCAGAGTTTCACTCCCACAATTTGGGATTAAGATACTGAGCAGATGCAAGGTGAAGAAAAGGAGAATCTCTCCTGCAGATGTCCTGGGTAAGATACAACATGATAAGCGAATGATCCCCATCCAGAAATGGACAGAACATTCCTAACCTTGCAAACATCCTTTCCTACCAGGGACTCATGCAGAAAGCTGTGCACAAGATTCTTTCTTATATTAAAGGCCTACATGAGATGGGGTGAGGGGGAAAACTGTGGTTGACAATTGCCATTTTTTTGTTTGTTTTATAATTCTGTTATTATTTGCTAAAAGTGGTCAGCCCCTGCTAATACTTGCTCAAATTTTACTCTACTAAAGGGAGTTCTGCACAACGGCCTCCCTAGCTAATTCTTCGTATCCTTGCCAAGCTCCTTCCTCACAGAACTGGAAGCCAGATCTCCTCCTTCTATAATATCTTAAATTCACCATGTTCACTATAAAGCTCACAATTTTCTAGTACAAGCTTCTTTCTCCCTAGAATTTACTCTCTGGACACACACCACCCCAGCCATCCCATTGCATAAGCAAAAAAACTAAGAGGTATCCTGAGTCATCTATTTCCCTGACCAACCTCAACCCAATCTTTCCAGGAATATAGAAAGCATAATAACACTAGTCCACCAAGGACTTCAACCCATCAGAAGGGACCCCACGTGTAAATAACTAATATTCCCCAATTGGAGACTTCTGGTCAAATCCCGCACCACCCCCTGTTGGTTTATCTTCCAAATGACACTCATTCTTCCTCTGTTCTTTATTGGACTCTTTGAGTCTAAGCAATCCTCCTCTCTCACCTGAAGAACCAGTGAAACTTACTCTTTTCCATTATATTTCATCCAACACCCCTCCATCCCCATTATTCTCCATGCTGCAATTAGAGAGCTCTGACAGATTCACATATGATCTTTACTGCAACCACTTGAAGTCCTTCAATGCATGTCCACTGATGGGGCAAAGAGCAGCTTGCTTCGTGGGACCTGCATACAGCATGTCAGCTTTAGCAACGTGGCCTTCTGTGCACAACCTCACCCCACATTTCCTGTGTTCCAGAGCCACTGCCTTTACTAATTTTTTCATTTCTCTTACCCATTTTATCCCCTGTCTCCTATAGGCTTTTGTACCTGCCCACCCGTTTGTCTGAAATACTCTCTCCACAGTTCACCTTTGACTTGAATTCACCTTTCAAGGCTTGTGTCATCCCAAGAAGGAAATGGGATGGGTCATGTTTCTTGATTGTCACTCTCTTAGGACCTTGGAGGCATATAATCTCAGTTTGTAGATTCAGGATCACTGATGTAAAATCTTCCCATTAAACTTGACCTTCTATGATAGGGACCAAATATTTTTGCTCATTATTACATTTCCAGCTTTAGCAGAGAACCCAGCACATAGCTGTCACTCATTCAGTCAGCCAACATATAGGAACTCTTTGTCAAAGGAATAAATCAGTAGAGGATCCAAGGTTTTACCCAAGTCATTTGGGCCCCACTCTTGCTATGGTGCCTTCTAGTCTTATTTCTCTAAAGAGAAAATATGATTTGCAGAAAAATTCTGAACTGATAGTGGATTCCTCCATCACGCAGGGACACTGAGGTCATGATACTTCCTTCATCATTTTGTTCAAGAACGTTTCTGGCCGTCTTAATCCCATGCTTTGTTATTAAAAACTTCACACCAGGGAAAAGTGGACTTTAAGAAAGCACAGGTACTGTTGCCCCTTAGTGTGTGATGGGGACGGATAAGTAATCAGTATTTCCGAACCCCCAAAATATAAGGCAATTCTTAAAGTTGCCTTGTGAAAATCCTTCACTGTGTACTTACTATGTGCATCAAGGTGAGAAGCCAGGGCAGGGGTCATTAACTGGGGTGATTTTGCTCCTTCGCCCCCAGGGAATATTCGGCAGTGTCTGAAGACATTTGTGGTTGTCATAACTGTGTGGAGGTTGCTGCTGGAATCCAGAGCCTGGAGGCCAGGCATGCTGTTAACTATCTTGCAACGCTCAGGATGGCCCCATCACAAAGAATGATTTAGCCCAAAATGTCAACATTGCTGAGGGTGAGAAATGCTGGTTTAGGGCATTCAGAAATCTCCCAACTCGCTTGAAGAGACCAACAGAGCCTATTTTGCAGGAATGTTCCTGAAGGGAGTCCACAGTAGGCATTTTCTGCTAGTGTAGACTTGACTTCTTCTAATCCTCGGTATTAACAGTCTCCAAAAAGGCAGGAACCATGGGACAGAGACGCATTAGAAAAAGGCTAGGGGCAGAGAGTGCTTTGTAAATATTAACCCAGCTGTGGAGGCC
This sequence comes from Rhinopithecus roxellana, assembly GCF_007565055.1. Lineage (NCBI taxonomy): Eukaryota > Metazoa > Chordata > Mammalia > Primates > Cercopithecidae > Rhinopithecus > Rhinopithecus roxellana. The sequence goes on along the minus strand of NC_044561.1, from coordinate 128,707,255 downwards.
ACATGTATCTTTGAGTTATGACCTGATAAGGGTTTTGAGAGCTTGCCAACTTCATGTTCAAGAAAAACACAGAAAAAATTGAGCTGATGATATCCTTGATGCAATTTCCCTTTAAGCACAGCCTCATAAATACCAACTATAGAGTCCAACTGAACTTATTGGAAATTTCCCAAAAACCTTGGAAAATAGACAAGTGCAGGTGGTAAGATATTTACTGAAATGAACTGTCTGTGAATGAAAAATATGTGAGCAAAATAGATATTTTATCTGTCACTTTATTCACAGAAAGAGATCCATTAAGTTTCTCCATTTCATTCTCTTCCTGTTTGGTGAAAGCACTTTAAACTAGATCTTCATTTACCTTTTAAAAAATCAGTATGGAAAATAGGGGACTTGACACCCCACCCCCCCCGCCCCCGCCCCACTCTGCTGCCGAGAAAACAAGAAAAGAAAAGTAAATTTTTTTACAGCCTCGGAAGAAACTTCTTCCGAGTAATACACAACGTGACTTGTTACTGAATCTCAATCTTGTAGGTAGAATGGAAAAAAACAGGGAAACTGATGCTTAAATACAATCTTAAGGTCCTTTTGACCCTGTCCAGGCGAGTAGAATTGCTCACTGAAAATCCATATTCTTAATAAGCCAGAAAGGCCTGCAATGAATTAGTATTAAATAATAATCTATAAATATTTACTGAACAACTTTTATCTGCCACGTGCTCTGCCTAAGCTAAAAGAGATTTCTTAAAATTAGTATATCGTGGTCTCTGACCTAAAAGAACCTCACTCTTTTTTTGAAGAAGGAGCATTTACACAGAGATAGTTAAATTACAATATTGGTAATTAAATTCTCTATCTCAGTGCAATTAAATTACCTTTTTCAGCAAAAGAAATGAATTGCTTAAAATACATACACACCACTTTCAGAGTGAAACGGTTAAAGCCTCTTCCCACTCAATGTTGGATTTTGAGATCTTGCACAGGCAATTTTGGGGTTAGGAGCGTTGATGAGTGACCAAGAAAATACATAAAATTCTACTCGTTGAGTAGTAGGTGTCAATTTCCCTGAGGCTGGCATCCACTTTTCGACTGCCTCATGCTTCTGAACTGCTCCACATTCAGCCATTCATAAATATTTGCCGGGTTCTTCCCGTAAGGAAGGCCCTGTCCTAGAAGCTGGAAGTATTCTAGAGCTAGCTTACACCGTCTTGCAAGGGTGAATTTCTGCATCTCTTTCCAAGCCTGCATCTTGTGACCTCATACTGGTGGCTTGAAATTTGGCATAGTTGAAGTCTTCACACCATGGAAACCAGTCATGGCTTTTTTTCTCTCTTTTCTAGAGAGTTGGTTCTTAAATGTACCAGCACACCACTGGGTACGCTGAAAACTAAACAAAGTCCCTGTTCCTATGAACATTGGACTTTTACCTTTACATTGTAAAGAGTCATACAGACAAACAAATAAATATGTTATAAACTATCAGGAAATGCTAAGTGCCATGAATAAAGATAAAACAGAGTAAAGGACTAGGAAGTGGTGTGAGGTAGACGACTCTATTTTGTGGTTGGTGAAGGCCTCTCAGAGGAGGAGGCATTTGAGCCAAGAGGTGAAACGGGTGAGGACTTGAAATATGTTCTGTGGATGTGTATGTTTCCCAGGTCCTTCGCTGACATCAAGGTGGAATCATAATTGAAGAATAATCCAGTGAGGCCCCGTGAATCAAGAAGTAGCACACGTATTTTGCAATTACTAACCAACTTAGTAAACTGGTCTTTGCTATCGGTCACCTGCTGCTGTTGGGTGAAGGTCTAGTCAGGAAAAATGATATCAGGCTTGGCAAGGTGAAACAACTTAACTGAGGCTGACCAAGACCCAGTCTGAGAGGGCCTTATAAAAACATAAATACAAATGAATTCTCCATTCTTTCCCTTCTCCATCATCCTGGCAGCCTCCAATTCCCTTTTCTCTCTTGGGTAGAGCATACGTTGCCTCATTTTTGCCTTTGGTCATGGCCACTCTGCAAAGCCTCCTGAGGCCCATATTCCACTGTTGATCCTTAAAATATTTATATATTTTTCCCATTAGAGATAGTTTTTCTCTTAAAGTCAAGTTTTACAGATGAGGAAACTGAATGATGAAGCTGTCAAGCAAATGATCCAAGCTTCCACTTCGTAAATGGAAGAACTGGGACATGAACTCAGATGTGCCTAATAACAAGTCAGCAAACTTAGTATCTGCACCTTCACCTGATTGACTCAGTAGCCAGATTTCTGAAAAGCAGCAGGAAATTTGCAAACGTTTACATCAAAGTGCTTTTTAAAGAAATAATTTTAACACAAATGTGAGAGAAATCCTTTCCTGCCCCATAAATTGTTTTAAAACCTCTGATTCCAATGGACATCCAAGGCCTTCCCCAAGATTTTGACTAATTTTCCAGATACTAATATTTTGGGAACTTTTATGTATTTTGAGATCCTGTTTCCTCAGCTATTTCTTCTTCCCTGGATAAGATAAGTTTGTGGGAGTTGAGTTAAAGGTAGTCAAGAAAGGCTTATGAGGAAATGCATGGTATGAACTGATTCATGGAAATACTATGAATCCCAATAAAAATTGCTGTTATTTTAAAATGTTTCCTATGTAGCATGTGTACAGGGAAAGCTATAGACATTAGCTTAGTAAATACAACTGTGTGAGATAAGTGTTCTAAATCCATTTCACAGTTGAGGACACTGATGTTCAGAAAAGTAGTGTGTCATCCATCAGGTCAAATATCTAGTATACAGTAGAGGTGGGACTCAAATCCAGATCTCTGTTCCCAAAGTGTCTGTTGTTTCCAGGCTATGCACCAACACTTCTCACAAAAATAAAATTTTGAGCTTTGAATCGTCACTTGAGTTGACTTTGAATATTAACACTTTGTTATTTTGCCTTCCTCATTGTTTTTCTTCACAGTTTGAATGAAAGCTTTCAAGCTGGAATATACTGAGATATTTGACATTTGACCTTATTGTAACTTTCTATTTCAAACTGTGCGACTTCTGACTATCCACCTGCATTGGTTAGATTAGGCTACTTCCAAATTTGGCAAAACATGCCTTGAGTCCTTGTAGTTTGCTACAACAACCTACGTCTATCCAGAACAAAGCAAGAGGCAACGTTACTAAGACAGACATTGAGGCTGGTGGGAAGAAGAGTGCTAACTTTAGAAGAAGCTTGATAAATACACTTTACCTGTATTATAATGAAGTTCTTATTTCTCAATTTTGTTGATAAGAATCTTAAAATCTTGGGCAGGCACAATGGTTCACATCTGTAATCCCAGCGCTTTTGGAGGCTGAGGCGAGTGGATCACCTGAGGTCAGGAGTTCGAGACCAGCCTGGCCAACGTGGTGAAACCTCATCTCTACTAAAATATATACATTAGCTGGGCATGGTGGCAGGCACCTATAATTCCAGCTACTTGGGAGGCTGAGACAGGAGAATTGCTTAAACCCAGGAGGCAGAGGTTGCAGTGAGCCGAGATCATGCCATGGCACTCCAGCCTGGGTGACAGAGTGAGACTTCTTCTCAAAAAACAAAAAACAAAACAAAAATCTTTACAATGCTAAGAGGACACCAAACATTTAGAAACATAACAGCTCCTTACTCTGCCAGGCTGGTCACTCTTACCAACAAGAGAATGAGGTTAATTTGATACATTGTACTCTCCTTGACCCAATGTTGGCTTCCAATGGTCACTGGTTTTTTGTATAGTTGGTCAACATCATTGCCTATGTTTTCTATAATATAATTGGGAATGCGATATGGTTTGGCTGTCCCCACCCAAATCTCATCTTGAATAGTAGCTCCCATAATTTCCACATGTGGTGAGAGGGACCTGGTGGGAGGTAATTGAATTATGGGAGCAGATCTTTCCCACACTGTTCCTGTGATAGCAAATAAGTCTTATGAGAGTTGATGATTTTTATAAAGGTGAGTTCCCCTACACACGCTCTCTTGCCTGTCACCATGTAAGACGTCCCTTTGCTCTTCCTTCTTCTTCTGCCATGATTGTGAGACCTCCCCAGCCATGTGGAGCTATGAGTATATTAAACCTTTACTTTATAAATTACCCAGTCTCGGATATGTCTTTATTAGCAGCGTGAGAATAGACTAATTCAGGATGAAAGTTAGAGTCACTACTATGTAGTCTCTAAAATGACATTGTCCAATATGGTAGCCACTAGCCACATGTGGCCGTTTAAATTTAATGAAAATTAAATAAAATTTAAAAATTAGTACCTAATCATACTGGCCACATTTCAAGTACTCATTATCCACATGTGGCCAGTGGCTATCAGATTGGATCACACAGACACTGTAACATCTCCACCTTTACAAAAACTTCTATCGAACAGCACTATTTTAGAGTGCAACTTTACTTTCAGTTTAAAAATAATAATAATGTTTAACCAACCCTAAGCTTCTGACATCTTCAGCTTTCCCTGAAATTTCTCAAATACATATAGTGGTGGATGGAGGGAGGGAAGTTAAGATTGTGGGCTTTGATGTCAGACCCGAGTTTAAGCTCTGGTTCTGCTCTCTCTCTGTTTTCTGTTTGACCTTAGTTATATCTCTTAACACAGCTAAGTTTCACTGTGTGAAGTTTTAAGAGAGAGATAATAATAGTACTTGCCTCACAGAGCTGTTGTGAAGATTAAATGAGATATTGCACAACAAGTGTTCAGTCAGAGTCGAGTGCTCAATAACATATTGCTATTTTTGCTGCTGTCAGTCATTTTAAATTACCAATGTGGCAAAATGAGAAGCCCAGCCAATAGTCTGTAGCCTCCTCTCCTTTTCCGGTTTGTTTGCAGTAAGGCTGGTGATATGACTAGGGCTCTTTGAGGGATGTAACATATGTCACTTCTGGACTGAGGAATGCAGAGCCCCATGTAATCTTCCATGTTTTCTCTGACAGCCAAGGATAAGGGCCATGGGCTTAGCTGCCAGTCACAGGGATGGAGCAACTTGGATCACCCAGTCATGGCATGGGGTTGCTCTGCAGAGTTGTCCGACCTTCAGTGGACTTTGTGTGACCATAAACTTTATAAACAAAGTCACAGAGACTTGGAGATGGCCCATTATCTATATTGGAAGGATTGAATTCATTGGAGGCAATTAGGTCGTCTCTGATCATAAGTTCATCTATCTAGACCTCTTCAGCTAAACCTACCAAGGCTGAATAATATTTGGTTATATTAATTGATGTCCATTGTATTCTTGGACGTGCCTTTTCATCTTCATTCAAACTAAGCCAGGGGTCCGTTGATCCTTAGAGGAGAGTCAAAATAGCAAAAATATGGAGAATACACATTTTTGTGTTTCAAAATTCTGGACACGTGAATATTTGAAAACCTCAACGAGAGAGCATAAAGTTTATGTCATAACTGATTTACCAGGAATAACAGATGAAGAGCTGGATTTTCTCATTGCTCAGCTAGTTTTAGATTCTCCAGACTTGTGGACCAGAAGGGAGCAGCAAAAGTATTGTTTAGGATCCCCCAAAAGAGGTCTGAGCTCCAGTTCTGCTACCTAGAATCTGAATGACAATCAACAAGTTATGGAAGCTCTCTGGGTTTCAGTTTCCTTAGCTGTAAAATTGAGAATGAAAACATGTCAGAAAGTTCTTAAGGTGCAAATGACGATAGTGTAGACCAGCTCTGAGAGATATAACTTTTGTTGGTGTTAGAAATATTCTATATATTCACAGCCACTCACCATATGTGCCCATGGGGCACTTGAAGTGTGGCTAGTGTAATGAAGGAATTGAATTTTTAATTTGAGTGAATTTTGATTTATTTAAATGGCTACATGTAGCTAGTAGCTAATATCTTAGACTGCATAGGTCTAGACTACATTCCTCTCCATCCCCACGAGTTTGCTCTACAAACACCCCAGAACTTAGACACCTAACTGCGAATGGACTGAAGAAGCATGACTTGAGAATTGTTTCTTCCAGCCAACAGCATAAAAACTTGCATAAAAATTAATTTCTTCTTGGAAGATAACATTTCTTTCACACTTGGTTTGGGAATCCTCTCTAGCGCCTTAAAATAGAGACCTGTTTTGTTCTGAGAACGATCGAGAGCCTGAATGAATTAAACTGCTGGCTTTATTCCTCTGCATCCGGCTTCTACTGGTAACTTTCACACTACCCAGGAAATATGTTTGTAAGGCTGAGCAACTGGTTGAGGGGACACGCCTCATGATAACATGTGGCCCCACCAGCCCCTAAGCACTGTCATGTAGCCACTTGCTCACACCCACCACCAGATGCCCAAAGAAGCTCCAGCTCTTTGATTTAATTGTTATCCTCCTCTTTCTGCATTTTAATCTTTCTTACATTGGCTCACTCCCTTAGACAGATCTGACCAGAGAGTAATTGTCCACCATGAGTCACTCTTACAGGAAAAGGAGAAAGATAAAGTAGGAAAGAGAGGGAAGGAGATGCACATGTGTTTATATTTCTGAGTTCTCCGTGGTTTGACTAAAATGGTTCATGGAACAGAAAGAAAACGTTGCTTTAGTAGCTGTCATCGCTAAGTGCGTCTCTCCATCTCTCCGTAACAGGGTACATTAAAGCAGGAAAGCTAATGGCCTCCTCCCTCCCAGCTGGAATTCCCTATGACCTGGGACTTGGCAAGCCCTTCCCCTTAATCAGTCACAGTGTTCCTGAGGCCCCTCCTCTTCCAGGAAGACCTCCCCAGGCAAAGAAGAAAAGCAATAGCAGCCAATTGCCCCTTTGCAATCCACCAGCCACCCTGGCCCTCCCTCCCATCCCATCTGTGTTTGTGGTAGATAATAACAATTAATTCTCTTATCTACCAAATAAATTAGATCTTTGTATTTGTCTCCATGTCGAAAGCTCCTAGAAAGAAGTATATTCATAAACTCTATCTGTATAGCACTCCATTAGATAAGTGGATTGCATCCTGGTCTTTCTTATCCCAACACTGCTGATGGATTGTGTACATTTGTGATGGTACACTCTGATGTTGATGCTCATTCCCCCAACACCCACAGAAAAAGATAATTTGCAGCTGAATAAAGAAGGTACTTTTTAACATGGTATTTATAAAAGTGCATTATAACAAGTAAGGGTATAGCTCAGGTAAGGAAGACTCCGGGTTCTAGATCATTTCCCTGGGATAACTCTAACTCCTTGCCTTTTTCTACCACTGAAGAAAGTATACCAGTTTAATTGTATTATATGTAAATTTGCCTCAATAAAGCTGAAGAAAAGAAAAAGACAGAGCTAGAGATAAAAGAAGAGAGCAGTACCATAGGCATAACCTTTAAACCCCTCACATCTCTAAAACTTGAAAACCACATACACATTTGTTTAGTATTTTAGTTGCATTAACACATTATTTGCAACAAATCTCGTAACTGATTGTGATGTGGTAGAATGTCTCAGAAAAACAAAGAACTATAAACAAATAAATAAAATAAATAACTGCTTTCCATGTGGTAAGGTCTTGAGGACTGAGGTGGATTTTTATTACTCTTCCATCCCCCTGAGCCTGGTAGAGTCCATAGTACAACATAATTACTTAATAAATGTTTATTGAATTGGTATGAATTCAACTAAAGTGTTCAACACTATTCATGGACTATTATGTGAAACACAGTGTAGTTCATAGTTGCAAGAATGATAAGTACTGCTCTCATCCTCAAAATAAGGAAACAGAGGTGTAGAGAGATGAAGGCATTTGCCTTGTGTTTTAAAACTTGAATTTAGTGGACTTGGGATCGATTTCAGCACTGAAACTCCCTAATCCACATATTCCCACTATGCCATGCTGGCTCAATGAGGGCTTTGCACAGAGTATTCATACAAGCATTGCTGAGGCTTTCTGGTCCCTGATGCCATTCAGGTCTTTGGATGTTTAAAGAAAGGAAAGATTGCAAGAAGGGTAATGATACTCTGCACATCTCCATTTGGAAGAGGCTCTTTATTGACACCTGTTTTCATCAAAATGGATTATGTATTTACCCAAGGGCTGTTGCCTTCTTTGTAGACTGTTAGCCTCCAAAAATAAGTATGTTGACCTCACAAAGTGCTTAATTTTACCTGAGTTACTTGCCCTTTTATTTCCAAGACTTCTTTTATATTTTAAATAACCATTTTGATGTGCTCAGTGCCCTGAATGAAAATAGTTAATCAGGCAAACGAAGAAAGTAAAATGAGTTAAGGACCAGAAGGGTCGATATCTGTGAAACTGGCTAATTTCATCACTATTGGTGGTAATTAAATGGGTGATATATTACAGCAGTGCAACTTGTATACAGTATGCCTTTTTATCCCCTTCCCCCTCGAGTGTAAAGAGCTTTACTGAGGGAGTTGATTACAAAATCAATACATGCTTATTATTTTTAAAAATACACAGAAGTGAATGAAGTAGAAAGATAACATCTTCACCTATAAATTGCCTTCCCCAGCCCCTCTGGAAAAAATAACTTTGAGCAACTCATTTATATCCTTCTCAGCCTTTTTATTAATGTGTACTATAAGGATATGGAAATAACATTTTAAAAAGTCTGTTCTTTTCATTTAAAATTTCTCTTGAGCAACTTAGACATATCTCCTATATAACATATATATACACATTTATACGTTTGCAAGTGTGTATGTATATATACGCATATGTGTTTGTATGTATGCACATACGCATATGTGTATATAAACACATACACAGACACCTACTCATACCTACACATATACTGCATATACATACAAGTATACACACATTCCCAGTTGATGAGCATATAGATTTTTTTTTATTTTCTATGTTACAACCTTTGCTGCAAAATTCATCCTGTACATATTGTCACTTCACAATTGTTTGATTATCCCCTTAGGAAAAGTTCCAGGGAGTACAATTATAAAGTTGCATTTTAGTAATTTTAATATTTTAAAAATTAAATATCTACCTTTACATGGCAGAGTAACGACAAACCATGAACATTTGCTTAAAGCATTTAAATCCTAATAAATTTTGTGAAAAAAGTCAGTTTCCAAATCAGAGATAATGTACAGAAAATGCCTAGCATAGTGCCTGGGATACAGGAAGCCCTCAAAAAATGTTAGTTGTAAATACAAACAAACCATGTCAGAATGTGACGGGACCCCTTGTTCTCTTTACTGCAAATTAACTTTGGGGGAGGATTTACCCAGACAGTCTGGCTCAACAGAAGCCATGAGATAAACTGGATCCCATCGATCACAGCCCCACCCCTGCCCAGGAGCTGCCTCTGCCTCTGTGTACCCATCCCCACCCCCAAACAGACACATCCATCACGCGCCATGTAGAGTTTATCTTCAGTGCCAGGATGGCAGCAGCAACGGGCAGAGTCTCTGGATGAGAAGCCCTGAGTCGTACGTCTGTGTATGTGGGGAGGGACTAGAAGCTTGGAATACATTTGTCTTGATTTTCCCAGCAATCATCAGGCGAATACTCCAAATGCAGCATTAATGAAGTAAGTGCATCTCACACGTGCCATCCAAGGCTGTTCTCAAGTGCTTTATACACCATTATTCTGGATGCAAGGAGTAGAGTCAACTCTTACCCCAGGCAAAATAGAAAGAAGTTTATTTCTATGAACGCTTCATCTCCTGCTTTGTTTTCCATCTTTGCTTACAACTATACCACAGTACCTGCAGCCCAGACACCGGATCTTTGTCCTTTACTGACCCAAATATAACAGTCCTGTGTTCTGTTTGAATGGAGTTCTGGTGACGATCAGGCTAATCTGATAAAGTAACTCAAGATCGGGTCCCAAGAGCAGACAGCATTTGATGAGTTTCCCCTTCCCAGGTGAAAGGTACTTGCTCTCAATTTCTTAAAAGAGGAAATACCAGGCTCTGTAGTGGGGCTGACTGAGAAGCAATGTTTAGAAAAAGAGTACATTTTTTGACATCCTAAAATCATACACTCGATATGATGTCACCATCTGTCTCTGTGCCCAGTGGCCCTGGAAAGAGAGTGCTCTACATTCTCTGGTGATTTAAATGTAGACTAACAGGCCCCTGAATTGAAACCTCTTGCTAATACCCCAGTTTCCTGTTATAATTTTAGACACGATTTATCCCAAACCTTACCTGGAGTCAAGATATGAAATTAATCTTAGTGACAAACTCAGGGCAGACCCTCAGACAAGAATAAAGGTCTTGATGATTGCAATGATATTTGACCATTCTTGTGTCTGTCCCCGTTTCTCAATTGGAGACCTCTCTAACAATATTATGTAGTGGAATAAGTAAAGGAATGGAAGTCAGAAAACTAGAAGGAGGTGCTACCTCTATCCCATTTTCACTGGGGGCTTAAAGCAAGTCATTCACATTTATTTGAGCCCCGGTTTCCTCTTTCCTACTCTTGTTTGGTCAATGGCATCTGGGAGTTGATTCCAATGAGAGAATCAATCTGAAAGTAGTTTGGTTAATATAAATTGATTAACAAGTGTTAGTTTATTCACAATAGTAAAGACATGGAATCAACTTAAATGCCCATCAATGGCGGATAGGAAAAAGAAAATGTGGTACATATACACCATGGAATACTACACAGTCATAAAAAAGAATATACACCATGGAATACTACACAGTCATAAAAAAGAATGAGATAGTGTCTTTTGCAGGAACATGGATGGAGCTAGAGACCATTATCCTCGGAATACTAACACAGGAACAGAAAACCAAATATCACCTGTGCTCACTTATAAGTGGGAACTAAATTACGAGAACTCATGAACACGAAGAAGGAAATAACAGACACTGGGGTCTACTTGAGGCTGGAGGGTGAGAGAAGGAAGAGGAGCAGAAAAAATAACTGTTAGGTATTGGCCTGAATATCTGGGTGATGAAATAATCTGTACAACAAACCCCCATGACGCAATTTTGTCTAAGTAATGAACCCTCACATGTACCCCAAATCTAAAATAAAAGTTTATAAAAATAAGTCTTAGTTTTATCATTTTCATTATTACTCTTATTATTACATCTTTGGTGAAACAAACACAAAACAAAACAGTAATTCATGCCAGCAAGAGTCTTTGGCCTATTTCAAGAAAACATTGGCAAATGAACATCTAGCACTTAATACTGTGAGGAACCAGCAAGCTGCACAACGTGAGATCAAGTGAGGATGACGTGAAGGAATCTGGATATTAGGGGAGGTCAGTTCTTTCCTGAGTCTTTAAAGAACCACTCATTGAAATCCTTGATATGTGCCAGGTGCTATAATGAATTATTTGCATGCATTACACCATTAAGCCCTCACATCAGCCTTATTAAGTAGATAAACACATTATCCCCATCTTACAGACGAGGACAGAGAGGTCCAGAGATGTGAAATACCTGGCCCCAGTTTCCTCAACAACTAAAACTGTTGTGGAAGTTCTACGGAGATGATGTGTGGCTCCTGCACAGCACCAGGCTTGCTGCAATGTTACTACCATCACCTCTGCAGGGCATCATGCAGAAGTGATGGTAGTGGAAGCCTCTATGCTAGGCACTGGTGCTGAGGCCACACTGGCTTTTGATCCTTTCAGGACGTTTCCGGGATGAGAGATACGTGTCTCACCTCTGCAGCACAGTAGGGAAGGATGCCTTATTCTGAGTGAATGCATGAGCCTATCTTACCTGGTTCTGCTTTCATTCCCAGCTATGTCCTCAAGAGAGTTCACACAATCCTCTCCCATCGGTCTTGTAGAATTGCAATTTTAAGCAGACCTGACACTATAGAAACAATAATTGGCAAGATATTCACAAGGAGCAAAAGATGGTCATTTCCTCAGGCACCAAAAAAGCATAACCTAGTTCTGAGGTTCCAGAAAATGATGGCTGGAATGGCCCTGAAGTCTGCACCACCATAACAAAAATGCAGCCTCATTGCTCTCCTTCTGATAGCTATAATCCTCCACATGAAAGCAGGCATAACTCTTAACTATTATTTTAGATGACATCCCCTTTTTAACTTTAAGCAGTGTTCTTTAAACATTTCTCAACTTTCCCAATTTCTCCCCAATACCATGCTATGAATTTGCTTGTCACTGTAAGCTGTACACAAAGAGAGACACATACAGCAAGCACAAAGATATCAGGAAGTGGTTTTCCTAGCAACAGTAATCATCTGAAAGATCCCAGAACACCCTTTCTATTCATATAGCAGTGCGTGTTTTGAATAGTGCTGACAGGTGAAGTGGATTCATGGTATTTAATACAAAAAATATTGCTGGGGATTGGTACTGCACAAAAGCTCAAATATCCATACTATTCAGAAGCAGCTGAATTCACTGTTTTTATATCTATCGAGATTATTTAGTGAGGCACAATTGCAAAAGCAAATATTCACCTGCTCACCGAATGACTAATCCGGGGTATATTATGAAAAGTCTGATTCCCTAGACCTCATTCAGGCAACTGGGACACAGTTCTAAATCAAGTCCAGCTCGCTCCATGCAAGACAGTCTTGTGGGTAGTTTTGAATGATAAAGAGACATCCCCCTCTCCAGTTCCCTCAGCAGATGTGTCCAGTTTAAAATAAAAATGAGTCAATGCTGTTGACAAAATCATCCACCCCCAAGGAACTCTATCTGGTTATTGCTTTGACTCTATCAGAAACACTCTCAAATCACTCCTCCCATCCTCTCACCAGCCATATCCAAAGTAAAGTTATCCCTGAAGGTAAAACAAAAGAGAACAAAAAGTAAAACAGCAAAAAACTAGAGTTCCCTCAGAGAGACAGAGATATTGAGAGAGAAAGAAAGGTAGAGAGGGAGAAAAAGGGAGGGAGGGAGTGGGAAGAGAAAGGAAAGAGAAAGAACGTCCCAAGATGAAAAGGAGACTCCAGGAGAATGTGTGGAGATGAATTCCGTAAACACACAGCCTTACAATCCATGTGAAACTCATTAAGGTTTTTATTATTACCATTATTCTCTTTGTTATTTAAAAAAAACACATAATATGTACAAATCTACTACACATACAAACCTGTGCCTTGCACTGGGGGTAAGAGAGGTCTCACTCTTAGGTTTATAAGTTAGCTAATGAGATGGAATAATGAGAGAAAGTTGTAAGTAGCAATTGATGTCTGCAAATACTAAGTTTCACTCTTTAGCAATATACGGTTGCCTACATGTTGATGGAGAGAGGGGAGTGGCTGTAGTACAGGGTAGTTAAGTGGAAGTATTTGAAGGTTTGAATTCTAGCTGTGTGGTTGAGAGCAAATTTGTGAAATATGGCAGTCATACTTACAAGACTGTTGGATAGATTGATCATGACAATGCCCTCAGCACATCTAAGGCACTTAAGGGTAGCTACAATTCACAGAGGGTGCCAATCAAAGACATGCCACTTAAAATGACAATGGTCTACCATTACACACTCCTAAAATTAACAAAATGTAGAAGCCTTATAATATCAAATATTGTCAGAGGACGTGGAATTCTATATTGCTACCAGGAATGTAAAAGGTACAAGCATGTTAGAGATGTATCTGATGCCACTTAAGATGAATGTACTAATTCCAGGATCCAGAAGTTCCACTCTAGGGTATATTCATTAGTGAGATTCTCATAAGTATAACCAAGGAGACCTCTGTGAAAATGAATGTGCTCTGGTTATAATACCTGATCTAGAGATCAGAAAAACCTAAATGCTTATCCACAGGAAAATAGATAAACCAATAGTGGCATATTCATACAGCAGTTAGAATGAGTTAACAAGGCTTGAATTTATCAATATAGCTAAATCTCCAGGACATAAAGTTGAGCACCAAAAGCACACTGGGCAGATGGATATGAACGATGCGATGTCATGTATAAAACGTTTAATATGGTCAAAACAAACCCCTACTTTGTACGGTACATATAAAACATTCTGTGGTAATTTTAAAAAATAGATTATTAGCAGACTTAGCTGAAAGAATGGAGAACGTAGACAGAACCTGACCCATAGTCCATAAACTTGCTAGTATTGATAGTATACAAAACCCTTTGGGGTGGTGCATGAAAATTCTTTTAATGACTACCAGAAAAATATTTTTAATGTATGACATAAAGAGGTTGTTTTAACAATAAAATAGTAAGTCATGAATTAAATAATTAATACTCAGATTTGGTAACAACAGAGTGGTTTTCAACTGGGAAACACGTATACAAGCAACCCTTTGTTCAAAGCAACTGCTTTGGTTCCATGTGTATTCCAAAGAATTCCACTTCCTCCCACTCCACCTTCCAACAAGGTACATGTCAAATAAATCCATGAACACACAGAAGAAACATAAGTCACAGTCATCCATTGTCCATCCCTCTGGCAAACCCAACAAAGACAAGAGGTGCAAGCGGTTAGAGGCTCCCATGATGTTTCTTACTCCAGGCACTCAGGCTGAGAGCCTCTTAGGGCTGCTGAATACGTGCTCTTTCTTGCTAGATGGGATACATGTATGTGGATGTGCTGCCTTTTGGACTCTTTTAAAAACTGTTCACATTCCAAAGGCCATGTGTATATGTCCCTTGTTTCTCAGTGACTGATCCAAAGAGAGTTACATTTTAAGATTTATGAAATGTGTGTCATTGTCCATGCTGATGGGGTTCGTCTTAGAGCCAAACCACAAATGGGCAGTTCCATGAACACTGACCCACGGGCCTACCAAGAAGGGGCTGGAAGAGAATGAAAGGCAAAAAGAATAGGTCAAAGAGGAACCAGGGGTCCCATGTGACATCAGAGTCACAGCAGAGATAGCACCTCTGTGAAAAAGGAGAAAATAACACTCAGCTCAATTTTTTAAAATTCCATTGAGCACAAAACTGTGTCCTGCTCCCTGTATTAACAAACACTAATACGGAGAGAGAAATACAGAGAGTTACAGAGTAAGAAACAAAACATATCCCTTTCCCTTGAAAGTCTTCCAATCAAAAATATATGAGTGAGAAGGCAAATAATTAAACTGACTGTTTCAGAAAGTACTATTTCAGAAGGAAGTATTCCACAAAATGTGTTCACAGGAAGGACAGCCAACCCAGAAGGGTGATAGAGGATGAACATGGAAGACTATCTTATGGAGATAAAAACTGACCTGAGTTTTAAAGTTTTAAAGCATGTGAGTAAAAATCCACTCGGCCAAGCAGACAATGGAGTCCCTTTGTTCCTTTCATTTTGTCCTTCCACAGCTATTTACTGGTTATTTATTATGTTCTAAGTATTGGGAATGTAATAGTAACCAAAATTAGACGTGGCTCTGCCCTTCGGAGCTTATGATACAGTGGGAAATTCAAACATCAATCTGAACTCTGTAATCTGGACTACACAGAACTCAGCAGCAGACAGGGAATCTGTGAGCTTGGATAAAAAACAAATGATGTTTTTATTTTTATTATTTATTTATTTATTTTGAGACAGAGTCTCACTCTGTCCCCCAGGCTGGAGTGCAGTGGCGCGATCTCCACTCACTGCAAGCTCTGCCTGCTGGGTTCACGCCATTCCCCTGCCTCAGCCTCCCGAGTAGCTGGGACTACAGGCACCTGCCACCACACCTGGGTAATTTTTTCATATTTTCAGTAGAGACGGGGTTTCACTGTGTTAGCCAGGATGGTCTCGATCTCCTGACCTCGTGATCTGACTGCCTTGGCCCCCAAAGTGCTGGGATTACAAGTTTGAGCCACCGCGCCCAGGCCTGTTTTTAGAAACCTTTAAGTAATATTTATCATTTCTTCCCATTGTAAATTTAAGCAACAAATCCAGTAGAATTAGAAATATCTGTGACTTTGCTCACCAATATAAGTTCTAGATTCTTATATCCCAATACAATTGCTGAAAATGCCTTAAAATATCATTCATGCTCATCACCACTTCAAAATTACAGTAGTTATTAGATTTTCCACTGGATCTTGTTATTTAATATGATAATAAAGAAGCACAGTTATTAATGTGCTACTCTTTAAAAATATTTTGATAACCAATTATATTGAAATCTAAGTTTCTTTGTAATCCTATGTATTTTATATTACGCATTTGATAACATTATTCTGGCTTTCCTGGATTGCCATAGGGAGCCATGGAACAAAATTATTAAGAATCCCTGCAGTGATTAAGTAACTGAAACCACTAAAAATTACAATTTTGACAATTGACATAGAAGGGAAGCATGCAATGCAATGGGCAATAGTGAGGGAAGCAAGGGGAGGTGGCTTGGGTTATGGGAGAGGTGTAAGTTTTAACTAACAAAGGGAGCATGAAAGAACATTCCAGAAGAAGGAATCAGTGTGTGCAAATATGCCTTGAGAAGGGCAAGGTTGTAGGAAGCCAGGGATGCTGAGACAGAGCTGAAAGTCAAGGAAAGCTGGGAAAGGGCTGATGTGGGTCAGTGAAATGAGGCTGGAGTGGTGGGCAGAGGTCTGGCAGTGCTCAGAAAGCAGCTACATAAAGCATGGAAAAGGAAAATGACGCAGTGCATTCAGAGACCGCACATGGTCAAGTTTGGCTTAAGGCCAAATGCTGTGCCAGAGAGAGAAAAGGTGAGGTTGCACAGGTTGCAGGGCTCAGATAACAGCAAATATTGAGGGCTGTGGTAACAAGTCAGACTTTATCATCGAACAATTGATTGACCTGCCCTTAGGGACCTCACACTTGGTGAGCTGGTATATCTATCAGACATACGTATATATATGCACACACACATACACACACACACACACACATACCCTACAGACACTGAATCAGTGACATTGTTCCTAGGAGAAATACATAGTTAGGTTCCTGTAAGCCTCTGGTCATATTTTTGCCAACTGATGAATATATGATCTTGTATGATGTGTGTTTATGTTCAAAGACACCTTCTTCAGGATATATTCCTGTTTCATTAACATTGAACTTACAACCAACAGCACTATTACTCATGCCTGAACAAGTTTACCTGACATACCTATTTCCCCTGCAAGGCACATCACAGCCTTCTTGTGCTTACAGTACTAGACAGCACTTTTTAGCGCCACCCTTAGGGGGCCATTTTAAACAGCAAAATCATGAAAAAAAAGCACAAAAATACGAAAAATATGGCACTGAACAGACCACAAAAAGGACTCCTGTTCACAGTGTAAGAACTGAGACAAGAAGGCAGGGCAGTGTTATTTTTCAGTCTCAGCCTGGAACATGTGAATCAAGTGACTCAAATCTTTTGCCTCTCTGTGCTTGTTTGCAAATGACTGTGAAAGCTCTGTGAGTATTGATTTCGGGGTGACAAATAACTTTTAGTAAGGAGAATTAGAAATATGGAATCCATGAATAATGAGGATTGACTATATAGCATTGCAAAGGCTGGCAAGTCCAAAATCCATAAGGCAGCAGGCTGAACACTCCCAGGCAGGAGCTCGTGCTACAGTGACAGGCAGAATTTCTCTTTCCTTGAGGAAACCTCCGTTTTGTTCTTGGGAACTTTCCACTCCTTGGAGGAGGCTCATCCGCATTATCAAAGATGAACTCTTCTACTTAAAGTCAACTGATCGTAGATGTTGAACACATTACAAAATACCTCCATAGCAACACTAGACTGGTGTTTGATTAAATAACTGGTACTGCAGCCTAGCCAAGTTGACACATAAAACTAACCATAAATTATGGCATTGAAAGGGAGGAGAAACGCAGGCAGTAAACCATATACATTGTTCAGGTGGAAAATGCTGCTGGTTGGATGCTGCTTTTAAGAAATTTTAGAATCTTTTTGTTTTCCTCTTTGCATTTGAAAGTGCTCTACACCTCTAGATCTTGGTCCTTGATCTCTACATCCATGTGTCCCTCCATTCAATCCTGTCCCTCTAAGGCAGCAGAAGACACTACATTTTGAGAAAATGTCCTACTACACTTGTAGGATATTTCCCCTTGGCATCTCACATACTTCCTTCAATATCATTCCACTTTCCTTTAGGTGTGAAACACGTCTGAGAAGGCAGATGTACTGCAACATCATTGGGGAATATTTTAGTGGCAAGTAACAGACTATCTGATTTAGAGTAGCTTAAAAGACAGTTGTTTATGTTTTTGTTTTAAATCATCATCCTTAACAAAATCTCTGCAGATACATGGTTTTTAGGTTGGTTTAGAGAAGGGGTCAGCAAACTATGGCCAGCAGATCAAATCTACACTGTAGCCTCTGTCTCTCTCTCTCTTTTTTTTTTATCTGCAGCCCCCAAATTAAGAAAGGTTGCTAAAGCAACAGCAGCAATAGAAACCATGGGTGGTCCACAAAGCCTAAAATGTTTAATACCTGGCTGCTCACAACATAAGCTTGTTGGCTTCTAGTGTGGAGATTCAACCCCGTCCTCCAGGACTCAGCCTCCATCTTGCTGCTCTCCTGGGGCTACTGGCCTCATCTTCCCTCATATATAGCTGCCCCAGCTCCAAGAAACCCATCTACATAAGCCTGTCTTAAGAGGAAGTGGAACTTCCACACTTATCTCCCAGGAGGGATGGTCCTTCCTAGAAGGCCCCAGCTGTTATTCCCATGGCTTCCATTGGATGAAATGCAGTCACATGGGCTAGTTGCAGAGGAGGCAGGGAAGGGGCGAGGCTTGTGTCTTCAGACTCCTCCCTGTGGGAATGCCTCACCTCTCCAGGGCTATTTATAACAGTATCAACTTTGTAAGGCATAAGGACAGGGATCCCCTGTGGTTGGAGGCTGGTTGGTGCTACAGTACTATCCTCTCTTTTGGGGATGCAGAAGAAAGAACCTTCATGAAATGACAACTTGTCTTCAAATCTAAGCTCTTAAGAGTGTATTATGTCTTTATCTGTATAGTGGTTACCCAGGCATAAACATGTAAAAATTCATTATGCTATACACCTAAAGTTCTGTTCAGTTTACTATATGTTGGTGATATCTTAATAAAGGAGGAAAATACAAAATTACCAAAGGAAGAGGCCTTTAAACCCTCCTTTAGATATCTAAATACACAGAGAGATGTGCACACACACACATATATTCACACAGACAGACACAGATATCTTACATCCACATATGTACATATCTTACATCCTACATCCTATATATATGTGTGTGCACACAATGATAGCATATGTTGAGTTCTATTAGGCCACCTGATACATTGTGGGGGGCAGTAAAGCAAGCACATTGGGGACTTTCTCAGGCAATCATGTCTTACAAGAAGCTCTTGCTTTCATCTCATATCCACCTCTTGCCAGCACGCTTCCTGCATCTCTCAGATTTGTTTGGTCCTAGATAGTTATTCCCACCACAGAAGATACAGGACCAGAGAAAAGGAAACACCCATTTCTTTGTGACATCTTCCTTTAATAATCAGTAGAGCTAAACAATTTAAAATCCCTATAATGGTGACTTTTTTCCCTTGCTTTTCTTCTCAGAACACAAGGGGCTAATTAAAAGTGGGAAAGTTCTGTTTGATCAGAAATTCTTGCGTTTTGGAAAAAGAGAAACTCTACTATTCAGAAAGAGCTTTAATTGGCTTTAGAGTCACTAAATTTCCTCTCCTTATTTAGGACAGTACGAATAAGCTGTTCTTTCTGGACCACAAATAAAAGGTATGGTAATCGGACCAGAGGAACCAGGGTTCCCAGCCAGGGGAATCAGGTTTTCAGCTGAAAGATGGTCTTTTGATTTGAACCTACGAGATTATCTTTTAACCTAACTCTGTGTGATTCCTCTCTGAGAATCCCTCGTAAGTTCTGGTCTTTTGGCTGACTTCTCTCCATAAATGACTCTATTACTAGAGCAGTAAGCTTGTTTATTGAGGAAGCTGTGTGTGGTGGTCCCTAATGGAGCATGTCAGCATAAAAGCCCTATTATACTGAAGCAGACCTAGGTCCATCCATTTCATGAAGCACTCTTTCCTGGATTTATTAGTATTAGTGCAGGAAAAGTGAGTGCTCTATGTAGCACAGCCTTTTGAAACCAATGTGCTCCCACCACTAGAAAAGGCTGGAAAAAGAGTTCCCTGGGCTCATAGGTGCTCCTACCAAGAGGAACCATGGACTTCGTCAAAAGATGAGCAATGTTGGAAGTCAGTACAAAATAGCAAAAGGACATCTTTATGGAAAATTAACGAATGTTCTTTCCATGGCAGTGACCCTAAAAGCTGACATGTCTGTTGGTTAGCAGACTGTTTTTGGTTCTCATTTGTTGATTAAATGGTGTGATGAAGACGATTAAGTCAGAAGAAAGTTACAACCAAGTCAATTTAGTATTAGAAATATTTTTTGTTTTATAAAGTGCCTATCTATTGACTCTTGCCAATTCTTGTTTAATAATTAAAACAGGGGCCCATTTATCCACTAACTGGGACATGCTTGCATGAAGGTGTTTATTGATCTTGCATGAAGGTGTTTATTGATCTGTCATTGCAAAAAGCATACTCTTGCTGTCTTCCCTGCACATCTTTCAAACAGTGGCTGGTATTGTCACCTAGCAGTGAGAATGGTGGGAAATGTCAGTGATGGCGACTTTGGGGGATAGCTTTTCCCAATAAGGAAGGCAAATTCTACAAAAAGAATGAAGCACAGCAGACAAAATGAAGCACTGGTTCTTACAAGGTATTTGCACTGACCCTATTTATGTCTTTGGAACGTCTGTTTGATCACCTGCTGAATCTTTGGAACTACCTATGAATAATAGATGAGGCATTTGGGTTGTGTTAGGTTTGTGATGCCTTGTCCTCTCTTAAAAAGAGCTTTGGTGCAGGTTACTTATCACCCATCAACACACTACACACTTCCCTATCTTACCTAAAAAGTATCAGTATTTTTGCTGTTGTTGCCCAATGTAAAGATTATAAAGCATCACCTTAATAACTAAGATTTCTGGGTTAAGTGTGAGAGGTGCTAGGCTATAACTGCTGGTGGACAGTTACCTAAATAATTCAAGAAGATCTTATGGCTCCATAAAATGAATGACTGCAACTCCTGTGTCTATATCCCCTTCTGTTGATCATGAGGAGAGTATAAATAACGACTCTATTTGGTTTCATGGTGATAAATATCTGCTGGATGTGGCTTATGTAAAACAAGGGGATTTATTTTAAAGATATTCAGTGTTTTAGGGCATGCAAAGAGAAGTAAAGCAAATGAGTCTTAGAAGAAATCTGAAACCAGGGACTAAAGTGCCAATGAGATTTTTGTTCCAGCTCTAATATCTACCTTCTCGGGGCATCTGCAGCAAAATGACCTATGCAAATTGGGCTTTGCACAACTACTAGTTTCTTTTAGCCAATATCATTCACTCCCAACAGTTTAGAGAAAGGGGTCAATTATTTGTCTGCTTCAACAATTCACAACCAGGTTTCAAAGAAAACAAGTCTCAGGCCAAATTTTGATACTTTAACAAGCCGGCACAAAACAGGAATAGCCCCTTTTTTAAGTTTGACTAAGACCTACCTCTCTTCTTTTAGTTACCCCAACAACATTTTGCACGAAGAGTCTTCTAGAAGCCAAGGGAATGATAGTCTAATGCAGGGAGTGGCACACTTTTTCTATAAAGAGCCAGATAGTAAATGTCTTAGGCTTTGAAGACCATATGGTCTCTGTTATAAGTACTCAACTCTGTCTTAACACCAACACAGCCATTGACAATACATATATGAATCAGCATTCGTCTGTTTCAATACATTTTTTGGACAGAAATTGGAATTCTATAGAATGTTCACATGTCAAAAAATATAAATCTTTTGATTTTTAAAACTATTTCAAATATTAAAAGATTCTTAGCTCGTGAACTGTGCAAAAAAGAAGGTGGTGGGCTAGAATTGGCCCAGGGGCCATAGTTTGCTGACCTCTCCTCTAGCAGCATATTTCTAATGACAGTGAGGTAACCAAGAATCCGCCAAAGCTGCATGTAGTTACAAAACCTCTCACAAGTCACGCTTGGAACAATTTCATGACGAGATGATTCTGCTATTATTTTTGCACACGGCTCTAAAAAGGAGTGTTGCATTATACCTTCTGTACACCACCATGAAGGTACCAGAACAGTCTTTGATCATAATGATGGCTTCCTAACATGCCCGGAAGCTCCCTCAACTTCCAGCCGTTGTCCAAATCTCTTTTGATTATCAGACGGTATCCATTTTTTTCCCCACAGGTTGTATAATCTTCTCCAAAAATGTGTCTCTACTATTTTGAGGCTTAAGCAATAAGTGTTGCTCCAGCCATCTCAGTGTTTGATCTCGTATCCATTGGTGTGGTACCCACCATCTAATGTCTTACCTTCTCTATTGTATCCAGGTTCTGAGAGGCTGCCTTGACAGAGATTCTTAGGTTTGCTGAGGGTCAGCTTTTACCAGGGCTTCTAATTGATCATTTAAAGTGAGGATGAGACTCCATCTAGGCCCACTTTTGAGGTTTAGATACTCAGATCAAAAATTCTCAACCAACACAGAGCAGTCCTTTAGCGAAAAATGCCTTTCCCCAGATGTTTCTATCTGCCTTGGGTATTCCATCTCCCTGAAGACATTCACAACAAAAGGATTCACAATTTATTTGATGAAACACTCAGAAATTGTTTACTTCTGTGAGAAAAACAAACAATAATAAAAACAAATCAATTCTCAGAGAAAATTGAAAAGAACAATAACTTTATAAATTCCAAATAGCACAGCTAGAAATAGAATGTGTGCCCATTTTATTAATCATCATTGTTAACTGGTCAAATATTGGTGACTTCACCTGGTTCAAAGGAATTTGAAGTTAAATTATATGTAACTTAACAGTCTCTGATTTTTTGTTTCCTTACTGCAGGTTGCCTTGTTCAGTTTCCCAAATTTTAAATCATACAATAGGGTTGCTGATGATTCCCAAGTTTTTCCATTGTAAAGAGAGAGAGAGAGAGAAACAGAATAAGAGATGGAGACAGAGAGTGACAGGGAAAAGCATAAACAGTGAAACTGACTATCTCCTTGGCCTCATCCTAGTTCCTGGAGAAGAGACTCTGACCAGTTCTCACCCCTTGACAAATCAATGTGGTTGGAGTAGGGATGGAGCAAAAGTCACCGCATAAAGAAATTTCCAAGAGTCCACTCTTGTGGATCAGAGCAAGTTTGTAACCGGGACAGCTGCTATTGAAAGCACAACAGAGATAGTACAATAATTATCCTTCACAGATGCGTCTCAGAGCTGCTATGCCATGGCTGTATTATGGTTCCATGTGAGCTCTGAGATAAAGGAGTAATATTCAAAATGTTTAACATCAGGCATCCGTCAGTCAGAACCAATCAAGGTTATAAACAGGTGGCTGAGCCATACCATACTGGTATGGCTCTAGTAAGATAGTATGGGCTCCTTTAATAAATATGAATACCATTACCCCTTCTAGAATGAGTTTTTTCATGGACCTGGGCAATGAGAGAGGATTAGAATACAGAGGTCTCTATAATAATGGGTAAAAAGACAGATAGGTAGCCAGAACTTTGCAATTTGTTGTTCGGATCTTTTGATATATGTTGCCTGGTGACTTGTCAACCTTCTGTGTTCATCAGGGGTTTTTGCCAATCTCTGGAAAACAAAAAGCATAAACAATCACACAGTCAGAATATTGCCTAATGAATTTCCTTTAAGAAGAGGTTTCCAACAATATCTTAGAGCTAAAAGCAAGGGTCCTCTGGGTAGAAATTTCAGTGTCACTACATGAATGACGTTACCTGGTCTATTCTCTTTTCAGCCTGAGGAAGATGAGGAAGTCTGTCTGCAATGACTGCCACATCCATTTACCTTAGCAGTAACCACCCCTGGAAAAGGTATCACTGCTTGAGCCCCCTTGCCTCTGCTTACAGAACAAGGACACCTTGCCACAACAGGTCTAGCACATAAGATAAACTAAAGGCATTTTCCTGGATGAATCCTGGAATCTTTTCTCTTCCCTGCCTCAAAATTTCTTGAGCTTTTAGGTCTTTTCTAGTTAGTAGTTAACTCATTGATTTTTGACTGGTGGGAAAGTAGAACAGAAGTTTTTCTATGGGAAGGGACAGTGTTCAACTTTGCCTCTCACGTGGAAGAAGGGTGGAATAGGATGTCAGCTTCCTGGGGCAGAACAAAGATTGGGAACCTCTGAACTAGCTGATTAACAGACAAATGTGTGCTATCATGTTAAAGCACATTGAGATGTTCTACTTTCGTGGCTTCCTGATAGGTCTGCAATAAATATTTATTAAATCAAATTGCATACAAGGACCTGGCTTGAAGAAGAGAAGACAGGGGCAAGGGAGGCACTGGGGATGGGAGCAACATACAGGGACTGCTTTCAAATATTTGAAGGGCATCAGACTGCAAAGAAGTTACACCTTCCAAACAAACTAAAGTACTCGATGGCTTCCCATGGTCTAAAGAATACAATCCAAAACTACCTTATCAGACCTATAAAGTTCTACATCTGGGATTCTTGAAATTGGCTGAATATTAGAATCACCCCAACAGTGATTATATCTATGGCTGGAACCATTATGTACCAGTCCCTGGGATGGGGAGCTGGGCATCTGAATTTTGTTGCGTAGGGCAGATTGGGAGCCTCTGCTGCCAGATTATCTCACTCCAGCTTACTTCTCATTTCCTACCGCTTCCCTCTTTGTTCAAAGGTCTTCCTCCTTTGGCCCCCTCTCTGTCCCTGGGACATTCCAGGCACATCCTAACTCCAGGGCTTTGGCTCTTCCGGGTTGCTGTACTTGGAAGAGTCTTCTTTCTGATTAAAGCTGGTGCGTCAGCTCTAAGAGTCGTCTCTGGGTCAGGACATGCCTGATCCTCTGGATTAGTTTCCTTGGCATGCTGTAACAAAGTACCACAAACTGGATGACTTAGGACAACAGAAATTTCTTGTCTCCCTGTTCCCCGGTCTAGAAGTCCACAATCAAGGTGCTGGTAGGGCCATGCTCCCGCTGAAGACTCTAAAGGAGTTCCTGCTTCATGCCTTTCCTTTAGCTTCTGGTGTTGCCGGCAATCCTGGGCCTTCCTTGACTTGGAGATACTCGCTCCAATCTTTGCTTCCATCATCACATGGCATTTTCTCTGTGTCTCTTCGTATTATCTTCCCTCTGTGCATAGTCTCTTCTCTCTCTCTCTCTCTCTCTCTCTCTCATTATTTTTTTTTTTGAGACAGGGTCTCACTTTGTCTCCCAGGCTGGAGTGCAGTGGTGTGATCTCGGCTCACTGCAACTTCTACCTTCCAAGCTCAAGCTCAGGTGATCCTCTCACCTCAGCCTCTTGAGTATCTGGGACCACAGGCACATGCCAACACACCTGGCTATTTTTTTCTTTTTTTGAGACAGAGTCTCACTCTGTCACCCAGGCTGGAGTGCAGTGGCACAATCTTGGCTCACTGCAACCTCCACTTCCTAGGTTCAAATGATTCTCTTGCCTCAGCCTTATGAGTAGCTGGGATTACAGGCACCTGCCACCATGCTCAGCTAATTTTTTTTTTTATTTCTGTATTTTCAGTAAAGACTGGGGTTTCGTCATGGTGGCCAAGCTGGTCTCAAACTTCTGACCTCAGGTGATCTGCTCGCCTTGTCCTCCATTATCTTTTGTAGAGACAGGGTTTCACCATGCTGGCCAAGCTGGTCTCAAACTTCTGCTCTCAAGCAGTTGGGCCACCTAGGCCTCAGAAGTGTTGGAATTACAAGTGTGAGCCATCACACACAGCCCGTCTCTTCTTGTCAGGACACTGGTCATGTTTGATTAGGATCTATCCTAATAACATCATTTTATCTTCATTACATCTACAAAGTCCTTATTTCCAAATTAGGCCACACTCACAGGTACTGGGGGTTAGGCTTCAACATATTTTTTTGTTGGTGGGGGCACAATTTAACCCATAACACCCTATGTCTAAAGAAGCCCCACCCCACTCTCTCTGGTCATGATCATTTCACCTTATCTGAAGCAATCTTGCTTATCTATGAATTTAGTTGTGTGTTGGCTGTCTTCCTCACTGAATGTAAGCTCCATGAGAGCCAGAACTTTGCTTACCTGGAATGCCGCTATGTCGATAATGCCCGAAATGATGCATAATAAACACTTCTTTGAATGAATGAAATAAACTACAATCAAACAATGAAAACTACAGGGCAGCAGATTTTAGTTTACCAGGAGGACATCTTTTATATAATTAGAGCCCACTCAATACGAAATGAAGTTGCTTTTTTTTGAGGCAATAAGTCCCCTATTGTGGCAGACATTCATACCAAAGCTGGGCAACATTTTAGAAGAGATACTAAATAATGGATTTGCATATCAGTTCACGAATGGATTAATGACCTCTAAGGGTCCTTTACACCCAGAAGCTTTATAATTCTACATCTGAGCGAAGCCTTTTAAGAAATACTGTGTCTAGAAAGAATGACTCTAATGGTGAAAACGTCAGGCAGGCGTAAGTTTCCTGTTACAGGTTTCTGACAGGTGAAATCAGTGTGACAGCCCTCAAATCACATTACATTTGTAACCTCCTTTATGCCTCATGAGTCTATTCTTAAGCTTAGCTTTAATTTCTTCTTATTTTATTTATTTATTATTATGTTTTTGTTGGCCCATTCTCTCCAAAGGGGGAAAAAGGAAAAATAAATAAATTTCAGTTTGGGATCCCTTTAATGTCTTAACTAAGCCTGTTACAATGAGATATTGTATTAAGTTGGTCCTGTCTTAAAAAAGAAACACCTTCTCTGTTGAAAGCGCTTGCTGCCAGGGGACTCATTGTTACCAGAGCAGTCAACTTTGATTTGTGTATCAATAATGTCGTGTCAGTAGCCAGAGGGTATGGCAACAGGGCGTTCCAGATGCTTTTATTGGTGCTTTTGCTGGAGGATTATCTCAAATTAACTTTAGTCTCTTGGAAGACACTGAACAGTAGTATGCTATTTCCCATTTGTAAACAAAATGGTGAATAATTATGGGAGAAACCAAGACAGGATGATTTCTAGGAAATGTCACGTCTGCAGATCTTAATTTCTTCCAAGCACTGTTGCCCTGTTCTTCCTTTCCTGTTGCTAATATCCTCCCAGGAACAATACTGAATAGTACCTGCTTACCGGGCAATTGGTGGCTTCACAGCCACTCAACAAAATAACTGGAGACTCTTCTGCTGTCACTGTAATCACAAGAAGAGATTGGAAGACTGGGGAAACTGCTGAAGGCTAAATAGAAAGCGACTTTTAAATGGTATTATAAAATTTTAAAAAATGTTTTATATGTGATGGTAAAAGTCATCGTTATTGTATAAATTCCAGAAAATACTACAAAGCAAAAGGATAAAAATCAAAATTACCTGTTATTCTATCACCCAAGATAAACCACTGCTTATCATTTTGGTATATCTACTTTGAATTCTCTCTGTCTCTCTCTCTCTCTCTCTCTGTATTTTACAGAAACGAGATATTATATTATTGCTTAATGGTATAGAACAGAGATTGGCAAACGTTTTCTGTAAAGTATTAGATAGAGCAGATTTTCAGCTTTGCTGGCCATAAGGTCTCTCTTGCAACCACACAACTCTGCAGCTGTAGGACAAAACCAGCCAAAGACAGTAAGAAATGAACGGGTGTAGATGTGTTCCAACAAAACTATTTACAAAACTAAGTGATGGGCAGGGTTTGTCCCATAGCCATAGTTTGCTGTCTCCTGATATAGGATGTTATTTCTTTACATGTCATTAATATTTTCCAACACCATTTTTAAAGATACCATGCATGGTATGACATTGCATTGATGTACCATAATTTTTTAGCTACTTCATTATTGTTGAACTTTAAAGCTATTTCAGTTTTCATTATTATAAAAAAACAC
Organism: Rhinopithecus roxellana; assembly: GCF_007565055.1. Taxonomy (NCBI): domain Eukaryota; kingdom Metazoa; phylum Chordata; class Mammalia; order Primates; family Cercopithecidae; genus Rhinopithecus; species Rhinopithecus roxellana. Next base: position 128,679,429 of record NC_044561.1, on the reverse strand, counting down.
AATAATGAATATCCTTGTGGCTATATTTTACAATATATTGATGATTTTTTAGTATAAGTTAATTAAAATACCATTGACAATTCTAAGGTATGTACAAAACCCTCATCAATTTCAATTTTTATTAGTGGTATGTAGCTATAGCATGCTCCTCATATTTGGGCAATTCTTTCTTGGTGGTTTCCTAGTGCTGATGATAAATGACACTTTGAGTGTTATTAGGGACCCCTATGTTAGTCTGAGTAATGATTGTCATAGAAGGACAGCACAGTGTTTCATATTTCTTTTGGGGTCATGAGTACTTTGAGAATCTGAGGAAAACAAAGACTATTCTCTGAAAGAAAATGCACATACCAAAGAATTCTACATATAATTTTAGGGAGTTCAAAGAGTTCTAAGCTTTCTTAAGTAAATACTTAAAAGTGGAGTTGCTAGATCACATGCTAAGTATATATTTAACTTTGTAAGAAATTGTCAAAAAGTTCTTCAAAGTTGTACCATTTTAAGCTCCTAGCATTAAAGTTTGAAGTTCAAGTTATTCTACATTCTCATCAGCCCTTGGTGCTGTCAGTCACTTTAATTGTAGCCATTCTAGTGGTGATGCAGTAGTATATAATTCTGTTTTTTATTTGCATATAAGTCTATGATCCATCGCAAGTTAATTTTGTCTGTGGTGTGAAGTAGGGGTCAAAATTTATCATATATTCCATATGACTATCAAGTTGTTTCAGCACAAACGTTTAAAAAGACTATTGTTTTCCCCACTGAATTATCTTGGCACTTTTGTCAAAACTGAATTGGCCATGTATGAGTGGGCCTATTTCTGGACTTTCTTATTTATTCCATTGATCTGTATTTATACTTTATGTTAATGCCACACTGTTTTAATTACAATAGACTCACAGTAAGTCTTGAAAGCAGATAGCTAAAGACACCCAAGTTTGTTTTTTATTTTCAAGATTGTTTGGGTTATCTAGATCCTTTGCATTTCCATACAAATTATAAATCAACTTGTTAATTTCCACAAAAGACTGATGGGATGTATAATGGGTTTGCATTGGAGAATTGATACCTTAACATTAACATTAAGTCTTCTAATCTATAGTCACGTATATCTTTCAATTTATTTACATCTCTTTTACTATCTCTCTTCAGCATTTTGATTTGCAATGTACAGTTCCTGGACATATTATATTAAATTTATTCTTACATTTATCATGAGTTTTGGTGCTATTGTAAATCATACTTTTAAATATAATTTGCCAATTGTTTGTTGATAGTATGTTAAAATGCAATTGATTTTTTATATTTTGTTGCCTCAAAAACTAAATTTATTAGTTTTTGAAGCTTTTTACAGAGTTCTCAGAATTTTTTATGTTCATGATAATACCATCTACAAATAAAGACAGTTGAATATGTTTTCTTTCTGGTCTGTATGGTTTTTATTACTTTTCCTTGACTTATTGCACTGTCTAGAACCCCAGGGCAATGTGAATATAAATGGTGAGATAAAACATCATTGATCTATCCTTGATCTTAAAAGAAGACTATTCAGTTCTTCACCATTAAGCATGAATAGTGGAAGTTTTAGATGTTTCTTAGGTCCTCTTTTCAGGTTGAGAAAGTTTCTTCTATTTCAATTCTGTTGAAAGTTTTTATCATGATAGAATGATTATTGATTTTAGCCAAATGCTTTTTCTGCCTCCGTTTGGCTGATGGCATTTTTTTCCTTTATTCTTTTATATGGTAAATTACATTGATTTATTTTCAAATGAAAAACCCAACATTGCATTTCTAAAATTAAAACCTACTTGGTCATGATATTTTTATATATGATGATGGATTCCATTTTAAACTAATTTATCATTTTTATATATAATGATGAATTCCATTTTAAAATATTATCAAGAATTTTTATATTTATATTAATGAGATATTAATCTGTGGGGTTATTCTCTTTTCTTACATCTTAGTCTTCTCTTGGCATGATAGTACTGATATTCTCAAGAAATGGATTGGCATGTGTTCTCTCTATTTTCTAACTGTGTCTACTAGTAGTATTTATTTCCTAAATATTGTATAGAATTTATGAGTGAAATAATCTGGGCCTGAAGTTCTCTTTATAAAGGCTTAAATTACAAATTCAAGTTCTTCGATAACCAGGGTTATTCAGGTTTTTCTCTTTTTTTTTTTTTTTTTTTTTGTGCCTCTTTAGGTAATTTGTGTCTTTCAAGGAATTTGTCCACTCTAAATTGTCAAATTGATTGTCACAATGTCATTCATCATAGTCACTTATTATTAATTTAATGTCTGAAGGATCTGTAGGAATTCCTTTCTTTAAAATCCTAATACTGGTAATTCAGTTCTGCTCTCTGTTTTTCCTGATAAATCTAGCAACAGATTTCAAATTTTTTAATCTTTTCACAGAAACGGAGAACTATTGAAGTCTCCAACACTAGTTGTGGATTTGTTTTTCCTTTTGCTTCTGGCAATTTTGTTTCATTGTATTTTGCAACTCTGCTTATTACGTGCATATGTATTTAGAATTGTCTTGCCTTCTTAATGAACTGAACATTTTATCATTAAAAATGGCCTTTCTTTATCCTTGAAGTCTACTTCAGATGACATTAATGAACTCACTCCAATTTTCTTATTACCATTCGCGTGGCAGATCTTTATTTATCCTTTCTTTTAACTTATCTGAATCTGTAGATTTTAAGAGCGAGTCCTGTAGATAGATACAGAGCGTTTTACTTATTATCTGTAATGTTGTATTAGGGCGTTGAGACCATTTACATTTGATAAAATTATTGATCTGAGTTTAAGTCTACCATCTTGTTCTTTATATTTCTGTTGGCCCCACCTTTCTTCCCCTCCTTTTTTCTCTTTTCCTACCTCCTTTGGATTAATTGTACTTTTAAACTATTTTATATATCCTCTATTGGCCTATTATCTGTACTTGTTTTCCTTTTACTGGTATTTCTAGGTTTATAATATGTACCTTTAAATTATCACAAGCTTCAAATAATAATATACTACTTGACATGAAATAAGAATCTTAAAATAGTATATACTTCCATTTCTTCCATTCTGTCTTCTGTACTAATGTTGTTACACACTTAACTTTCACATTTGTAACAAACTCAAAATACATGCTATTATTTGCTTTAAAGTCAGTTATTTTGTAATTGAAACTACACAAAAGAAATGTTTTAAATGAGAAAAATGCCTTTTGTATTTACCTACCTGCTCTCAATTTTGGCACTGGAGATTCAATTTCATCTGGTATTATTTCCTATCAGCCTGAAAAAGTTTCTTTAAAAAAAAAATAGGCCGGGCGCGGTGGCTCAAGCCTGTAATCCCAGCACTTTGGGAGGCCGAGACGGGCGGATCACGAGGTCAGGAGATCGAGACCATCCTGGCTAACACGGTGAAACCCCGTCTCTAATAAAAAAATGCAAAAATCTAGCCGGGCGAGGTGGCGGGCGCCTGTAGTCCCAGCTACTCGGGAGGCTGAGGCAGGAGAATGGCGTAAACCCGGGAGGCGGAGCTTGCAGTGAGCTGAGATCCGGCCACTGCACTCCAGCCTGGGCGACAGAGCGAGACTCCGTCTCAAAAAAAAAAAGAAAAAAATAAACAAAAATTTCTTGTGGTGAGGGTCTGCTGGGGACAAATACTCTCAGGTTGAATTGGAATGAAGTGTCTTTTTTCTCTTTATTTTTGAAGAATATTTTCACTGGTTATAGAATTCTAGGTTAACCTTTTCTTTTTTTCTTTCACCAGTAAATAGGGTTGCTTCAGTGTTTTGTGGCTTGTATTTATGATGAGAAATCAGAAGTGTGCTTATCTTTGCTGTGTTTATTTTGTGTGTCTTTTTTTCCCCTCTGTATACTGCTAAGATTTTCTTTTTATTATTGGTTTTTAGCAATCTGATTATGGTATAACCTTGTGTGGCTTTACTTATGTTTATCTTGCTCTTGGGATATTTAAATGTCAGGATTCATAATTTCCAGTAATTTTGGAAAGTTTTTTGCAATTATTTTTCACAAATATATTTTCTTTTCTCTTCTTTCATTTTCTGGGACCCCAATAACGCATAAATTAGACCACTTAATATTGTCTCACATGTCACTGAGAATCTCATCTTTTGTTGTGGGGGTTCTCTGTGATTTAATTTAGATATTTTCTACGGATATGTCTCCAAATTCAACACGCTTTTCTTCTTCAGCATCTAATCTTTTGTTTATGTGTAATGTATACATAGCATATATTTAATTTTAAGTCTTGAATTACATGTGTTTAATTTCAAGTATTATATTTCTAGCCATCAAAATTCCACTTGGTTTTCCACTTTTAATATATTTCATTTCTTTTCTCATACATGTTTTTAAAATGCTTGAGTACAATTATAATAGCTTTTTTAGAGTCCTTGTCTACAAATTACATCACCTTGGTTATTTCTGAGATTCCATATTATTCTGGCTTTTTTTGTTTCCCAAGTGACTTTTACTTGATACTGAACATTATTTCACGTTGTTGAGTGACTATGTTTTGTGGTCTTCCTTTAAAGAGTGTTTGGAAGTTGGTTAAGTTACTTGCATACCAGTTCAATTCTTTGGAGGCTTGTTTTTAAGTTTATCGGATTGGTCTAAATCAGTGCTTCTCAAATGATGGTAATTTTTCACTTCTCTCCCCATAGGACATTTGGCAATATATGGAGGCCCTTTTGGTTGTCACAGCTACATGGAGGGTACTACCACATCCAGTTGGTAGAAGTCAGGAATGCTTGTAAACAATGCACATAACAGCTACACACACATAAGAATTACCCAGCCCAAAATGGATTGGTTGGCCTTGGTTACCTTCTACCTTCAGGCTAGTTTAGCCCTACTACTATTATAACACACTTTGAGGGGTCATTGTGCAGACCCTGTATATTCAACTCAATCTCACCTCTCTGTTGGGTTGGAACTCAAATATCTCCCAACACTGAACTCTGACTTATTTATTCTCTATTTAGTAATCATTCTTTATTCAACCTTGTGTAGTTTCAGTCAGTGCACAGCTAACTTAATATTAGTTCACGTCTCAAGAAGGTGCTCTGCATATTTTTGGAGCTTTCTTCTTTTAGGATTCTTTCCCACAAATTCCATCCATTCTTTCTCCCCAAAATGTGATGCCTTTTTCCTCAATTCAGCAAGACCATTATAATCTGCTTGGGTTGACCCTCCTACACTGTAGTCTGGAACGTGGTGAGCAGAAGTCCAGAGTGATCATGTGACTCATCTTGATTTTTTTTTTCTCTCAAAGATCACAGCCCTGTGCTACACATCATGAAATGTCTGAAAATAATTGCTTCCTATGTTTTGTTCAGTTTTCCAGTTGTTCATGAAAGGAGACTAATTGGATATTAGGTCCTTCATCATGGCTAAGAGTGGAAGTTTGAGGTGCATGTTTTGAGAAAGCTGAAGAGATTGGCCAGTTTTCTCATTTTTGTATAGTCAGATTGGAGTTGGCCTGAAATAACTTTTTGAAAATTAATGTTTTAACATTAGTAAATACTCTCATTGTAGCATCTGACAATAGTCAGAGCAAGAAGGGTTGAAATTGAAAAAGTACTGCTGATGCTATTATTACAGAGAAGCAAATACTTTTTATTCCTTTGATCCTTAGAGCACCTTTTACTTACTTATTTATTTTTTTGAGATAGAGTCTCCCTCTATCACACAGGCTTGAGTGCAGTGGTGCAACCTTGGTTCACTGCAACCTCTGCCTCCCAGGTTCAAGCAATTCTCTTGCCTCAGTCTCCTGAGTAGCTGGGACTACAGGCATGCACCATCACGCCAAAGTACTTTCCACACTCTCTCTTTTAAAGTCTTCTCTGCTTAGTAGGGAGGGGCAGACTACATTGATTCATTCCTTCTCAAATTTACTCAACAAATTCATTCAACAAATATTGATTGACTACCTACTGTGTCTGGGCACTATTCTGTATAATGGACATTAAAAAAAAGACACTGTTGCAAACAAGGAAGAGGAGAAGACGAGAATGAGCCATGCAGCAATTAATTAGCATTGTAGACATCAATATAAACTCATGTTTAGCTTGGTATAGTTAGTTACACTATAGGAGTGGTTACAAATAGATGGTTACACACAGAAATATTTATAGATACGTGTATATAAACACATTAGTATACACACATACATTTTCTTGCTCTGTCAACTACAGAACCTAACTGAAATAACATTCAGTAACAATGAGCACACCTAGAACCTAGATCTTGGTTTCTAAATGCCATTTTCTAGTACAAGGAACCAGGACTCGGTGGAGAAATGTTTCATTCTAGGGCTGGGACCAGAATATACAAGATGATCCTGGAGCATCTTGTATTATCAAAAAGTAAGAAAATGCTTTTTTTAAAAGCCCACAATAATAACAGTATGCTTAAGAGACACAGAAGCAAACCAAAAGAGCTCCCAGGAGGCAAGGCTGAAACAATGTGAGCAACTAAATTAGGTGGTATTAGATTATAGACAAAGTCTAAAATCAATATCTATGATACACACTGATATAAATAAATGACTGAACAAATAAACAAATAAACAAATAGGGCACAAAAGACAATCTTCTGTGCAGAAGAATTCCAAATAATTATGTAGATATTTTGCCTTCACTTAGGTGGAGCATTACTGCCCCTCCGTAAGCATAAGTTGTGCATTGTGACTTCCTTCCAAAAAACACAGTATAAAGGAAGGGTAGGGGTTAGATGGTAACTTAACAGTAAAGAAACCTGACAAAGCAGGACTTCAGCCAGGTGCTCAAGGTCAGTATGTGCCTTTGATATGATATGATGAAAATGACACTTTACCTCTGTGGTCTTTTTCCCCAAACCCATAACTTCAGTCTAATCATGAAAAACATCAGTCAAACCCAATTCAGGGATATTTTATGAAATACCCGACCATTACCACTCACAACTCTCGAGGCCATCAAAAACAAGAAAAATCTGAGAAACTGTCACAGCCAGGAGGAGCCTATGGAGACACGATGACTCAATACAATGTGGGAACCAGAATGGGAGCCTGGAACAGAAAAAAAAATTCAGGTAAAAACTAACAACATTTGAATAAACTATAACCTTGAATGCACAGTAATGTATCAATGTTGATTCATCAGAAGTAACAACTACAACATTCTACTGTCATGAATGATGTTAACAAACAGGGAAACTGGGTGAGGGGTACCTGGGAATTCTCTGTACTATCTTTGCAACTATTTAATAAAGCTAAAATTACCCTAAAATAAAAATTTTAAAAAAAGATACTGTTCATGATCTTATAAACTTGTATTTTAGTGGGAGAAACTGACAACAACCAAAAGATAGTGACAAATGCTCTGAGGGCAGGGAGGAAAGGGAAGGGACTAGAGCATGCCGGGGTTTATGGGCAAGCTGCTTTATGCAGGGAGCAGGGGAAGGCCTCACCAAGATACTGAAGAAGTAATATGAAAAAAGGCAGAGGGAAACTATGCTCATATCTGGTCTCCCTAGACATGGGGAGAAGGAGATGCAAAGGCCCTGGGATGGAGCATCCTTATCTGAGACATAGCAAGGAGGCCCCTGTGGCTGGAGACGAAAGGTGAATAAACAGGATAGTGAAAAGCAGAGAGACAGAAAGGGGAAGGAAGGAGAGCGGACCACGCAGACCTTTTGACATCTTACCGTATTTAGGCTCTCACTCTGAAGGATATTGGAAGCCATTAGAGGGTTTTGAAAGCCAGCTGGGCACGGTGGTTCATGTCTGTAATCCCAGCACTTTGGGAAGTCAAGGCGGGTGGATCACAAGGTCAGGAGATCGAGACCATCCTGGCTAACATGGTGAAACCCCATCTCTACTAAAAAATACAAAAAACTAGCGGGCAAGGTGGCGGGCGCCTGTAGTCCAAGCTACTCAGGAGGCTGAGGCAGGAGAATGGCGTGAACCCAGGAGGCGGAGCTTGCAGTGAGCTGAGATCCGGCCACTGCACTCAGCCTGGGCGACAGAGCGAGACTCCGTCTCAAAAATAAATAAATAAATAAATAAATAGAAAGCCAAGGCATGACATGATCTGACTAATATTTTTATAACAACATGCCAGACTCCAGGGGGCAGTGAAACTGGTTAGCAGACTATTTATGGATGCAACCCAGCTGAGAGATAACAGTGACTCTGACCAGAATCATAGTTGTGATGCAGTGGGAACTGGTCAGGTTCTGTAGCCAGTGGGATTTAAGGATAACTTGGAAGTGGAGAGTGACAGAAGGGCAGGTGCCAAAGATGCCTGCAAAGCTGCAGTCCTGAGCAGCAGCAGCATGGGAGTACCATTCACTGAGATGAAAAAGACTCATCCCTAGAGGTGAAGAGCACATATTTTGGAGAAAGAGTTTGGTTTTAGACAAGTTTAGTCTAAATGCTTAAACGTTAGATGCCTTCATCTGAGTGAAGATGTCAAGGGAGTTCTATTCGACCCTAGGGATGACAGTTTCAGCATCCGCAGAACCTAGATGATATTTTAAGTCTTGAGCCTGGATGAGGTCACACAAGGAGGATGTATGAAGATGGAAGAGACCATAAGTGCCCCTATGTGCCAGGCAAGTTTCTAGGTTTTGGAGATTCAGCATAAGCAAAACAAGCACCTTATACCATAAAGTGGATCATCTGGCTTTGTGATACTGTCATTGCATGGTGGACATATGGGTTGTAGCCTATCTCCACCTGATTTAATCACATTATCTCATAGAAAATTCATACTGAAGCCTGAGCAGTACATAACTCCAGGATGGGGGTAGCTGTGTGCTTAAGAAAAGAGAAAATGCTATTCTCTGGAGAAAGAAAAATGAATAAAAGATACATCTCAGAAAACAAGAGAATAACGTCACTTGACACAAGACAGCACCTGCCCAAACATACCAAGTTCACACGGGGCGTGATCTGAGAGGTGAACGACTTTGCTCCATGTGAGTGGAGCGCCACGGAGTTACCGCAAGTCTCCTAGGACAAATGGGCCTTCAGGTTCATCAAGAAAAGGGTGAAGATGCATATCTGCACAAAGAGGAAGTGGGAGGAGCTGAGCATGACCACCAGGAGGAAAGCTGCTGCCAAGAAGGACTGAGCCCCCTGTCCTGCCATCTGCCCACAATAAAAGCTTCACAGAAAAAGAAAAATGCATTTCTGATCCCTTCTGAGGTTTGATTATACATGTCCTCTATAGGTTCCGAGAAATTCCCCTGTATCTTTATAATGAATTGCCCGTATTGGTGAACTAACTTAAAGGAGTTCTTGAAGTTCCAGAATTTACAAGCAATGAAAACATCCACAGACACCAGAGATAGGTAAAAAGATAGAGGTCTCCAGCTGAAATCTCCGCAGAGAGAGCATCTTCGAAACAATCCTTTTCATTTTACTCACTCTAGAATTCACGTTACCAATGGACAAGTTAAAAATACGTTTCTGTTCAAGGGAGCAACACAAAACTAACCAATTAAGAGAATTAAATACTACTTTGATTGTCACAACTGTTTTGAAAGGCAGCATTCTTGGGGACAATGGTACATAAGAAAAGGGAAACCTGTCCGGCATCGCAGAGACATCTGCAATAGCACCTTGGGAAATCCTCCAGGCCAGATCTTGCACACGGGCAGCCAGGGGACCAAACATGACCACAGCGGTCTTGTCTTTCATTTGGCCTACAACAAGTTATAAGAAATGGGGACCAACATTTAAAAATCTAAAAAATGAGAGCTCTTGTACACTGTTGGTGGGAATGTAAATTAGCACAACCTCTATGGAGAACAGTTTTGAGGTTCCTCTAAAAACTAAAAATTGAGCTACCATATGATCCAGCAATCCCATCGCTGGGTGTATATCCAAGAGAAAGGAAATCAGAGCATCAAAGAGCTATCTGCACGCCCATGTTTGTTGCAGCACTGTTCACAATAGCTGAGATTTGGAAGCAACCTAAGTGTCCACCAACAGATGAATGGAAAAAGAAAATGTGGTACATATATACAATGGAGTACTATTCAGCCATAAAAAAGAATGAGATCTAGACATTTGCAACAACTTGCATGGAACTGGAGATCATTATGTTAAGCAAAATAAACCAAGCACTGAAAGACAAATGTAACATCTTCTCACTTATTTGTGGGATCTAAAAATCAAAAACGAACTCATGAATATAGAGAATAGAAGCATGGTTACCAGAGGCTGGGAAGGTTAGTAGGGGGCTGTTGTGGGGAGGTGGGGATGATTAGTGGTGCAAAAAGAAATAAAAGAATGAATAAGACCTACTATTTGATAGCATAATAGGGTGACTATAGTCAATAATAACTTAGTTGTACATTTTAAAATAACTTAAATAATATAATCGGATTGTTTGTAACTCAAAAGATAAATGCTTGAGGAGACAGACACCTCGTTCCCCATGATGTGCTTATTTTACATTGCATGCCTGTAACAAAACATTTCATGTACCCCATAAAATATATATATATATATATGACTAGACCCTGGATTTCTCTTGAAAATCTGGATGATCTGACAATAATGGGTCTATTTTCTCCTTCTGCAGCAGCCAGCTGGAGCCAAGCAGTGGCTGCCTCTCTAGACAGACAGGGCCATCCTTCACAATGACACAAGCACCAGGACTCACTCAATGTAAGCATGGGCTTCATTCATTTACATCAGTGGTTCCCAACTGGGGATAATTTTGTCCTTCAAGGGACATTTGGCAATGTCTCAATTTTTGATTTTTGACATTTTTGATCATCACATGGTGGGCAGGGAGGTGCTACCCACACCTAGCAGGTAGATGCAGAGGATATTGCTAACATCCTAAAGTGCACACTGCAGCTCACGCAACCAAGAATTATTGGTTGCAAAATGCCGACAGTACCAAAGTTCGGAAATAGTGATTTATACCAACTTCTTGGCCCCTTAAGTGTGTGAGTTTGTAATTCCAGATGAAGTCCATTTCTCAGAACTTAGGCAAGACTAATAACTATATAAGTAGTTCCAAAAAGCCTACTGTCTCTACTCCTCTCTGCTTCTCTGAGCAGTTTGGACAGTAAGACTCAATGATTCAATTGCGACAGCAACGTCTAACATCTGTACACTTGTTATGTGGCAGACAGTGCACTAAATGAATTCACATCTACAAACCATTTAAGTCTTTCATCAACTTTACAAGGTGGGTATTATGATTTTACAATTAAAGCTGCATTATTGCTGGTGGCAGAAACCCTTCTCCAGTAGCCTGTAGACAGAAAGCTCCTTGATTGGCACAAGCAGACTACTTAGATGCTAGAGCAAAGTGACCTGGACGTGAGTCCTAACCCTGCCACTTACCATCCCTGTTAAATTGAGAAAGTTATTAAACTCCTTGGGCCTTGGTTTTCTCATCTGAAAATGGGATAATAATAATAACACTCACTTCTTTGTATTATTATGAAGACTAAAAGGGCTCATGCATGAAAGGTACTCAGAATGGCATCTGATCTATAGCAAACATTCAAAAAAGTTAGTTATTGTAACTACTATTATTTTTGTTGTTGTGTTTGTTGTTGTTGTTATTTGACTAAATACTCAGACAGTAAATAGAGATGCTGGTTCCAAGTTTTCAAACATTTCATCAAATCTCTCTGTCTCTCTCTCTCGTTCTCAGCTTTGATTTCCTCCTCAATTTCATTATCAAGTAGACCCTTCCCAAGTGTTGACAATTCCATGAATCAAAATTCTATATTCACATCCCAGAAGTTTAGCATAAGCAGTAAGATCCAGAGAGAGTCTGGAGCCAGTTTTCACTGGCCCAGCTTGTGTTATTCTTAAATCACTGTTGCAGTGGTGGGAGAAGTGAGGTGTCCTGATCAGCAGCCCTGTGTTAATCGTCCCCCTAGATCCAGGGAAGGGTCAACTCCTCTCACATCACATGAACCAAGAGTTTAAAAGACTGACTCCCCCAAAGACAAATGGGGATGGTGTTTCACTAAGAAGGAGAATGATCCAAGCAGGCAAAAATGACAGCTCTACTGTTATTCCCATTTTACAGGAAATTGTCTCAGTAAGATGAAGCAATTTTCATAAGGAAACAAAGCTATTAAGTGTGAGAATAAGAATTTAAATCATGACTTCCAAACAACCAGGAACAATTTAGTATTTTAAAAACCTATACCAATAGATCAAAAGAAAAATGACAGTGTCATCATAAAACCTGAAAGACTTTTGATGAAAGTCAATATCTTTTCTTGATAGATAATCTCTTCTAACATTAAGCTTAAAAAGCAATGAGAGAGACTTTTAAGAAGACTTTAAATCACTGCTAAGGGACTTAGAAGACTTGGGAAGAAAAGGATAATGGTATGATGTCACTTTTTGATCAGTAAGTCTATATATTTAATATGATTTCAGGAGAAATGCTATCACTTTTTTGAGCTAGAAAATCTAATTCTAAATTTCAATTAAAAATATATTAGTAGGAACAGTTAGGAAAATTCTGAAACATACTCTAAAACTAAAATGATTAAAATGTGGTGGTACTAGAGCAGAATAAAACAGATCAATGGAATAGAATCAATTCTGGAAATAGGAACAAATAAATGTGAAAATGTATTATGTTACAATAGTGATATTTAAAATCAGTTTGGAAAATACTGATTATTAAATATATGACATTAAGGTATCTGAATAGCTGCCTGATTAAAAACAAAATGAAATCCTACCTTGTTCATTACACTTAAACTTATGCCAGATGTTCAAGCCTTTAAATGTAAATCATTAAAATGAGCTACTATTTACTAAAAAATGAAATGGAAGAACTTTTATCATTATCACAGGACAAAAAGGCTCTTCTACAGAAACAACACTATATCAAGTAGCCATGAAAGAAAAGATGAATACATTTAACTATATATTGCTGTGGACTATGTAAACTTTGTTGTCCCTCAAAAAAATATGCTCAAAGCCCAGTCATCAGGATTTATGAATGAGAGCTATTTGGACAGAGGGTTTTGGCCAATATAATCAAGTTAAGTTGAGGTAATAGTGGATTGGGATGCATCCTAATCCAATGACTAGAGTCCCTAAAAGGTGGGGGGAATTTGGGTATGCAGTTACTCAGGGAAGAAGGCCTCATGGAGACAGAGGTAGAGATTGGGGTGATGTTGCCACAAACTAAGGAAGGCCAAGGATTGCCAGAAACCAACAGAAGCTAGAAGAGGCAAGGAAGGATTTTTCCCTAGAGCCTTTGGAAGGAACATGGCCTTGACAACACCTTGATTTTGGGCTTCTAGGTTTCAGAACTGTAAAATAATACATTTCTGTTTTTTTCAGCCACTCCATTGGTGGTAGTTTAACGCAGCAACCTTAAGGAACTAATATGATTATTTTAAAAAAGAATTTACACAAGGGAAAAATTACACAAAACTAAAGAACAAATGGCAAAAATCTTTGCAACTCATATAATAAAGAACTCATTTTCTTAATATGTAATGAGTTTCTGTAAGTCAGTGTTTTTTAAAAATCCAACCACTTAATAGAAAATGGATACATGAAGTTTTATAATGTTTTCATTGCTTTGTTGAGACAACTAAAATAAATAATTTATGTATAACCCAAATATGATGATTATCTAATGAGTAGGGTTTGAGCTTTACTTTTAGCCACATTTAGAACATATACAGCATATTATCACCTTCTTCCTCATTGCTGTAGTGATGAAAGTAGATTTTATTAAAGATATTGAGGGGAGAGAGGAAAAGGACTTATATCACACACCATGCACCAAAACATCATTTTAAAAATTGCCTTTTAAATGCTTCTGTTCATTTCTCAGAGTTCCACTATGAGCCACACTATCTTCTAGTTCTCTTTGTTTTTCCTTCAGCCTAAAATTCCCAACACTGCTTCTCAACTATTTTTCTCTTTTCTCTAGTAATTTAGCTCACAGCTTGCATGATCTGGCCAGTAAAACAAAAGCCAGGCCGTTTTCACTGATTCCATCCTTAGAAAGCAGTTCAGGGGTCAACCATTGTTAGTCCCGTGGAGTCCCATCAACCCAGTCACTTTGTCTTTTCTTGGAGCAGGAAAAGAGGGAAAGCCTTTGCTGCTGGGAAAATAAGATCTTCAGATGGCCACAGATGTGAAGAATTAACCCAGTCAGAGCCAGCTTCATGGACATGCCATCTGCACAGTTCCACGGAGAAGGTACCTGTACTTTGCGTAATGCTCTGCTGTCACCATCTTGAAATTCTCAATAATTGTTGAACAGTGGGCGCCACATTCCCATTTGCACGGGGCCCCACAAAGTATACAGTCAGTCTTGGCACAAAAAGTATTCAGCAAACAGTTATTGCTGTCATTACTCAAAGCACAAATGCCTTATCTTCTGAGTAATCCAAGAGACAGAGCATCTCAAAGCTTAATACTTTTAAAGAAAAATGTTGTTTTTTGTTTTTTGTTTTTGTTTTTGTTTTAAAAAAAGCAAATGGAGAAGAAAGGGGGTGCGGGAAAAAACTAGCTGCATGAACTTCGAAGCCAGGAAAACTGGCACCAGTTGCCTTTAGCAAGATGTTATCTGACATATTTTGGCTGAATGCGTCCTTTCATGGGGTGATTAAACAGCAAATATCTCCAAGTAGCATAATGTTTATTAGACGTTACTCTGTTAGGGCAGCTTGTGTTTTCCCTGTGTTCTGTTTCCGTATTCAAGTGTGTACAATTTGTTGATTTAAATAAAATTTAAAATAAGCCGTGTTGCTTGAAGAGCTGCTGACAGGGCCTCGTGGAAAACTTTGAGAGGTTTTTCATTAGGAAACAATTCTGTTTCTGTGTCATGTTTTTCTGCCTTATGCTTTTTCCCCAACCCCCTCCCTGTCCTTAGCACCACTGGACAGCAGCCTGAAAACCAACATTTTTACTTTTTTTGAATGTTCTTCTGGCTCTCTGAAATACTTCTATCCATGAGGCAAGGATTCTATGTGTCCATCCTGTCTCCCAGTTTATTAGAGAAAAGGGACAAGCCCAGGTCACCTGCATTCCATGCCAGGAGTCATGTACATTCTAAGTGTTGGATTTTCTGGAGTGCTGATCATTCATTTATTCGTCATCCATTCCTTTATTGTTTTCATTAACCACATGTTTAACTGATGGCAAAGTATAGAGAAGTGAATACTGTTGTATGTCACTGGATAGAATGATGGTGTCTCTTTAAAATAAAAATACCCATGATCTGGGCCATGTCATTTGTTCTCTGCTTGTGACCTAGAGAAACCTTCATACATGGACACAGAGACATGTGCAAGGAAGTACATCACGTTCTATGGGAGAAGTGGAACAACAGGAAGTAACCTACATGTCCATCAGCAAGGGGACAGCTAAGTAAGTGTGCAAGAGTGAAACGGGGTGTGGTGGTGACGAAGAAGAAAACAGACCTCTATGTACCTACTGTATTAGTCTGTTTTTACACTGCTGATAAAGACATACCTGAGACAGGGTAATTTGTAAAGAAAAAGAGGTTTAATGAACTCACAGTCCCATGTGACTAGGGAAGCCTCACGATCATGGTAGATGGCAAAAGGCACGTCTTACATGGCGGTAGACAAGAGAGAAATGAGAGCCAAGCAAAAGGGAGACCCCTTATAAAACCATCAGCTCTCATGAGACTTATTCACTACCACGAGAACGGTATGGAGAAAACTGCTCCCATAATTCAATTACCTCCCACTAGGTCTTTCCCACAACATGTGGGAATTATGGGAGCTACAATTCAAGATAAGATTCGGGTGGGGACCCAGCAAGCCATATCACCTACATAAACAAATCCTCAACACATATTTTTGGGAGAAAAAGACAAGTTGCACAAACATCTTGTACTATATGAAGCCGTTTTTAAACAACCAAAAAGTTCTGAAAACATAAAACAATATTTGTATTTTCTATAGGTACATACACAGGCATAAAAATACAAAGGAAATTCTGGCTGTTACAGATGTGTGCTAAGAAAAAATTCTTAGAAAATTGTTTGGAAGAAAAGTCAGCAAATTGATACAGTAGCACAGCTGGGGAGGAGCATGGTAAGGGGATGTACCAGAAGCGCCTTCAGTCTTATTTTTATATGAGTTTATTTTATTATTTTATACATTTATTATTGCTTAATGACAAATCAATATTTTAGCTGACACAAAAAAATCCTCTGTAAAAATTCAGGGAGTTAATATTATCTAATAGTTCTCCAATCCATGTTTGATTTTATATATCAAATATATGTTATAGGCACATAGAATTTTTATATAATACAGTACCCTACGTATGTGTCCAATAAATATCACTTACAGGCATGGATGAATGAACAAAAGCTGAACAGATACATTTCCCCTCCATCCTTTAGAGGTGGAGGCTCCTGAATTACTGTTCTACCACCTCTTTGCCATATCTGAAATCTAGTTCAGAGAAGAAAATCATGCAAATAATTAGAATTGCCACTTATTGAAGATCTTTCTATATGCTGCTGGCCTTAAAGAATTTTACTTTCCTAATATTATTTTCCTGTTACTATTGCTGCATAAAATAAAAGGTCACCCCCAAAATTAGTGGCTTAAAGCAACCATTTTCATGTATTCTCAGATTGTGAGGGTGAGGATACTGAAAAGGGCACAAAGCATTAGCTGGTCTCTGCTTCACAACGTCTGGGGTTTCTGCTAGGAAAACAAATACTGGAAGTGACTTGATAGTTGACAGCTGGAATTATCTGGCATGTCTTCTTTCATGTAGCTGACGGTTAATGCTGACCATTAGTAGGAACCTCACTTGGGTCTGTTGGCAGTAACACCCACATGTGACTTCTCCATGAGGCTGCTTGAGCTTCCTCTTAACATGGCAACCTCAGGGTACTTGAACTTCTTACATAATAGCACCAGATTCCAAATGTGAATACCTCATTTAACAAGGCAGAAGCTGTAGGACTTTTATGCTGTATATTCAAAAGGCATACAGAATCACCTCCACTACATCCCATTGGTTATAAGTAAGTTAAAAGCCTGTCCCAATTCAAGGAAAGAAAAATTAAACTCTTCTTCTGGATGGAGGCAATGGATATGTTCTAGAAAAGCATAGGCCAGGAGATCTTTTACTGCCATCTTTAGAAAACATAATCTGGCACACCTTCATAACAATCCTCTTCTGCAAATAGGTGAATAATCCATTTTATAGATGAGAGAACAGGCACAGAGAATACTTTATTTTTCCAAAGTCAAATTACTCAATGGCAAGTGGCTGAGCAAGGATTCAAACTTAGGTCTGTGTGTCCCCAAAGCCTCCTCTCCCCACCCCTCACTGCCATCACATCAGGTGGATATTAAATTCATGTATTTCATCCTGCTTTTATTGCTTATCAGGGACACATACCCAGGTACCAAACGTTATCTTATATAGGGATTGCATCTTCTTGCAATTTTCAGCCCACATGACTGGTTCAATAACCTACCCCTCAATAGTAAATAGGAAGCCATTAAGATGAGTCTCTTCTGAAGGTCCAGGGAAATTGCTATTAAGAGACCAGAGTTTGAGCAGTGTTGGCAACTTCAGGATGGTAGCCGATCCACAGTGATCGTTGACTCCAGTGAAAAATGATCCTCCGTCTATGTGACACAATTATTTGGGTATTTAACACAAAGGCCCTTAAATGGGCCCCTTTCGATCAGAAAATAAGAAATAAGCTGAGGGAGAAAAATAGCTAAATTTAAATGTAACTGCTCACATTGTTTTGTCCTTAGATGGATGGTAGGTCTCTCTCATTATTCACCACGCACAGACATGCTACCGAGAGTGATTTGGCAACTTGTGAAGATAAATCACAACCAGGATGGCTGCTGTCACTGTTCCACTGAGAATGTGACTCTGGGGGCTGACAGAGTGTGGGGGCAAGTACATGCATGGGTCCAGCTGGTGCAAAGTTTGAGAGAAAAAGGAGGACCCAGAGAAAGGAAAACAGAAGAAAAGCAATAAAAATACCATGTCTCCCCCGACGTTGTTCCCAAGTGCCATGCTTTCGAGAGAACTCATGTTTTTGTGAGTCCCCAACAGGTCAGAAGGAAGACAGATGGTGGGTTGCCGAAGGGGGGGGGGGGGGAGGAGGTTATGAATTCAACCGTCAATGAGAAGAAAACACAGATTCAATATGTAGCTCAGGAGAAGATGGAAGAAAGCAGCATGGCACTCTGAGAATCTGAAGGGAGTTGTATTTTCTGGATATTTTGGATGAAATATTTTATACATGACACAAAGCCGAGATCCTCCCAAATTAACTTTGTTTATTCTATTTTTGTAACCTACATTTTTGTGATGATAAAAGCAACACCTTCTAATAATTTAAATTTTTGCAAATATAGTAAAATGCATAAAAATTCATACGCATTCTATCTAGGAGTAACCAATGTAAATATCTTGTTATACAGTCTTCCAGTTTCCTTCTTGTATATGTACATAGAACTATATGTCCTGCAAAAATGGGCTTAGATAACACCTAATGTTTTGTGTTCTGCAATTTTCATTGCTTATATCATGAGCTGCTTTCTATGTCAAAAAGTAGACATTTACATAATCATTTTAATGGAGGCTTAATCTTCCGTGGTAATATTAGTTTATCAATCCACTATTACTGGATGTTTAGAGCTGTGAATTTGTTTCTTTTTGCAAATAATAAAACATGAACATCTTTGTACATATACCTTTATGTACTTACTTGCTTCTGATGCATTTCTCAAGGTGCTTTTCAGTAAGATGAGGAATATTATTAAAAAGTTATATACATATTATTAAATTATTATTTTGCTAAGTTGTGCCAATAATTATCTAAAGTCAAAGCTAAAAGGATGCAATTTGCTTCTTTTTCTTTCTTTCTTTCTTTCTTTCTTTCTTTCTTTCTTTCTTTCTTTCTTTCTTTCTTTCTTTCTTTCTTTCTCTCTCTCTCTTTCTCTCTCTCTCTTTCTTTCTTTCTTTCTTTCTCTCTCTCTCTCTCTCTCTTGCTTTTCCCCCGTTCTTCTTCCCCTGCCTCTTTCTGTCTTCACTAGTCAGTAACTGCTATTGTTGAATCAGTTTATTTTGCTCGGGGAACTTACAGATGAGGGCAGGCGTTGGAAACTGTGGCCCATGGGCCAATCAGGCCCACCATCAATTTTTGTTAGGCCCATAAGCTAAGAATAGTGTTTTTATTTTTAAATGGTTGAAAAAAATCAAAAGAAGAGTAATCTGTTGTGATACACACAATTACATAAATTTTAAATTTCAGTGTCCATAAATAAGTTTCACTTAAACATAGTGACTCTGTTTCTTTACATATTGTCTGTGGTGCTTCCACCCTGCAACAGCAGAGTTGAGAAACTGTGACAGATAATGTCTGTATTGCTCACAAGGTAAGAAATATTTACTATCTGATCCCTTTGTAGGAAAAGCGTGTGGACTCCAGAGCTAGCGACAATAATGTTTCTAGCTTTCACTGGAGACTAGGAACTCTCCCAGGAGAACATCATAGCAGCAGCAGTTAAGAGTGTGATAGTCAACAGGTCTCCTGGGTTCAAATTCCACCTGGGTTAGTAAGTTAGTGACTTACTAACTGTGGGACCTTAGACTGGTTGTTAAAAGTCTCTTGCTAAAACAGCCCCAACTGCAGAAAGGAAAGAATAGTACATACTATTGACAACCAATGTTATCACCAGGATCAAGTAAAGGGAGGAATAAAAAGTGTTTACCGTAAGTGCCTAGTGCATAGCAAAAAAATTATTGTTACTATTTGCTTTTCACTTCTGGAAATTTAACTTAAAATTTGTTCAAATGTCTTTAATCCTGGAATTTTACCTTATTCTGTTATTCTTTCTTATCCTTGAATAATTTTTGGTTCCAGAACAGATGGTGCCAATATTATCAAAACAAAATTTATAGTTTGAGAAGACTTCTTAAACGGAATAAGAAAAACCGTATACCATTATTTTTTCGCCTTCTGTGATTCAAGTGCCTCTTCACTTACTTATTCATAGATACGGCATGTTAGAATAATTTACTTTCAGGTCTCAAAAGAACGGGGAAGCTATGGCAGGTGCATTATGGGAGGTAGTTGGCCTCATTGAAGATGCCAGCTTTCCTCAAGAGTTAGGGTTAAAAGACTCTCTAGTCTAGAAGGCATATAACCCATCCCCAGTCCAATGTCTGAAGACATCAGTTCACAGCCATGCACCGAATACTACAGTTTACCATTTAAGATAGTGGTCCTTATTTGCTGTTCTGCATATATCCCTGGACTGGGCGGTTTGTGGACATGGAAAAACCCGAAGAGGTGTTCTCTCTAGGAATTCACAGATGCTCTTCGACTTACGATGAGGCTGCTTCCTGATAAGCCCATCTTAAATTGAAAATATGGTAAATCGAAAATGCGTTTAATCCATGTAACCCACAGAACATCATAGCTTAGTCTAGCCTGACTTAAATGTGTTGTGTTACTTCCGTTAGCTTACATTTGGGCAAAATCATCTAACTGTAAGCCTATTTTCTAAGAAAGTGTTGAACATCTCATGTAATTTATTGAATACTGCACTGAAAGTGAAAAACAGAATGATTGTATGGGTGCTGAAAGCACAGTTTCTATTGAATGTGGATCACTTTTGCACCATCCCAAAGTCAAAAAATCCAAAGTTGAACCATTGTAAGTCAGGAACTATACATAAATCTCTTTCATAAACTTGAGACAGATCTTACTGTGGCTAAATAAAGCTCTCTCTGAGCATAATTTAAGCTCACTCTTCATTTTAAAAAGTAAAAGCATTCAAGTGAATATCTCTTAGGTGGGCAGTGAGCACCTGACCTCTACTGGGCAGGGTGGGGGGTATGGAGATGAACCAAGCTCTTGAGCCCTGCTCCCTGGATCCCCATGTCTGATCATTTAGTTTGTTCTAACTTGAACATCATGCTCCCAGGGATGCTTTCCCTAAACATCCTGTCTGCAGGAGACCTTGCCACTATTTCCCAAAACAGCCCGGTGTATGTCTTTCAAAGCACTAAAAATATAATTATTTCTTTGTTTAATCCATTGATTTGTTTACAGTCTATGCCCACCCCATTGTAATATAAGCTCCACAAAGGAAAGGTCTTGTCTATCTCATTCATCAATGTCCCCCCTGCGCTTGTACAGCATTGGTGTCAATAAATACTTGTCCTGACACTCAAATTACCCACAATTTTGTTCCTCATTAAGACTGACCTTTACTCCCTCTCAACTATTATCTCTCCATTCATTCTACTAAATTCTGGTCATTTTCTTGACACACAGATATCCTTTTCTTCTCTTTTTCACACAATCTATTTCTCCATCTAAAACATCTTTTCATTCTCCCCATTTGTACTCCCCCACTTCTTGGCTGACCACCTCTTAGCTATTCTTTAGGTTTCAGCTTCTAGATTATACCCAGCAGGAAGTCTTCCCTGATCATTTTCCATGCCCTGGCTGAGAGTTGCCTCTCTTGAATGCTCCTGTGCCCAGCACACTTCTCATCATTTCTTTCACCCCAGATGGCTATTCTTGGCTGCTGAGTTGTCTGTCTCCCCAGCCAGAACAGCACAGTTCCCAACGCAGTGGCTGGCAGGTCGTCAGTGCTCAGTGATGTGTTTTTAATAAATGAATGGTTAGGCTGGGTGCGGTGGCTCACGCCTGTAATCCCAGCGTTTTGGGAGGTTAAGGCAGGCAGATCATCTGAGGTCAGGAGTTTCAGATCAGCATGACCAACATGGTGAAACCCCGTCCCTACTAAAAATACAAAAAGTAGGCAGGCATGGTGGTGCATGCCTGTAATCTCAGCTACTCAGGAGGCTGAGGCAGGAGGAGAATTGCTTGAACCTGGGAGGCGGAAGTTGCAGTGAGCTGAGATGGCACCACTGCACTCCAGCTTGGGAGACAGAGCAAGACTCTGTGTCAAAATAAATAAATAAATAAATAAATAAATAAATAAATAAATACATTTAAATAAATGAATGGTTAAACATTGAAGAATCATTACCCTATATCCATAACACTAACCCTTTTTTTTCTTTTTTTTTTTTTTGAGGCAGAGTCTCATTCTGTCCCCCAGGCTGGAGTGCAGTGGCGCGATCTCGGCTCACTGCAAGCTCCGCCTCCCGGGTTCACGCCATTCTCCTGCCTCAGCCTCCCAATAGCTGGGACTACACGCGCCCGCCACCATGCCCAGCTAATTTTTTTGTAGTTTTAGTGGAGACGGGGTTTCACCGTGTTAGCCAGGATGGTCTCCATCTCCTGGCCTCCCAAAGTGCTGGGATTACAGGCTAACCCATATTTTTTAACACTGTATTAGTCCATTTTCATACTGCTGTAAAGAACTGCCTGGCACTGGATAATTTATAAAGGAAAGCAGTTTAATTGACAGTTCAGCACTGCTGGGGAGGGCTCAAGGAACTTACAATCGTGGTGGAAAGTGAAGAGGAAGCAAGGTACCTTCTTCACAAGACAGCAGGAAGGAGAAGTGCTGAGTAAAGGGGAAAGATCCCTTATAGAACCCTCAGGTCTCATGAGAACTCATGCACTATCACGAGAACAGCATGGGGGAATGGCCCCATGATCCAATTACCTCCACCTGGCCTCTCCCTTGACACATGAGGATTATGGGGATTACAGGAATTACAATTCAAGATGAGATCTGGGTGAGGACACAGAGCCAAACCATATCAAACACTGAGAAGAAAGTATGTGTTATTCACTAAACAATAGTAAGAACCAATTTCCCCAACATACAAAACCGTCCAAGAAATCATTGAAAAAGAAACAGAATAAAGCCATATCACAGACAACTGACAATGAAAGAATATACTTCATAAATACATATATGACAAGCTGCTCAATACCTGACTCAAGACAGATGTGAATTAATATTCTACTGGGAGACCACATTTTCTTTTCCAAATTGCAAAAATCAAAAGGTTTGATAATACCCTCCCTGAGTAATTGAATGGGAAAACAGGCCTTCTAGCTTATGAATGATGGGAATGTAAATTCAACAACCTCTACATAGGACAATTTGACAATATTTATCAAACTTACAAATGTGCTTACCCTTGGCCCCAGCTAATCCACTTCCAGGTATTTATTCTGCAGAGATCCTCCCACATGTGTGGTGTGACATGCATCCAAGGTTATTGACTGCAGGGTTGTTGGTAAGAGCAAAACTTTGGAAACTCCCTAAATGCCTCTAGATTCAAGGCACTTAATGAATAATTTATGCTACAGCTACGTATTGGAGTGCATTGCAGTTTTTTTTTTAAAAGACAATGCTCTTTATTAATGTATATGGAATGATCTCTGAGATGAAAGACTTTAGGTTTTACAAAAAAGTAAGGCAGAAAAAACTATGTGTATAATATGTTACCATTTGTGTAAAAATAAAGAGAAAAGGGGTGTGTGGGTGTGCTTGTGCTTAAATATATATGTACTTATTTGTGTAAGCACAAAATCTCTGATTAATAAGAAATTTGAGAGAAGGGATGCAGCTAAGAGGCAAGGTGGAAGGCTTTTTACTCAATAATTTTTGATGATTTGTAGTTAGAATTGTGTGACTATTACCGACTCAAACATTGGGCGAGGGAAAAGGGACAGAACAGAAAGAAAGGGAAGGAGAAAGAGAACAAGAGGGGGAAGGGGAGAGAAAGAGAGGAGTGTGCTCCTAAGGTCAGTCCCAAACCAGGACTAGAACAGTTTAGAACCAGTAGTAGAACAAACTAAGTTGCTCATGGTAACGAGGTTAAGCATCTGCCACTTCACCTACCCTTTCTTCCTCAGTAGTTATAACAAAGTAGAAAAATTAGACAGGCAAATCTCAGCCTCTCATCCCTTTTGTTTCTCCTGGTTTCTCTGATGATTCTGCAATAATTAGCAAGAGCTGGGGGCACGCTTCTAAATCTCATCTATCTGGTGACCCAAGAGATGGATCCCACCACATCCCTAGCCATCTAGAAAGAAACTCACCAGGCTCTCCTTCCTGGCCTGTCTTAAGACACAGCCCCTGTTCCTGGGGAGGGCTCTGTGATGTCGACTGCTGCAGCAGCAGCTGTCACAGCTCACTTCAGCAGAAAGGATTAAACTGTCCTGAATATGTCAATCAGATATCAAAGATAAATGAACTTTGAAAAAATAAAATGTACAATTTATTTTTAAAAAATAGTCTTTGGGAGACACCCAGAATGCACTTTGAAAAATCTAAGGGAAATGTGTCATGAAAACAAATCCACACTCTGCTGTCCAACTTTAATTTTTCACTGATAACACTCGAGCAGGCTGCAGCCCAGCCAATAAATAAAGATGCTCCACCTTAATGTTCTCCAACTGCCATCTGCTGTGATGGAGGGCCTCTCCCAAAGATGCACTTGCCCCTGCACTTCAGCTCTGACCACCTCCCCTTCCTGGTCCTCTGGATGTTAACGAGCAGGCCCAGTCTTCAGGACTTTCCCCCAAGGACATCCTATGCCTGCTGCTCCAGGAACACATTCGCCAAGGAATCCGCTAAGCTGCCTTGGCATTGCTTGCTGGTTGGGCTTGGTGATGTTTGGGGTTTTAATTCACTTTACTAAAATTGCCTTTCATTCACTTGGTGACAGGTAGTTATTTGTTTTCAGGATTCCATTTGACATTTATTGTTAGCGCAAAACACTAATAATAATAATTAGCGCCTTTTTAGAGTTGTCTGGGGTTTTCGTGCCGTTGCATTGTTACTATAAAACATCCTGAGGCTTTTCTGTGTATAAGATAGTATGATGGTATTTAAATGTAACAAAGGGGTTTATTATACTCAGGCCAGATTGCAGTATCTCTGAGCACCCCTCCCTGTGAGCAAGCCAAGACTTAATATCCTCCCAACTTGTCTGCAATGCTAATACCTACTTTTTTTTTTTGAGATGGAGTCTCCCTCTGTCACTCCACAGAATGGCAAAACCCCATCTCTACTAAAAATACTATATATATATAGTATATATATGTAATATATACACACTATATATACACACACACACACATATATATGAGATATATATAGATGAGATATATATATATATGAGATATATATATATATCTCTCTCTAGTATTTTTAGTAGAGATGGGGCTTTACCATGTTGGCCAGGCTGGTCTTGAACTGCTGACCTCAGGTGATCTGCCCGCCTTGGCCTCCCAAAGTGCTGGGATTACAGGTGTGAGCCACTGCGCTCAGCCTCTTTTTATTTACTTAATTTTATTTTTTTATAGGAGGGAAACCTCAGCATGGTTTGACTTTTTTCTTAGAAACAAGCAATCCCATCTAGAATTTATGCTCTAAATTATGCCATCACATACAGTAGCCACTGGTCAATTATAACTATTTACATTTAAAGTAATTGAAATTAAATACAGTATTCGATTCCTCTGTTGCACTAGCCTCTTTGCAAGTGTTCAGTAGCCACATGTGGCACAGGGCTACCACATTGAACGGTGCAGCTGCAGACCACATCCAGTGTTGCAGAAAGTCCTACTGGATGGCACTGCTCTAGAACGTGGATTCTAGAAATGTGGCCCAAAGACCAGCAGCACTGACATGAGGTGGAGTTTTGTTCGGAAACACAGTCTCTAGTTCCCCATCCCCAGACCTAGTAATAAGCTCCCCAAGTAATGCATTTGCACACTAATGTTTGAAACAGGAGTCGGAGAACTTTCTCCAAAGAGCCCAGCAGTGAATATTTTGGGCTTTGTGGGCCATACAGTCTCTGTTGCAACTACTCAACTCTGGCACTGTTGTGACAAAGCAGCTATAGACAATACCCAAGTAAATGTGCGTGACTGTGTTCCAATACAGCTTTATTTAAAAAAACAAATGGCAGGCTATATATAAACAAATTTGACAGCCCAGGATTTGCTGAACCCTGCTCTAGAACATTTTTTAAATGTCCCTATAAATACTATGGTATCATTTAATTCCCACTCTTGGATCTTGAAAACTAAGCATCTCTGATCAAGCATCTTGGTCTATGATCCTGGGAAAGATACTTTTCTGGAATGTCTCTGTTGGCTTGTGTCTCTGTCTCTTGTTTCTAAAGAAAACTCACCCATCTGGCCAACTAGAAGCTAATGATAAAAAGGCCGGCCAAGGTAGCTCACACCTGTAATCCCAGCACTTTGGGAGGCTGAGGCAGGTGGATCACCTGAGGAAAGGAGATCACAACCAGCCTGGCCAACATGGCGAAACCTGACTCTATTAAAATTACACAAAATTAGGTGGGCATAGTGGTATGCACCTGTAGTTGCAGCTGCTCAGGAGGCTGACAGTCTGAGGCATGAGAATCACTTGAGCCTGGGAGGCAGAGGTTGCAGTAAGCTGAGATCATGCCACTGCACTCCAGCCTGGGGGACAGAGTGAGACTCTGTCAAAAAATTAATTAATTAATTAATTAATTAATGATAAAAAGAATGAGAGTGGACAAGCTGACCATGCTCCACAAAGAGACCTAATCAATATGAAAAGGAGGACGTGGGGCTGCTTTCACTCTCTGCCACACAGACCCCGGTAAAACAATATGTGAAGAGGTCCCTGGGCTTTGATGTAAGATTGGCAGGGTCGGGTTCCAAGTTCTGATATGTGCTTTGCCCATCTGAGGAAGGGCTCAAGGAACCAGGAAAGAGGTAGGCTAGCCTTGAGGTCTGGCCCTGGCCCAGCCAAGGTGTGCATCCTACATGGAAAATGTGGCCACATAAAAGAGAAAACATCTGTTAAGATCCAAACTGACCCAGAAGGTGTGTGAGCCATGCGTGTGAGTACTTCTCCTAATCACAGCAAAGCGGCTCCCCTTGCACATGGGGTGGAGGAAAGGCCAGGAGTTCCCTCTTGACTTTTCTGAAAGGCCCAAAGTTCCTTTCCTATGCATCAAAGCGAGAAGGCTGAAGAAGAGGAAACATCTCAGAGGATTATCTCAAAGCTCCCATTAGATTCAGGATCTCTGCCATGGCTGCTTGATAAACTCTACTTGATCATGTTCAACTTGAATTCCATGAGCCAGGAACATCTGAGTAGGAAACAGATAAGTGAATTCAAGGAAAATGGCAATTTGTTCTTTCTGTTTCTGCCAAGTTCTGGATGAAAGATAAGTCTCCACTCTACCCTCTGCCGGGTTCCATGAAGGTTGAAATGGAGATGGAGCACAGAGTATGTGTAGAGACAGGTTGGCCCTTTACAATCAGACAATCGGAATCCCTGCATTCAAATTCCAGATTGGCCGCTCGTTAGCTCTGTGACTTACATCAGTTCACACCGTATCTCACACCTCACTCTTCCCCCTCTGAAATACAAAATAAAAATACTACCCACCTTGGCATTACTGGGAGGAATAAATCAGACCATAGACAGCAAGCGAGGTGCTCAGTGTAGCACATAGTGAGTGTTCAGTAAACAGCTTCTACAAGAATTATGTCATATATTCCTTAAACAACCACACACGGTAGGAATTAAATTCTCATGTTACAGGTGATGAAACTGAGGCCCAGCATGGTGAAATAACCTAGGTGAGAACACAGAGGTAATAAGTGGTGGCGCTTGGATCAGAATGCACACATTTCTGCAAACTTCTATTCTTTCTATTTTGCTGTGCCATTTATTCCGAAAACCACTTAAACGGTGTTTTCTGTTTGTTTGTTTGTTTGTTTGTTTGTTTGTTTGTTTGTTTTTGAGGATCCTTGGCTCCCATTTTTTTCCAGAAACACCCTACCTGTCCTTTAAAAAACTGATCTGATGCTGAGTCTGGAGACATCATGACACCTCAAAGACCCACTGCACAAACTGACCCTGCTCCAGGGCTGTGAACAGCAACATGACAGCCCAGAGTGACCCCAAGTCAGTTGATGGGAACATCCTGGACTCCCATCTTCTCTTCAAAATCACTCAGAAAATGTTGTCCCCTCTACATGCTGTCTACAAATTCATCATTTTATCATTGCTTAAGACAATGAACAAGCCCGAATCTGCTGCTAAAAATTCTAAAACGAAGTCCTAGCATCACACGATTACCCTAAATTAAAGAATAGAGGGAAAAGGAAGATACGTAACAAATTTTAAAGGTGAATAACTCTTTGATCCAACAATTCAACTTTTAGAAATACCTTTCGGAAATAATCAGACAAGTATATAGTTACATGAACAAGACTGTCTGCTGGGTGCAGTGACACATTCCTGTAATCCCAGCACTTTGGGAGACTGAGGAGGGCAGATTGCTTGACCCCAGAAGTTTGAGACCTGCCTGGGCAACATAGTGAGACCCCATCGCAAAAAAAAAAAAATGTTTTTAATTAGCCAGGCTTGGTGGAGTACACTTGTGGTCCCAGATACTCTGGAGGATGAGGTGGGAGGGTCACCTGAGCCTGGGAGCTGGAGGCTATGGAGAGCCATGATCATGCCATTGCACTCCTTCCTGGGCAACAGAGAAAGACCCTGAGAAAGAAAGAAAGAAGGAAAGAAAAAAAAGAAGGAAAGAAGGAAAGAAGGAAGAAAGAGAAAGAAAGAAGAAGAAAAAGAAAGAAAGAGAAAGAAAAAAGAAAAAAGAAAGAAAGAAAGAAAGAAAGAAGAAAGAAAGAAAGAAAGAAAGAAAGAAGGAAGGAAGGAAAGAAGGAAAGAAAGAAAGAAAGGAGAGAGAAAGAAAGAAAGGAGAGAGAAAGAAAGAAGGAAAGAAAGAGAGAGGGCCGGAGGGAAGGACTGAATCCAGGAATGAAGCGGAAAAGGATCAATAGGACATAGGTAAGAAAGAAAGAAAGATGTTCTTTTCAATGTTCCTAATTGAAAACAATCTCATTTGGGCTTAAGAAATAAACAATGGAACAATCATTTAATAAATACCGTCCGACCATGAAGAAGGTTGGGGAGATTCCCATTGCTGGATTGCCAACAATCTATGAAGTGAAAAGTGAAAAGGTGGTGTTTATCGACTCCCCACATCCAAAACATCATGACATGCGGTCAGCCACATCCCCTCAGCAGTCCCCCGAGTGACCACGTGTCATGACGGCCATCACATGCTTACCTCCACCTGGAAGCAGCCCTTCACTCTTCCTCCTCTTTCTTGACTGCTCCTCTAGCATAAAAGTCTTCACACAACCACCAAATTGAGCCTGTAAAAACACAAACCAGAGCAGGATAGCATCCAAACCACTACCTGTGGTCTGCGAAGCTCTATCTGTGCTGGCCCCTGCCTGTCACTTACAGTCATCTCGTCCTACACTCTACCCCGACACTGGCTGTCTTCCTGATCCTTTCACCAATGTTATTTCTATCCTTCAGCCTTTCACCTGCTGTTCCTCTGTTGGGGGGCGGTGGGGGGCGGATCTCATTTCCTAACTCTAAGAAGCCTAACAGTGACTTCTGTCTTCGTTTCTCTCCAAATGCCACCTCCTGAGAGAGGCTTTCTAGTGGTTAAAATCACCCGCCCACCATACCATGCCATCATCATTCTCCATTCCATGAGCCATTTTTTTCCTTTATGACTATCTTACCACTCCTGTCTTTATCTTACATGGAAATCTATTTACGTGTTTACACTTTGTCTTCTCTCCAGAATGTAAGCTCCAGGAAGTGCATATTACAGATGACTCTATTCCCAGTACCTGCAAAACCACCTGCCACAGAAACTCAATAAATATTTTATTAAATAAACAAATAAATTTGTATGGTCACATGCCCTTTATTAATAGTGGATAGTCACAGGCAGGTAGAATTGTAGATGTCTTATTCTTTTGTTTTATGGTCTGTTTTTTCTGATCTCGAAAGAGCTAAAGTTAATCTTGTAATTTTGAAAAGCAATTTAATTTCTCTTATCTTAAATAAATAATAAATAAAGGAACCAAAATAGAATATAACCCTTCAAGGAGCCCGTAAGAACCTCTCCTAGTCCACTTTTCCAATGACATCTCAATTGGTAATGGGCCTTTCTTTACCCTTTGAGTCAATTTTGGACACCTTTCCTTGAGACTATTGTTACTCAGTCTAGAAAAAGACAAAAAAAGTTCAGTTTAAAAGAGTCAGATGTTTAATTTCATATGCTGGAGTTTACCAGAAAGACTTGGAAGGTAAATTCAGGCTTTTTGCTTTGCCAGGGTTGGGTTATATTAACTTAAAAAAAAAAAAAAAAAAACTGAAAAATCTTGGTCTAAAAGAAATGTCTTCTAGTATAGCCTCCTTCTCTATTGAACTGTTGTTTTAAGTCCCAAGGACTTGGAAGGTAAATTTATTCTCTTTGTCTTGCCAGGGTTAGGCTATATTAACTTTAAAAAAGAAAAGAACTAAAAAAAATTGGTCTTAAAGAAATGTCTTCTAGTATAAACTCTTTCTCTATTAGGCTGTAGTTTTAAGACCTGTTTAAGTTTAAATCTCTGTTTGCCTCCAAAATAATATTGACTGCAAGACAAAGGATGACTTTGGCATTTTCAAATATTTTTGAGTGTGTAAGACCTTGAGGGAAGAAGATAACTGATAAATAGTCATCTGTACTTAAGAGGACCTAAAGGAGGCTCTTAAAAGAACTTCCAAAGATCAAAAGTAAAAAATGATGACTTCATCCTAGCCATGTCACTAAGGAGCAGCAATTCATCTGAGAACTTTGACCAAAAGTGAGAGACTCCCATGTAAGCCTAGAGCAGGTGTTAACTAAACCTATAAAGCTAAGTCAGAATCTGTGACAGCAAAGGAAAATTCTATTACCTATATGACCATACCTTTTTTTTTCAAAAGCACTCAAACTTATAATGATTGGTGGCAAATGTTACATCTGTTTATTTTTAGAACAAGATGTCAATTTAGGAAAATGTTTTAAGCCAGCACTGGTGAATATCAGTCTCATGAAAGAGTATGATTCTATGGAATCATTTCACGTGGAAAATGCCCCATTTTATGCAAGCATCTGAAATCACCTTCTACATCCTTTTGAAGATTTTCCAGGAGAAAATACTGTGTAATATTCCAATTGACATATTAGTGGAAGCATCGTAGACTTTGTGGGCAACATGGAAAATATATTTTTTAATGTATCTCAGAAACCTTTGCAGCACTAAAGCTAAAGAATGAATTCAAATGCTCCAAAAACATACATTTGTTTTCTTCTCAAGTTTCCTGAAACAAAGTGCTCAGATGAAATATTTGACTACATGAAATCATTTATTTTGGTAGCATTTCCACCATTAACCTTAGATCATCTCCTAAAGACAGTCAGGAAAGAAACAAATAAACACAGCTCATTCATCATGAAGCGCTGATAATAGGACATTTTATAAACAGAGTGTTTTCTATTCAGAAAGAAACCATGTAATTTTAACAAGGTACACAGTGGGTATTATCCAGCCAAGTACAAAGCATTCACCTCAAAATATTTATTGATATTATTTATACTATAATTATCAAAAAAGAAGGCTGAGACTTATGATTGAGCCAGAATAGATGGATGCTTGCCTGACCTTTATGATGATCCTTTGGTCCTGAAATTTACCAAAGTATAAGTGTAATTATTTAAATTAAGAAATCCATAAGACTTCATTGAATACCCACTATGTTTCTAGCCAGTTCCAGGTAATTCAATTGATTTAAATATTAGACACTGTTTCTTCCATGTGAAAGAGAATAGAAAACTTATTCAATCTCTTCACGTCTCCATAAGGGAATTTCTGTTCCTTGAAAGAGTATTAGAGTAGTGCTTCAAGAATATCTTTCTATGCCTTCAATGATAACAATGCCTAAATTGATCAAAGAGGTGTTGCATCTTCATAAGCCTGGCCTAGAATCCCTTCTCTATTCTGGGCCATCCAGCCCACATGGTGGATACATTCTCTTCTATCTTTTATTTTCCGTGTAGTTTTTGTTCTTGGGTGGGGGCCTCAGGCCTTGGCAGCAAAAGTCCAATCTAGAAACTCTCTTGCCACAGTATTGGTACCCAACAAGTGTGAGGCAGTCTTTTCTTTCAGATAGCTGGATGAGTGACCCTGAAGACCCTATAAAATGTAAATTATAATAGATTTGTTGAAAGGATAAAATGAATTAATATAAGTAAAACACTTGGTTTACTATTGGGTAAGACCCCCATTTTCCTGCTCTATGTGGGTTCTGAGCTACAGACTGGGGAGGCATTGAGAATCCAGATTACCTTAGAACATAAGCTCCATGATGGCAGGAATTGTGTTCTTTTCATCACCTCTGAAATTTCAAAAGCTAAAACAAGGCCTGTCATATAGTTGATGCTCAGAAATTTTATCAACTGAATAAATTATCTGTTGTTGTGGGACCAGGCCAAATTCTTCTAGTCACTTTATCTTACCTCAATCTTCATGTCTCTGAATCTATTGTCAGTTTGTTAATTGGTTGTGAGTTCTGTGGGAGATGGATGTGATTCACTGGCCTCCTTAAACGGCACCATTGTCAATAGACCATGAACTGGCTGGAAAACAGACTTTAATATGAAACAATAATAGACTAGGAAGTGCCATATCATATTGATATTGACCATTAGTACATTAGGGACTCAATCAGAAAAGGAATTAGTGAAAAGTGGTGTGGTCCAGAACTTGAGCTAAGCTTTAAGATAATGACAGATTTAGACATTCAGATAAGTAAGCATACCAGAAATTCACTGTCATTGGGTAAGGGAAAAGATCCCTTGTATCTTACTTCTTATTGTATCACAATGTCTAGCACATAGCTGACACTCACTCAATAGTAATTGAATGAATGGTATTGGATGGTAACATCAAATCAGCTAGCTGAATATAATGTAGTAGAAACACAATGTCATTGGAGCATGACAGAGCTGCATTTGAACTCTAGTTTCACTATTTAATAACTTTTTGACTTAGGACAAAGTGGACTTAATGCTGTTAGTCTCAGGTTTCTGATCTGAAAAAAAAATGATATAGTGGGAGTATCTTCATAAGAATGATAAAAAGTTTTAGTGGGTGCTATGCTGTGTGCTGTGGTTCGAATGTGTCCTCTAAAAAGCAGGTGTTGAAACTAGATCCTCAGTGCAGTGGTACTGGGAGGTGCAGCCTAAAGGCAGTTGTTTGGGTCATGGGAGCATCATCCTCGTGAATGGATTAATGCCATTATCACAGGAGTGGATTCATTATCAAGAGAGTGGGTTCCTTTAATAAGGATGAGTTCAGCCTCTCTCTGTCTCTCTCTCTCTCTCTCTCTCTCTCTCTCTCTCTCTCTCTCTCTCTCTCCCCTCCTTTGTACCATGGGATGACATAGCAAGAAGGCCCTCTCCAGATGTTAGAACCTCAGTCTTTGACTTCTCAGCCTCCAGAACTGTGAGAGATAAATTTCTGCTCATTATAAATTACTCAGTCTGTTATGGTATTCTGTTTCAGCAGCACAAATGGACTAAGACACTATGTTACTCTGATTTCTGCTGGGAGTGCCACTGGCTGACAGCTTCAGCTCTCAATGTAATCTGGGAAATGGCCTCAGTCAATGTACTATGCTACAACTGGCTCCTACTGTCTTGTAGGGGTCAATTGTGGCCATCTATTTCCAATTCTGTGTTCATCTGGCAGCCAGAAATCAGCCATGGTGGGAGTATTTATGCAAAAAGTCAGCATGATTTTTTTCTGAAAGGGCCAGATAGTAAAAATTTATGGCTTTGCAATACTATCTGTTGCAATTACTCAACTCCACCATTACAGCAACCACGGATAACATGTGAACAAATAGGTGTAGCCGACTTCCAATAAAACTTTGCTTACAAAATCAGGTGGTAGACCAGCAGGTTGTGGTTTGTCAATGGCTTCTTTACATCATGAAAATTAGTAAACATTACAGATAAGTTTTTTTCACCTTCAGATTGACAGTTGTTAAACATTTACCCGTCCATCACAAGAAGTGGATTCACCCAAGGTCACATTCCCTTTCCAAGGGCAAATTGAAACTAATGTCTGTTTAATGTGGAAACATGAGATTAAAAAGCAGACTCTTGGCCAGGCACGGTGGTTCATGCTTGTAATTCCAACACTTTGGGAGGCCGATGCAGACAGATCACCTGAGGTGGGGAGATTGAGACCAGCCTGACTAACATGGAGAAACTCTATCTCTACTAAAAATACAAAATTAGCTGGGTGTGGTGGTGCATGCCTGTAATCCCAGCTACTCTGGAGGCTGAGGCAGGAGAATGGCTTGAACCCGGGAGGCAGAGGTTGTGATGAGCCGAGATCAGTGCTATTGCACTCCAGCCTGGACAACAAGAGCGAAATTCTGTCTCAAAAAAAAAAAAAAGCAGACTCTTTGCCCATCTTACACAACTAAGAAAGGTCATCCCAGCTTAACAGCTCCCTGTGGGGTATATTGAGGGCATTGTTGTGATTATATCGCAGCTTAATTTCTTTGTCTGTATAACCCTGCTTCATTCTCTTCTCCTTCCCCTGGCATCTGCCCTTGCCTCCCTTCCTGGCCACCACAGCACACCAAAGAATAGGATTAAGTTACACCCTGTCCTGCTCAGGGAAGCACTTGACCCACTAAAGGAGGAAAGGGACTATCTAAATATACCAGAGGACTTAGCCAAAAAAATTGGCAGGAGCTGGGAGAGTACATATGAAATTAGATTCTGAAGATGTGATTCATCAAGGAAGTGGAAAATCCAGTCAGGTAAGAAAGAGTTTATCAATATGGGAGCATTCCTCCAGAATATAGCATTTGGCACACTATCAGTGACCATAGAGTTAGAACTAACACATTGGTAGGATATATTTTTTACCCTAAAGAAAATGATGACCCACAGTAAGGGAAGCATAAATTCTGGAGTTGCCACAGCAGATATTCCAGTTATGAGTTTGCCTTTCCTACCCACAGACCCCCAGCCAGACACACTAACTGAGTGCTTACAGAGTGTTTGATCTACTGATACATGATCACACCAGAGGACACAGCAAGAGACTCTTGAATTAAGACTGCCACTTGGAAACTTTGAGTTTCTTGTGGTCAAATGCACGACAGGCAAGAAAAGCAGTCACCATCCTGGCTGAAAAAGTCATGATTATCATAAGCTTAGACCATAAAACACGAAAGGTGGAATGACCCAGACTGGCAGGGTTACTGAGAGTGAGGGAATCTAAGACTAGACAGAAGACCATGAGGAAAAGTTGTGGCCTGAAAAGCAGCTACAACGGCAACTAGTTCCTTACACTGTGTTCTTCTTGCAAGGTTTCCCAAGACAAAGGGTCCTCTCAGAAACCTACAGCTGCCTGTATAGAACTTATGGAAAGAAGAGGATCTGAACTAAAGGGGTGGACTGTAGTGGACACTGTGTTGCACCACCCTGAATCTCCAGTTGGGACTAAAGGTGCAATTTCACCAGGTGAAAAAAGCTTTGATGCATTATAGCTGTGAGTTCTCCCTGGAAATGGAACAAAGTCAGAAATCCCTGAATCCCATAGCTATTTGATGAGGAGATAAAAAAGGAAGCCCCTCTTGCTCCAACTCAAGACAACCCTAACAGGTCATCTCAGGTCAGAGTCTTTTATGGGATTAGCTGGGTCCAGTAGTGCTACTGCAAGCAGCCCCAATTCTCTGTCTATTCCTTTCCTTCCCCCACAGATGTTAAAACCAAGAGCACTCTCTAATAGACTTTCATAATAATCTCAGTTACAAAGTTGGCTTCCTCAGGTACCTGATCTGAAACATGATTAAATGAAATGATGTCCCTAAAGTGCCAGACATTAAAAAGGATCTTATGATATGTGGGTTTGATCTCGTAATATACCTAAGAAAACATGAGTTTCGAGCAACAGCATTTAAAATGGTAAAAATAACAACACCTATTATTACTAAGTGCTTACTCAATAGTAAACTAAGTGCTTTACGTACATTAACTCATTTCATCCTTCCAACAAGTCTATCATAATCTACATTTTACAGAAAAGTAAAAGAAGCACAAGGGAGTTAATTAACTTCCTCAAGTTCACATGCTTACCCATTACATTTTACCAGATTGGGTTTGAATATGGCTGTAAAAGAGACATATTTGTAAGAGAAGTTTCAGAATAATCCCTTTGCTTTTTAAGTCCTGTCAGTCTAAATTTGAGCCTTTTAAAGATGGCAAAGATTTTCTGCTATTGTACATGAACTCATATTCATTGAAAAATCTCATCTGAAGTTATTCTGAGAGGGGAAGAGAAGCTGGTCATCTAAAGAAGTAATTGCGAACAATAAACAGAGTCTATAACATTCCTCATTCTTGGAAAACACATACATCATAGGCATAATGTGTTTCTGGGATATAAAGTTGTGTAGTGACTTGGCATTAAACTAAGACCCCAAGTTTTATTTTATTTCATCCAAATAACAGCTGGCAGATGACTGGCCATTGTGATCATGCTTGGCTGAATTTCAGTAACGATGGGAGAATCAATATTCTTGCTATTTCACATAACAAAATGTACCGCATTCAGTGGAGGTGGTGTGGGTTCTGTATTTTATATTGCCAGTAATCAAGTCAATACAAAATGATACAGTAAGTGTTCAGTGAGTGTTGACCATATGCTGGACACTGTGCTAGGCACTAGCATTAAGCATTAACACAGCAGATGCAACATTTTCCTTAAGGAGCTTACCATCTAAGTACATGGATCTTAAACTTCAATTATTTCCATACTAGTTTCAACATTGTTGGCATATTCACATACTGTATCTACTACAATATTCTCACCATAGCTTTAATCAACTTCTTTTATTTAAATTTACTTAAGAAAGTATATAGAACCTCTGAAAATTAAAAGGAGTTATTCCTTGCCATAAAGAGAAATCTTTCATATAAAACAATATAAAAATATAACTACTATAACTAGTTTTTTGAGATTAAGTGTTTGAAAAATAAAATCATTGTGAATTTCACTAGTGATGCATGTGCCACATTTACTGGCCTCATAGAAGGAGGCAGGTATGAGGAGAAAGTAGGAAAATGAATGGCTACTTGATGCAATGTGATAAACTGGTAAAGAACATGGAACCTAAAGCTAAACACATTTGATTCAAATTTTAGTTCTGGCACTTAGCACTTATTAGTTATGTAACTTCAGGAAACCTTTTTGAGCCTCAATTTCCTCACCTGTAAAATGGGAATAGCATGGTATTTAACTCATTGGGTGATTGTTAAGATTAAGTTAATTGAATAGTTTAGAGTTGTGGCTAGCACATCATTAGCATAATAAGAAGGTTAGTTATTATTGTTAGTATTGCAATATGCCAAGTTATGGGGGGGGGGCAGTCTATGCAGGGTGATTCTCAGTTCTATCAGAGGGACCCAGAAAAGGCTTCACAGAGGAGATGCCCATATACATGACTGATGAGTAAGGGTTTATCCAGCCTATGAAGCAGGAGATGGTGATCATTCAGGCAGAGGACACTAAGCTAAAATCATGTCATTTTTTCTCTTCTCTGATGCACTCAATTGGTGGACATCTTTTGGTTTTGCTGCCCCCTTTCCTCCAGTGACAACATTTTGATCTTTCCTTGGATAACTATTCTTTGCTTACTCTTGGCACACATAGATAGGGTGGGACTGAATCCACTCCCAGTTCTTGATCAGGCATGTGAGTCAGATATGTGCAACCATTCACCTGGCCATGGAGATGAGTGTGGTCAAAATTGAACCAGTCAAAGTGAATCACAGGACCCTGTATGGAACCTCTAGTAAGAAGAGTGCTATTGGTTTCCTAGGGCTGCTGTAAGAAGTACCACAAACACTTCTTTTTGTTAAGAGCAACTTAACAAAAAATTGTTACCTCACTGTTTTGGAGGCCAGAAGTCCAAAATCAAGATGTTGGCAGGCCGTGGTTTCCCTGAAGGCACTGGAGAAGGCTCTACTCCAGGCCACTCTCCTAGCTAGTTGGAGTTCATTGGCTTGTGGCAGCATAACTCTATCTTTACATGGGTTTCTCCCGGGTCCCCCGGGCATGGCTGAGTCCAAATTTCTCCTTTTTATAAGGACATCAGTCATGTTGGATCACAGACTCAGCATACTCCAGTATACTCCAGTATGACTGTATCTTAACCACTCACATCTGCAAGGACTCCATTTTCAAATAACAACACATTCTGGGGTACTGGGTGTTAGGACTCAGGAATCTGGGGAGAACCACGATGTAACCCGTAACAGAGAGGTTCTCATTACACAGGGTTTAAAGTTGATCACAGATAAGTCTGATGCTTCTGGGGACTCTAGACGGCAGAGAAATACCCTCCCTGGGAATAAAGCCAACTCAGAGGAAATGAGAACTGAGAGACAACAAAACAGGTTCCCACTGTCATCATCTGAGCACCTGGATCCAGCTATGCCTAAAGTTTGATCCCTGAATTTTCCAGGTACAGGAGCCAATAACTCCCTCATTTTTTTAAAGCTGACATTAGTTAGAGTTGGGTTTCTATAACATTGAAATAAAATAGTCCAGTCGAAAATAAAATCTTAAGCCACTTAGATATTTAAAAATTGTATAAATAAATTCTAGGATCCATAAGAGAAAAGGATGGGTTTGTTAAAGAAATAGGAACTTTAAAACAGGTTTAAGCCAATTTTGAAGAGCCACCCCTTTTTAGACACATCCTTTTATGTCTTGTTTAGTAACTGTTAGTAGTTTGTGACATTTGTAGTCTGTCCTGGGTGTTACTAATACCTGACAGGTCAGGCCTGTCACCTCCATAAAAGCAATGAACATCCATACCAGCAAACTCTATGGTGTGCAGTCCCTTTGAGAATTACTGATGTCACACTAAATCTCATCAGCTGTATTTATTCTCTCTTCATCTCTGCCATTTGAGGCTCTTCAAAAAGAGAAGTCTGATTATTTTTACATGAAGATAGCTTCTCCCTGCTCTTGTGATTTGAAAATTGTAAACCAAAGCTTAATTCTAGGAGAGTTCATTTGTCCTCATGGCAAGTATAATTAAAATATAAATCTCTAGGGGGAATACCTGGAAAATTAAGGTTATTGTTGACATTATTATTAATTAATAATTATCAAATACTCACTTTAAAAAATGATTAGCCTTTAGATTTTGATAGCCTCCATTATCCTCATTAGGTAATAGTGAAATAAAGATGAATGAATCCTCAAGCTGATGAATTAATGATTAAGGCAGTCCAGAAGAATTCAACCTAGATTCTATATCCAGCAGGCTTCCGCATCAGCCTGTGGCATTCTCTTAGGTTAGATTTTGAGTAAGTGTTCGAATGAGATTAACTCTTAGAGCAGTGATTTCATCGGGAGATAAAGTCTGATAAGTAAAGAAGAAAAAATACAAAACCACATTAAATCCTTTCAGCGATATCCCACTGAGGGTCCCCAGAAGGTGATACCAGAATGCAGCCTGCATGAGGTTTCTGAAACACCCTTCTATAATCTTGTCACAAGCAAGAGAATTTTCTAAGGAAACATCTAATGATGCTGATAAGAACCATGCACATGAATCAATGAGGAACCTAGACCTCTTGGTTTAGATTTGGTATGACAGTATTATGTGTTAAATAAATACCAATAAATTATTAAAACATATTGGTTGTATCGTAACACAGAGCCTTAACAATGCATTATGTCAGCATGTACAGCTCTCACTCAGGGAAATTCTCCATCTCTTTAATTCAAGCATTGACATTCTGTGCCAGCACAAAGCTTTTTTTTTATTTGAGATTGACACATGTCTAAAACTGCTTAGATTTTGTGTTGTGCTCTTAATACTTGAAACCTGGCAAATGAAATTCTATGCCACTGTGCATGAACAATGCCTTACAAAAAAAAAAAAAAAATCTTAGCCTGGGGGTTCAAGTGGAGGATTGGAGAAACAAAAAGTGCTTTCACTACTATTGCTTCAAGTTGGGGGAATAATTATTTTGCTTGAGGAAAAGGGAGGGTCATTCCTAGCCCCTTGGAAAAACAGTATGTTTGTCAGGCCTTAAATTAGATCATTAAATTCAAGAAGGGTGTTGTATACGGATCCTGGTCATGTCAACGTACGGGCTGCCTGTGTCATGGTGAGGATGTGTTAGTCCTCATCTGGTAACTATTCAGGGGAGCTTTTTTGCTCCTGTTTTATTCTGACATGCCTGGGTAATTGTGGTAACCCTGATGAACTCTCCTTTCTCTAACTGAGAATAAACTTCCTCCAGTTTACTTTCCAAAGGCATTATTATGCCTTCTACTTTGGCTATAGTTTTATTTTCATGAGATTTTCTCAAAATAACATGTCAGGCATCAAACACTACTTAATGCCCTTGAATGTCACCATGTTACTGATGGGGATGGGGAGTCTGGCCCAAGCTGGGACTCCCTTGGTAAGTGTGGATATCAAATCTCACACAGCGCTTTGGCATTTAGCATATCCACAAGGTTGTCCCTATGTTCAGTTTTTTTGTTTTGTTTTGTTTTGTTTTGTTTTGTTTTGTTTTGTTTTGTTTTGAGACGGAGTCTCGCTCTGCCACCCAGGCTGGAGTGCAGTGGCCGTATCTCGGCTCACTGCAACCTCCGCCTCCCGGGTTCAAGCCATTCTCCTGCCTCAGCCTCCCCAGTAGCTGGGACAACAGGCGCCCGCCACCGCGCCCGGCTAATTTTTTTGTATTTTGAGTAGAGACGGGGTTTCACTGTGTTCGCCAGGATGGTCTCGATCTCCTGACCTCGTGATCCGCCCAGCTCGGCCTTCCAAAGTGCTGGGATTACAGGCTTGAGCCACCGCGCCCGGCCTA
Source organism: Rhinopithecus roxellana (assembly GCF_007565055.1). Taxonomy (NCBI): domain Eukaryota; kingdom Metazoa; phylum Chordata; class Mammalia; order Primates; family Cercopithecidae; genus Rhinopithecus; species Rhinopithecus roxellana. The sequence continues at coordinate 128,638,638 of NC_044561.1, read as the reverse complement.
TATTCAGTTTTTGATGCAACAGTTTTGTTTCATTCTCAGCTGTTGGGAAGAAAAGAGTTTGCTTAAGGTTGAAAATCTTTTTGGACAGTGATCTAGATGCTTCAATATGGGGACCATGAGCATAATGAGCACACATTCTTTAGGAAGGAACTTCGACCTTTTCTGCCTTACCGCTCAATATCCATTTCCCATCCTCCAGTGCACTAAACAGCCCTCCCGGGTGACCTAGCATTTCCCCAAAAAGCCGTTTAGCTTCAAGCTTCCGTGCCTTTGCACACGCTGTCTTTGCTATTTGAAGTGCTTTCCCCATCTTTTGAGAAAATTCCTATCTATTCTTTCAGAATCAGCTCCAGAATCTTTATGAGATCTCTGCTGCCTGGAGAAGCACCCCCACTGTGCTTAATTTATAATGAACCTCTTCAAATTGCTTACCTCTTGTTTTAACCTCCTCAAATTTCTGCTTCTTGAAGGGTGAGGCCAATTGGAACAGCCGTCGGGAGCTGTTACTGTACTCCCAATCCTGGAGTCAGTGATCGAGGCATCAAGCCATTTACTCCATGTCGAAGCAACGCTCTATGGGCTATTATCCCCATTGTTTAGATGTGAATCCTGAGACTCTGAGAAGTAACTTGCCTGATATCACATAGTTAATAAGTCACAGATCCAGGACTCAATCCCCTGAAGCTGACACCAAGTATGACACAATTGATTTATCACCACGGTAAAATATTTTGTTTTCCTCACTTCTCCTGCAGCACTTGATATATAGTTGGTGCTGTGATAAATGAGCAAATGTTTGGATTATAAAGCCGTTTGTTATGCTATATAGCCCATTCTACATTGGGAGATGGAATGTAATATGATGTATAATACAGTCTTCTATAATAGGAGACTATTAAGGTAGAACAGAGGGGGCCTGGCGCGGTGGCTCACCCCTGTAATCCCAGCACTTTGGGAGGCCGAGGAGAGCAGATCACGAGGTCAGGAGATCGAGACCATCCTGGTTAACATTGTGAAACTCCGTCTCCACTAAAAATACAAAAAAAAAAAAAAAAAAGGCCGGGCGTGTTGGCACTCGCCTGTAGTCCCAACTACGCGGGAGGCTGAGGCAGGAGAATGGTGTGAACCTGGGAGATGGAGCTTGCATTGAGCAGAGATTGCACCACTGCACTCCAGCCTGGGTGACAGAGCAAGAAAAAAAAAAAAGATAGAGCAGAGAGAATAATGACAAAATAATAATAGTAATAGTGATGATCGTTTACATTTTGCATATGTGCTCTGTGCCAGCTACTGGTCTACACCTCATGTAACTCTGCATGAAACTCTATAGATGAGCTTCAGGAGAGTTAAGGCACAGACTGAGGCGCAAGTGTTAGTAAAAGCCAGCATCAAATCTTGAACTTCAAATCACCCCAAAACTAGCATACTGGAAAAACTATACAGACACACAGGAAGCAGGCTGTTGGTGTAAACCGTTTGTATTCAACATGCTCCATTTTGCAACAGATAAAGTCCTTCGCCTGTAATTTACATAGTTTGAGTTTTCACTGTGGCTTCGCTACCCAGGAGTTGGGTGATCCGAGGTAAGTAATTTTTCCCTTTTGGTTTCAGTTTTCTTAAAAATTCCATTCTGGTTCTGAGACTCGATATGCTCCTAATAAGTTATGCAACAACCTGTAGTAGCTAGTGGACCCTTCCTGTTTTTCAGCTACAAGCCTTTGACAGCTCAGGGATTTGGCGTTTGTCACCCTCTGCCTGGACACTTCTTTCCCACTTCTCCCATGTGGCTTACCCTTCAGGTCTCAACCCAAATGCCACCTCCCAGAGAGAACATCTCTGACCTCAGGTTACCCTTCCCATTCCTTCCCCTACAGGGTTTCCAGAAGTTGAAATTATTGCAATTATTCCTTTACTTGCTTTTTCCCTACTCTCACCACTGAAACACCAGACCATGAGGACAGGGCTCTGGCTGTCTTTTCCACCATGGTAAACTCATGCCTCAGACAGTGCTTCGCACTTATTAGGTGCTCAGTAAATATTTTTATTGTTACTGTTTTCAGTCATTCTGAGTAAAATAAATATTTTTAGTGTTTTCAGCGATTCCAGAGAAAATCAGCCAAAACTTTCGTGCTTCACACATCTTTATAAATTTCCGTTTTCACTGGATGCTCATTTCTCAATACTTGTAATTACCTTTCTACCCCACCCCATTCTCAATCCTTCAAACACAGTCCTGCTTTCCATACAGGTGGGGGAAAGGCATGTGGCTGGCTGATTAAGCCATTAGCCAGGCAAGCAATTCTTTCCTGAGAAAGTGAGTCATTGCAGGTTCAGAAACTTGGCATTCACACTGGAAACCACCCAGGCAACTCTGTTCTTGAGTACCCTTGCCTAATATGGTTTAGTGAAAACCTTTGCATTGCTTTTAATTCCCTCTTAAAGTAATGCATACCATTTAATCAGGGTTCCCACCCTTCCTATTGTGAGAGCCAGGGACTGGTTTATAAAACATGAAGACAAGAAATAGTTGACTCAAGACCTACTGGCGGGTTCTGCTTGCCCTGCTGAGGCGCCTTTGTTTGTGGAACTGCATTGTTTTGTTTCTGTGGTTATATTTAGAGCAGTGCACAGAGAAGGGAAAGGGGGTGGGAAATGAATTAGTTTACAAATATGTTGGTGATATAATTAAAAGGGCAGGAAGATGCCATGTAAATAAATAGTAATAGGGGGAAGGGAAGAGCTGAGTGAGAGAAGACTGAGGAAATTCAGGAAATATGGGGCTTCATGAAGAGCAATAAGGCTGCTTGGCTGTGAAGGTCAGGCTGTCCCCAAGCACTGCCAAGTGTCCAAGGCACATTTCCTAGACAACAGGACATTATAACGAAGGAATCCACCTGGAGTTTTCTCTCATCACCACAAGGGAAGAACTTTTCAAGCATATTCTAGGCAAATCCTTTTCTTTTTTTTTTTTTTTCCCGAAAATAATTCAAAAGTAGTAATAGATGTTTTGATAAATGAATAGCTACCACTGATTGAAGGCTTGCATTGGCAGAGTTAAAAGCCCTTTTACGCATTTAATTCACACAGCAGCACTCTGAACTAAGTACTGTTATTATTCCCATCTTTCAAGTGATAAACTGAGGTAGGGATGTGAAGCCACTTGCCCAAAGTTAAACAGGTAGGAAGAAGCAGAGCTAGCCCTGGAGGTCATTCTGCCTTGCTCTAAACCCATTACCTTAACAGCTTCACTCTCCTGCCTCTCCAAAATTTAAGTCTTTTTAGAATTAACCATATGAAATTGCCAATCTTGGGTCATTTTTTTATTTACGAAAAGTGGCAATCTCACGTGATTCAACCTAAGGCAAAATTGTAGAAAGTATGGAATTCTTCCTCCCGCTGTCCAAAAATGTGTACTTCTAGAACTTCCCAGTGCACACACCTACAATGGCACACCTAGACAGATGTCCATAATTTTATGTTGTGTTGTTTATAAGACTGGGAAAGTATGCTCAAAAACACTCCTTGGACAACAATGCACAGATATTCTTGTGCACATGTGTGACTATTTCTGGAGGCTGGCTATCTGGAAGCAGAATGCTAAATCATAAACTTTCCCTCAGGGCATGGCAGTTCTTCAAATTCTGCTCTCCTTGCATCAGTCATTCAAATTTCCAGGTGCTAGGTTCATACAGGGAATGACAACTCGTTTGAGCCAATAAGGTACGAATGCCGGATGCATGGGGGTGGACCCAGAAAGACTTTTGAAGAAGTAACCCCAGCAATGACTTTCCCTCTGACCAAAACATAGATATCTCAAATCTATGAATATGATTTCCTGCCTCAAAAAGGTCAGAGATCACTGTGAAGCTCTGGTTTGTTTCATCAAGCCCAGAGAGATACGTTGAAGGGGTGGTGCTGACCTCAAGGGTCTTCACTGCCTGGAGATGAAAGGCCTGTGAAGGTCAAAGACCTCTGCTAAGTCAATATCCTACACAGTGATAGCTCTCTGGTACTCTGATCTTCAATGACTCAGCTCCCTGGGGATCGCATGCTCCTCAGACTGATGTGATGTTGGTTCTCGCGTGTTTAATGTCATCTGTCTTGATCTCCTGGTTCTCTTTTACCTGGCTCATGCTAGTCTACCTGGGATTACAGCCGACTGATCATTTGAGTACACTGGGTGTTCATTTCTGAGACTCAGAGCTGTACTGCCTGGATTTGTGCAGCTGTTGGGATTCCCTGTTCTTGGATGGAGACTATCTTGACTGTCTGTTTCCTGGACGCCAGCAGTAACCTGCCTTCTGACGATCTATTCCACTCCAGGCAATTTCAATCCAGCAACAGGATGATGGTTTCTAAGATACATGTTAGATTTTAATCACTCCTCTGCTTCCTCATAATTCTTTTTTTTTTTTTTTTTTTTTTTTTTTTGAAACAGACGCTCGCTCTGTCACCCATGCTGGAGTGTAGTGGCGCGATCTCGGCTCACTGCAACCTCTGCCTCCCGGGTTCAAGAGATTCTTCTGCCTCAGCCTCCCTAGTAGCTGGGACTGCAGGTGTGTGTCACCATGCCCAGTTAATTTTTGTATTTTTAGTAGAGACAGGGTTTTACCATAATGGCCAGGTTGGTCTCGAACTCCTGACCTCCAGTGATCCTCCCGCCTTGGCCTCCCAAAGTGCTAGGATTACAGGCATGAGTCACCACGCTCAGCCTGTGGTTTCCCATGATTCTTAATAAAATACCAACCCCTTCCCATGACCTATACAGTCCTACCCGATATGGCCCCTGCTGCTCCTTCTTAGGCCCCTCCTCACACTAATTTCCACAAACTCCTGGGCTCCAGCCCTATGCATCTGTCCACGCCTTCAGGGAACCATGTTTATTTCTTCACACCCCTCCAAAGTCATTAACTTGCTGTTCCTTCTTTAAGAAAACTCTTTCCCTTAATTTCCCATGGGTGGTTTAATCTTTCCATCTCTGAAATCTTCTTTTGTTGTTGTTGTTGTTTACTTATTATTTTCTGTTTCCTTAATAAATATTCACTCATAAAAGCAGAGCCTGCTTTTGTGTATTTCACCAGTGTTTAGAATGACAATTGGCACTTTTTAGGAGCATGCTAAATGTTCGATGCAAAAGTGAATGAAGAAATGAATGGGTCTTGAGTTTCTGTTTTCAAAGAGCCAGTGGTAATTATTAAGTAAAGGATTTCCTTTGGCTAGTCTTTAGCAGACATGCTTCTTTCCAGAGGGAGGAAGAGAGAAAGTGGATAGGTTTGTTAGGTTAACAAAGCTATATGTTTAAAAACGTTCATCATCATTTCATATTAAAGTGAAACAATGTAAATGCCTTTGTTAGGAAAAGCATCCAATATTGTCTGAAATAACACAGAATAGAAATCTGTTACCAGAATCAGATTACCCATAAGAACTGGCAAGAATGGTGACTAAGAGTGTGCAAATAAAAAGAGTTAATTCCAGAGCAATGTGTTTGGTATTACAACATTTGTTATTTAAAAAATAATAAACTAAGAGATTCATATCTGCGTTGACATTGTGAAAGAATTTAGGGGAAAAACTGGTTATCCCTGAAAGATGAATAATAGAAATGTTTTTATTTCCCATTCTACATGTTTATAGTTGTTTAAAAGGACTGTGTATTTCTTTCATTAAGTAGGTAAGACACCAAAGGGGTATATAAAAAACCAGCATAAGTCCAATCTAAAAAAGAAAAAGTAGAGAATGACTATTTCTAAAGCAAGTAGAAACAATGATTCATAAACTGGGCAATGATTGAAAAAAAACAAGCCAGGCTTAAAGGTGTGACAGGCTGTGATCAGACAGTCCAAATCCTTCAACCAACCCCTGGCTCTACACAACAGCCTTTGTGGCTTAACTAGTGCTAAAAAAGTGCTTCTTCAAGCTGATGTTAGACTGCTCTTCAGAAAGAAAACTGAGCAAACCATTTTATTTTATTTTTATTTATTTATTTTTTTTTTTGAGACAGAGTCTCGCTCTGTCGCCCAGGCTGGAGTGCAGTGGTGCTATCTTGGCTCACGGCAACCTCTGCCTCCTGGGTTCAAGCACTTCTCCTGTCTCAGCCTTCTGAGTAGCAGAGATTACAGACACCTGCCACCAAGCCAGGCTAATTTTTGTATTATTAGCAGAGACAGGATTTCACCATGTTGGCCAGGCTGGTCTCGAACTCCTGACCTCAAGTGATCCGCCCACCTTGGCCTCCCAAAGTGCTGGGGTGAGCCACCATGCCTGGCACAAAGCAACATTTTAATAACACTTTTAGAAGTTTCTTTCACTAGTAGATTTTCCCTCTGTGACTTACTGATACTCTCAGGTCTGCCTTCCTCCCTTTGTACTGGAGATTCGAGTACAGCCTTGTGCCAGTTGCCTGTTTCCAGGTTGCTGGTGTTATTATCACTGCTCACTTCTCTCCTTTCCTGTGGGAAGCTGACTTTTGTCTAATCTTTCATTCTCAGCCTCTGAAGTTGGGGCCAGAAAAGGTAAGGCATCAGAGAAACCTAAAATAGGAGAGGGGTCTTCAAATGATAAAAGCATACTTTGGAATTGAACCTGGACTAAGGGATTGAGACATACATGTGGGCCTACACTTGGTGACTTCAATCCTGTAACGACAAAGCAGGACAATGAGGACGGGACCTGTCTTAGTAGGTGGCTGACACACAATAGAAACTTACTGCTCACAGTTCTGGAGGCTGAGAAGTCCAAAATCAAGGTACTGGGGTATTGGGTATCTGGCAAGGGCCCCAACTTCTGGTTCACCACCTTCTTGCCACATCCTCCATGGTGAAAGGGCTAGCTAGGTCTCTGTGATAAGGGCACTAATCCCATTTGTAAGGGTTTCATTCTCATGACTTAATGAAATCCCAAAAGGTTCCACTTAATACCAACACATTGGAGATTAGGTTTCAACATATGAATTTTAGGGAAACATAAACATCCAGACCATAGCGGGAGCCCATATTAGTGTCTTACTAATTCATTCAACAAATACGTATTAATGCAAGCTACAGGCCAGTTACTAGGTGATGAGTGGGGGACACAAGCAAAGCAGATGGGCTCCTGGCTCTCTTGGGCTCCCAGCCAAACTGGGAGGTGAACAGTAGTTACCAAAAAAGAAAGTATGATGGCAAACTATGAAGGACTGTGAAAAAATGAGCATGTTTTACATGAATGTAAAACACATGTATGTAAGTCTCTGACTTAGTTCAGGGGGACAAAAGAAGGCTTTCTGGAGGAAGTAACTTTTGAGTAGCGGTGTGAAGGATACATGGGAGCAAACAAGGCAAAAGCAAAACAAACAAACAAACAACAACAACAAAACAAAAAACAGCAAGTGTGGAGGACCTGTGATGATAGGGTGCCTGTCACCCTGGAAGGATTGAAGGCAAGCCCAGGTGGCCGCAGCACGTTGATGCAGGGCGTGCCTAGTCAGAAGAGCAAGGCTTATGAATATTGCAGCCAGCAGTTAGCTGCTAACTGGGATTGCAGGGCTTCTCTCTGGATGCCAAGTGAAAGTTAGAACAGACTCATTAGCTCTCTTTTCAGTCCCTTTTTGTCTCTTTGCACTCCTAGAAAGGAAGCCACCTCTGATCCTTGACTTTCCCCTAATCTTACTTCCTGAGAACTCCCATTTTTCTCAATCAAACCCACTAGTCCTGTTGTAATAATAAGAAAGAGGACCCTTTCTACTCCCCAAAGCATTGAAAGAACACCTTAAACTGCGTGCGGTATCCACTTTTCCCCATATATGATAACCCATGGCTGTGATCCACACAGAAATGTTTACTGAGTGTTTACAATGTCAGGAATCAAGGCAGATGCTGGGAGTCAGTAAACTTGTATGGTCTTTGACCACGTGGAGCTTGCTGTCTACCGCAGTGATTTTTCAAAGAGTGGTCCCTGGACCAGCAGCATCCGCATGACCTGGGAACTTGTTAGGAATGCAGATCACTATGCCCCACTCCAGATCAACCGAATGAGAAATTCTGGGGTGGCATCCAGCAATCTGTGTTTGAGTAAAGCTTCCACATAATACGGCTGCTGGTAATGTTTGAGATCTAGTGGATATTTGTTTTGGTAGATTTTAACTTAACGGAGCACTTTCACAGACATTATTTTCTTCCATATTCTGATTTAATTATTTAAATTTCAAAATGTGAAATATTTCAAATGTACAGAAAATAAGACACCAATGTGTACCCATTTTCCAAATAGTATGAATGCTATCACTTTGTCATATTTCCTTCAGGTATTATTTTAGTTTTTGGAAAACACATGGAATTTTCCAGGTTCAAATGCAATTCCACCTCCCATTTCTTTTCCACCCCATTCTTCCAAAGAAATCACCACTATCTTGAAATCTATTTGTAATACATGATGGGTTCCATTTTTGCAAGTCTGACAAAAACAAGCTACATTGACAGATCAGTGTTGTGTTTTCTACTCCCTTCTCCCACTATTCAATACTAGGCAATCTTTGACAGCCAGGTTTAAAATATTTTGTGATTCAGAATTGAGAAAAGAGTAGACAAAGGAAGCTGCAGGTCTAGAGGAAGTAGAGGAGGACCGAGAGAGAGAGAGAGAGAGAAAAGCTATGTTGATTACATGTTGAAGGCCTGGGAAGGAAAGGCGTCCGAAGAGGAATGGAGGAAAGATGTACAACCAGTGATGATTAGAGTCAGGGAATTTGTTAAATGGGAAACTTTGAGGTAAGAGAGAATTAGAAAGAAGAGAGACAGGTTTTGGGAACTGTCGTCCTGGTTTGTATCTTTAATATTGCTTCATGTGTTTTGAGAGACCTGCAAAAAGACTGTATTTTTTTTTTTTTTTTTTTTTTTTTTTTGAGGTGTAGTCTCACTCTGTCACCCAGGCTGGAGTGTAGTGGTGTGATTTCAGCTCACTGTAGCCTCTGCCTCCTGGGTTCAAGTGATTCTCTTACCTCAGCCTCCCAAGCAGGTGGGATTACAGGCATGTGTCACCATGTCCAGCTAATTTTTGTATTTTTAGTAGAGAGCGGGTTGCACCATGTTGACCAGGCTGCTCTTGAACTCCTCACCTCAGGTGATCCACCCACCTCAGTCTCCCAGAGTGTTGGGATGACTGGTGTGAGCCACTATACCCAGCCAACACTGGAATTTTAAAAATCACTACTTCATGGCTAGCTTGGGTTTCTTTGAATGAACTTCTGTGAAGGTACTAGTCCATCTGAGGCTCAAGATTTATTAGGGTTACACTAGATATGCCACTGGCAGAGAGGTACTTAAGGAATACAAGGTTCAGCTGGGCACGGTGGTTCACGCCTGTAATCCCAGCACTTTGGGAGGCTGAGGCAGGTGGATCACAAGGTCAGGAGATCAAGACCTTCCTGGCCAGCATGATGAAACCCCATCTCCACTAAAAATACAAAAATTAGCTGGGCATGGTGGCACACACTCATAGTCCCAGCTACTTGGGAGGCTGAAGTGAGCTGAGATCTTGCCATTGTACTCCAGCCTGGTGACAGAGTGAGACTTCATCTCAAAAAAAAAAAAAAAGAATACAAGATTCTCAAAGTGTGGCCCCTGGACCAGTGTTAGGGCCTGACTGTTTAATCCAGAATTGGCAAACTGTGGCCTACAGGCCAAATCTGGACACACTCATTCATCGCTGTATTGCCTTTGGCTGCTTTCAACCTACAATGGCCATGTTGAGTAGTGGTGATGGAGACCCTATGGCCCATAAAGCGTAAAATATTTACTGTCTTGTCCTTTACATACAAGTTTGCTGATGGCTGACTTAAATTTTAAGCCAACAGCGCATTTTTATCTCTCTATAAGAACAGGTTCAGAGAGAGATCCATGAATCAAGTCAGGCTAGGAAAAGTCAACAAAACTTGGCAGGGCGCGGCGGCTCACACCTGTAATCACAGCACTTTGGGAGGCCGAGATGGGCAGATCAATAAGGTCAAGAGATCGAGACCATCCTGGCCAACATGGTGAAACCCTATCTCTACTAAAAAAATAATAATAATACAAAAATTAGCTGGGTATGGTGGCAGGCACCTGTAATCCCAACTACTCGGGAGGCTGAGGCAGGAGAATCGCTTGAACCAGGGAGTTGGAGCTTGCAGTGAGCTGAGATCGTGCCACTGCACTCAGCCTGGTGACAGAGTGAGACCCTGTATTAAAAAAACAAACAAACAACAACAACAACAAAAAAAACAAAAACAAAAAACAGGCAACAAAATTCAAACCTGGGATTTTTGTTTATTTGGATAATTTATCCTAAAGCAGACTTTTCACCCTTGCTGGATGGAAATAAGAAAACCTGAAGCTCCAGACCTCATGGACCCATCTGACATCACTGTGAGGGAAGGCCTACCTAAGTCAGGAGAGACGTAAAGGAGAAAGAGCTGATAAATGCGGAGAAAGAGACTGGGGCTCTGGAGCAGGCTTGTCCCGAGGCCCCAGGAGCTTTGGTGACATGAGGAATATATAGTTGTCCCTTGGGAATCGTTTTCAGGAAACTCCTCTCCCCTCCTTGGATAGCAAAATCCATACACTCAAGTCCCTGATACAAAATGGCATATGGTGTTTCCGTAAGTCCTACGCACATCTTCCCATATCCTCGTTTAAACCATCTCTACATGGTTTATAGTACCTAATACAATGTAAATGCTATGTAAATAGTTGTTATATTATACTGTTGACTTGCATTATTTTTATTACTGTATTGTTCTTTTTTTCAAATGTTTTCAATCCATAGTTGGTTGAATCCAGGAATGCAGGACCTTCAGATAGAGAGGGCTGATTGTATTCCATTTGCTGGTTATTGTTCATATCACATATTGTGGGGTTTCTATTACTGGCAACCTGGAGTTTCCCATCTAATTCAGAGTCTGTTATCTTCTTTATTCATTTGACCTGAGTGCCTTCCATAAAGATTTGTTAATCAAGAAGCATTTCTTGACCACTGAAGTCTACTCACAACTGTATGGATTAGTTCAGGAAAGTGAGAACACCTGCTGAAGGGTGAACACCCACCAAATAGAACCAAAAACTGAAAGAAAGAAAAAAAAAGACTAAAGGAGAAAAGAAATGAAATTACTCACCCAAGGATCATTTTGAGATACTTGTTCTCTAGAGATGAACATTCTGCAATAAAGATATCAGCAAACATACAGACAGTCAGATATGAAATGATAAATACAAATAATTTTACAAGGACTATAGAACTCATTATTGGCAACAGGTATATTGTGGAGAGTGAAAAAATAAAAGTGAGGGGAGGGAGAGCATGAGGACAAATACCTAATGCATGCGGGACTTAAAACCTAGATGATGGGTTGATGGGTGCAGCAAACCACCATGGCACATGTATACCTGTGTAACAAACCTACAGGTTCTGCACTTGTATCCCGGAACTTAAAGTAAAATGAAAAACAAATAATAATAAAAACACAAAGTAAAAGACCCAGACTTTTAGTTTCTGGCTATGCCGATAACTTGTAAGTCATTTTCCCATTCGTTGATGCCATTCATCACTCCAATATTATTTATTGACCATTTACTACAAATGATAAGCACTGTTCTAAGTACTGGCCTCAATTTCTCCATCTGTAAAATTACAGGATGAGATCAGATGATTCCTGCAATGCCTTCCCTCGCTTACCTTTTCAAGAGAATTTATCCTCCCCATGTTTCAGTTCAAATCACTGCTCGACCGTCTCCTGGCTGTGACATATTAGGCAAGCCATTTAATCTCTCTGCATATTCATTTCTATTTCTTGGAAATAGGAATAATGACAGTATCTCTCTCAATGGATTGTCGTGATATTTAAATGGATTAATACTTGTATTTACCACAGTTCCCAGCACATAGTGAGTGCTATATAAATGTTAGTGCCATTGTTAGGATCATTGTCATTATTATTATTTAATAATAATTACAGAAACTGAAGAGTTGGGTTTGAAAATGGGACTCCCCCTAGATATTAAAATAACCACATATTGTTTCATTTAGTTAGAGCTGTTCTCACCCTGCTGCGACTCTCTTTGAACATATAACCAAAGCAATTTTTTTTAAATACCACAGTGGTGTCAAATGGTTTGGGTGGTTTTTCCAGATGGGCATTTATATACACCCGCTGTTTGTCATGAACATGATACCTGTGACTCCATCAGTTCATAATAAGCATAGTACCAGCTGCCATTTATTCAGGTGCTCACTGTGTGCCTGGCATTGTGCTAAAAATAAGCAGTGGGTTTCTCTTCATTGCAACCCCGTTGGGCAGAAATAATTACTAGACTCGTGTTACTGAGAAGGAAACTGGGGATCAGGGAGGCCCAGTCCACAGCCAAAAGTGGCGAGCGGGTCTGAGTTCATGTGTGACTCCAAAGCCCACACTGCTGAACGTGACTCTATACCACCTTTTAATTCAAAGTACCAAGATGAATAAAATTTTAAATATACCCTGCTCTAAATGTCCTTTCCTATAATTTTGGCTCAATTAACCAAATAAATTACATATGAAAAGTCAATCTTCTTGGACACAGTTATTCCACTTTATTAAGATGATGCATGATATATGTATATATGTATACACTATATTTAGGTACAAATAAGTGCCCATAACTTTCTTAAATACTCATAAAATTTTTATTTAGGAGTGCGTTTTATTCATTAAGCATTAATGTATATAGATCGTTAACTATTTAACAGAAAGATTGGCATTGGTAACCACTGTTAATTGATGATCAATCATAAAGAGACAAAGCAAACTTGATAATACAGTAAAGGTCAATAGAAAGATGGTTTGATTTGCTAAAATGTGATTGATTTACAGCCTTTCAGTATATGCATTGCATAGAGTAAGATTCACCTAGAATAGATCAAATTTAACCCAAGTTTGCTTCCATTTGATTTCATTGAGTGAAACAAGACTTTATAATAGCATTCCTTCTTCCACTCACTCAGTAAATCTTGCCTTCCATGTTGGGGAAAGATTTTTCCAGTAGTATCTACATTAGTCAAAGAATGCACCTTCTTGGAAGCCTGTCTACCTTCATTAAATGGTTTTCAGAGCTCACAATGCAACTGAATAACGTGCATTATTCAAATGGTTTTCAATGCACATGAGGAAAAGGAGGTGTGCTCAGATGGGAGTGATTTTAAGTAGCTCATCTGCACCACAGGAAATTCATTTCTCCTTTGATTCTTATGCCATTTCGCTGGAGGCATATGTATTTCTAGTACCTATATAGTTTTGTGGGGGCTTTGCAGCCACCTAACCCAGTCTGGTGAATAGTCATCACACTTTTGAAAACACAACCAAATGCCTTGTAATTTTCTTAGGAACAATACTTTTTATGCTTCTCCATTCTGACTCAAAGGTACAGTGAGATGTTTTTACTAAATGGGCTTATTTTCTCCCACGTGGAGTTTTAGACCCTGTGACAAATGTAATGAAACCTGTCAGTCTTTTCCAGCTAGACACAGAAAACTAGGTGCAGTGTTCCTCTGTCTTATTTGTCAATATGAGGTATAAAGGATGGGGGTGAGGGGTGCTTTTAAGATGGCTCGCAACTTTGGAGTTTGGATCGAAGACATATGCAGTCTCCAAAGAGATAGATTGAGCACATGCAGGAGAGAGGAAGCGTTTGCAAAAAGAGCCCCCGGAATCCTTCTTGACAAGCATTTTGCATGCAGTTAAATAGACAAATGTATTCTGCTGCCAGGATTTTGCAGAAATCATATTTGATGTCTGTCACCAAAAAGATTCTTGGGCACTGGTGGAGCGACAAACTGTTATGCCTTAGAGCAGTGACTCTCAAACTTGAGCATGCACCAGAATCACCTGGAGGGCTTGTTAAAACACAGATTGCTGGGCCCCTTCCACAGAATTTCTGACTCAGTAGGTCTGGGATGGGGCCCAGGTGATGCTGATGCCACTCGACTGGGGGTCTTTAAGAACCACTAACTCAGTGTGATCAAAGAGGGTAAGCTTGAAGATCCTCCACCCATAAAAGTCCACTATCTGAGGATTATCAGGACCTGTGCTTTTGTGCTTACAATGTATGCTACAGATGCCAAAAACCGTAAAGCAACATGAGACCCCCCAGAAGCGATTTGCTTAGTGAGAAGTTGGTTTAATTTTTTTTGTTGTTTCATATCTCTACCACTCGTAGCTTCCTAGACATGTCTAATCAGCATTGCCCTTTCCACCTCTTGTTTGTGAAACTGTACTTTCTGAAACTCCTGTTTTGCTTTCCATCTGATAGAAAAGCCAACAGCTCGCAGAATGCATTACACAACCTAGTGCTTTAGGCTAGATGTACCAGAGGCAATTCAAGTCGATGAACAAAGCCTCCATTTATGATACCTATGTACATTCTCAACCGATATGTTCTTGGTGATGGCAACTATTAACATTTTCTCAGCATTTCGGGGATTTACATTTGACCCCCAAAGTGAGCCAGCTCTGAGCTCCACGGACCCATAACGTGCATTGTGTACCATTGCTAATAAACATTTACAACGTGGTGTGTGCAGGCCCCGCTCCATGAGGCCCATTTGTGAGAACATAGCGACTGATCTGTATTTAGGCCAGCATCTCACACCACATTAAAGAGATTGGTTTGTTCTTATTACATTGCTTTGTCACTTGCATTTGCATCTCTAACATTTCCCACACCCCAGCACAAAATAGTTCGGAATGCTGAGGTATCCACAACTTCTCCCAATCCTTGGGAGCAATATTTGGAAAGGACAGTGGCGAGGACTGCTTTTACAACAACGTCAGAGCAGCAAGAGTTGATTGTTTCTTTCCATCCAGCCACACAACAGCCTTCCTGTTTCTGCACCTAGAAACAGCTATTCAGATAGAAGATGCAAGTTCAGTCCTGTTGACATCTGAGTGGGCAGAGAACTATCCTTCGAAATCTTGGCCCTTTCCTATCTACCTTGCCAAGAGTTGGCATTGCTTGATTTAAATTTTGGCTGTTGCACTTCATGGTGCAGAAACCCCTCTACATATGTAGAAAGCATGTGTTTATAAATCTATACCCACTGTGCATTTGTCTATTTTTATATATGCATATTGCATAGTAATAGAGATTTTATGCATTGAATAAAACTATTTCCCCCAATTTCACTCGGTTTATCGTTCTGCTGAATAATTCAGCTACTATATGGACTTCATGGACTTTTGCTTGATAAATTCACTATTCAGAGCGTTTCCATTCATTGGAATTTTTAATCAGGTTGAAACCCATCACGTTGAGATCAAAGCTGGGAATAATGATGTTACCAATCTATGTTTTAGCCAAAGGATGTTCCTTAGAGCGCACGTCCTCAGATCGCTTAGTCGCTAGCTAAAGTGTAAGAGAATTTATGGTGCTAAATAAAACCAGGAGAGAAAAAAAAGATGTTTTAATAAGATGAAAATCCAAATGTTAAAATAATGAGCCATCTGCATGGGTGGCCCTCTCTTGAGAGAGATGCCAAGAGCTTTGCCATCTGTGAAACATTTACCAGCTGTTTCCTTCCCTTTTTTGTGAACATAAGAAATCCTTGCAGTTGGTGTTTCTAAGTGATACATCATAGAGAAGAAAACAGGTTTGCCCAACTTCAGGAAGACTGGACAGAGCTGAATTAACCAAATAATAATTTTGGCAACTGCAGAGGTATACACCAGCGTGCCACTCTTCTTCCTGCAGATCCCTTTTCTGAACCTCAATAGAGGGCACGGCAGATGAAAAGGATCGGGAAATGAATCACATCCCACGAGGTCATTTAAAACCGAATGTTTGCAGAGAAAGTCTGTGCCTGCTCACTCGACTGCCTGCAAGCTGGTTTTACCTTCTGAGTATTCAAGCAAGGTTTGGACTAAATTGTAATCCAACTGAAACGGGGAAAGGTGTCTAAAGCAGTCCAAATATTTTTGAACATGTCTTTCCTTTTTCTTTCTCTTCTCTGATCACTGTTTCACATATCTGCCAGTCAGCCCTGTATTCCTGCAGCTTCTGCCCTGACAGGCACCTTATCTAGGTTGCCTGAGTTCTGTATGGTCTTAGGATCTGAGCAGAGTGCCGTGCATGAATTTAACTTTGCCGCCGGCTCTGATCCGAGGCAATGTGCCCAGCAATAAAATCCTCACAGTGTGGGGTGCTAATCTATCGATGCCTCCCCAGGTTCCTGCTTTTTTTTTTTTTAACCTCCCTGTTCTATCACCAGAATCTGACAGAATTTTATTTTTTCTCCGACTGCCATCTTTTCTACTTCATTAACTGTCAAATGCATTTCAGGGAACATAACCTAACAAGAAGGTTTAGCTAATGAATGTGAAGTCTTTCAGATGTTCCCCTCAGGTGTCATTCCTGAGGAGTTTAGGAAAGCTTTAGGTCATTTTTCAAAAAATAATTTTTCTAAGGCCATATGCAGTGAAACAGAGGGGATATGAATCTTTGGACTGCGGCTGCTCTCGCTCCAGTGCCTCGGTGTTAAGCCAAACCTTAGGGGGAAAGAAAATCAAGACTCATGGCTTCCTCCTGGAAAACCCAAGAGTCCCAACAGCAGAATTGCCGGCATTCTCTAACGGGTGATTTCACATATCCGACTGGAGGGATGTGCACTGTGAGAATCGCATTTCATGTAAAGTAAGGGCATAAAGGAATTTTTCTAGGTCATTCAGCAAAGCAAAGTTAACCTCACTTTCCAAGCCAGAGGAAATTTCCGGGTGCTTCATTCCCTTACTCAACCGTGAACTGAGAGCCTGCTGGACTCTAGGCACTGTGTCCACTTCTCAGGTGGAGCTGGGAGCAAAGCTGCAGGTTCCCTACGTGCAGAGAGCTTACAGGTCATGGTGGAGCCAATGAAACACGACTTACAATCAATGGCGAGGCTACTAAGTCAGTGGTTTTCAGTCAGAAGTAATTTTCCCACCACCATCACCACCACTAGGGGACATTTGGCAATGTCTGGAAATGTTTTTGAGCCATCACAACTGGGAGGAGAAGTGCTACTGGCATCTAGTAGGTAGAGACTGCGGATGCTTCTAAACATCCAATGCACAGGACAGCCCCCACAACAAGATCATGAGAGTTACGTGGCTCAGTAAGTCAATAGTACCATAACTGTGAAACTCTGTCCAAAGAGAATACCTGGAGGAGAGATGGGGGTGAACAGGTGAAAGGGTCAGTGTGCCGTGTGCCTCTCCAAGAATCTAGTCACCAAGCAGAAGAATCAAGAAAAACAGGGATTTATGGGGCTTTTGAGCTACGAGCCTTTCTCTGTTGTGTTCTAAGACACCTTGAAAGGCTTAACCCTTACACCATGGCTGTAGTCTTTATCCTGTTAATGATGTGACATAGTTACAAGATATAGCAGGACACGGGTGAAAGGGATAAAGAGAGACTGGAAGAGATAGGGATCCGTAGATGTAAAGGCTGGGAGGAGAGCTCTGGTACAGTTAAGAGACTGAATTTCCAAAGCAGCCATCAGATTTCTGACTTGGAGGAGTAGGTGGTTGGAGGGCAAACATCCAGAGAAGGTGTTTTCATTTTCAACTGCTCTCTCCATGTTACACCTTTATCAAAAGATGTGACCAGCACTTCCTCTTTACAAGCAGTACCTTCACAATCATCAGCAGTGCGTCTGATTCACATTTTCTGACGACCCGCATGATAGATTTAATTATGCCCATTTTCCAGTTGAGGCCATGGAAGACAGCATGGCCCTATCTACAGAACAGCTACAAGCACCTGAGCAAAAGATAGGTTAATGAGATTTAAATGCCAGCCTCCATTTCCAGGCAGGTAAATCTAGATCCATATTTGTATACATTCAAGCAGGTTACATATAGGTTATCTACTCAGATATAATTCTATTCTTCACATAGTACATAGAGTGTGCAGTTTTATTTTATTATGTTTCCTAATTGAAACGAGCGGCAGCACAGAGCATCTAAAGTTATTTTTTCCATGGTATTGCCACTCACCTCTCCCACGAAATATACCTTTCTCATTATGTGTGGGTTACTTAGCATTTTTCAATGCCATGGCACACAGTGTTACAGCAGGACACATCAGTGCTTATAAATATGACAGGAGTAATTGACAGAAAAAATAAAAGTTACACTCTAGACATTCACAATCTCTTCTATATTTTCCCATCTTTTCCTTTATACCAGAAGCCAGCAGGTATTTCTGCCAGAATACACAGAAAGAAGGGAATAAACTTTAGAGACAGGCAGATGGGCCTACATCGTGGCAGTCTTATTGGCTCGGCAGCTATTTAACCTCTCTGAGCTGCAACTTCCACCTACAAACTCGAGGTAGCAATATCTTTCTTGTAAGGTGTGTGTGTGTGTGTGTGTGTGTGTGTGTGTGTGTGTGTGTGTGTGTGAAGAGTTTTGTGAATATGTTATTAAGCATATAAAACACTGAGCCCAGTGCCTGGCATATGTAAAATTACTATTCAAAAATGTCAACTCTTTTTGTATATTATCAAGCCTTCTGAAAACAGGCTACTGTATGGGATGCAGAGAACTAACGCCATTCAAGCTTAGCTTAATGAAGAGAGATAATCTTTATTCTTGTGATAATATATGTAAACATTTTAATTCCACTTCTCATAGGTAACTGAAAAGATAGGGTGATGCAGTTAAAAAAAATAATGGGGAGAGAATTGGTGCACAATGTGATTTCAAATCCCAGGTCACCAACTTGGTATTTGTGTCAGAATGGGCAACATCTATTTGAGTGTCAGTTTTGTTCCTATACAATGACTTATATAATTCTTACCCTATAGGTTTGTGGAGAGGATGCAGTGGACAAGATATGCATTGTCCTTTACTGGGGGAAGATTATACACACCCATCAGGTTTGCTTCATGTGACTTGCTTCAGCCAATCAAACATGAGCAAAAATGACAATTGTCATTGGGCAACATCGTTTAAGAGCTGACTCTTTTTCCCCTTTGTTTCTCCATCAGCCCGGGTGCCAGAGTGAAGGGAACATGGAACAGAGCTGCAGCTGATCTATGACAGATCTTATAGCAGGAGCAGGAGCTTGACCTTTGTCGTAGCCACCAAGACCGTGGCATCATCCCTTGCTGCCTCATAAACTGGCCTTTCACACAGAGACAGTGTAGTGCCCTGAGCACAACAGCCAGCATGGGCCTATAAAATAACAACCCCCTTTTCCTTCACTGTCTCAAAGAAGGGGAGAAAAAGAAAAACATTTCCAGCGTTCTGTTGCTTTCTGATCTTGTGCTTTCTTTATTTGAATAATATTTACAGTCTTTTGCCTCTCACTTCCTCTGCCCCGAGGTCTTCATGGACTCACAGTCCAGGTGCTGAGGCCATGGGACTGCTTCCCCCACGCACATCTCCCTGACGGAAGCTTTAGGCTTTAGAAGGCTCCTCCCCTGGAAGTGAGAACCGCATCCATCATTCCACACCCAAGTCCCCTCAGATGCTTCAATCTGTGCGCATCAGGAAAGAAGTTTGGAGTCATGAACACCCTTGGCGCTTGCAAACTTCTGCAGAATCTGATTCCATCATGGCTTTCCTCCCAACAGGAACAAGACGTTCTTTATGCTACGAATGCAAAAAGCAAAGACCAGCGCAGCTATATAAAACTCACTTGGCTTTTCCATCGGAAATCCCAATGCCCAGAGTCATGTCTGGGAGGGAGAGAAGACTGTCCGCACTTGGTGTTAGAGCTTACCTCACTTTTGCCCCTTTGTTCATTCTCGCAAGATCAAAAATAACAAATTCCTCCAAAAGATATTTTACCGAGAAAAAATAATGAGGAGTGGCAACCCACTTATAAAAACCCGGATAGATTTTTGCATTTAAGCAACGAATAGAGTAAGTACTATTGAAATGTGCATCACATCCAGATGGGAAAATATCTTTCTGCAAAACGCACTGCTTACCTGGACTTCTCTGTCTCAACTACTCAATTCTGCCTTGGAGCATAGAAGCAGCCGTGGACAATATGTAAACAAATGGGCATGGTTGAGTTTCAATAAAACTTTATTTATAAAAACAGGTTGTACAACAGATTTGTTTGCTGATTCCTGGTCTTTTAGACCTCTGTTGGCAGGTATAGTTTGCTGAACTCTGGTATATTAGGTCTACCCAGAAAGAGGTAAATCAATCAATATTTCTTATTTTTTTGAGATGGAGTTGTGCTCTGTCGCCCAGGCTGGAGTGCAGTGGCGCGATCTCAGCTCACTGCAAGCTCCGCCTCCCGGGTTCACGCCATTCTCCGGCCTCAGCCTCCTGAGTAGCTGGGACTACAGGCGCCTGCCACCACGCCCGGGTAATTTTTTGTATTTGTAGCAGAGACGGGGTTTCACCGTATTAGCCAGGATAGTCTCGATCTCCTGACCTCGTGATCCGCTCGCCTCGGCCTCCCAAAGTGCTGGGATTACAGGCATGAGCCACCGTGCCCGGCCTCTGAATGATTCTTTAACTCAAGTCTTCATAAAAACAACATAATTAATCAAGAGTAAAGTCAAAATTACATAGAAATATCTAAACTCTTTCACTTAAAGGTTACTATATTTAATATATGCATGTATATTTATATCAAACTATAAAAAGTATTACATAATCTGTGATAGGAACCTATAGTTCCTCATGAAGAAATAGTAAAACTCTTGGAGAGCTGTTATATCATGTGTAAGTTAGGATATTGCCTAAGATGCTGTTAAAAAAAATTATGGTGGTTTTACATGATAGAAGTGTATTTCTCTCTCTCTCCAGTCATACTGAAAACATGGTGTCTATCTCTGGCTTGTTCAAGAGGGTGGTGTCAATCATCTCCAGCTGTAACCATTAGGAATTGGGAAAGAGGCATGGGAAATCACACCAAGTTCTTCTGGGGAGCATGAACGGAAAGCGGTGCACACCACTTCTGCTCATATCTCATTAAGCATAATTTACTCACATGGCCACAACCCAGCTACGAGGGAAGTTGGGAAATGTAGTCTCAAGCTGGGCAACCATCTGCTCCACTAAAATATGGGTGTTACATTGTTGTAATAAAAGAGGTGACAGAGAGGAGAAAACACTAGCAGTCTTTTGCATACACCATAATGGAAAAGACTTTAAACTATGGAGTCAGACTGATCAATTCTGTCTCCACTGCTTACTAGGTATGTATTATTAAGGACTATTTCACGTTTTTGAACCTCAGCTTCCTCATTGGTAAAATGAGAATGATAATAACAACCTCTCAATTCCTCGTTTTATAAGTCTCCCTGTATCCCAATCATCCTCACTAGGGAGAGAAATCTGAACAATCAAATCCACCCATGGTTCCAAAGCCAGGCTAAGTTATCCAAGAGCACCGAGTGTTCAACACTGCCCATTTCTCAGTTCTCATTAGTGATATCAAAAGAGAGCAGGCCACACCATGGTTTTATTACTGACCCTGATTTAAATCAAGGTCAGTGAGGAAAACAACAGTTCTGTTATGGGAAGTTTTCTTGAGCACACAATCTCCAAGTTTTTGAAAGTAAAGTTATTTTCTTTGTGAGATCATTCCTTTTTCTCTTGCACAAAACCTTGCCAAACACTGGTGGACCTTTGTCCAATGAGGCAATAACTAGTCCACATGTGACTCTCTCTCTTCTTATTGTTTTCTTCATTTGTATATGTCTTTTTTTCTTCTTAGTATTATTGTAATGTCATCAACATAGGGAAAGAGCCCTGTGTCAATGACCATGGAAACAGAGCAATGGAGCACTGCTTTAATTGAACTACAGCCTCCTTTCTGTCACACCTTTTCCTTGGCCCAAACCATTCTGCAATCACTGGAGTGTAAATATTGTAGAGTTTCTGTCCCTTGTTTTGTCTTTCTCTCCATAAGGTCTTAGCGACCTCACACATTCCACTTTTCCAGATAAGACCTAATACGTTCCCTTTGTCCAAAACAATAGATTTTCTCCTCTGATACCTCTCATTCAACATCTACATTTGCAAACTGTTGCAAGGATTTAATGAGGTGATACAAGCAAAGTTCTTAGAACAAATCATAATGCACAGTAAATGCTAAAATGAAAGTTGGCTCCTCCACAAACAACATAGAGTTGGTTCTGAGTTTAACTTCCAATCACTCCCAACTAAGAAATGGGTCAAACCATTATCCAAATGTATCTAATGGAATTATCTCTGTTCTTTGGCTTAAATTCTTCATTACTCATTCTTCCATGCCAGAGCAGTCTGCCACTGAAACATCAAAAGGCCAATTACTAATATCAGGGAATTCCCTGACTGCAATTGCTCAAAGGACACGCCCTAAAGTCTAGAACAGCTGTGGAACTAAAGAAGTAGGCATCCCATGCCGTGCTCTGCAAATTGTCTACTAGGAGTTCTTTATCATACATGAATGGCTTCTCTCTCTTTATGTTAGCCATACCATCATGGTTTCCTCTCCCTGAGCATTTTCTCTCTCTGCTCAGTTGCATCTTCTACGGTGGCCAAATGGAGTTTTGAAGCCAGCTCCTTTTAGTGTAAGGAAATTTCCAGATAGAGATTGTTTCCCACTGGGCAATACCACAAGCGTGAGTCATCTGACAATGTACTCAATTTGTTCCCTGTCTCTGCAGAGCTCTGGAGTCTTATAGTTTAACATTGTATGCATTATAGGATAAATGGTACATTATAATATGCTGAAAATTGATATTAAAAGGAAGAAATCATTGCTGTCCATTTTTAGCTTCTTCACCATAATTTCTCAACTAATGTTAGAGACTAATTTTTTTACCTCCCCACTAGGAGTCTCCAGTGTAGCCAAATTCATGTGGGTATTCTTTCTCTTTTGTTGTCGTTTATTTATTCATTCATTTTTCTACACACTTTTTTTTTTTTTTTTTTTTTTTTTTACACAGAGCCTTGCTCTCTTGCCCAGGCTGGAGTGCAGTGGTGCAATCAAGGGTCACTGCAGCCACAACCTCCTGGGCTAAAGCTGTTCTCCCATCTCAGCCTCCTGAGGTAGCTGAGACTAGAGGCATGCGCCACAATGCCCAGCTAATTTATTTATTTTTTTGGTAGAGACGGGGTCTTCCTATGTTTCCCAGGCTAGTCTCAAACTCCTGGGTTCAAGAAATCTTCCTGCCTCAGCCTTCCAAAGTGCTAAGATTACAGGTGTGAACTACCACACCTAGCATAGTTGCACATTTTTAATTAATGCTTATCTTTTGCTAGTCACTGTGCTATTTTTACAAAGACAAAATAATGGGGAAGATAAACAAGATCTTTTCTTTATTAAGCCTCAAATTTGCTCTCAACGTACCAGACTTTTTCTGCTTCTCTGTACCAGTGATTCTATCCAGAACAGCTGCTCCCTTGTTCTTTGCCTATGCAAAGAGTATTTAAAGTCTTTATTCTCCATGGAAGCTTCCCAAATTATTGCAGCCCAGAGTGAGGAGAGAACCTTTCTTATCTCACACACAACATTTTCTAAATCAGTTAAAAATTTGAGGAGTATGGGTTACATATAACAAAAAATGATTCTGAATGTCTTAAATTATACATGCATATATTATATATGTACATACATTCATTCATTGTTCTTATATATAAGAATTTAATTATATATCTCATATATAATTATGTATATATGTATATACACACACACATACACATATATGTACAATTGGCCCTTGAACAATGCAGAGGTTAGGGGCATCAATTCCCCAACACAGTCGAAAATCTACATGTAATTTTTGACTCCCCCCAAACTTAACTACTAATAGCCTACTATTGACTGAAAGCCTTCCTGATAGCATAAACAGTTGATTAAGGCATATTTCTTATGTTTTATGTATCATATTCTTACAGTAAAGTATAGAAAAGAGAAATTGGCTCACGTGACTATGGAGGCTGAGAAATACCACAACATTCTGTCTGCAAGCTCGAGGCCCAGGAAAGCTGATGGTTTCATTCCAGTTCAAGCCTGAGGCCTAAAAATCAGGAGAGCCAATGATGTAAGCCCTAGTCCAAAGGCTTGAGAACCAGGAACACCAATGTCCAAGGGTAGAAGATGGATGTCCCTGCGCAAGCAGAGAGAGCAAATTCACCCTTCCTCTTCCTTTATTCTACTCAGGCCCTTGACAGATTGGCTGATGCCCACCTGCACCGGTAAGAGTGATCTTTACTCAGTCTAACGATTCTAATGTTAATCTCCTCCAGAGATATCCTCACAGGTATATATGGAAACAATGTTTTACCAGCTATCTGGACATCCCTTAGCCCAGTTGACATGTAAAATTAACCATCATCATTCCCTCTACCAATCATGACTATATTTGATCCTTTTAGAAAATTATTATCATTTCCTTTTTTAACCTTTGCACTGTTTATTCTCTAAATAGATGTAGTTCGTTGCCAGCTATCTCCTCCAACCAAGCCTCTTCAGGCCGAGAACAGGTATTATATAATACTTTGTGCATGACCTCATAGTGACTCACTCACAGTAGGTACTTAGGAAGTAATTTATAGCTCAATAAATGCTGGGAATTAATCCTATTGGCCTCTTTTCCAGCATTTAGTGCTACCTATAATGAAGAATTTGAATCTTTGGAACAAAATTTCAAGTCATTTCATAATTACGCAAAATTATGACTATTTAACAACATATCCTGTGTTTACTTTTAAGCAGTGGATGAGTGCTTATAATAGAAACAATAGAACAATTTAGTATTAAATAAATTTTACATCTGCTGTTTAGCCACTTGAGGGGAAACAATTTTCTAACAAGTGGCAATGGTCAAGAAAGCTATGAAATTTAGGCCAGTTGTCACAGAAAATAACTTATTAGTTGCTAAGCTACCAGTCCTAAAAGGAACTCAATTAGAGGAGACAAACAGCCTTAACTAGACCTACTTTATTGGAGAGTAGAAAGTTGTAGCTGTCAGGTGATTCTGGTGGATGTGTGGCAGGCAAAGTGATTGACAAACTGGTCTTTGCTTGGCATGAAATTTGGCTTTGAATTAGTGAGTGACTGACAGGCGGGTGTCATCTGAAAATGTGGATTGTGTCTTGGAGGGGCTATTTTGCAATAAAGTGATTGACACATAACAGAGATTGTCCCATAGATGGAGAAAACCAAATAGAGATTTGTTTTGACAAGCATTTCCTTTTTACCTGTTGATTTTGTATACAGAGAGGAGAGAGGGGGGAAGCCCTCATAAGGGCGAATTGATTTCTCCAGTGGATATCGGAATGACGATGACCGTGGAATGCACAGAAAGACACCTAGACAGCAAGGAGTCAAAAGACAGATGTTCAAGTTGAATCTTATATATATTAAAATTTTAGCAAATAAGCCCCTTTTTTACAGAGGCTGCCACATTAATAGAATATAAGTCTAGAGGTGTTGGCAGCCATCTTTGCCACCTCATGTGAATAGGGTTGCCAGATCAAACGCAGGATGCCCCGTTAAAATGAATTTCAAATAAAGAATGAATGATTTTTAGTATGTATCCCAAATATTTCATGGGAAATACTGAAACTAACAAAAATCATTGTTTATCTAAATTCAAATGTATCTAGGTATCCTGTATTTTTATTAGCTAAATCTGGCAACTGTATGTGCAATAAACCTGCTTAGGCATGAAGCCCATATAGGGAAAACTGGAGACAAGAGGTGGCAAGAGACAGATTCCTGGTATTGTCCTTTGCACATCTGGATCTAGCCATGCCCAAAGCTTACTCTAATCATGCTCCTCTCAGATTCAAGCAGCATACACACACGCGCGCGCGCGCGCGCACACACACACAGACACACACACACAAAACACTGTTTTACTAAACTCACTTGAGTTACTGAGTTTGGTTGCTCGCTGGCAACCAGAGAGCTCCTTCTACTTCACACTTTTTCTTCTCACGTTAGTTACTGGGTTATATTCTAATTGGAGGCAGCATTATTTTATCCAATACAAGGTAAGCTACTTTCTGGAAATGTGTCTGACTGCCATCAAAATGGTCATTTGTCTTCTTGAATTACAAACAGGTTCTCTGGTGATTCCAAACTTTCTTCATCCTTCTCTAACATTATTGACCTCCACTGCTATTTTTCTGAAAGCTAATAGTTAATACTTTCCTTTTAAGCCACCCATTTTAAAAAGTAATTTAAAAGAATTATTTAGAAATTTTTAATTATTGTAATTATTGAAATCTTAGATATTTATAAAATCTTATAGCGAAATTAGAAGCTGAGGAACAACTTGGAAATTTCATTGTCACTTGTTGCTAAAAGTATTGAATAAATAGCTCTGCCCATTTCTTGTCTTTTTAAAATGAAGTTGACCAACCACCTTTCTGGCCAATAAAATGGTTTATGTGTTATTTGTAAGCTACCTTGTCTCATAAAGTATTTGAGTATGCTCTGAACAAGAAAAAAATAAAAAGCGCGTTGTCTTATTAATCTGTCCTTTTTGGATGTAAGCAACAGAAACTGACTTACTTGACTGATATAAAATGTTGTTATGTTTTATAAAGGTAGGAACGTCTCAATGAACACA
Source organism: Rhinopithecus roxellana (assembly GCF_007565055.1). Lineage (NCBI taxonomy): Eukaryota > Metazoa > Chordata > Mammalia > Primates > Cercopithecidae > Rhinopithecus > Rhinopithecus roxellana. The sequence continues at coordinate 128,612,085 of NC_044561.1, read as the reverse complement.
GAAGACTGGGATACAACCAGCCTTTAGGAAGAGACTGGACTCAAAAACTAGAAAACCACTGAGGCACTTTCTCTCCCTCCCTAACCTCCCTTTTCATTTCTACTCCACTTTCTTTACTTTGATCACTATAGACAGATTTCCTCCATGCTTAGTCTGTTTGGTGGAATATGGTGAAATATGGTGACCCCAGATTTACATGAGTCAGGTTCAGTGACAGAAACTAACTAACTGTCAGTCCCAGTCCTCAGGAGACAGAATGTGATTTATGCAAGTGTTCTCATCCAGTCCAGTTGAGGAAGTGGGCAAGGTCGCATGATATAAACATGACTACCAAGGATCCATCCCTGTGGATTGCAGCATTAAGAGCACATATTCTCAGAGTTAAGAGAACATATAACTCCTAGACTTACGTAAGTTGCCAGTGTGATAGTTATTAAGTGATGACTTCTCAACTCCCAATCCCTCTTCTATACTTTGTTCTGTGAATCTGGAGGCTGGGATGCTACAAATCGCATAGCTCTTGGATAGGTAGGCATAAAAGGGTGTATAAAACAGAATTTTAGCTAACACTATCCTGTCCAAGCTTGGCTATGAGAGCAAGGTTGGAGGTCCAGATACCTACACTAAGAATGGTCTGTGGTCCCTTGAAATGGCATTTGAAGTACTTGGACTACAGTAGTGTACCTGAGCTATAGTTCTAAGTGTCTGTCTACTGGCTAATATGGATCAATGGAATATGAGTAGGAAATATGTTTTAAAAATTCAAATAAATCTATAAACATGAATTTTTAAAATAATCTCAAAGTGTCCCTAAGGTGTGTACATTTAAAGAATTTTATTTCAGAAAACTCACTCTGTTGAGCTCATTTTGAAGAGTCTAAAGGAAGTGGAGGGACAGCTGTGTTTGCAGCTTCAAGTGAATTAGGAGTTAAGGCCAGGTAGAGAGTGATGACAGCTAAAGCCCCCTGGAGAAGAAGCTCAGGGACAGAAGCTTAGGTTCAAATCCTGTCAGTGCCACTCCCTAGCCCTGTGACATTGAACAAGTAATATAACCTTGTGTATCTGTTTCCTCATCAGCAAAGCTGAGCTAATGAGTGTACCTGACGCATATAGTTGTAAAGGTTGGATGAGATGGTTCACTCAAGATGGTGAGCTATCTTTGCCTGGCTAACTCTTTGGGTCTGGACTAAAATAAGTACTCAATAAACGTCCACATTATCCTACTTATTCTTACTTATCTTTTGGGTCTTGAGGTCTCTTGAATTTTATTTCAGAGGCTATGGGGAGGCGGTATGAGGAATTAAGCCATCTATGCTAAACTCCATGTGTGTACTGAATGACTATGACCTAGAGAAAGGAGAGAAAATGATGCGGGCACCATAAGCACAGAATTCAACAAATGATGATGACTTTGGCCATAAGTGCTGCTTTATAGCTCTCTATAAAGCTGCCCATCAACAAGCTCCAGACAGATGACCCGCAGTAATGAGAGTATGAAGAGAGCAGCATTGCAGAACATTCCACCTGATGGAGACGCAGATCACAAGAAGGGCATTCCCATAAAGCACAGGGTACCTTTCCATCATTTTCTCCTCCTTCTCATCCCTTAGCCCTGCCCCTCAATTTGTAGTATCACCTCTCATTTTCTAGCTCCCATTCATTCTTTCATTTTTTTCAATGAATCATATCTTAATTTACTCATATATTTATTCAACCATCTGCTCATCATTTTTTAAATGTTTCATATAGAAAATATTTATTGAGCTAATTACTGCAGCTTGAATTTATTGGGCTCTTTGTATATGATGAGTTCTTTGATACATATGATAACAAGATAAACAGCATCAACATTTATTGAGCAGTTACTCTGTGTCTGGTGCTGTGATGAGTGTTGTACGTGCATTATAACATTTTGTCTTCCTAAAAGTCATCTGAGATAAGATGCTGTTATTAACAGTATTTTTCTAGGTTGGGAGAAGTATCTTAGAGAATTTAGGTAAACTGTTCAAAGTCACTTAGTAAATGGGGAGCCAGGCTTCAAAATCACAGTCTATCTAACCTAACACACATGTTCTTAACCAATGGGGCAGCCTCAGCAGATCTAAAACTAGAGTCTTTATAATCTTATCTAATAATGAATTCATAGGGAAGGTGGTACTTAAACTGTGTTATAAAGTATGAAACAGGAGACTAGTAATAAAATGACTTAAGGAGGTATTAATTCCAATTGAAAACAATATAGTAAACAAAACAACAAAGCAGAAACCCCCAGAATGGCCCCGTTTTCCTAGCATAACTCATCAAAAATGTATTATTAATAATATATCATCATCCATTTGCCAAAGCTAAATGATGAGTTACAAATCTTTCCTTTGAAAGGGATAGGAAATCCAGTTCAAGAAAGCTTGAAGAATAACAGTACATATGGACTTCTATCACTATGAAGGCAAAGGGCAGGACCAGCTTCAGGTACAGCTTGATCTGGTGACATCAGGACCAGCTTTGTTCCTTTCCATTTTTTTTCTTTCTACTTTCCATAGAGTCAGCCTATTCTTCAGACCTCAGATAGGTTCCCGTTGCCAATTCCAAGGTCTTCCATTTGGTAACAAAGAAGCTCTTCAAGTCTTCATAGGTTCACACCACGCAGACCACAGAAGGAATGGCTCTCCTCCTGTGGCTCTCAAGGAGAAGTGAGCTCCTCCTCTTTCCCCAAGAAGCTTTAACAAACTTTTCTACAGATTTCATTGCTTCTAAGTTTCTGCCCGTCGTGGATCAAATTATGGTTGCCAGAAGGGTGAGATGAGATGAGACTATTGACTTTAGCCAGTCCTGAGAGCTGGGGAAAGGGTCCACAGGAATGGCTGAGCACGGGAGAGAATTAACGGCCCCAAAGCAAACTCCAAGTGGTATTATCTTACAGGGGAAGATGAATAGAAGTTAGGCAGCAAAGGATACTTGAGTCCATTACACCAAACAATTCTGGGTTTTTTGCTTAATTATTGAGTGCCTAAATCTATCTTCCTGAAGCATATAACAGCTCAATTTAGCACTGTACTAAATTGGAAATTTTACCTTATTCATTACCACATGGAAGCATTTTATAAACCAAATGCAACAACGTTTCTTCACATGCATGAGGAAATGTTTCATTTTTTCCTCTCAAAGTGCTTTAGAAGTCCCAACTTTCATAATGTCTCAAGTGGAATTATTGCCATTATTTTCCTTTATATCAGCTTCATATCTTGCATAAATGAAGGTATCAGCATGCACCATTTCAATTAAAGTCAGATTAAATACTGTTTCTTTACAGGGATGGTATTTCAATTGCAATTCTTTCTGTGTTGTTTATTTGACAAATGCGTTTGGCATGTGTAAACTGCTGTGATCTACTTTTCTTTTTGTGACATTTTGGGCATAGGAAAAACTGCACGGCTTAGTGGATGACACAGTTTGCTACAAGTGGCAATATAAAAATTGGAAATTCTTAAACGATTTAACATTTCCCCTTCTAGCTACATTCTCTATCACAGAGGAGTGATATTCTGGAGGACTCGAACCAATCAGAGGATAGGAGTATAATTTTTACAAAACAAATGTATGTATAAATTATCACTCTCTTCTCTCTTCTCCATAAATAGAGATACTAATAGATCCATAGCATGAGATGCTGATAGGGGTGGCATCTTCTACAACAATTCATCTTGTCAGTGAAAGGAAGAATTAAGCAACCTGAACCATTAAGATGCACAGTTAGACTTCAGCATTGCCCAGCACATCTCGACTACATTGGTGGAAGGAATGTGTGTTTCTTGTGTAGAAGAGACAGCTGGTGTGTGCATGCATGCATGTATGTGTGTGCGTGTGTGTGTGTGTAAAAGAGAGAGAAAGACAGAGAGACAGAGAGGGAGAGAGAGAACAATAGATGGGGCAGGGCACACAATCTCAAGTCTGCCTCAGTCTCCACCCTTCCCCGTTGCCTCGGATCCAATGCATTCCATTTGTGTTACCTCTTAGTCTCAACATGGACTTGAGTTCATGGGTTTTTATCTCACCGGAGCCACCTAGACTAACAGTCTGGTGACTCTTCAGTTCAATACCCTTCAAGCATTTGTCCCACATACCATTAGTGTTTTAGTCCATTCTCACACTGCTAATAAAGACATACCCAAGACTGGGTAATTTATAAAGGAAAGAGGCTTAATTGATTCACCGTTCAACATGACTGTGGAGGCCTCAAGAAACTTACAATCATGGCGGAAGGGGCAGCCAATACATCCTTCTTCACATGGCGGCAGCAAGAAGTCCTGAGCAAAAAGAGGAAAAGCCCTTTATAAAACCATCAGATCTGTGGAAACTCACTCACTCTCATGAGAACAGCAGCGTGGGGGTAAGTGCCCCCATAGTTCAGTTACTTCCCACTGGGTCCCGCCCATGACGCTTAGGGATTATGGGAACTATAATTCAAGATGAGATTTGGGTGGAGATACAGCCAAACCACATCAGTTACTGAAGGTGGAATCTGATTTTCTTTAAAAAATTTTTTTCGGAATCAGAATTACAATTTTACTTCTGTTGGTTGAAGCAGAGTCAATATTCTTTAAAAAAAAAAAAAAAAAGTACATTAAAATATTTCCAACATTTCTGCAGTTTGGGTTTCTCTTTAGAATTCTTTTGTAAGTTTTTCTGAACCAAGCAGCTTCTTGGGAGGTATATTAAAAGGTTTAATATCCCCAATATAAATCACATCCTTTGTAGGTTACAGCACACCACTCATTACGTGGTTCTGGTATTTCCGCTGACCACAACTGCCATCTTTGAGCCAATTGTAAATGCAGTGTATGTTAGTTACAAAAATCCTAGCAGAAGCATTTCAGGGCTAATAAATGTTATGTTTTAGTATCTTTGCCTGGTTCATATTGCAGTGGTATATGTTTTCATTAGAGAAGAACCAACATAGATTTCTCAACTCCTTCCATTAGTGTTCCTAAGCTCATTAGAGATTGGTACCCTGGGTAGCTGCCCAGCTGACCCACTTCTCAATCCACATCTGTAGGAGAAGGGGAAGGCATGAAAGAGGAATCACTGACTCACAGAATGTGTGAGCTTAAAGACCTGGCACTGGGAAATTTGCAAAGCAAAATTTTTAAAGTATTTCTATATTTTATTAAATATTACAAGCTAAACTTGATTGTCTGCTTTTATTGCATACTCAGTTGCGTGTATTTAATTCAGGAGTCAGCAAACTATGGTTTATGGCCCAATCCAGCCAGATGACTATTTTGTTAATAAAGTTTTATTGGAACACAGTCATGTTGATTAATTTACATGTTGTTTATGGCTTCTTTCATACTACACCAGCAGAGTTGAGTAGTTGCAACAGAGGCCAGTATGGCCTGCAATGGAAAATATTTACTATGTGGTCCTTCAAGAAAAATTCTGTCTATCTCTGATCTAATTCTCTAAAGTAGTAGAAAAATTTATTACTTTTTAAATATAATCTGTTTGAATGTTTAGATGCCCATGATATAAGCTCCTGTACTTCCTCTTCAGGACACTTGTGACATTTGTAATTCTCTATTCACTGGACTTCTTCAGATTATAAGTTGCTTGGGGACTTCTAATGAATCTAACTGTATCAATCAAGAATGCTTTTGACTCGAAGTAACAAAATACTTTTAACTAAGCCTTAAACAATGAAGACTTGCTGTATCTCACCTTATAAAAAGCCTGGATGAATAAGTCTAGGTTCAACACAGAAGGCCAAGGATTGTGCAAACCATCATGGCCCCAGGCTTTGATTACCCCTCCTGCTCCTCAGTGCTCATGCTAATTCTTTGTCTTCATGCATGTCCACCTCATGGTTGCAAATTTTTTGTTCCAGCTCCAGGCATCACATCCTCATACCAACATACCAAGCAGAGAAGAAGGGGCATGAACACGAAACTGTTTTCTTCTAAAGCTCTGGTATTTTGACCTAGGAAGAAAACCACCAGCAGACTTCCCATTACATTTAACAGGACAGATCACATCCCTTCCAACTTTTTCACTGCCGTAATCACAGGGCTAGAACTACACTGGAAGCTAGTGGACAATCCATAACAGTGTGTTGAATGGTGCGTGGAAGAATGGAGAAATTATAGACAAAATCTTTCAAGTTTAGTTTAATTAGGTTTCCACAATGAGCAACGAAGGAAGGCAAGAGAGGGGGTCCTTGACAGCAAAATTATTGGGGAACATCTACTTTATCTCAACTTTTTTATTTTACACATAAGGAAAGTAAGACACCAAAGTCGAAAATGAGGTATTATAGTGAATTTGTATGATTTCTGATTGTCCAGCATCCATGAACCACCTTTCTGGTAGCATCTCTTTAATCTGAACAACCCACTTTCTCGAACGATGTAATTCAAATGAAGCAGGTGACAGACGTGGCCCCGGGAGTGAGCGTCTGTCCCAGAATCATCACCATTCTATCCCCCTGACCTCAGGGCTGGGTTCAGAGATGGGCACATGAGCCAAGGGAACCCAGGCAGCAGGAGTGCAGAGCTTTGGCGGGTGCTGCCAGGAATGAGGCTGCTGGTGACCACTGTGGGGGCAGCCAGACTGAGAGTGAAGCCCTCACAGAAGGAAACTGGAGCTCTATGACGTCATCGATGAGCACCTACATATGAGAACTTGATATTTTATCTATTATAAGTAACAGAAAGCCCAACTCGAAGGGTTCTAAGTTTTTTGGCTCATTTATACGTCTAGTCATAAGATAGATGTACTCGAGTGTGTTTATTCAGTGGATCAATGGTGCCATCAAGAGCCTAGGTTTTTATTTCCAGGCCTCCTTATGGTTATGAGATAGCTGCCAGTGCCAATTTTTTCCCTCCTAGGTCAGTAAATAAAAGCTCCCAAGCCGCATTTCTGAGATTCTGCCCCGTTGAGCCCTTTCTTACTTATGAACCAATCACTGTGATCAATGAGGGAAGGGAATGTGCTGATTGGCTTAAGTCCTGGAGCTGGGGGAGGTGTCTCCTTCCCCGGAAGTACATAAGTCAAATGGGAAAGCGTTAGACAGCCACAGGAATATCTGAGTTATGTCAGAAAGGATTGTTGGCGTGAATGCTGGGAGGAAAAACAGCATTGTCCACTAAAACTAACAACTGCTGGACTTCTGGGTTATAGGCAACCAAATTTTTCCTTTTGTCATTAGGCCACTTTGACTTAATTTTATCTCCTTTGTAACTAAAGGGTGGTTATTGATGGTAACAAATGCTGTCATTAGGAATGGAAGTAGCCATTTCTCAACCACACCACCATATAGGCCATTGCAACCCAAATCTACTTCCCTTCATTTTCTCCATGGCACTTTTCACATCCTAATATACTAGATAATTTATTTTATATATTCTCTTCCTCTTATCACTGGAGAGTAAACTCCATGAGAGAAGAGATTGGGCTCTGTGCTTTTACCCCGGTGTCTATAACAATACCGGTCCCATACAATGTGCTCAGTTAATATTTGCTCAATGAATGAATGAATGAATGAATGAATGAATGAATGAATGTATAAATAAGTAACATCTATGTACGTCAGAAGAGGAAGAGGCCTCAAAAATCATCTGGCCCACTCTCTACAGAGACTGCACTGGAAACCCAGGCTCCTGATGGTAAACCCAGTGTGGTCCCCATTCCTCCATCTTCCATCACAGCAATAGGAATTCCCCATCTTCCACCAGCTAGCATCTGCTCTGTCCAAGGCATCCCTGTTTTCTTCAGTTTATTTGTTTTCTTCGAGTCCTTGAGTGTTCACATTTCTTCCTGCCTGTGTATTTGAATTCCAGTTATTTTCATTTACAACTGAAAAGGAAGACACCACTGACCTTTTGCTGGTTTACTTTATCCACTAAGGGCTTTACCTGGGCTCTATGCCTGCATCTTTTGTCTCCATTCACATCCCTCATCAAGGGCTTCTGGAGGTCTCTCTCCTACATTCCCAAACCTCTGATACGAGTCAAAGCACATCTCAGTCTGACTCCAGACAGCACTTTGTACCAGTGGTCCCCTGGGCTGACTGGTTGCAAGTGGCTCACCTGGGCAGTGGAGGCATCTGGATCTTAGATAGTCAATGGAGGCATCTCCAGAGACCTCTGAGGTCCAGATGGGCTATGTTTTGAGAGTCCTTCCTGGCTGGGGACCAAGGAAACGCCATGCCTCTCAGGCACACATGGTGCCCAGGTGTGGCTGGCTCAGCTGGGCTCCACCTTGGAACTCCTAATGAATTCTCCAGCTGGGGTGGGTCACAGCCCTGGCATTCTCTTACAACCCAGTAGGACTGCTGACCTCAAGAGTGGTCAAGTAGAGTTGATTTAAGGATTTGACGCTGCTCTGAAATCCCGAAATTCTCCCCTTCTAGGAAATCACAAACTGTTTTGGGCCATGAAGAACATTATGGAACAGGGCATTTAATGCAAACAAGTTGCTACCCAAATCATTGCACTTTGTGAATTCAACAATCAACTATTAATTCAAAGGTTGAATGTTAGGAAATTTGAAAAAATATAGGTATTTGTTAAAATTACATTTAAAAAATGTATTCAGGTCAGGCATGGTGGCTCACGCCTGTAATCCCAGCACTTTGGGAGGCCAAAGCAGGTGGGTCACTTGAGGTCAGGAGTTCGAGACTGGCCTGGGCGACATGGTGAAACACCGTCTCTACCAAAAATACAAGAATTAGCCAGGCGTAGTGGTGCACACCTGTAATCCCAGCCACTTGGGAGGCTGAGGCAGGAGAATCTCTTGAATCCAGGAGGTGGAGGTTATAGTGAGCCGAGATCACGCCATTGCACTCCAACCTGGGCAACAGAGCAAAATTCTGTCTCTAAATAAATAAATAAATAATAAAAATAAATAAACAATTTTTTAAAGTATTCAAATTTTTTAATTTGAAAACTCATTCTGCCACTTACTCATTGTGTAGCAATGAACAAGTTACATAAATCAGTGGTTCTCAGATGGGGTTCCCAGATCAGCAGCAGCAGCAGCAGCAGCAGCAGCAGCATCTGGGAACTTGTTCATATGAACATCTTGGGACCCCAGACCATATTTACTAATTCAGAGCCTTTGGGGAGGGGAGCCAGCAATCTGCGTTTTAACAAGCCCTGCAGTTGATTCTGATACATGTCCAGTTTTGAAAACCACTGGTTTAAACCATCCAAACTGTGTTTCCTCTTATGTGAAATGGAAGTAATAATACTTGACCTCATAACGTTGCTGTAAGGATTCAATTCAATAGATTTTACATGTCAAGTATTCAGGACAGTGTCCGGCACTTAGTGTGTGTTCGATATGTGATAGCTACAATTAAAGTTATTACCATTATTATTGGATTTCTTTTCTAGGTGGCCAAGGAATCAGTCTATAACTTGGCGTGTCTGCCTGTGAAATAATAAAGAGGAAATATATTTTAACATTAATTATTATAACAATAGCTAACGTATTGAACTCCTCTCTGTGCCAGGCACTCAGTTCACTACTTCACAAACAAGTGCTCAACCCTCATTAGAAAAAACACTAAGCGAATGGTGCCATTATTGTCCATCTTTTACAGGTGAGAAAATAGATTTGAAGAGCTTATGTAACTTGGCCAGAATCATACAAGTCATGAGTGGAGGAACCAGGAAAAGAATTCAGAGTGAGACTCTGGAGCCCGGTTAGTCAGCAAATCACCACACGACCACTCCGAAGAGGTTTGCAAAAGGCATGACAGAGGTAGCCATTTTTTTACCCACCATGTTATTTTGAAACTCTCTAAGGAATCAGAGATTCACCACAACACATGCATTCACTGTATGGCTATTAATTAATGATAGAAGGCTCTCAATCAAGTTTTTGCTTAAAATGAGTTTTTGTTGGTTTATTTTATTTATTTATTTTTTTGAGAGACAAGGGCAAAAAAGTAACGTCTGTTACTGACGTCCTCTGCAAGTCCTCCAAGAAGTTCTCCGTGACTCAATTCCTGCCAAGTCACATTGGCTGTGGAGCCACAATGGGGGATGATTTGTTGATGACAGATCTGAAGACAGCCCTTATCTGTAACCAGAGCTGTTCCTTCTGGGTTGCAGTTTGGGGCAATGATCACTGAGACCAAGGGACACATTCTAGTGTCCATTAGATGAGAGTCAACTGGAAAAAAAAAAAAATGCCTTCTTTACCTACTGAAGGTAAATCTTCAGGTAAAGATGAAAAGAAGAACACGTGAACATGTGACCTATAATTACTGCTAAGTATGAGTCAGCAGCTGTATTTGTTAATACGGGTTTGGGGCCCGTGATGAATGCCAAATGTATACCATTTTTCAATATCACAAAATTTTCTGGCACCTAAAATACCAGTGACATCCTATAAAGCAATTTCTTAACATGGGTGAGATTATACATACATCAAAGGAATTTCAGAACAAGTTCCTGAATTTATAAAATGAATATATTTTAAAACTCATCAAAAGTGGTATTTCAAGGTAAATATATGTTTATTCAGTGCAAAATGTTCATTTTATCCTAGAGAATTTTTAAGGGTACAAATAGGCCAGGAACAAAAAACCTGTAGGCTTTCTTATTTGAGTGAAGCCAATAACTTTGCCTTTCATTTGAGAGTTTCTGCCTGAATCTTAGAAGCAGGACCTCCGCGATATCACAATATGTTCAGCTTAGTATAAAACTTCGCTGTGTCCCTAAAATGACAGTATCAACAATAGCACCACTAAGCAAACACTCGTTTTGGCTACTGCCTTTTATTTTATTTTATTTTTTCCCCTCTTCTTAGCTCCACCCAGCTCCCTCTTGAAAGGCCTTCTGTTCTGTCAGCCATAATGACATCTGCTGGCGGACACAGGAAGTCATAAATCTGCAGGTTCTCTCTCAACCAAACCTTGTTAATGCTGCCATTTATCACAGGGGCTGGGGTGCCATCTCTGGAGAGCTGGACGCAGGGAGTCCATTTTCTCCCATACCCCTTTCCCAAGAGAGCAACCATTTTAAAAACAGCCACTTTTTCATCTCGCATTTGCAGACCTACAAGTCAGGCAGATGCAAACCCCACCGTCAATGTGCCCCTCTTGGAAAGAAGCCATGATTCCAGACAACAATAGACTTGACTGGATGTTTCAGGACTGAAGCAAGGCAGTTGTGACTAAGCTCTGTCCTTCCTCATTTTAAATAGGCCCCTGACAGCTTGGAGGAGAGGGAAGGAGGATTCTGTCCCTCTAAGCCCCTCTGCTCCAGGGCTTTTCTGAGGGCAAAACTTATGACAGGGAGAGTTGAAAGAGGATTATTTAAATTCAGAGTTACTTTTGTTCTGAACTAATGAAAGATAATGTTTCAGTTTTATTTCTTGTGTCCTAAGCATTGATTTAAGACCTCCACCCATGCCAGGTATTTTCTAGCTTTTGCTACTCAAAGTGGAGTCCCTGGATCCACATCCCCTGTTAGAGCCTGTTAGAAATGCAGCATCTGGCTGGGCGTGGTGGCTCAAGCCTGTAATCTCAGCACTTTGGGAGGCTGAGGTGGGCGGATCACGAGGTCAGGAGATCAAGACCATCCTGGCTAACAGGGTGAAACCTCATCTCTACTAAAAATACAAAAATTAGCCAGGCATGGTGGCAAGTACCTGTAGTCCCAGCTACTCAGGAGGCTGAGTCAGGAGAATCGCTTGAACCTGGGAGGCAGAGGTTGCAGTAAGCTGAGATCTCACCACTGCACTCCAGCCTGGAGAACAGGGGGAGACTCTGTCTCAAAAAAAAAAGAAAAAGAAAAAAAAAAAAACAAACCATGAAGCATCTGAGCTGTCACTCAAGTCCTAGTTTATCAGAACCAACGTTTTCCACAACATCCTCAGGTGATTCCTATACACATGAAGGTTTGTGGGGCTGTGCTCTATATTGGGGTTCTCACCTTGACACTGTTGGCACTTAGGGCCAGAACATTGTTTCTCTGCAGGCCTCTTTCTTGGGCACTGTGGGATGTTTGGCAATGTCCCTGGTCTCCACCCACCAGATGCCAGTAGCAACCCCTGAGTCGTGACAACCAAAAATGTCTCCAGACTTTGTCAAGTGTACCCGGGAGAGCAAAGTCACCCTTGTGGCAACTCCAAAGTGTGGTCTGTGTACTCCCAGCTGCTGTGTCATCTAGGAGCCTGTTGGAAATGCACGTTCTAAGACCCCACCCCAGACTTGCTATGCCAGGAGCTCCAAAGGTGAGGTGCATCAATCTGTCTTAATGTCCTGGGAGATAATATGGGTGCTAATGTTTAAGAACTGAGGCTTCTTAAATTCTCAGTTGCTGAATATGAGCAGGGAAAAGCAATGCAAGAAACACCTGGATTTGGGGGATAGAAAACTCACTGTGGCTGCAACGCTGTCAAGAAGGAATAATGCATGGTTATTAAGAATAAAACAACTGGAGGCACGCCAGGGTTGAATCCAGGCTTCCTGATTTGTGCTATCTCCATTACCTTGGGTAAGTTGCCTAACCTTCCCTTGCCTCCGTTTCCTCATATGTAAAATGGGGACAACAAAAGCACTTTATCAAAAGCTGGCTTAATGACTGGGTGCGGTGGCTCACACCTGTAATCCCAGCCCTTTCAGAGGCCAGGATGGATGGATCACTTGAGGTCAGGAGTTCAAGACCAGCTTGACCAATATGGTGAAACCCTGTCTCTACAAATAAATACAAAAAAAATTAGCCAGGTGTGGTGGCACACACCTGTGGTCCCAGCTACTTGGGAGGCTGAAGCAGGGGAATTGCTTGAACCCAGGAGCTGGAGGTTGCAGTGAGCCGGGATTGCACCACTGCACTCCAGCCTGAGCAATGGAGTGAAGCTCTGTCTTAAAAAACAAAGAACAGGCCGGGCACAGTGGCTCAAGCCTGTAATCTCAGCACTTTGGGAGGCCGAGACGGGCGGATCATGAGGTCAGGAGATCGAGACCATCCTGGCTAATACGGTGAAACCCCGTCTCTACTAAAAAATACAAAAAACTAACCAGGTGAGGTGGCGGGCGCCTATAGTCCCAGCTACTTGGGAGACTGAGGCAGGGGAATGGCATAAACCTGGGAGGCGGAGCTTGCAGTGAGCTGAGATCCGGCCACTGCACTCCATGCCTGGGCGACAGAGCAAGACTCCGTCTCAAAAAAAAAAAAAAAAAAAAAAAAAAAAAACAGAGAACAATAAAACTGTTTTAAGGATTAAGGAGTTCATGTTGTAAAGTGTTTAGAACAGTGCTTGATACCGAGTGCTTTGTAAATGCCAATTGCTATTATGATCATGACCATCATCTGCCTGTCTTTCCCTCAATGTTTAAGTTCCCTAAAAGCCACGCAAGTGCTTTCTTTTCTGCCACGTCTCCGATACCTGGTCATGCACCTGGCATGGAGCAGGTGCTTAATGAATATGGTTGGAGACAGTGGGTCGGCCTGTGGAGGGAAGAGGACGCTAGCAGGAACTCCCTGCAGCAGGAACTCTCTGCCCCAGTGGCTTGAACTTGTACTCTGATTTCTGTACTTTCTGCATGAGGACACCTGCTTCCCTGATCAGTTTTGTAAATCGGCGCCCTTGCAAATGTAGGGGATTGAGCCGAAGTGAACGTTATTGCTCGGTTCAGGTTAGATTGGACCTCCGACATATCTGAAAACACTCTGTAAACAACAATCAACAAATGTTTACAAAATAATGAAAAAACTAAAAATTGGGGAGTGCTTTCTGTGTATCAAGTTTAATGCTCGGTATTTTATATTTGCTCATGTGATCCTCTCTCTGCTGGTAATAGTCAGTGATATAATTATTCCCGTTTCACAGATGGGAAAACTGAAGCCCAGAGAGGTTAAACAATTTGCCTGAGGTCTTAGTAAATGGTGAATTTTTTTTAAGTGCTGCTTTCTCTGATTCCAAACCCAAACTTACCTTTTGTCATGATGTCTACCTGATCTGTACACAGTGATCATATGTCCTAAGACTTCTGGGACAATTCTAATTTGAAACCTTCTGCCACCATTTTATGCTTAGCACACTCATAAATGTCAGACCACTTGTCTTTTATTTTGTTTAAAAGCTCAAACTATGACGATAATGAGAGCTCTGCAGCCCTACTAGAGATACAATGGGGAGTGGGGAAAGTGAAGATTGACCAAATCAGGGAATGCAAAAGACTTATAAGCAAGTGCAAACTACAGATTATAAACAATAGGACTGAACAGGAGAGAGGAACTAAAAGAGGCATGGAGCTAAGCTTTCAAACTCACTGGTGCACTTGGTAGATATTTACTGAAGGTCTACTGTGCACCTGGCAATATGCCAAAAAGTAGAGGTGCTTCAGGAACAGGACAGTCTTCTTCCTTACCCTCAGAAACCTCACAGTGTAGGAGATTCTGCTCCAACAGACATTGCCTGATCACCCATTTCTTCACACACCAACTCAACTAGGAACTGCCAGCACCCATCTCTTTTGCCTCCAGGGAAGGCCAGAAGTGGCCTTCATCCAATGGCTGGCAGGAGTAGGTGGATGAATACCCCAGCTCTCTCACCCTTTAGGAGAGATATCTCGAGAATGCAGAATCTACACTACCTCCCAGCATTCCTAGCAGGATTAAGCTCCAGCAGCCCACAGTGATAACTTGCTTGTTAATACACCTGTACCAGCCACCTTCCCTTTCCTTACTCACTTTCCTACTCCCCTCCTGGAGTTTTCTGGAATCAACTCCCAAACAAACTACTTGCACACAAATCTTTATCTCAGAGTCCGCTTCTTGGGGAAGCAAAAGCAAGACACAATCTTTCTAGAAAGAGAATTTGCAACAGCCCTAGACTATTCAACCATGTTAAGCCCATGGGTTCCTTAGCCTCCTGGGAGTGCCCAGTAATGGATAAGGAAAAAAGACAAGCTGTATTGTTGCCTTCAAGACAAGATGCTTTGACATAATCCTAGCAAGCAGGGGTAGACTCTCATGAAATTTTAAGGACAATAGGATGCTTAATGCCTAATCATAATAGATAAGACATGCTCTGGATAAGACAGAAAGGTGTTCTCAGAGCAAATTATATCATTCTCTATTTGCTTCTGAAACTTGAGGGGCACCTTTGGGCACACAGTTCTAATGAGTCCAGGAAGTAGAGCTTGATGCACAGTTGAGATGGCATAAAATATACCAGAACTTAAAGGCTGCTCATCGCATGGTTTCCAGGCTGCTCCCGTCCTTACATTCACTTAATGTCTTCCTGTGGTTAATGAAGTTGAGCAATGGATTACTGGGCCAGCGACTTGGTTTGGATTCTTCAGCAGCAGCAAACACTGTCACTGGCTGTAAGTAGCCAACTCCAAGGGAGAAATGTGATACATGTTAAATCTAACAGCTCCCATGGCCCCAATCTGCCCAGTCAGCAATCTTTCCCTTTAAAATATACATAATGCTTAATTGCTGTTTCCTAAATTCTACACCTAACCAAATCAAAATAGTTTTAAAACCGAGAGCCTAGTAACTTTTGGAGGATTTATTCTTAGAAGCAAGCTTGCCAATGCCCGGGCATTCACGAACTTTATTGTCATCAACCTCACCTGTTTTTAGAAAGCAAACTTGCACCCAGCTGAATCAGACATATTTTCGCCTGTGTTGGTTGTAAGTAAATGAATTGCACTGATCAATAGCTGGAAGAATAAAATTCAAACTCGGTATGATGACCGGCCTCCTCAGTGGTCTATTCCCAGTCCATCTCTCCTGCCCCATTTCTGCTTCCCTCTCTCTTGCTGGTTCTCTCAGTCTCAGTTCTAACAGTTGCATCTTTCCATTCCCAAAGCTCAGACATCTCTTCCAGTTTCAGGGCTGGGATCCTGATTGGGTGCTTCCAGATCTCAGTTTAAATGCCATCTCCTCCCAGAGCATTTCCCTGACCCCAACCCTAACGTGGGCTCTGCCCCACCCCCATACTCTCTATCTCAACACTCTCAACACATTGCTTTATTTTCTTCCTATCACTCTCCATGATCTGGGACTTCCTCTTGTTTTACTCTACCCACCAACATGACGGTGGGGGTTTCCTGGGAAAGTAGAAAATAATGAGAGATCACTACCTATAAGTTTTCACAAAATACTTGCTGGGAAGAGGGATATCTTGAACGAGTTAAATGACGTAAGAGGAAGGCATGACTTACATCCTCAAGGGTAACATCTAATGGTACACTGGCTCTCAAACTTGGCCGCACATTGGAATCTCCCGGGAGCTTTAAAAAATACTGTCAACTGGATCCCACCCCCACAGACTGATGTAATGGGTCTGGGGTAAGGCCTGGGCATTGGGATTTTTTAAATCACTCCAGCTGGCTGAAATATGTTTGAGAGCACTGCTTTTTATACTTGAAGCATTATGCACATATACAGAAAAGCACAAATTCTAAGTGTGCAGCTGAATTAATGTTATCTGATTGAACACACTGGAGTAACCAGCACCTGGTTAAAAGCAATCCCAGCCTCTCAGAAGCCTCCTTAGACCCACTCTCCAAAGTAACCATCACTGTGATATGCAAGCGTAAATTAGTTCTCTCTGCTTGTGTACTAATACATTTGGGATCATAGTCTACCTTGAGACTCTTTGTTTTGAAAAGATACGGACTAGAGAAGTGTGAATTTCAAAAGATCCACCCAGGAAGGCTTCCTGGAAGAGGTGATATTTAAGAGAGGATCTGAAGGAGGCAATAGACAAGAGGAAAAGGGAAAAAGGGAGGGAAGTTGGTGAGGGGAGGACAGCATCAGTTGAGAAAGAGGCACATAGGCTAAAATGTTGTTATCTCCATATCTAATGAAAATCTTATTGGAGCTGGGCACAGTGACTCACACAGTAATCCCGGCAACTCAGGAAGCCGAGGCGGTAGGATTGCTTGAGCCAAGGAGTTTGAGACTAGCCTGGGTAACACAGAGAGACTCTGTCTCTAGAAAAATAAAATTAGTAGAGTGTGGTGGCTCGAACCTGATATCCATGCTACTTGTGATGCTGAGGAGGGAGGATTGATTGAGCCCAAAATCTTGAGGCTGCAGTTAGCTATGATCGAGCCACTGCACTCCAGCCTGGGCGACAGAGCAAACAAGATCCTGTCTCTAAACAAAAAAGAAAAGAAAAGAAAACCCTATTGCGCCAAAGGTATTTTTAAAAGACCTTCCTTGCGTGTATGCTCAGCTTCATGTTCAATCACTGCATAGATTTTTAATAAGCACCAATAGGGTGCTGGATCTGGGGATATAAATGTGAATTTGGGAAGACAGACAAAAAACACATAATACATGAAGAAAATACAGAGACAGAGTGGGACAGATAGGGTAGGTAACAAAGGCACATCTGAGTTTAGAGTGAAGAAGAAAGATAGATCTGGAGGAGGAATTTTGTAGAAGGAAAGAGTAAGTGTCCTGAAACCTGTACAGGAGGCACTATGGTGACTGAGACATTCTCCTTGTGCTCAAGTATCTTAAGGCTACCCCAAAGCCCAGTAATTAGAGCACCGCCCTGCACAAGGTAGGTGCTTGGCAAATATTTGTTTGATTGCATCAGTGGTAAAACAGGTGAACTAACAACAACAAATTCGATACGTTGTGTGCTTTGAGTAGGGGATTGACGGGCTTCTACAGTGTGATTAGAAGACTTGAGTGAATCCGAGAACAAATGCCCTTTCTGTTCCTTGCATGCAAGAAACTCTGCAAACTCTATTCACTTGTCATAAAATTCAACTTTTGTGCAGAAAAGGTTCCTATGCCTAGCGCCTTATCAGAATCACCTGGGAGCTTTAAGATTTTCAGATTTTTCTGACACCACCCTGGAATCTAATTTAGTAAGTCTAGGGTAGGGCCTGGGGTTCTTTATCTTGAAAAATAAAAATCCCCAGGTGATTCTGATGTTCAGCCATCATGTGAACAACTGTTCTGGAAGATAGGATTGAGTCATTCCAATCAGTTCATGCCCTTACACATCCCAAAGTTCGAGTGCTCTATCCTAGGAAGCGAAGTTCCCTGGAGACTTAAACATAGCCTCATCCCAAGACACCAGCTCTTATAAGAAGTTTCCCCAAGTGCCAGTCTATGGTTTTAGCACAGTATTTTGCCAATTCTAGCAATGCCCACACCATCTTTTTCGCATTTTGCCATTTCCACATCCCACCTGAATCACTTTTTACTCTCTATTGTTCCTTAAATATACTTATTTTTAAAATTCCACCAAATGTGTTTAAACTTTAGATTGCTCTTATGCAAGGAGAGCAGGATCTTTTACTAAAAGAGAAGGTAACTCTAAATCAAAAGCATTAAAAACAAAACTTTTTAAAATTCTTTTCTTGTTTTTTCTTTTACTTTAAGTTCCGGGATACACGTGCAGAATGTGCAGGTTTGTTACAAAGGTATACATGTGCCATGGTGGTTTGCTGTACCTATCAACCCGTCATCTAGGTTTTTAAGTCCCTCATACATTAGGTATTTGTCCTAATGCTCTCCCTTCCCTTGCTCCCCACCCCTGACAAGCCACGGTGTGTGTTGTCCCTCTTCTTGTGTCCACGTGTTCTCATTGTTCACCTCCCACTTATGAGTGAGAACACACAGTGTTTGCTTTTCTGTTCCTGTGTTAGTCTGCTGAGAATGATGGCTTCCAGCTTCATCCGTGTCCCGAAAAAGGACAGGATCTCATTCTTTTTTATGGCTGCATAGTATTCCATGGTGTATATGTGCCACATTTTCTTTATCCAGTCTATCATTGATGGGCATTTGGGTTAGTTCCAAGTCTTTGCTATTGTAAATAGTGCTGCAGTAAACATACGTGTGCATGTGTCTTTATTGTAGAGTAATTTATAATCCTTTGGGAATATACCCAGTAATGGGGTTGCTGGGTCAAATGGTATTTCTGATTCTAGATCCTTCAGGAATCACCACACTGCCTTCCACAATGGTTGCACTAATTTACACTCCCACCAGCAGTGTAAAAGCTTTCCTGTTTCTCCACAGCCTTGCCAGCATCTATTGTTTCTTGACTTTTTAATAATCACCATTCTCGCATGAGATGGTATCTCATTGTGGTTTTGATTTGCATTTCTCTAATGATCAGTGATGATGAGCTTTTGTTCATATGCTTGAAAACAAAACATTTTAAAAAGTCTAGCTAGATATTCTTGTCCCTCCCAAGCTTCTGAGCCTAAGATCTGTGGTATCTTTGTTGAAAAATAGAAATTAGCAAGTATCAGGTATAAAGGAGACATTAGCACAAAATGGAGATTTTGTCATATTGAAAGAATCAAAAGGAATAACTTTCTCACTACGTGATTCAATATTATTTAACATCTTGTCTACAGCACTGGGTACCATTGCATTGTACACCCCACTGGTGTAAGCCAAAACCATTTGTGTGGATAACTAAGCTAACTATTAGTAACAGTAGGAAAAAATACAAATTAATAAAAGAACACTTCAGAAATGTGGATCCAACAATGTGTTAATAGCCAGCCAGAAAGTAGGTATTGCAGAATTGTTACAAGTCCCCCACATTACATGACCAGCTATTGAGAATCAGGAGACAGCGGATATAAAATTCTCAGAAGAATATTGGCTAGAACCTCAGGGAAATACTGTCATCCAAAGTCATCTTCTCCAGCCCATTTCCTTCCTGATTGTCTCCAAGGCTGGACCCAGCTTCTGAACTCCCTCTTTTTCAGTTCCTAGTCTTTGGGATATTATTATAAGATCCAAAACTTTTTGAAGGTGAGGATCCTACCTTATGCATTCAAGAATCTGCTGTGCCTGGGGCAGGGCCTGGTAGACCTAACAGGCACAGTAGATGTCTGTGAAATAACTGGCTGAATGTAATGCAAACACCACACCAGCAGGCATGGGGCTTGCAAAGAGCATGGCGGTTTCATGGTGAGGTTGCTGCAGCTTGACTCCTCATTCGTTCAGGCCTCCTGATCTTATAAACCAGTACCCCGTGATCCCAGAACGGTGATTCCTTGACTGCAGGGCTGTGAGGTTTTACTCAATAGGCTATGGTCCCTAGCACACTGCTCTGTAAAAGTGTATTGGGTAATTAGAATTAATACCGTTTTTGTTGACATTGCCAACTATGAAATTGGGTTTTTTCTGCCTCAGTAGCCTAAGGACTAGGCTAGGACTGGGTGGAGTTGGTCATGGGTGGAGGCCTTTTGGGTGATTTAGGGCAGGTGAGTTAACAACTTGTTCCACACATGTGAGATGGAGAAGTGCGTAGGGATGTTAAAAATGATTAAACAGCACTTTGCAAACAATAACAACAACACTTTGTGGCTGACAAGTAGGATAGTGAAAACTGAGTGTCATATAGCCCAAAGAACTGTTAAGAAAAATATTTATGGAACTAGTCAGACCTGGTAGTTCCCCATAAGCAGGTGGGTGGACTGTAGTGGGAAGTGTTCCAGATCAGACAGGGTGGGCCTTGCTGGGGTGGCGGGGTCGGGGTGAGCATGGTGGGTGGAGGAGTACTGAGGAGTAGGCACAGTTGAAACCCCATCATGACGGCCACCATTACGATGTCACCCCTTGAACCCTTAAGTTATATCAATATCTAAGCCTGCCTTGGCTTTACAGTTAACAACATTGAGTATGTCTGATTCCAAAAGAACAAACATTCTGGGGGCAGATGTTTTCTAACTGGTGTGAGCAGAAGGTTCACTTGTAGGGGTGGATGGGTTACATGTTCAAAATGCAGAACTCTAAGCCTTCATCCAGAATTTTCTGATTCAGAAGATCTAGGGTAGTGACGCTGAGCCAAGAGCGATTTTGCTCCCCCCTCCCCAGGGGACATTGGGCAGTATCTGGAGAGTTTGCATTGTCACAACTGAAACCTGGGATGTTCCTAAACATCCTACATTGAACAGAACAGCCCCTCCTAACAAAGAATTATCAGACACTCAATGTCAATGGGGCCTGGGTTAGAAAATCTTGTTCTAGGGCAAGGACCAGGTAGGTGCATCTTAACAAGGGGCCTCGGGAGATTTTAATGCAGAAGCAGAAGCTTTACACAGTGTCTTTTTGATACAAGGGCTTCAGTATCAGAGTTCCCTTTTGCCTACCCCTTTGTTAGATTTAGGACTCAGCTTTGACTTACTTCTTCCCTTGAAGGCCCGCCTGGTAACCATCCTTCCTTTTGCCAAGCTCAGGGTAATTGCCCCTCCTAAGAACACCTTCACCACATACTTATAACCAACAGATCCTTGACAAAGCATACAAAAGCATAAGTTGGGGAAAGGTCTATTCCAGCGGTCTCCAGCCTTTCTGTAACCAGGGACTGGTTTCATGGAAGACAATTTTCCCACGGACCAGGGTAGGGTGGATGGTTTGGGGATAAAACTGTTTGACCTCAGATCATTAGGTATTAGCTTCTCATAAGGAGTGTGCAACCTAGATCCCTTGCATTCACAGTTTACAATAGAGTTCGAGCTCCCATGAGAGTCTAATGCCCCTGCTGAAGTGAAAAGAGGCAGAGCTTGCTTCCCCCCTGCTTACCTCCTGCTGTGTCACCTGGCTCCTAACAGGCCATGGACAGGTACTAGTCCATGGTTCAGGGGTTTGGGACCCCTGCCCTATTCAATAAATGGTGCTGGGAAAATTGGATAGCCACATGTAGAAGAATGAAACTATCCCTGTCTCTGACCATATAAAAAAATTAACCCAAGATGAATTAAAGACTTTAAACATAAGACCTGACACCATAAATATTCTAGAAGAAAACCTAGGAAAAACTCTTCTGGACATTGGCTTAGGCAAAGAATTTCTGACTAAGCCCTCAAAAGCAAATGCAACAAAAATAAATAAATAAATGGAACCTAATTAAACTGAAATACTTCTACCCAGCAAAAGAAACAATAATCAGAGTAAACAGACAACCTACAGAATGGGTGAAAATATTTGCAAACTATGCATCTGACAAAGGACTAATATCCACAATCTAAAAGGAACTCAAACAAATCAGCAAGGAAAAACAAGAACAACAACAGCAAATAATCTCATTAAAAAGTGGACAAATTATGTGAATAGACATTTCTCAAAAGAAGACAGACAAATGGCCGACAAACATAATGAAAAAACGCTCACCATCAATAATCGCAGGGTAAACGCAAATTAAAACTGCAGTGAGATACTGCCTTACCCTAGCCAGAATGGCCATTCTCAAAAAGTCAAAAAAACAACAGATACTGGTATGGATGTGGGGAAAAGGGAACTCTTATACCCACTGCTGGTGTGAATGTAAATTAGTACAACCTCTATAGAAAACAGTATGGAGATTTCTCAAGGAACTAAAAGTAGATCTACCGTTTGATCCAGTGATCCCACTACTGGGTATCTACCCAAAGGAAGAGAAGTCATTACGTCAAAAAGACACCTGCACATGTATATTTATTGCAGCACAATTGCAAAGACACAAAATCAACGTAAGTGCCCATCAACTGATGAGTGTATAAAGAAAATGTGGTATATATGTGTGTATATATGTGTGTGTGTGTATACACACACATACAGTATACACACACACACACACACATATATATATATACAGCATGGAATACTACTCAGCCATATAAAAGAACAAAATAATGTCTTTTGCAGCAACTTGGATAGAGCTGGAGGCCATTATTCCAGGTGAAATAACTCAGGATCAAAAACCAAATACTGCATGTTCTTGTTTATAAGTGGAAGCTAACGCATGGGTACGCAAAGGCATACCGAGAGATATCATGGACATTGGCAACTCAGAAGGTAGGAGTATGGGAAGGGGGTGAGGATTGAAAAACTACCTCTTGGGTACAATGTACACTACTCGGGTGGTGGGTGCACTGAAATCCCAGACTTCACTGCTATGCAATTCATCCATGTAACCAAAAACCACTTTTACCCCTAAAGCTATTGAAATAAAAAATAATACTAAAGCAAAAAAGAACACCTCCAGTCCCAGCCTGCATCAAATGCCCTCAGTTGCTTTTCCGTCTCACTGGAAGGAGCACTCCTCGTGGGCAGGGTCTAGGTTCACCCTGTTCACAGACCTGTCCCCAACACCTCAAAAGGTGCCTGGCCGATAGCAGAACTCAATAATCACATGTTTGTTTCAATCTCTCTCTGTGCTCAAATGCCATCTCCTACTGTGCCACCCACCCCCTCTTAGAATCTAGAGCCACCCATCCCCTCTTAGACACTATTACAGCACTCAGCTTAACATCTTCATGGAGGGAATCACTCAAAGTATCCTGTTGATTTGCTTGCTTACTTCTCATTCATTCAACAAATATTTTATTGGGCACTTACTGTATGACTTGTGCTTTGCCTACACTTGGGAATGTAATAGAACAAAGAGACAAAAATCCTTCCTCCCCTTGGAGCTTATATTCAAGAGGGGAACTCGTACAATAAACAGAATAGAAAACTGTCTAGAACCTGTGCGACATGGATCAGCTCACTGGGGAATAATCAAATGGAGAAATGGAACAGGGAGTTTGTGCGTGTGTGTGTGTGATATTTTAACTGAGGTAGACCTTTGGGAGAGGAGGACATTTAAGCAAAGACTGGATAGCTGGGGGGCACTTGTCTGCACTCCCCCGTTAGAATATAAATATCAACAGGGCCGCCACCTTCCCTTTCTCTGTGGCCTCTGTATCTCCAGAATAGGCACATAGTAGGTGCTCAATAAACATTCTTCAGAGGAAACAAAAAGAGGAGTATGTGATTAGACCTTAAAGTAAGCAGAAGGCAGATTTTTGTTTTTGTGACCACCCAC
Organism: Rhinopithecus roxellana; assembly: GCF_007565055.1. Lineage (NCBI taxonomy): Eukaryota > Metazoa > Chordata > Mammalia > Primates > Cercopithecidae > Rhinopithecus > Rhinopithecus roxellana. The sequence continues at coordinate 128,588,286 of NC_044561.1, read as the reverse complement.
TGATTAGCGAGAAGGTGCACTAAATTGAGGGGGGCGTGGGGAGGACGTTTTGGGGGGCAGGTTAAGACTTAGAGGATGGAGATCTTCACTGGATAAGATCCCCTCCCCCTTCCCCGCCCCGAACAAACCTAAGTTCTCCCTCTCCTAATATTGGGCATGGTCCCTGCTGGTCAGCCAACCTGGCCCCCTGAATCTCCCTCCACAGCCTCCCAGCTTCAGAGTTCAGCCATCATCACCCTGCCTCCTTTTCTCCCGCACCCCTTCCCTCCTCACCTCCTTTCCCCCCGCCCCCGCCCCTTCCTCCTCCCGGAGGGGTGTCCTCGCGCCCGGTGGGCACGCCCTCGCCCCGGGGGAGAGGGCGCACGGAGGGGCCTGGGCCGTCGCGCCCGGGCCCCCGCCCCCAGCCCCTCTCCCCGGCGGGACGCTGTCCCTTTAATAGGCTCCCGCTGCCTGGCGCTCTGCGGCTGGGGAGTAAATTTCTCCCTGTCATCAGGTCGCGGGGAGAGGAGGAGGAGGAGGAGTTTGTTAATGTTCAGTTTGTTCAGCGGGATCGATGTTTGCTGGCATCGCCTCGCCCTGTCTTGTGTGTGTGTGCGAGGGTGTGTGTGTGTTTGTGTGTGTGTGTGCATATGTGGGGGGTGTGAGTGTGTGTGTGCGAGGAAGCGGGGGTGCGTGCGCGTGTGAGTGCGTGTGTGAGTGTGTCTGCGTGTGTGTCTGTGTGTGTGTGTGTGAGTGAGTGAATTCCAGATTTTCTGTCTTTCCAAAACCCGCTCCTGTCCTCTCGCATATCACTCACAGACGGGAATCTGACAGCAGCCACAAACCTACAGTGAGTGATCGCTCTCCCCCCCGGCACGAATCCGCCATAGAGATCGGCGAGGAGGAGGAGGAGGAAGAGAAGAAGGAGGAGGTGGAGGAGGAGGTGGAGGAGGAGGAGGAGGAGGAGGAGGGAAAGAGGAGAAGGAAGAAGAAGAAAAAGAAGAAGAAACCCACTACCTTCCCAGGATTGCCTTTTTTTTTCCTTATCTTTACGCGCGAGTGTGCGTGTGGCGCGTGTGCGCCCCTCGTCCCTTCCATCCGAACCCGGTCTTGGATGTTTAATAAAGAAATCAAGTGTCTCAACAGTCACCAAAAAAAAAACGCAAAAACAAAAAAAAAAATCCAAAAGCAAATACAAAAAAGAGAGAGGAAAAAAAAATCCAAAACAAACAAACAAACAAGGCAGAACCAACCTCTACTTCAAAGCAGCCGGCGCAAGCCACCCGTGTCTGCCACCCAGAGAGGGGGGTCTCTGGCCCGTGGTGGAGGAGTTGCAGGGGGGATCGTCAGGGGGACAGAGGCCGAGTGACGTCCTAGGAGCCACCGGGCAGAGGCGGAGGAGACCCAGAGAGGCCAGAGAGACAGCGGGCCCTGGCGCGCGACTCGGGGCTGGGGCGCCAGAAGTGGGACTGGAGCGAAGTAGAGGATGCCGAGGAGAAAACAGCAGGCACCCAAGCGGGCGGCAGGTAAGAGAATCGGCTCCGCTTCGGGGCTGCCCAGCCCGGGCTGCCCTGTGCGCCGAGCTCCTCGCCCGCCCTCCTTGCCCCTGGGTGCCCGGGGGCACCACCCACTTAAGCTTTTCGGGGGAGTTTGCGCCGGGTGCCCCTCTAATAACCCCGTCCTCTCTCGCCTTCTCTGGTCTCCCAAATCCTCCCCTTTTAAGCTCCGGTTGGGTTGTGGGGAGCTATCCCACCAAGCCTTTCCTCCTTAAACTTTCTTTCCTCCACCCTCTACCCCACCCCTAACTTTCTCCCAGTCTGTTTCTTGCCTCTCGGGCCAAAGTCGGATTGAGGATTTGGGGCGCGGAGTAGGGAGACAACACCTCCACCCCTGCATCCCTCTGCGTGGTCAGTGCCAGTGGCTTCTGGCCTCCAGGGACAGCGTCTCCTCTCACTGGGGCTTGGGACGCTGAAGTGTGAGGCATACCGGACACTCGGGCTGCAGGCAGGCTTTGGGGCGAGCAATAGGAGTTTAGCGTTGATCACCAAGGTGGACAAAATGCCCCCAGGAAATGGATGGATCTTTGCGTATATTTTCTAAAAGGATCCATATTTGGAAATCTAATTAACAATTTCCCTACTCTCAAAAAAAGCAAAAGGGGTTGTGAGGGGGAAATTCCCCATAGAAATTTAAACAGCTCTGGATTTTCTTTGCCTAGAGAGTTCCAAACTTTGTGAAATGATTCGTACTGGAAGAACTACCCATCTGAATCCTTACTGCCCCCTAAAAAAGATAAGAACAAGTTAATGGATCAGTACAATAGACCTTCTAAGGTTGTTGTTTTTTTTTTTGGGGGGGGGGGTTGCTTAATTGCTTTTTTAATAGTGTGCTGGGGTTTGTTTCTCGGAAGTGTAATATGAAAGTTCATTTTTCTTCTGCCAGACCCACCCACTGAAAAATCAGCTTTCCACTTGATTGCTAGTTTTGATTTGACGTTTGATTGATCACCTGTCATCTCGCTGCCTTTGATCTATTCATTCTTGATATATATCAATAAATCACTCACCATGGTAACTCAGAGTGCCAGTGACGCAAACCTTGCCCTCTATATTCAGAGCCAGACATGCACAATTATTATCTTGTTTGGCTTTTAATGTGGGCGTTTTTATTTCTTTGTGTCCTTGCTAAAAGCTTACGTTTAGTTGTTTTCTCCTCTCTGTCTTTGCCCTCTTGATTTAGGCAACATTAGGTAAGGCTGGCCTTCTGCAGACCCACCTCCACATTTCATTCTGTTCCACTTCTAGCAAAACATAGGGAGAAGTTTGGTGGAACACTTTCATAAACTTTGCAAAGTCACCCTTAGAACAAATCCAGAGTTAGTTAGGAATCTGAGGAGAGTGGGCATCCTCTGTCTGAATGTGTTGAACCACCAAGCTCATCCTCCTTCCTCCCCTGATTCGGGTCCAAATGGCAATATAGGTGTTTCAAAATATCCACAGTTATCTTTCCTTCTGAGCACAGAATTGCTTCCCTAACTGTTTATAAGTTGGTTCGAGTGGCATGCAGAAATATTGATAAAGTGTGGATTCACATATCTTCTGATCGTTTCCCTAAAAGCAAAATAATTAAAATATTTTTAGTGAGGCATATATTTGGAACTTGCCTCATCAGTGAAGTTTTCTTTTTTCAACTCTAGTCACTTCTTTCGAAAACAATGTCTCTTTCCTGCAGTTGTCTCTTTCTGCATTTAACTCACTTATTTCCTAAAACTTAGGCTGCTTTGCAATCTGACAGCCTGTGAATGTGTTCAATGGCCTTTGAGACCCAGGAAGAGTGAGCCTGCTGCATCAGTTCTGGCAACATAAGTTTAAGTGTAGCTACATTATAGAGATAACGTCCTTATTGTTGTCCCGAAAGAGAACCCTGGGCTACCGTCCAGCAAGAAGTGATACTGCCCTGAAAATTACTCTTTTTTTTTTTTTCCCTGTTGTTCCGGTAAAGACTATCCACAACTAGGCAGTAATTTAAATTACCAGAATGACTGGACATGTCTCCTTTAGTAAGCTCATTACAAAAAGTGCACTGCTCAGAATTGCTCGACTTTGATTATAATTATCCTCCGATCGATAAGGATCCAGGTGTACGTAACATAACACTGTATCACATTATTTAAATTAGGTCCTTTTCATTAAACTGTATCTGTTGGTGCTGGCTAGTTTATTGGTGTGTGTGTGTGTGTGTGTGTGTGTGTTAGAAACTTGTAACTAGAGTTTCACTTTTCCGGCCTATTATATCCCTACTGTCTTTGTCTGTTTGTTTTGTATGATTCTTATTATTTTCACCAGAAGGGGAAAGCCTTTTTAAGTTGAAACAGGATAATACATTTCGTACACAGTGAGGGCCCTCTTACCTTATTTATTTGCTCACATATTAATAGAGGAGATAGTTTTTCATGCAGTGTTTCTTCTTTTCAGCTAAGGTCATCAATGTCCTACTCTATTTCAGCTGAAGTGGTTATTCACCAGTAAAGTTAGCCACTTTGGGGTTCTGTAGCCATTTAACATCCAGGGAAGGAGAGAAGATGGGTTCTAAGATTATGGCCATACTAACTTTTGTCACTGCTTAAAATTAAACACAATGCACCACTGTAAGTAATTACACCCAAGGACTGATGTTGAAAGCTTGATTTCTAGCTTGATTAACTGAATAATGGGAGATAGAAAAAGCCTGTGAGTGGATCAGAGCTGAGGCTCTCTCGGAGCGCTCTTTTTCCCAAGAACTGTTCCAGGCAATTTGATTTCTTTGTATTATTAATTTTAAGTTCCATGTTTCAAGGAATCAATTACAGAACTTTCTACTAAAGCAGGTATCTAAACAGAATAAACAGCATGATATTGTAAGTGATGAAGAATTTTAGTCTTTATTTGTTATATTCCTTCCCCTTCAGGGGGAAGGGATGTGAGGGGACAATTCTCTTTAAGGAAATAGCTAAATCAGAGTATTTCCCTCTGACATGTCATTCTTCCTGGCTTTCTTAAGCTATGCTATTCCACCATACTATTACTTAGGGCAAGAAAAAAAAAGTTGAGAAAGCAGCCTACAGTACCCCAGGGGTTTGTGTTGTGTGTGCATGCTTGCTTCCTTGGATGTATATTTCACTCACCATTAACATGCATCCACTATTACCTGAAAATATTGCGGGATTCAGTACCAGCATTTTTCCCTTCTATGCATTTCAAGGAAGATAGAGAAAATGGCAGGAAAGTAAAATAAAACAGAACGGGGTTTTGATTTGTTTGCATTTTGCAGGATGCAGAGTGGTTAAAAATTTAAAATTGTAGACTTATAATCTAACTCTTGATTTTCTACAGCCTATCTCAGCCTCTGTGCACACGCATATATAATACATATTTTATTTCACCATCCTGAACTGTTTTTATATTAACGACAGCCAATTGCAATAGAACACAAAATCTTTTGTGAGCATATCTTGTGAATATCTAATATATATATAAGTTATAGGATTCTGCCCCTGCCCACCCAAAGCAATTAGATGTTTCCTTCTCGCTGACTCAGAGGCTTTCTGATCACCCAGATCTGAGGAGAGTCTTGCAAGAAAGAACAGCTCCCTCAATTTATTTTGTTTATTTAATATGGAGATGAATAATGCAGATTTTGTTTTCATGAATGTCCTTGTGTGGCAGTAAACATTAGACTATTAGCAATCATTACTTAAAAGTTGCAATTTGCACCTTAATAACATAGGTTATTTACATGGGAAACATAGTCAGCGGGGACAACTCTGAACACTGCAACAGAGCAGAAATGACCTCAGAGATCTCTTTTCCATCTCTTGATAGTGATGACTCTGAATTAACGGGTGAGGTCCCAGAAATCACAACCAACAGGATGGAGGGAGGGGACAGGCAGCTCAGGGCAAAGTTTACCTTCAATTTACTGTCAAGTAGGACAGGATTCAAGAGACTAGGAATCAAGTAGATTTGGGACCCTGGCTCCCTCACTTTGTTTAAATATCCTTCAGAAAGACAAGTTCACATCTTGAATATTTAAATATCTCATGCGATGGATTCCTTCACTTGCCCAAAAGTATGATTTTAACAAATGAATGGAAAAATACTCACACACACACACACACACACACACACACACGCATGGCCGCAATAAAGCCCAAAGGGTCTCAGCAGCACAAACTCTTTTGGCCATTCTTGTTACTTAAGGTAGATCTCTGAAAAAGGAAGGAAGATACCTTGAAATCGCTTGGTCCACACAACATTTTGGATGGAAACTGATTGCTTAAGTGGTCCTTTTCCCACCCCCCGTCCTGATTTCCTTCTTCCACCTCTCACCTCACCCTTAAAGACTCAGATTGAATAGGACATCTCAAAAGCCCATTTGTTTTAGGCATTTATTGATTTCATTTTTAATCTGCCATATCAGGACACAATACGTTAACCCTAATCAGCAGATTACAAGTGACAGAGAGTTCTAGTAGAAACTATATAAGGGAGCAGGGCCTCTGGGAAACTTCTTGACGATGAAAATCTTCTCTGAGGCTTAAGAGTTTGAATGTTGCAGGTTACTTTTGGGGAGGGGAGAAACATTCCTCAGAAACAGTCTACGTTTTTTCCTTCCACTTTATATTTCCTTATCTCCCAGTTGCCCATTCTATTGCTACACTTTGGGAATGCTTACCACCCAAGAAATATCTCCCAAGTATCTTTAGGAGGTCTGTCCCTGAAGCAGCTTGACCTTTCTCATAGTCTCCAACGGAGGTTTATGCTTTCATTTCATCCCAGCTGATTTCTCATTTATTTGACGGAATTTCTCCAAAGGATAATATCTGAGTTGATTTGTTTCTCTTCCCAGGGCCTTGGGAATTGTGCTGTCCATTGAGCAGGTTTTGGTGATGGGGGTGGGGGCACAGACTGAGCCTGGCATTTTTGAAAGCCATTGAAATGATGCCTCACTGTTCGTCACTGCGGCTGACTTAGGAAGTCAACCAAGAAGAAACCTAGGCCCTGGTCATGTTTGTGCTGTGCCTGTAATTAGCTGACACGAGGTAAATGTCCAAAGTCGACCTTCCCTTCCGTCACTGTATTTATACTATCAATTTTATTTGGGAATGTCATGGTCTGGGAAGACTCAGCCACTATTTCAAAGGCAATGCCTGCCTCTACCCATGTCCCCTTTAAAAAACACATAAATTGCGGAACAAATTCTATATTAAGACCAGGCATACACAGAGTATCATTTTCGTTTGATGCAAAGTCAGTTGGAAATACATTAAACTAACAGTTAGGAGTGTCTTGCATCGCTTCCCTGAAGCAGTGCTTTTTCATTACATATTTAATTACAATCAAACTGAACGACTTTTATTAAAAAAATCACAGTGGTATTAAAAGAAGCCTGGCACACAAATAATTTTATTGCTTCGCAAGTTGAGAATGCTTTTATATTTTTATTTCTTTGGGAGAAATTTATTTTAATTTTCTAATGTTGTGATAAATACAGACTATCTTTTACTGTAGTCTGTAATCAGGGAGAGCTTATCCTTCTATCTTTATAGAGTCTGCTTACCCCAGAATAGGTTTTTATATTCATTTTTCAGCAATTTGTAACAATTGGTATTTTTAAATTTTTTTTAAGTTTTACGAGTTTGATTTAAAGTTAGAAATCCTCACGTTCCTTAGGGTGATCTTTGGCAAGCAGTTCTTTGATTACAGGAGGAATTTAGTCATTCTAACCACACAAGAAAGTGGAGAGTGCTTGCTTGCTTACCTGAATATTACAGTAAGAAAAAAACACCATCTATTTACATGCCTCTAACATGTAACACTATTTTCACTGGCTTTATAATTTCGTTTTTTCCCCTCCTACTGACCTTTCATTCCCTTGTTTTGGGAACTTTTTCTGAGAAGAACGTGTAGAGATAGCATTTAAAGTGGATTTCAAGATACATCAGATTTTTAAGACATTGTAATAAACATTAGAGACTTTAGAGCCCAACTGTTCCCTGCTAGTCTAGGTCTGCAAACTAATGAGAAAGCATCTCTGCAAACATATAGTTTCAACTTTAACTTGCACATGAATGGGGAGCGTCTCCAGCAGTGTGACCGGATTCATATTGCTCATTTTGTCCGAGAAATTATTTTGTCCGAGGGTATCAGACTGAGGTCCGTTCAAAGACATTATGTACATACACAGACACACAGAGGAGAAATCTGAGATGCGAGTGGGAATTGCTGATATATTTGTTTCCAAAGCAAACTCCATGAATGAAATGATTCAATAATTTGGAGGCATTTGCAAGTCATTAAAATGGCAATTTGGAGTGTTCAGTTGTTGCTCCCCTCAATTTTTTGCATTTCCCCCATAGAAAAAGACAACCTTTGGGCACCCTCCAATATTCTGGGATGCTGAAGTAATGCCTAAAATTATTTAAAATTTTAGAAATTAAAATTCAGGAGGCAGAGCAAGATAATCCTATTATTAATATATCAGTATTATTTAGCTACGCATAACGACAGGAAAACGCACAATGCAAAAGTTTTAGAGATAATGAGCTTAGAGAAATTACATGGGGGGAAGAAATACCTGGATCATATTTGAAAACATTTGTCTTGAATTCTGCTCATCTGAATGAGAACTTTCTTTCCACCTGTGTTATTTAAAAAACAATTTCAATATCCCCCTACCTGCTACCCCAGCCTGAAGCAGGGTCTAATGAAACTCTCTCTGGACACACAGATGTAAGACACTATATTACACAACCCTTTTTAAAAATTGTTTCAGAAAACCGAATGTGGGCATGCAAACCAAAAGAAAAACCTCAGGAATCTTTATAAGATAGCCAGCTCAGGGTTCAAGATTGAGAGAGCTTTGTTGCGGCAGGATAAGAAGACAACAGTATTGCATTTTAACTAAACACCTCTTCTTGGCAAATGAGAAGCGGTGAAGCAGGGAAGATTTTTAAAGGAGCTTTTTAGCTCTTTTGCATCTCTCTCCAAAGACTAATTTAATTGAAAAGCTATAGTGTCCATTTATGATAGAGGAAAAGCCTCATGTTTCCACAATGCTGGTAGACACTAAGGTGGGGTAAAAAAAAAAAAAAAAAAAAAAAAGCCAGCATTCTGCAGTTTGTTAGTACAAAAATTAAGATCACTGGTCTTAATTTCTTGAGTGATTTCAGAACTGAAGGAATACTCTAAAATCACCCGTGAGCTTTCTTCTTAAAGCCACATCTAAGCCATTTCTATGGAAATTATATAGTTTAGATATTAATGTGGGTAGAATACAGTTATTGTTTTTAACGAAAATAGTTATGAAGGGCAGAATGAGATAAAAACAGAGTTGGCAGCAAGCAACTCTGTTTGTAATGAATTTGAAAGAAACTTCCGTAATGCTTTACTGGATCATGAAAAATCCATGAAACCTGGTGACATGGGAGATACAAAATGAGACAGAGGGGTCAAGGTCTTCTATAGGGAAAAATGACTTGTCTAAGTGAGAGCAGCGGCATTTAAATATCTCTATATAAAGTACACAGGGCTTACTTTAAATCACTTCAATTTATCAGATCCTTGGAATTTGTTATGTATTTAGGAGCCTCTCTTTTATACCCCAGAGGGATATGAATAGCTTCTGGGTCAAGATGACGCTGTAGAGAAGAGTCAAATCTATTCTATGCGTATGGTACCATTTGGTACAGAAGAAATGCCAAAATGAAAAGCCATAAATGCGTTTTATATCAGAATTGCCTTTGGCTATTTTCCTTTATTAGAAAGTTGGATACACTGCTGAGTGCTTCTTCTTGTTTTCCCCCTTGGGATTCGATTTGGGACTGTGGATGGAACAGCAGAGTAAGGGGAAGTGACTTGGGTTCTGGTTGCAGGCTTGCCCTGTGCTAGTTATTTAGCCCCAGGCAAGCTCTAGAGATAAACCTTACTCTCCGGATAAGAATGTGAGGTTTTAGAGTCAGACTGATTCATGTTCAAGTCTCTAGGTCTAATTCTTGTTTGGCCGCATAAACTTGGGCAGGCTGCTCAAATCTCTGCTTTCCACTTTCTGATCTATAAAATGGGGGCAATCGTAGTTCTTTATATGTTCCAGGTGTGTGGAAAGGATTGCATCAGATGAGGGCTGAGAAAGTGTGCTGAAACTTTTAGGCGCCACAGGGATATGAGGGAACAGTGTGTCTTTACCCTGAATAACCAGACCATGGAAAATTTATATTAACCGGGAAATAAGCAACTTACCAATTATCATAGAACAAGGGGTCCAGGGCTTGAAAGAAACCAGATATGGATGCATTTTGATTTGTAAGTCTGGAAACACAATGGCTAAGTAATGTTTTAACCTCTTCTGAGGCAGACTCACGCTGGACTGTTTGGAGTTCGGCACCAGCTCAAAAAAAAAATGTTTTTTTCCCAAGAAATAGAATTTATAGCACCATCAACAATGATAACAACAGTAACAATGATATCTGCCACTAGACAAGTGCTTTTTACATACCAAGGGCTTTATATGTTTACATTTATTCGTTTACACGCAGTTATGTCTTGAGTTCCTACTATGTGCCAGATGCTGTTCTACTACCTGGGACCTGGAGGTGAATAGGATGGAGATGATCCCTGGGGATCTTGCCCTCCAACTGGGGGAAGCTAGAGAATATACAAACAAATTTATAAAGCAAAAGATCATTTCAGTATAGAAAAAAGCTTCATGATGACAATAGCTTTATAAAGCAAAATTGTGAGAGCAGGAGTTGGGACAACAGAGATGTGAATGGTCAGGGGAGACCTCTCAGAGGAGGGGACATCTGGCTGAGTCCTGTTCCTTATAACTTTCAAGTATAATCCCTGTTTTACTAATGAGAATCTGAGTAAGTTGCAGGATAACTCATTCAAGGTCGTGCAGTGGCCAAGCTGAGTTTTAAACTCAGCTCTTTCTGCTTCCAAGGCCCATGCATTTAATGTACTATGATCGTTTATCTAGAATAGTCATAGCAAATTGCCAGGAAGGACCCAAGGAAGAACCCTCAGTCTTACTATTCTCCCCCTGCATCTATTGTGATGTCTAAAGTTATGGGGGTAAATTGAGAGCCTAGATGGAGGATGCTGCCTTTCGCGGATAGAATCTTCAGGCCAACTCCTCTCATCTGCAGTTGTCTCTTTAAGGGATGTTCTTTCATATGTATGTACATGCATTCATTCGTTCAACAAATATTGGCTGTGCATCTATTATGTGCCGGGTATTGTTCTAGGTGCTGCAGAAATAAAGTAGACAAGAATAGAGATGCCCCTGCCCTCACACAGTTAATATTCTTGTGGGCAAGCCTAAAAAGGTAACAAACAAATAAATATATAACAGTATATTGAATAGTCCTAATTGCATTTCATAAGAATAAACCTGGCTTCATGCGGTAGAGAGTGATGGAGGGTTGTCATGTTATAGAGAGTGGTCAGGGGAGCTATTTCTCAAGTGGTGATTTGATCAGACCTGAAAAAAAGTGAGAGACTAGCCAAGCACAAGGCTGGGAGAAGGAGTCCAGGCAGATGAAGGAGGAAATGCCAAAGGCCTAAGGAGGTGATGTGATCTGATTCGGTTATTAGTTGAACATAGGCCCTGTTTGTATTTCAAAAGTGATGATGGACTTGGGCATGTTTGCTCTCTTGGTCTACTTACCCAGCCCTAGTGATGGTGAGTAGGATGCTTAGGATGATAGAGGTGGCAGCTGGAGATAAAAACACATTCCCAGCCTTCATAGAGAGATTGGTGCTGTGATGGATGACATGGCAAGGCTGTGGAAAGGCATTGTTAAGAGTCAAGCAGACCTGGGGTCCAACTGCAGCCAGCTGTGCACTCAGAAGCAAGTTTTCTCGCCTCATTGCACCTCAGCGTTTTCATCTGTCAGATGGGGATAAGGATTTTGCTCACCTCACATTTTATTTGTGATAATTCGATTATGTGACGCATATAAAACTCTTAGTGAGGGCCCAGTCTTTACATGGGATCCCCCTCACAAATGAATGTTTTTTATTCTTGCACTTAATTGCGTTTTCTTTTCTGCAGGAATTCTGAGAGAAATCTAGGCACCTGAGTTAGTCCTTGGCACGTATTAGGCACTAACCAAATATTTCCTGATGAATGAATAAATGAAACTGTAAAGAAATGAATGAATACTTTCATTCGCGTATTGCTTTGTATACTAATTAATTACTTTCAAGCATAAGGATCTCTTCCATAGGTCTAAAACTTTTAGCAGACCTCTGGACCAATTGCAAATCCTAGCTGTTCTTAGAATATGTTTCAAATTAGAAACTATTCATGACCAGAAGACGATGGTTTTCGTCTTAATCTTGTATTTTGCTCATCTTGTCAGTGGGCCTTCGATTGAAGAGCAGTGATATCCCTTTGTGCGGTAAATATTGTTCATTCATCTTCTAGACAGTGCTTGCTGAGAACATGGATGGAGGGGAAGGGTGGAGGGTCCTCATTTCTGACCCTGAGGTTCAGCCTCTCCCTGCGCACTCTCCAAGCGCCTTCCTGGCCTGCGCTCTCCAGGTGCTCCCAGTCCCCCAGGACCTGACAACTCTGCCCCTACCCCATGGGGAACCCGCGCTTATCCCCTCAGGCGCCAGGAGGCACAGCTTAGGGGTTGTTAAGCTAATGGGAATAGGCTACGGCTGTTTCCTGGTAACGCCTTCTTCACTTTTTAATTGTCACCTCCAGATAAGTGCCTGAGAGCAGGAAGAAGTGAAGCTGGCTGCTGCCTGTTAAGATCTTAGGACAAAGAGATTTGGGATCCTGGAGAGCACGGGGGAGATTCTGCCGCCTGCCTTAGGACCTTCATGAACAAGTGTGATGATGGGAGGGACGCTGTGGTTGTGTACCAGGCGCTGTAGGAGGCGCTGGAACTGAAGCCTTACATCCGAATGACAAAGTGCCTGCCTTCCTGGAGCTTACATTGAGTGCGGAGGGCAGACCAGAGACCAGCCAGCAGACAGTTCCATGTGTCAGGGTCTGGTGTCTGCAGAGGGTGTTTGCAGGAGTAGAGCATGACAGGAAGTGGCTGTTTTGAATAAGATGGTCAGGAAAGGTCCCCGTCTGCGGAAGTCATACTGACAGTGGGTCTGGTGTGAAGCGGTTGGAAGAAAACTGCCCCTCTCTGGAGGAAGACAGTGACGGGCACAGCTGAACATCTGGGGCTAGAGCTACTGGGACGAACAGGAGGAGCAGATGGGAAGCTGGGTGTCCGGAGCAGACGGGGAGGGTGAGCAGGGAGGGTAAGGATAAGCAAGCAAGGGACTGGGGCTGTCACCGAGGTGGGGTGCCTCGGATGGTGCAGGAGCAGAGTCAGGATCTGACTTAGGTTTGATAGGGTCCTCTGGCTGCCCTGCGATTTATCAGGGACCCAGGTTGCGAGCAACCACTCAAGAGGAGTCTACATCAATGCAGTCAAAGGCTATGCAGAGTTGGACCAGATCGATGGCGGAGGAGCCATGGCAGTGGTCCGGAGAGAGACCACAAGGTTGCAGACAGGTGCGAGTGAAAAAGAGGCGTCTACTGAAAGCTGTACAGGAAAAATCAGACTAGGTTAGCCATGAATATTTTCTCTAATTCTGTCTTCTATTTTTCTCCTCCAGTTATGTGTAAGGGTCTTACTGCAGATTGTCAGTCTATCGTTCTCTGAGCCAAAGTGGAAACCAAGAAAAGTGTTGGAAGCCGCATACATTCTAGAATCGGCCATACAGGGAAAGAGGCCACACTTTTCCAAGCACATTTCCTGGAGTCCTGGAATGGCTTCTTCACATATTTCTCCACCCCCATTAGATAACTCAGTCCCTGGGCAAGGGGATGGATCCTGGAGTCTGACAGACAGGCATGGGTTCGATTTCTCTCCAATGATTATTTCATCTCGGTGTGACCTCAGGCATCTTTGCTTCCCAGAATTTGTTCTCTCATTAGCAAAACAGACCTAATAAAAGGACTCATTTCATAGGGTTTTTTATGAGGATTAATTGAGATAAACCAGATGATACACTTAACACTGTGGTATCTGCAATGAAGAAAATGGTGAATGGTGCACACATGGTAAGTGGTCAATACATTTTAGTCATTCTATTAACAAGTTAATAATCCTCTCCATGCCTTGATTTCCTTATTGGTAGAATGGAGATAATAAAATCCCCTTCTGGGTAGTTGGGAGAAGTCAAGTATCAATACCAGTAAAGCACTTGAAATGGTGCTTTGCATACAGTGAGTGCTCAATAAATGTTAAATTATTAAAATCATCACCATGACTCTGACCTTATGGACTTTGAAGGGCAGATGTTGTGTCTCATTGCTTTCATGTCCATGAGACCCGGCACATAGATGGTGCTCAATAAATATTATTTGAAGGAGTGAATGGTGGTGACATGGTGCTTAGGAGTTAAAATGAGAAAACCCAAGGAGCCAAAAGCATGTCTCTAGGGGGAAGGGTTAGAGAGCACTGACTCAAACCATCATCTCCAATGATGCAGTTTTAATGAGGAAGCAAGCCCATCCTTGAACATTATTTAAGCCAGAGTTATCCCAATAAGCATGTCCCTACCATTAGTGTAGATTAAGCAGCATTGAATCATGTAGTGAAAGTAATGTCCCTTCTTCAATACCATTTCAATGCCTCTGGTAAGTCAAGAGAAAGTCTTTGATAATAGCCTATTTTTAACACCTCTCACCCTTGTTTGTCAGAAAGAGCAGATCTCAGATTCAGAGACTTTAGCAAGCAAAGATATCCAGTAAAGAAATGAAATAATGGCCAGGCGCGGTGGCTCATGCCTGTAATCCCAGCACTTTGGGAGGCCAAGGCAGGTGGATCACGAGGTCAGGAGTTCGAGACCAGCCTGACCAACATGGTGAAACCCCATCTGTACTAAACACACACACACACACACACACACACAAAAGATTAGCTGGGCGAGGTGGTACATGCCTGTAATCCCAGCTACTCAGGAACTCAGGAGGCTGAAGCAGGAGAATCGCTTGAACCTGGGAGGTGGAGATTGCAGTGAGAGCTGAGATTATGCCACTGCACTCCAGCCTGGGCAATGGAGCAAGACTCCATCTAAAAACAAAAAAAAAAAAAGAAAAGATAAAAGAAATAAATGAAATAATAATCTTAGGGCAGGGCATGGTGGCTCATGCCTGTAATCCTAGCACTCTGGGAGGCCTAGGCGGCAGATCACCTGAGGCCTGGGGTTTGAGACCAGCCTGGCCAACATGGCGAAACCCCGTCTCTACTAAAAATACAAAAATTAGCCAGGCATGGTGGGGCATTCCTGTAATCCCAGCTACTTGGGAAGCTGAGCCAGGAGAATCGCTTGAACCTGGGAGGCAGAGATTGCAGTGAGCCGAGATCTCACCACTGCACTCCAGCCTGGGTGACAGAGTGAAACTCCGTCTCAAAACAAAAAAATAGTAATAATCTTAGACTTTCATTGTCTGATTACCATCAATGTATAGCAAATGATATGGGGTTTTCATTGACTATGACATAAATTTTTGTTTTAAAATAAAATTAGGGCAAGAAAAAAAGAAGGAATCGTTTTAAAGAAACGTGTAAAAAAACCAACTGTGTGTGTGTTGTGTGTGCGTGTGGAGGAGGGGGAAGATGTTGCACAAGCTGTGAAGAGGGGCTAGAATGATGTGAGGACACTACAATGCCAGGTCAGGGCAAGGTGCACGAAGAAGCTGTGAGTAAGGGCTGTCAAGAAATCCCCAGAAGACAGAGGCTTTCATTAAAACTTCCAAAGACTTTGGAAATCTGCAGGAATCTCCTCTCCCAGGATATCAATGGGAAGCTCAGGAAAGTCTTTACTTACCCCCCAAAATTTGCAAATATGGAAGGAATGGGAATGATTTCCTAGTTTTGCAGCCAGAAGAGAGGAGTGGTTCTCAACCTTTATTTGGTATACTCATCACTTGGAGAAATTGCTAAAATGCAAATTTGCAGATTCCAGACCTATAGCCTAGAGATTCTGATTCCATAGGAGGGGAATGAGGCCCATGAATCTAGGAATTTGTACATTAGATATACATTAATCCATTTGAATTACAGGATAACAGGAAAAAGTACATAAAATTTATGTAAGTTCCCTTTTTTTCTACTCTTTCTCTCCTCTCTCTGTCTTCCCTCCCCCTCTCTCTCTCCCCTACCCCAAAATGCCAAAGCACTTATATTTTAAAAGTTGTTTCAAAGTTGTTTGAGGGGTCCATTTTCACTTATGGCTTTTAGTGAACGGAAAAAAAAAAAAACATAAGAAGTCTCTCTATTGTGTTACAGCGAGGAAATGCGTGCATTTACGCATTCGTCTACCTGGTCTCAGCACGAAACAGAGCCCAGAAAAGTCTTCAATTAAGAAGGAGAAAGACAAGCAATCCAGAAAATAATTGAAGGGGGCTTTGTCTGCTTGGGAGCCAGCTGGCAACCTGGGTTCCAGATCAGTGAAACAGGAAAGAAGCAAAAGGGATCTCTGACCTGATTCTTGATTCTTTATTTCTTACACCCTGCAATTCTGAAGACTCTACAGAATGGGGGCAGAAAACCTGGGTGGTATTTTTTTGGAATCTCCTCTACTTTCTTGTTGTCTATTTCATATTTTTTCATACTTTTTCAATGACTTCTCTTCTTTTTTATTCTTCCTTGATTTCCTTTTTTCTTTCCTGATCTCCTTTCCTGAGTCAGACTTCCAAGCCCTTTCTATGTAGTACCGGTGCCCCATGGGTGAATGTGGTAAAAATGATGATGGTGCTGATGATGAACATGACACTAATCACGACTGTCATCATCTTAATGGTTACCACTTCTTGACTCATATAACAACTAAGCCAAAAGGACTAAGCTTGTACCTAACATTTACCAAGCACTGGCTACATTCAGTTTGTTTATACACAGTCTCTCCCTGAGACATCCCATAAGCTGGCTATGATTATTGGCCAATTGAATAGATACGGAAACGTAAGTTTTGGAAATTTCAAGGAGCATGACTAAGATGACGACAAGCTTTTAGATAGGATACTGAAGCAGCCCACCTATCAGAGTCCAAGCTCTCAGACACGATGCTTTGTTGTTCCTCGTAGTATTTAATGCTTAACAGCACAGACTCACATAAATAAACTTCCACAGTCTAGTATGGATACACGGAGGCCAAGGCCGTGAACTGAAATTTAGTGTTTCCCCAGGTTGAAGTAAGTCAATTGTGTCATAGAAGAAAAAAAAATCATCCCTACTTATTTAAATCCCCAAACACCATCTTTAAAATTTCAGCCTATGAAGAAAAAGAAAAAGAATAAAGGACTTTTAAAACCTCTTATGCTATCCACGGCAGCATTTTCGTAAATCCATTCCTGTTTCACTACACAAAAGTAGAAAAACATCATGAAAACCCCCAACACAGTCCATCTGGGGTGTCTCAGTAAGAATCATGCTCACCCACTCCACAGCATCTCTGAGGATGTGTCCTTAAGTCAGACACTGCTCATCTGTTCCTCATAAATCTCTTGTAGGCTCCAGGATTCTTCCTGGCCGTCAAAAAATATGGAACGCATGCAATGACACTGCCCTGTTATTTATTTTAGCAAATGAAAAGCTGCCCTCACAGGTTTACAGCCAAGATCTCTAAAAGATATCTTGTATTTGTAAGTATTTAACTGTAGGTGATGCTTAAATAAATACTCCAAATAATAGGATAAGAAAGGTGAACATGAAATTCAAGGGATCCTATCTGAGAGGGAAAATGTTGTCTACACCAGAAATCATGATAGGATCTGTCTTGCACACACACAAAAAATCAATTGTTTTTAGTTATTGTTGGTGATAAGTTTTTTTTTTTTTTTTTAACATTTTGTTTATTTATTTCCTTTTTAGTGGGTCACATTGTAAAACAAACCATTGTGTTAAAACAAAGTTTGGCAAACTGCCTTGCCATCTGACTTGAGGTTAATCTAATAAGAAATGGAATGAAATGATCATCCTGTTTTATTGTCTTTAACATTAATATTCTGTTAGTATTGGGTGGGAAGTCAGATGGAACAGAAGAGAGAAAGAACTGTTAAAAAAAATAAGATGAGTTTATTTCATTTGATCAATCAATTTCAGATATAAAATAATTAAACTTTACAAATAGTTAGTTATTCTTTGAACAACAAGCTTAAAGTCTCACCCCTGTAAAATAGGCATAAGGAGAATTCTTACTTCCATGAGGTCTTATGAGAACTTAAAAAGGTGATACTTATTACATACTCAGAACAGTGCTTGGTGCATAATAAGAATTCAACAAATTTTAGTTATTATTTCCTTTCTCAGTCTCTCCCTAGAGACAGGCACTATTAAAAATCTAGTGGGCATATCTTCTGTTATTTATAGTTTTACATGCATGTATATGTTGCTAGAAGAATTATTATTCTTTTGTATATGTTTTTAAAAGATTGGGTAAATAGTTTCACACTATATTTTGCAATTTTTTTTGCTTTTTTTTTTACTTTATGTGTGGACTCTATCCAAGTAAATAGATAGATAGAAAAAAGAAAGAGAGAGATGGTAGGTTTTAATATATATACATACAAATTATATGTATACATAAAACTAATTTATCTTTATGTACTTTGTAATATTCCATCATAAGAATGTACATTTTCATTCATTCATCAGTTCCTCTGTTAATAAACATTTAGCATGTTTTAAATTTTTCATCATTGAACAAAATCATGTACTGAATATTGGTGGTAATTTTTACGATCTTCACATAAGTAATTTACGTGGAGAAGAACAGTTATGAAAAATTTACTGCATGTAGTAAGAAAATCATTTGGGAAAAAAATAAACATTATTGAAACAGCTAATATTTTATAATTGGAATATTTTTGGTAATTTCGCTGAGATGTCTATCCCTCTAAGCAAAAATGTCTACTCCTCTAACCAAAGATGTCTACCCCTCTAACCAAAAAATGTGTATCTAGTAGGCACTTCCAAAATGCCTGCTTGACTTAAGTATGCTGAGTGTAAATAAAATATATCAATAATCCCAATAATGAGTGTGTTAAGAAAACTGTGAGTAACTGCCTTGGGGTGGGGCGGGGAAGAGGGAGAAGTAAAAAGAAAAGCATGAACAACAGAAAATAAATCACACCTGTCCTCAGTGTTGGTAACAGATCAAGCTTCAGAGCTGGACAGCTATGGCTTTAGAGATGCCGAGCTTCTGGGGTGCTACTGGTGTGTGGATGGGGTCAGGTCAGGGAAGGAAGAGCCCTTGGATTTTGTGTTACAAGATGAATTGTTAACAATAGTCAATCCTGCAATTTAATACTTTAAGCAGTTAAACTTCAGTTTAATGCAGTTTAGCAAACATATATTGAGGCTCACTTGTAGGTCCAGGGGGTAGAAATATAAATAAATAAGACAGAACTCCAAGGTTTAGAAGGTCCACGTGGTACAATATGCTTTTCCTAACCAAGACCACCAACATCATCCTTAGAACTGGGATGTACGTGTGTGTGTGTGTGTGTGTGTATGTGTGTATTGGGTCTATTACCAATGTGTATTGAGAACACTGTGCGTATATTTTACCCAGAATGACTTAGTTACACTGTATGTATATTTTGATTGTGTATTTCTGCTGTAGGTCTCTTTTATTGTGTATATGAGTTGTGAATACATGTATATTATGTGTGTTGTAATGTGAACAAGTTTGATGCATGTTGTGGGTATTAATGTGTGTTGTGGTGGGGGAGAGAGTGTGAAAGCTTCTCTGATGCATGATTTTGTGTGGATTATGTATATTGTGGGTATTAGTGTATGTATTGGGGGGAGAGAGTGTGAAAGCTTTTCTGATGCATGATTTCATGTGGATTATGTATGTTGTGGGTATTAGTGTGTGTGTTGTGGGGGGAAAGAGTGTGGAAGCTTTTCTGGTGCATGATTTTGTGTGGATTATGTATATTGTGGGTATTAGCGTGTGTGTTGGGGGAGAGAGTGTGAAAGCTTTTCTGACGCATGATTTTGTGTGGATTATGTATATTGTAGGTATTAGTGTGTGTGTTGTAGTGGGGAGAGAGTGTAAAAGCTTTTATAATGCATGATCTTGTGTGGATTATGTATATTGTGGGTATTAGTGTGTGTTCTGTGGGTGGAGAGAGTGTGAAAGCTTTTCTGATGCATGATTTTGTGTGGATTATGTATGTTGTGGGTATTAGTGTGTGTGTTGGGGGAGAGAGTGTGAAAGCTTTTCTGATGCATGATTTTGTGTGGATTATGTATGTTGTGGGTATTAGTGTGTGTGTTGGGGGAGAGAGTGTGAAAGCTTTTCTGATGCATGATTTTGTGTGGATTATGTATGTTGTGAGTATTAGTGTGTATTGGGGGAGAGAGTGTGAAAGCTTTTCTGATGCATGATTTTGTGTAGATTATGTATGTTGTGGGTATTAGTGTGTGTGTTGTTAGGGGAGAGAATGTGAAAGCTTTTCTGATGCATGATTTTGTGTGGATTATGTATGTTGTGAGTATTAGTGTGTATTGGGGGAGAGAGTGTGAAAGCTTCTATAATGCATGATTTTGTGTGGAGTATGTATGTTGTGGGTATTAGTGTGTGTGTTGGGGGAGAATGTGAAAAGCTTTTCTGATGCATGATTTTGCATTTGTGGTGGACCTGGCATGTGCATGAGTTCTTGCCAACTACGCTACTAATGGAATCACCACAAAACCCTTCAGGATTTTCCCTGTGAACATGAAGCCAACGTCACAGTGTATTTCCCTGGGGGTTCCCCTGTGGCACTGTACCCTGACCTTCTGGTCACGGCTTGGTGAGAGAAAAACAGAACCACTGTTACACAGGATGTCCCCTGCTCAGGAAAATTTGCTCTCGATGGGAAATGTATAAGAGACAGATAGTACCGGAAGCTCCACACCCTATTGTATTGTCTATTTCCTTGCCTCTCTTCCTCTCCATGCCACATGTCCTATCGTGTCAGGGATTCATCTTAGGAATTGTGGGAACAATTCTTTTGCAATACCTGGAACACGGTCGGTGTTTGGGTTGAATGCATGAATGTATGAATGAATGAATGAATTAATGAACAAGGGTTCTCCAAGGTTCCAGGCCTTCGGAATATTTAGATACCCCAGTTATTTATACTCACAGAGCTGACTGGAGTAGGGTCTTAGTAAATGTCAAATGGATAAACCGATGCATGCATGTGGCACTCATGAACATTTGCTTATCTCAGAAACAGACTAGCAATCGTAAGAAAACAGTTCCCCAGTGGGGCTTTTATTCTTCCTCTGTGGATCCCATAGGAGCCCCTTGTCTCCTGTCCCTTTGGTTTAATTATTGTTCCTTAAGATCAGCATGGCAGCCCTTCTATTTACTGTCAAACTGCAGCCACAAATGGAGAGACAAAGAATGAAGGGAAAAAATATCTTCATAATCCAGGTACAGGAATTTCCTCAAAGATATTTTTTTTCTTTAAAAGAGGTGAAAGGAAGGTGGAAAAGTTGGGGAAATGAGTTTCCAAACTTGCCAAACACATAAACCAACAGAATTGTGTTGCTGCCTCCATAAATGTTTAATAAGTTTTATCATCTTGTGACTAAGGTTAAACAAATGTGAGTCCTTTGAGGAATTATTTACTGGAAGCAAAGTTATAGCATCAACATCTGTGTTTCCAATCACTTAGATGAGGAATAGATCAAATAAATCATGAGTAAGTTCCACAAAATAACTTCTGTATTATCATCTCAGGAGAAGAATAATGTAAGCAACTCTTTTAGGTGCCCTCTCGATTGGAATTTAGAGGTTTTTTTCTTAGGCTTCTCTTTTTTTTATTCATTTCATTGTCTCCAAAGAATAAGTCTTCACTGCTTTGTGGAAAGTTACCATAAAAACATCCACAATAGAAGGACTTTGAAATTTCTCTCCGGGAATCTGGCTATTTCAGCCAACATTCTCATTTGGGAATGGGCTAACATTTCCAATATATAACATCCATATAATTTAACCTCATAAATTTATTTTTTTTCACAGTGATGTAATGGGGAGACTGACCTGGAGTTTGTAAATGTTCCCTGCTCACTGCATTCCCCGGGGCAACATAACATTCTAGACAGTGTTTTATGTGCCCTGATTAAAATATAACATATTCTTGCATTTCCTGTGGACTGACCTGTTAGTACTCTTAGCAGAACATTTAAGGAATACAGAGATGTTTTCAAACGTGTAACAATGCACTGTGTGAGGTTTGTTGTTGTTGTTTTTAAACCATGATCTCATTTTCATTTTAGATCACAGTCCCCTGAGCACCCCTCCACAAGAAAACTTTTGTGCTTTGGTTTGACTTTGGAATCTGCCAGTGCACTCTGACAAATAAAAATAAGCAGGGATGCCTGTCTGTAACTGCAGATTGGAATTCTTAGGCACATACTTTAAGCTGCTTTCCTGAAGTGGAGGGAAGGATTTGGAAAAGTTAATGGGGAGTCCCCTAAGATAAAACAGTAGCAATGGAAACTTACCACCTTCCTTATTAAAAGAAAAAAACCATAAATGAAGACAAGGGGAAGGGCTTCTTACAGGTTTTGCAATCATGAAAATGACAATTGTGACACATAGTACACTGAACAAACCAATTTGTGGATTGACATGTTTTAATTTTCTATGCGAGAAACACAGAAAAAGTAAAAGGCCACTCTTGCCTTCCAGAGGAGCAAAGGGAAGTTTGTGGGGTGAGGACTTGATCTGGAAACCTTGCTGGGCTGAAGTTGATGCTGCCATGTAGCTTTTCCAGGGTACAAATCTCATTCCAAGAATAACACAAAAGAGGCTTGGAAACTGCTTGAGGGAAGAAGGGATGGATAGATCAAACAAATTAGTGCAAGATAAGTTCCCTGAAAGGAATATGTGTATTTGAGAGTCTGCCTTTTATTCATTTAGCAGATATTTATTAATTTATATTGTTTTTCTGGCCCCCGTGCTGTGTGTCAGGGCTTATCAGGATAAACAAGGCACAGCCTCTGCCTTCAGAGTTTAGCAATGGAATGCCCAGAATAACGTCCAGAAGAAGGCACCCAGTGAGGGCTCAGGAAATGTTAGTTGAAAGAATGAATGGGTGAATGAATGGATGAATAGATGGGTGAATAGATGGGTGAATGAATGGGTGAATGGATGAATGGATGAATGGATGAATGGATGGATGGATGAGTGGATGGATGAGTGGATGGATGGATGGATGGATGGATGGATGGATGGATGGATGGATGGATGGATGAGTGGATGGATGGATGGATGGATGGATGGATGGATGGATGGATGGATGGATGAATGAACGGATGGATGGATGAATGAATGAATGAATGAATGCATAAAGATGATCTGTGGCTCCCTAGGAATTCAAGCTCATGTCTATATGTTTGTTTCTGGATCTAATTGTGATTCCTACCCGGATTTTATCACAGGTGGACCCTGACATTTTCATTAGCAATGGTTCCCTGATTTCCCTTCAGATGAATCCTTTCTGAACCCAGGTGCCCTCTATCCTGCACATTAGCCCCTGGTCAGCTCTTATGAGCCATAATGTGCCATGACGTTCTCCAGATTTTTTCCTGATTGGCCACGCTGAGTCTTTTTGATTGCTCATCACAACCTTTAATCAAACCGACTCGGTTTCCCTGTGTCTCCTTCCCTCTATTTTGCTCCTGGAAACTGACAACCAGACGCGTTAACATTTCCGAGAGTCCACCACGTGCCAGGTTCTGTCCCATGTGCACTTGAGGCTCATTTAGCCTCCCTTTCAATTGAGGAGGTAGACTATTATTCCTGTTTTCCAGATATGCAAACTGAGACACAGAGCTGTGAAGTAATTAGTTCATATAGAAGACATATAGTGGAGCCAGGATTGAAGATCAGGTGTGTTTGATTCCAAAGTCACACCAAGTACCTAACCTCAGCACCTCTAGAAGTCAAACTTTTTTTTATCTTGATGAACCCTGTTGTTGCCTGTGATACATTATCCAGCATCTGAGTGACTCAGCGGAGCTCCAGCTTCACAGCTACAGATACAGAGACCCAAGCGATGGGGTTGGGGTAAGCTCCATCTTTGATGTTTTTTAACCTCGCTTCTCATTCAGAATCCCTACATGGGGTGGTCGCAGCAACCACCTAGCCTCATCGTCCATCTGGCTTAGCCACTGGCAGAAAAGAACATCTCTCTCCAAGGACCTCCAGCAAATGTTCTGGGGTTGTCCTTGGCCTACATAGGTTTCCCCGACCCTCCCCAAACCAATCACTTTCTCTGGCTGTGTGCATCCAGAATGATTTGCCAAAGCAAAATCAAAGTGGCATTACCAAAAAAGGGAGGAATGCACGCAGGGCCAGCAGAGTCCATAGCTGTATACTGCGTTCTCTATAGGGTTCCAACCGAGTGCTTTGAACTCAAGCAAACTGAGGTTCCAATCTAGGTTATTTACTTTTTCTTTTCTTTTCTTTTTCTTTTGAGACAGAGTCTCGCTCTGTCACCCAGGCTGAAATGCAGTGGCGCAATCTTGGCTCTGCAACCCCCACCTTTCAGGTTCAAGCGATTCTCCTGCCTCAGCCTCCTGAGTAGCTGGTATGCGCCTCCATGCCTGACTAATTTTTGTATTTTTTTTTTTTTTTTTTTTTTTTTTTTTACTAGAGACAGGGGTTCACTATGTTGGCCAGACTGGTCTCGAACTCCTGACCTCAGGTAATCCACCTACCTCGGCCTCCCAAAGTGCTGGGATTACTGCTTTGAGCCATTGTGCTCGGCCAAGGTTATTTACTTTCTATCTGATCATAGACAAGTTATTTAACCTTCTAAGCCCCACTTGCTTCATTAAAAATAGTGTGTTTAATGCATGCTGGGTACGTAGTAAGTTCTTAATAAATGTTAGTCAATGTGATGTTGGTAGACAACAGTAAGTTGAAGACTACTGGAATAGCACATGGATATCTTTGGAGAAAGAGATATATTATTTTGAGGTCTGCATTTATGCTTTGGGGCACATAGTTTAATAAAATGGTTTATATAAAGTGGAAGTGGGGTAAAATGTCTCCCAGAATGAGCCAGCAGGATTGAAAGAACCACTTTCCAAGTCTAGATCACTGTAGCTTCTTTTTGCTTAGGGCCAAAAGTTCTTCTCAACTTTCCTTTCAGGTTTTTATTTATTTATTTACTAGAAAAAAAAAAGGGAATTGAGAAGCCTGAAATGATGAAGATGCTCATGATTTAAAAAAGTTTTTGTATGTCTGGAATGAAAGATGTGGTGAGGTTGAACAGGAAAAAAAAAAAAAAAAATGACTGTATCCCAGTCAGCCTGGGTGGTATCACTTCCTGCTTTCCCGAGGTAAGAAGGCTAGAGGAATATGGGCATTTGGTTGTTGAGAAAGTTTGTCTGACTTCTCATTGTATTTGGGATTGTTCAGAGACTAACTGGTTGGATTGCAATTTGCTTTCTTGTGGAAAAACTGACCTAGCAACATATATTGTGCATTCGAGCTTTAGAGAAGCCTTTTCCCTTGTAGTTTATTCTCTTGCATAGTGGTGTTTCTAGGCTGCTGACATATGCGAAGGAAACATTGTATTGATGTGTGCATGTGACGCTCTACCTGCAACATGTATGTGCTCGTGGCTGAATCACGTGTGTCTCCGAAGCTGAGAGCCCTGGCTGCTGTTGATTTAGTCCAATCGCATATATAATACTCTGTGGAAACCATTCCTGGTTAGTAGCTCCTCACTACTGTGTTACACAAGCTGCTGGCAAAGGTAATTATGTTTAATAGGAACCACCTTTGATTTAAAGCTGCAGCGGTGAGTAATTAAATTGAGCTCAAGCACGAGGGGGTAGCGTTCAACCTTTGTTTAGGGACATTCATCGGGAGCGGCTGGGATCTGTTACAAGGGCAATGTTTCTTGGGCTCATATTTGTCACCCAGATTGTCTTAGAAAGACATCAGTGCACCTGGGAGAGATGCAGCAAAGGTGTAGTGTGGGCATCTGCTTTCTTCGTCTTGTCTCCTCAAATGTCACCAAAGGAGAACTCGCCTCCCAGCTTCATCTGCCCTGGTTCCTGTGCTCGTCTGCCCTCCAGGGGGTTCAGCACTGTCCTGCTCTCTGGTTTCGCAATGCTCATCTCTATGGATGATCACGACCCCAGTAGTGATCAGTCTTACCATGTGGGCTGGCAGTCCTGAGATTTCTAATCTGGGTCTACTCGGACAGCAGCAGCAACAACGAAAGCATACCTGTCCCTTAATCCTTTAATGATTGAATTTGAGACGAATTCGTGTTTATAAGATTTCATTTCAGTCCCATGGTGGCTATTATTGTATCTCAAAGATGATCTACTTGTATACATTTCTATATTTTCTTTTTAGCAAACCTAACCTGATTAAAAAGAAAAAAAAAATGTCTGAGCTGTCCTCTCCCCATCGCTACCCCCTAGAGCTTCTGAATCGTAACACCCAAGCAAGCTGTCTTTGTTGGGCAAAGACAGCCTGTTCCAGGCGATGCCACCTAGAACGGGGGTGACATACTTGCTAGGGAAGAACAGCAACTCCAACTAAATCTTTATGGCTTCGAAAGGATTCGCAAATTCCAGGCAGAGGGTTTTGCTCCATGATAACGGCAAAGTGGGTTCATAAAATCCGGAGGAATCCTACGAAAGTCTCTTACTCCCTTGCTTTTAGGATAAAGAGATGGCCTAACACCTTCCTACTCAAAGTATGGTCTGCAGGCCAACAGCCTCAGCATCTCCTAGAAGCTCATTAGAAATGCAGATTCTCAGGCCCCACCCCAGACCTGCTTCATCAGCATCTGCATTTTCAGAGGCTGCTCAGGGGATTTGTGAGCACGCTGAGATTTGAGAAGAGTTAGCCTACCCTGATTGGTTGACTCCTGCCTCCTTTCTGACATGAAATTCTCATCATTTCCTTGCCTGAACTGTGGTTTCTTTCTGTCCTTATTCCATGCCTAGCTGTGCCTTCTTTTTTTTTGGAGAGGGAGCCTTGCTCTATTACCCAGGCTGGCATGCAATGGCTTGATCTTCGCTCACTGCAGTCTCCGCCTCCCAGGTTCAAGTGATTCTCCTGCCTCAGCCTCCCAACTAGCTGGGATTACAAGCACCTGCCACCACACCTGGCTAATTTTTGTATTTTCAGTAGAGATTGGGTTTCACCATGTTGGCTAGGCTGGTCTCGAATTCCTGACCTCAACTGATCCACACGTCTTGGCCACCCAAAGTGCTGGCATTACAGGTGTGAGCCCCTGCACCCGACCAAAGCTCTGCCTTCTTCTTAGTCTAGTTAATGCCTTCACATAGTTCATATATTAGCCCAAGGATCACTTGCTCAGGGAAACCTTGCTTCAGCCTTTAGACTAGGTTAAATCCACCCTTGCCAGTACAGGCCTGAAAGCACCATATACCTCACTGCCTTTCTCTTTTCAGGGTTGCAATTCTATGATTCTTGGTTTAATTAATTTCTGTCTATCTCCTCTGCACATAAAACCGTGTCTGGTTTTATGATTCCCATATGCTGGGACCCCACCATAGTGTCCACTACATGTAGAAGCTCAATAAATATTTGTTCAGTGAACAGATGCATGCTCTCAGGCTGTATAATTAGGAATATTGTAGGCGTATTGCTGGCTACTCAGTTTATCTCTTCAGGAATGTTCAAAACATTTCTAGAACTGTTTTCTGTTTATTCGATTCCAGGTGATGAGAAAATCAACTCAACAGAACTACTGTTTTTAACCACTCTCCACACATTCAGCATTATCCCACTTAATCCTCACAACATTTTATAAACTTCATAAATGAATAAACTGAAACTTATAGCAGTGATTTCAGACTAAATAGCAAAATGATGGCAGGACTGAAAAGCACATTCTACTCTTCACTGCCACATTCCAAGGCCCATGAGTCTGGGGCCTCGCGCTCTGCCTTGGGTTGGAATCAGTGTGGCTCTCCAAGATGCACAGAGTTCCCGATTCACCTCCTTAACACAGATCTTTATTAAGCACATCACCTGGGTGCCAAGCACTGTTCTGTAGCAGCAGCAATGAGTAAGATCCATCAGGACCCTGCTCTCAGGGACAGAAGCAACATATATACTTAAGGTGCCAGGTGGTTAAAAAGGGGCTAAGAAGAATAAGGGGTGGCAAAGGGAGGGAAGGTGAGGGAAGGGGGCTGTAAACCATAGGGCCTTTGCCTCCTTCATTTTGTATCTGAGCACTTGGCTCAAAGGCCAGTGTGTGATAGGTCCTCAGTTAGCATCGGTTGATGACTGACTGAGAGATGGAATCCAATATTTCCAAAGTGGACTGAGCACCAGCTCTGTCGTATGTGACCATAAAACAGAGCAGAGCTAATGGCCAGTCTAGGGATGGGGATTTCCCACCCTGTCGTCCAGATTATCCTCCCTCTATCAGCCACTAGTTCGTGATTGGAATCATCAGATTCGCCTCTAGAGCTTTCAAAAAAAGACACGTGCTCAGCTTTTCCTTGGGCAAACTGGGATTTCTGGGGGTGGAAAACCAGCATGTGTGTTTTTAAAAAATCCTACAGTTGAGTCTGATGTGCTCAAAAGGTCGAAATGCTGTATACCCCAACCATGAGACATAATAACACCATCTAGCTTTCACTGAGTGCCTACTGTGTGCCAAGCCACATACTCAGTGGTTAACCAACCCCACTAAGAAGAAGATGGTGACGATGATGATGGCAATGAAAACAACAGCTAATATTTATTGAGTAATGCTGTTTGTGCCTGGTGTTGTGCTAAGCACTTAATATGTCCAAATAGTTCATCTTCACAGATATCCAATGAGTCTTTTCCTGTCTCACTCACCATTATAGACATTTCAGAGAAGGTTCAAATAAGTATCAGATATATGTTTCAAGCAGGGGTTGACAAACCGTGGCCTGGGAGCTAAATTCCATCTGTTTTTGTATGACCTATGGGTTAGAATGGTTTTTACATTTTTTAATGATTGGGGGGAAATGTGGAAATTGGTTTTCTTATGTTATATAAGTACCTGTATAATATCTTAAATTTTGTCTCTTGGCCTGCTAAGCTCAAAATATTTACTATTTCATCCTTTATAGGAAAAGTTTGCTGGCTTCTGCTCTAGTGTATTTTTTTTCCAACTTGTCATATGTGTAGGACAGTCATATGAATGATCATTTTAGGTGGGTTTATTTGCTGTGTATTAGAAGGGGAAAGTAAAACTAATATAATATATAACTAATATAATAAATATAATAAAACTGATTTCATGGATGTTACTGCTAAATCCAATGTAAAGAAAAAATGAATCCTTTTGAAATCAATTTTTAAAAAATAAATAATAGTACAGGCAGTATGGAGATGAAACAGAAATCGTGCAGGCGATAGAAATGGGATAAACACTGTTACAGGGTCAGAAAGTGGGATGAATAGAGAAAAGTCAAAATCATGGAAGCAGTTTCACCTGGATGAGAAAGATAGGCGATGAGATGATGGAAGCTTTTTGCGTTTTTAATATTCTGTGATTCTGAGTTTCTTAGAACCCTTGTTTTTCAGGACTTTTTGATCTCTTGAGGTCTCTTCCAGCGCTCTGATTCCGTGAAAAGTTTCCTCGGGAGATACTGACACAAG